>NW_024545279.1:0-600000 GCF_900519145.1 Ustilago hordei | reverse complement strand
GTTGCCTCTCTTTAATCACATTGACTCCTACGTCACATCGCAACATTCAGGCACCCTTTCCCAGGCTAGAGGAAAACAGACCTTGAGGCAACATCGCTGCTTCACCGAAAGGGTGCAGAGAATACAATTGGGAAGAGAGGCATGGCGCGAGGATCCAAGCTCTGGAATCAGCTTGTTCTGAAGTTCAAGGAGGACACCACGACGAACCAGGAAGCGTATGCGAAGGCGGTTGCCAGGACCTCCCACTCTACAGTAAGGATGGTGGGTTCTGCCCTCGTTCTTCGGTCCCATCATCCCATCACCAGCTGAAGATGAAGATGAAAAAGAGGCTGCAACAGGACTAAGAAAGTAAACAAATTTTACGCTGAATGCACGCGCCTCCTCAGTCCAGCGCCGCAGACACGTTACGCCAATGCAAATGTAAAACAGCCAAAGTCAGCATGAGCCTGATACTCGAGCCCCTGTCAACGGAAGAGAAGTTGAGGCAACAGATTAAGCTCTGATGGAATCTCGATGCTTAGACCGAAACGAGAGCCGTGGCGTCCTGGAGGCGCTCTGAACAGCAGTTGTCATTTCCTTGCGACGCACGGTGACAAAAAGGAAATACGAGGAAATGCAGAGAAAACAAAAGCTGAAAACGAGTGCAAAGCACGGCAGCCTGTGAGAGGCCGATGTCATCCGGGCCAAAGCATGATGACAAGCCTAAGACATCTCTTTCCAATCTGTTTCAGAGGCTCGAGCGCTTTCTACCTTTGTTAGATGCTTACAATCGAATGTCACAAGCACACTTCCTCACTGATTAGGCCTTTGACATGAGACCGATCAGCACAAAGGAAGAGCAAACCATCGACGCAGACGGCATTGATGGACGACGCTATTGTGCTCTGCCTTCGTGTTCACCGACTCATCTCGGAGACTTTTTCTCGCTCACAAAGGGTCGTCGATCCGGTCCGCACGCACTGTAAGTGAGGAGAAGCACATCATCTCTCAACCACCTCTTCACCTCCGGAACTTTCATGCAACGCTGGCATGTGGCAGCCACACCCAGTTCCGATGCAACGTCAAGATAGTAAAAAGACAAAAGGGGAACAATGTACCACCATCACCACCAAAGTAACCGAACTCATACCGAGCATGAACATGTCCGGGCGTCTAGCACCTGGACTAACAGAGCTTCATTGTCATGCAACTGGCCCAGACCGCTCTCACGCTACCTTCGCTCCACCGTGCACACACACCCGCGAATATCCGGACTCCCTTACCACCTTTTGCACACACGCCTTTTGCATCGGCATCGCAGTGGAAGCTTCTGAGCCTCGACAGCTCGCTACGGCCACCCAAGTTCAAGGTTGCCCAGCTGTCGAGCTCGAGCATCCTGAATCACTTCTGGTCCCATTCACCGTGCCTTCCTCATCGGTGCCAGTCTTGAGTGAGATGGTGAGAGCGGTCACCGCTTGGACCTTCTTTTCCCAGGCGCCTCACATCTACAGAGCATCGCGGTGTGCCAAGCTGAGTTCATAGTCATTGTAACCTTTAAACGAGCTCTCGCCCTTGTTCCAACTTCGAAGAATGATGATGGTGGCTTTTCCTCTCCCCCGTGCCCAAATTTCCACATTTCAATCTCGCCTGCAGCGGCATTGGTCGTCTTCGGGTCGTCGAATCGGGCCGGTCAGTGATTTTCCTGTTCCTGCGGCAGCCATGTGTATCGCACAACACAGCATGGCATGGCCCAAAGAGGCGAAGCTTGAAGAGACGTATTACGCCGCGCTCAAGATTGCATCCGAAAGAAAGGGATAGTCGTGCTCTCACCGAGATGAAGTCAGCAGCGACATAATATACTCTAGTCTCCTGCGGCATCGATTTCTGGTAAAGCAGTACGTTGCTCGGTGCTGAGTGTGCCTTTTTGATAGGCTGATGAGACGAGGACCTGCACTTACTGCAAAAAGCCAAGCCCTGCCCTATGCAGCTGCTACAATGCAAGAGCACAGACCGCTCCGCCTGCATTTGTGCAAGTGAGTGAGCAAAGTGAAATGAGACTGGGCGCTTTGCTGTCGCCGAACAATGAAGTGGTGGATCGGTAACTTTTTAGCCCGAACTTTGGCAGACACGGAGCTCTCAGATCAGCGTGAGCTGCTTTTTGGCTCTTCTTGACCGGGCTCCGACTTCCATGTGCTGGCATTGTCTCACCGGCGACACAGAAAAGCTGGCTCAACAATGTTCCTTTGCTTGTGTGCTCGCATGCAAGTTGCCAGACCGAGAAGGTACCACGCTAAAAGCTAGAAAGCTTGGGTAGTTACGGCACTAGCCTTCTTCGGACTGCAGCTCCCTTTCTCATGCCATCGGTTCGAACAAATAAAGCTGCATGATGCGTGGAAGCGGTAGCTCAAATTACTGAAGGGCCAAGAGACGAGGCTGGATGCTGCCGTCCCCTTTGTCAATCGTGCACGATCCCGAGTTGCCGTGCGAGCTCATTGTAGCTACAGCAACAGCAGTAGTACTGTGGCAATGCGCTGATAGATGCACAATATCAAGCCAATCCTGGCAAGTTGGTGCTTTCATATGGTGCAAATGGAACAATAGGGTGCCGAGTGGATAGTGTGTGATGTCAGTACTTTCTGGATCTTGCGGGCTCCTGTCCTCAATCTTGGTCCGATATCTGGTGTTCTGGCCTCGCTCTTCTCCTCAAACGTCTTTCACTGTCCTTCTTTCTCTCTCTTTCTCTCTCTCTCTCTCTCTCTCTCTCTCTCTCTCGTGTGACCGGCGCAGTGATTCAAGGCTTTTGCAAAGAGCTGAGAGCGGGACTAGACCGGGACCTAAATCCGCCGTTGAGATGCAAAATACTGCATCACAGCCTCGGTGCAAGGCGGTAACCAGCTTCATTTGTTGTCCCCGGTCGCCTGGCTCCTCTTGCTTTCTAGTCACCCTGATCTCGCTTCGCAGCGAGATCTCTGAAGGATCTGAAAACGTACTAATAGCAGACACACAATGTTGCAGTCCTCGCCCCGAGCCCCTCCAACCGTGTTTTTCTTCTCTATCTTGCGTCAGCCATTTCCATCGGCCTCCTTCAACCCTTCTCGTCTGTCCCAAAGTCAGAGTCATAAGAGCCAATCGCCTGTCATTGGTTGCTTTTGCGCATTCTGCACACACACTTCGACCTGCAGCTCCAACACACGTCAACGCCGCAGTCAAAGCTGATTCGCTGTCTCAACGTCAGGCCATACTGCGCTTGCGTTGGCACTGTCCAACATCTCTGCGCGTCGCCACGTCTCCCTTTCAGTGGAATTGTCAAACTCTGCATCGAAACCGCTTGCTCCACCCATCGACGGACACAACATCGTTCGGCTCGCATAGTGTCTAACCTTACGCTGTCTGTCAACCCCCTCGTCCTACCTAGTCTTTGTGCTTGTCCTCCTGTGTGCGTGCGGAACGTCACATTGAGAAAAGCCTTCCAATCAGGTCGAGTTCGATTCTCACAAGTCACAATCACATTCCATAGAATCGAGCTGAACTCGCTCGCTGTTCGTCTTCTGTAGACATGTCAATGTTGACCACGCGAACTTCAACGCGTCATATGGACTCGCACAACGCCACTTCCTCATTGTTTGATCCCACCCAAGCTTCCATCTCTTCGTCCTCCTCTTCGTCTGCTCATCTCATCCCGCCTCACGTCAGAGCTGCTATGACCAACGACTGGTCATCTGCTTCTCCAGCCTCTTCCTTCTTGACCTCCAACAACCAAGCTTTTGGCGGTCAAGACCAAGCAGCGATGGCAGCAGCTGTCGCCTCGAGAGGCGCAATGCGGGTTGGCTACGCCACGCGTTGCGCCACTGGTTCTCAGCAGGTCATGAATGGTACAACGCTCTTTGCCAACGGCCCTACCGGCAATATGGGCAATGGCAGCAACATCAATGGTGTCATCCGCAAGAAGCGTCGTCGCTATGGACCCAAGCCGGAACCTCCGTACACTTGCTTCTGCGGCAAGGTTTTCAAGCGCCACGAGCACATGCTTCGTCATCGAGCCACGCACGACGACTCGATCAAGTACGAGTGTCACATCTGTGGCAAGTGCTTTCGACGTCAAGATGTAATGCACCGTCATACCATGACACATACCAGTCGCAGTCGTCTGCAGAGCAAGATGCGCACCACTGCTTCTGGCGCTTCTTCGTCCAGCAACAATGCAAGCCACGCTGGCGCACAGAGGAGAGAGGTCGATGGAAGCAAGCTGGAAGGTGGCGTTCGAAAGCGCGAGCAGGAGCACGGCGCTTATCACCCACAGCATCACCTCGGCGGTCATTACGCCGATATGAACCAACAAGGCATGCTCGAAGACCCACTCTTGCGGGTGGGACTCACCGAGTATCCAGCGACCCCCACCTCGGTACGCCACAATGAGGATCACCACATTGCAGCTGCTCAGCTATATAGCGCTTGCAATGCACCTCGCTACATTTATCCTTCGTCCTACCCTGCCGGCATGCAGGGTGGCGGCGAGATGGGCGAGATGGGTTATCCGCCTCGATGGCCTGAGCCAGGAACGGCGGCAGACTATCACAACAGGATGGGCTCGTCATCGATGTCTCCGCCTCCGTCGTTCTTTCCTTCACCAGCTGCCGGCTTTGCACCGGTTGCATTCGAGCCAGGCCACTTTGGCGTCCCACTGTCTCGGTCTGCTTTCGGCACGTCGACATTGCCTCCTGGTGTCGAGTACGAGAGCAAGGTGCATGCAGGTCACGATGCGGCGCCTTATGCGCAGAGTTGGCACGGTGGATGTTCAGTTGCGACCCATGGTTCGATGCATATGGGAGCTTCCGCTTCCGAGTGTGAGTGGAGCGAGCAAAGTCCTTCAGTCCCTAGTACGCACGCATTTGCCTCTCCTGCTTGGAGTCAGAGGGCGGAGCTGATGAGGCGAGAAGGTGGTGGAGGCTCTTCGAACAGCACGCCATCAGGCTTGTCTAACCGGCAGCTCTCGATGGATCCCAACGGCGCACGCTGGCAAGAACACCATCAGCCGCAGCAGTATCAGCATGGCTTGCCACTCCTCAATGGCGGAGGAGGAGGCGATGCGGGATATCCGACACATCACCGCAGTCCGAATGACGAGCCTCGACGACGCCTATCGACCATGCACATGCAAGACGCTTACCCTGCTGAAGGTCACGATGGCAAAGCTGAGCCACACGGCGAGCCGAACGGTATTGGTCTCGGTCTGTTTGACCAGTCGCACGGCAACGAGTTAAGCTGCAACGGTGCGCTGCCTCCAATTGCCTTCAGCAACAGCAACCATTCAAGAGCGGATGAAAGCGGCGACAGCGACCGACTGCCGCACCATCCCTCGCCGCACGCCGGTGATAGCAACCTCTTTTCATCGCCGTCGCATTACCTCGGTGCAGGTATGAGCTCGATGCAAGTATCGCAGAATTCGACGAATCATCACTCTTCTTCGTACGCTAGCGAGAGCAAGACCAGCTTAGTCCCGATGCCGAATGCAAGCGAGACGTTCGACACTGGCTCTCCGCTGACCGAGGTGACTGGCAATGCCTCTCCTCGTAGCCACGCTTATGGAAGCGGCATTGGTAGTGCGGAGCGCGTGTCGATGCGTAGAGAGACGACAAGGAGAGAGCTCGACGAAAAGCACGTTGATGGGCACCTCTCCGATGGAGGGAACGGATATGCTTCGAGCACTTCGACTGTCGGCGGTGATCGTGGACTTAGCAGCAGACGAAGCTGGTAGATGGCTGGCCAAGCTCATCAGTGCCTCTTATCTCCCTGCCGCTTGAAAGCATTGATTGCAATATCTCGACCATACCATGTTCTTTTAGGCTAACAACAATCCATCGACGCTCCGTTCCTTGGCTGTTCCAGAATTTAGCACCTATAGCCGTGTTGGCATCATGCATCCCAATAAAAATCAACAGCAAGCACATCTCATGAAAGTCTTGTAAGCAAATCAGCATTTCTCCTCGTAGTTCCGCAACCATAGAAACAATGTCTCAATTATGTACAAGTCTCTTGTCCGCTCATCATCGTTAAAATGCTCCATCTGTTCACTTGCAATCGGATAGAACCACATTCCCAATCAACATGATATGCTATGCGCCCTTGATCGATATCCCTCGTGTGACTGACCTTGACCGGCGTTGAGGAGGAAGTTTGGTGGCTTCGAGCCAAGAACAACGCTTTTTCTGACGCGCTTTCGGGTTGGGAAAAGTGTTGGGTTTCCGTTCTCTACGCAACCGTTTGAAAGACAGGGGCTGACAAGTGGGATTCGCAATACAAACCTGGCTGCGGGTTTGAATACAAATTTGATGCACGAATCTGCACTTTTATGCTTCAGCTTCCTCGCTTCTCCACACAATAGTTATGCCGACGCAGTCAAGGCTCTCTCTCTCTGTCTCGCCGGGCAAGTTTGACAGAGAAAGAAAGAAAGCAATGGACCCTGAATCATCCTTGTCGGCTATGCCGAAGTTGTGCGTGAGGAGAGGAGCAAAGTGCGGCAGAGCGTGTGAGTTTGGATGGGCAAGAGGACGGTGCACTTGTTGGCATCGACGTCCAAGGTTGCTTCTTGACTCTCATCCATTCATCTTTAGGGTGGTAGCATTTCTCTGGCATCATCGACCCACGAGCAATGGCAAAGCATTCCGCTCGATTCGCCTTCTTCTCCTCATCCGTTGGCAGCGTACCAAACTCACACGCACACTCATCGGTCTCCTCTCGGCTCCTGGCATCTACCAATATCATCATCTCTTCACGACAAGTCTCACGGATTCATGGCCTAGTATCGTCCTTCTGCTCCATACATACAGCATATCTCCACAATGACCAACGACATCTCTCCAACAGGCTCTGTCCGCTCCATCGCATCTAGTCACTCCGCCGCCCTTTCTCGTCCATCGCCTCCTCCAAAACCATCGCATCTCTCCTCCGCTTTCACGGGCACTTGCAACTCGATTGCTCTTCGCCACTATATCAAAACTCACACCACTGGCGGGTCTTTCACGGACCAACCACCCTCCAAAGGCACCATCAGCCGTGCACATCTCGGACATGGCTATGATGCATCGTCCGTAGACCACTTTGTCAATGCGTTCGACACCTCAAGCGAAGATGAAGACCATGTCCATCGGTCCACTTCCCGACCTGCGGCACGTGGTCGAACCTATACAGCTCCCTCCGTTAGCAGACTCTTCAATGCAAGCGAAGATGATCAGGATCCCGGGCAAGGTACAGCTCGTCTGCTTCGCAACGAGCCGATCGCGATCAACGGCGAGGGTCCATCTCGTGTTGGCAATCTGCGTACCATGTTCGAAGCTGCTGTTCCTTCCACTTCCACTCCCGTGGCATTGTCGAAGCAGAACACTGGCATCAAGCCACAACACACTGGTGCCAAAGCCAAGCCAAGGATCAGCAATCAGGTCCGCATGCTGCAAGCACAGATCACAGGCGATCGCTTCAACGGCATCGCCGGCGCTTTCAATCTTGCTGATGCACGCTCCTCCATCATCATCGACAAGCCGTTCGGTGCGCATGGGCACTCACCCAACGGCACAGATCAGAGCGAGGATACTTCCATCTACCAAACAGCGACTCAAGGCTTACTGGTTGATGCACTCAAGATGGATGCCGTCGTCATCCCACCCAACTCGAACAGCCTTACACTCGAGCCCTCCCCTTCGAGCTCTTACCCTTCTCTCACTGATGCGTTCGGCACGCAGGCTCTCTCAAAGGAGCCTTCAACGATCGACACAGACGCCACCATTTCTCGCTCAACATCAGCAAAGAACGGTCTCACCAACTCAAGAATCCTCAATGTCACATCTCAGCACGACCGTGATGACAGCTCGGCCACCATTCGACCGAGCAACTCGAACCAGGATGTGGCTGCATCCTCCACTTTCTCTCGCAACGCAACTATCGCAGGCACCGCTCGTCGTCGCTCCACTCGCATGACTAGTGGAGGCAAGAAAGGGCGCCTCAGCTCCATCTTTACTGCGAGTCCCCAGTCTTTGGATCGCAGCCGTGATGCTGATCGTGAGGGTACAGCGATCTCGCCTTCGCCTTCGGACGTTTCGATTGCAAGTCGATCAGCTTCCGAGGCAGAGTCAGACGCAGGGACGGAGAAATCCAGAGAGCCATCGATGCTGTTGGCTGATGATGATGATATCAGTTTCTCAAGATCGAGCCACCATCTGCGTGCCAATGATGGGAGCTTCTTCGATCTTGATTCGCGAAGCAACGCTGGTCCGACCAAGGCTGCGAGTTTGCCGAAGGCTTTGCGTGGTAATGTGGCTGTGACTGGTGCAGCCGCACTGGCTGACAGTGTAAGTGGCAGCAACAACCTGGCTTCGTCAGCGACTGTTGAGGAGATCGAGGAAGAAGCTACGATTGATGCAAATCCACGCCGAAATTCGGGTATCAGCGGTGATGCTGTCGCAATCAAGGCTAGCCCGAGTCCGCTTTGCCCACCTTCCATCGTCGTCGACTCGAAGTCCGGTGACAGCGACAGGCAGAAGTCCGAGCCTGCTTCGACCGCAGTAGCTTCCGCAATAGCAGTAGGGTCGGCGCTCTCACCCACCACAATATCAACACTTGATGCACCACGACCGATCAGGGCTCGCATGCCTCAACCTGGCATTGGAAAGCCAGCACGCGCGCTATACGACTTTGAAGGTGAAGCCGCCTTCAACGAGCTCATCATCCGTGCTGGGCAGCCATTTGACATCGTCAACGAGTCCTTAGCTGGTGGTTGGAGTCTCGGCATTGTGTGGGATGAGTATGGTGTCCCGACGCGAGGTCTCATTCCGCAGGGATGGTATTGCTACATTCAGGACTTTACTCGTTCACCGCCGGCGAGTGCTGGGGTTGAGCCGCCTAGCACGCCTGACAATCTTGGCCAGGATATTGAAGTAGGCAGGTTGAAGCTGCCTTCTCCTGCTGTTTCGTCCAGAAGGGATCAGACGAAGAGTGCGAGGGGCTCAACGCTTCCTGTTGCGAGTCCAACTCGTCAGATGGGATCTGTTGGACGAGCGCAGTCTCGCGTGCTTCCGGCAGGCGTCCAACAGAGTGCAGGTCAGGCAGTAGAACAGGCAAGAACACAATCGCATGATTCGCTTGACAGTCAAGATCCTGCTACTTCAGCTTCGACGCCGTGGTCCGAGGAGCCGGTCGAACTTGAGCCGCACACCTCAATCTCCGTCAGTGCTTTCCTCAACATTGGCAACCACGTTGCACAGTGGCAGCAAGTCGAGCCATCAGAAGCCAAGGCTTCGACTGCAAGCATCATTGATCACGAGCCGGTAGCAGACGTGTTCAGCCACGCGACCACAACAGCCATCGACGGAATGCCTGCAGCCTCCACTGAGGCCTATCCGATTGGCTGGTCTGCGGTCGCCGCTGCTGAGCCTCCGACAATAGCGGATCCTCTTCCGGTTGCGTCAAATGGCGCAGCAAACAGCAATCCTCATTCGATTGAGTCGATGCCAGAGACTGAGTCAACCACCACCACAACTGGTTCGGACTGGAAAGGCAGCATCTTTGGCAAGAAGACTTTCAATCGCTTCGCCAGCTTCGTCACCAGTGGAGCCGAAGACTACGTGTTGGCCAGTTCGGATCCCAGCGAGGATGAGCGCTCGCGTAGCATTGCTCGCAAGGTGTCAGGCGGGAAGCCTGCCACTGGTGCTCTGGCGCTGACGGAGGTTGTGGAGGAGGATGAAGCTGTGCATGCAGCACACACTGGTGTCGCTTTCCAAGACGGAGTTTCTCAAGACGCAGAGGATCTGACTGTCGACGAGGACGCAAGTGCAGCTGACCCTAATCATCACTTCGTCGTTGCTGGTCCTGCAGGTCCCAAGTGGAAGAGCAAATGCCCGCCTTTCCTCGTCCAGGTGCACCATCCCGAGAAGCGAACGAAGCTGAACGGCATGCAAGAGTATACCGTCTATTACGTCACAAGCACTTACCCGGTTGATGAGCCTAGCAATGGCGGAACTGGAGACGATTCAGATTCCCTTTCCGGTCGAACAGGTTGTATCCCATACGATCCTTTGGGTGGACCGTACCCTCCAGGAGCCCAAGTCACCGTCGTGCGTCGCTTCACTCAGTTCGAATGGTTGCATCAGGTCCTTGCCAAGCACTACTCTGCGTTAATGATTCCTCCACTTCCGGAAAAGCAATACTCGGGGCGCTTTGCTTCGGACTTTATTGAGACTCGTCGTGCTGACCTCGAAATGTGGATCTCGAGGCTTGTCAGGCATCCCGTACTGCGATACTCGGATCCTATTCGGTTTTTCCTCAGTTGCGAAGACGAGATTGAATGGCGTTCTACCGCTGCGACGCTGCTGCGAGGAAGTGATGCTGAAGGAAAAGGAGGTGTGTTCGCACAGACCTGGCATCCAGACTTTAACTTTGACATCACTGACGCAGCTCTGGAAGCCGAAAGGATGGATACATTCCTCAAAACCCTCGAAAAGACCATCAACGGTGTTGGTGAACACAACGCAGGCAAGCATGGCGTACTTGCTGCGTACAAAAACCATCGTGAGGGTCATGTTGCTACGTCCTCTAACTATCGTGATCTTTCGTACACCCTTCTGCGCACGTTGACTGGTGCCGGTTCTGGTCCTTCTTCAGACAACAAAGCAGGATTCATGCTGGATGATGATGCGCACAAAATCCACGGTCCACCAATGGGTAACATCGGCAAACGATCCTCCACAGGCGCGACGAACGAACACGGAGCTTGGTGTTGGAGAGAAGACTGTCAAGAGTGTCTCAATTTGACATCTGCTCTTCAGAACACTGCTGAAACTTTACAGTCCGTTGGGGATATTTACGAGCATCATTCGCGAGAAACACTACTGCGTCAGCATGAACGGTTCAAAGAGCTCTCAAGACCGCATATGGCAGCACAAGCGTTGTTGGAAACTCACCGAACCACGATTGCCCGTTACCGCGAGGCCACGGGTGAAGAAGACGATTCTTTAACCGACGAAGACCCCACACCTAAACTAAAGATGTCGCCACAAGAAGCAGAAACCGTAGCCTCAAGATGCGAAACAGTCCTCAACGTGACCCTTGCCGAAATGGACCGTCTTCACACAGAGCGTGTTCAAGATTATCACGCTCTAGGCCGATCGCTTCTCGACGGAGAAATCGAGTTGTATGAAGGGATCCTAGACCAACTCAAAGCAGCTAGACTACACTATGAAGAAGAATACTACGAGCGAGGGGAAGGAATGCATATCTTACCATCTCGCTACCAGGTCGAGTTAGGCAGACCAAAGAGGCCGGCTGCTCCACTGTTGATGCCTAGTGCTGCACCAGGTGGAGTAGGGTTGGGGAAGGTAGGGTTGTTGATTGCTCAAGTTACCGGTGGTGGAGGGGTGATTAGGCCTGCGAGTATGGGTGGTGTTAGGGAGGAGGAGCTGGGGTCGGTGAGGTTGGGAGATAGGACAAATGTGCCTTCGGCAGCTGAGGCTGGGTTGAGAGGTATGACGGGGAAGCATGGACATGAGTCGAGGACTTCTAGTTACTTCTCTGCTATCTGGCGCTAGAAAGTTTTATCGACACTTTCATTGGATGAATGCTCAATACACAATTTGTGGCATCCCGGTTTGCATCTGTGTTGTGACGGGATGTGAAGTAAGAGCATGACGACAGTTTAGCCTTTTGACCACCAAGAGAACAGATTATTTATTTATTTTGAGGTTGTCCTTAGTGAGTGTCACGCGATTTGTCATCAAGAGACAGTGCACGATGCGTAGAGACGGTGAGTGTTGCTGGGATGAGCTTCGGAGTTGAGCTAGAGAATGAGCCCTCCTCGGACGGCGATCGTGCTTGATGTCTTTGAAAGCTAGACATTGGACAACTGCTCACACCCATTTGCTGCCGTCTCTGTTGCTCTTTGCGGAGAACGTTTAGGGTAGTTGAGTCAACATGACGTGCGTCAAGAAGCGACTGAAAGGTGAATCGCAACGGTCTGTGACTGCTTGCACAATGCTCTTGATTTGTCTGTTTTATCAGCGACGCGCTGTCCTCGTCACATCACAACTTTCACCGATCCTTCAACCTCAATTTCACTCGAGCTTCCTCAAGCCGTTCTTCAAGGGAGTTTTCTGCTCTCTCATCTACAAGAGCACCACATAAACACCTAGCAAGAACTTAAAGAGGCATCATTGAACCACAATCGTATGCAGAAGAAAGCAACCCAAAGGAAAGGGCCGGTGAATCACTGATCACTCTGCCAAACAATAACATGGCTAATATCAGCGGCAGAATCTCCACCCCTTGCACCAAAAGTCAACTTGTTCCCGCTACCTGCGCTCAGCTGTACCTTTACTGGGGTATCCTGCAGTACACCATTTGGACTACCTCCTGTGGGGTAAGTGACATTTTGCGCACTTGCTCCATTAACGCTAACCGTACCGAACCTCCAATCAGGATAGCTGTCCTGGTTGGAATAGTAAATACTAATCCAAACGTTACCAGCAGCGCCACTGGGAGTGGAGACGCTGTTTAGGGTGAAAGTGTTTCCGTCACCGACGTAGGTTGCGATTTGGCCTGAAGGGCAGGCTGAACATGAAGAGAAGACTGCTTGAGAATTACCACTGATGGTAGTGGTCGAGGGGGAGAGAGGGAAGGTTTTGTTACTGGGAGCAGAGTATCCTCGAGCATTCGATGCGTCGGGTTTCCAAAGCGGAGCGTGTACTAACTGCCTGTTCACTAGCGGATACCAGACGTAAGAAGACTGTTGGAGATCGGTTTCCCACCACCTATCGCCCAGGTACACCTCGAGATTGTCGTTTGGGCTAATCTCGAAAGTGTTTTGGCTGTTATACGTGTTGTAGGCGTTGTTCGCAATGTAGTTCGAATACGTAGGAACTTGGGTTCCAAGATTAGGAGTAGTGTAAAGAGAGTTGGCATTTGGCTGCCATCCACTTTGGTTGCTGACCACCATATTGTAGAGTCCCGCATCGTCACGGAAGACACCAAAACCTTCCAGTCTGGACGCAATGGTTCCTACCAGCGAAGTAAGATTCTTATAATCGCTAGTCATCTTTGCGATCCCCACATCGGCATTTCCATTCGTTGCAAACAATAAGTAGCCCTGATTGTTGTTATACGTATCCACATAAACGTTCATATCCCTACTTTCCATACCTAACGGACTAAACACGCCGTTCTCCGGACACGTATACGGTCCAGTCACCTTGTTCGCATAACAAATTCCAACTTTAGCCAAAGAATAGTTGGAGGAGTCTGCATGGAACCATAGCACATACTCCCCTGTGCTGGAGTTTTTGATCAACTTGGGTCGTTCTCCGACTTGAAACGGAAGAGAAGAGGAGGGAGGAAGGATGAGTCCGTGAGAATCCCAATTGATTAAATCGGAAGAAGAGTAGAGAGAAAACCCTTGAAACCCGTTTGAGGCTGCCTTGTACTCGCCAACCCAATACCAAAGAGAGGCGGAGGAGTCATGGAGAAGACCCGCTCCATGGGCGTTGATGTAGCTGGAGGATGTATCGTGCCAGCGGTCTCCGGAGACGATGTAGTTTTCGGTTGCGGTGACTGAGGAGATGAGGGTAAGGGCGAGGGTGGAAAGTGAGGAGAGGAGGGTTTTGCGCACCATGATCGGTAGATCCTATCTTGCGGGCCAGGTGGGAGGGGGTCCGAGTTGGCTTTTGGAGATAGATAGTTGGGAGCAGGAGCAGGAGCAGGAGCAGGAGCTAGTATATATGCTCTCGAGGAAGGGCTAGCATGCGGATCTTCAGTCCCAGGAACGAGTGGGGAGGCGTCATGCTGTAGACCCTTTTGATGCAGGGCATCATCACCAGCCTGTACAGCATCGTAGTGAGAAAGAACCTGCGGGGTTCCCCGGACCTCTGTTTTCGCTTACCCTCGCCTCTTCAAAGTATGCACCCTTTTGCTCGCTTGCGTTTCCTCCACCAACCCGCGCACAACGCAGAAGAGGGGAAGGAAGTCCCAACTCACGATTTGGAGGACGGAAGTAGATTTTCGTCCCATCAGAGGAAGGATGTATAGCTGTATGATCGGTAACAAGGGTAACTAAGGTTTAGCGCCGGAAAAGGTTGGAGTTCCTGCATCGGTAAATCGCTCCTGTTCAGGAAGCTCGGAAACATGATCCATCTCATACTTTCCTTGGTTTGCAGTGACGATGGTTGTAGTTTACTCTGCCGTTTGTTGAAGCGTCGCAACTGTGGTGCACTGCTCGACGGCATCGAAGCAACCAGCGGAGCCGCGGACTCTAAATACCGCTGCTGTGGGTAACAATGCAAAGGACGGCACAAAACAGCGGAGTAACAATTGCACCGCGGAGGAGCGGCTTCTAATCGAACCATCTGTACCCCACACAACCCCATCCCAGCCCTAACCGATTTGCCGACCACCTACGAACCCCGCCTCCGCTCTCTTCCTTTCTCGTGCTTATGTGGCCCAGACGGAGGTGGCGAGAGAGAGAGAGAGAGAGGAGGAAGACATGATCGACTGAAGCGGGGGTAAGCGTGAGAGAACCTAGGCTGTCCAATTTAGCGAGATGAGTCGTGCGGGGTTCGGGAATCTTAAGCTCGCTCAGGATCTGCGTCGGCGAACAAAAAGGCGCGGCGGCACAGCCGGGAAAGTCGTTTTGGAGCCGCTGGAAATTGCGAAGAGAAAAAAGCAAGAAAGGCAACCCCAAAAAAAAAAAAAAAAAAAAAAAAAAAAAAGGGAATGAAATTGAGGCCTAGAAAAGGCAGGCCGGAGTTCCTCGGCGTCGGATATCGCATCAAGGGACTGTATACCAGATTCAACATGGCCTCGAACGGCTTCCATGATGCCATTATGACGGTTCCATGGCTAATTCTTCCCGTAGCGGCTCCTACAAAAATCCGAAGCAGCAGGCAGAAAGACAAGGAGGAAGGGAGGCAAGAGTGCATTGATTGTTAGAGGACGAGACATTACATCGGAGCAAAGAGATATGCAATGGAGCAGAATCTTGACTCGAGAGTCAGAATCGATTTTTGAAGCAAGGTAGATAGAGGAGCTGATGGATGTGAGAAGTGCGAGACTTTAGTTGATGTCATCCAAACTATGACCGGCACCAGGACCACTACTACCAATTCCCTGACTGCTGCTACTTCCATTGCTCTGAGCAGCGTGGTTTTTAGCCGGAGTCGACTGTGCAGCCTGTTGAGGAGCCTTAGGAGGGCTAGGAGGAGCAGTAGGACCTGCACCACCCAATCCGGACAAAACTTGTTGTCTTGCCCTCGCCCGCACTCCACTTGCAGCTGATGCTGATGCTTTCTTCTTCTCCCCGGCACCCGCTGCACCTGACGAGTCAGACTTGGACTTCTTCTTCGGCGGCGGAGGCACATCCCAAGCCCAAAGCGGAATGAACGAGTCAACAAACCCAACATCCTCAAACAGATTCGGGAAGATCCAAATACCCGGTTTCGCCACCACCACGGTAATCAACCAAAAGATCAACCTAATGATCGCAATCACAAAGAAGAACCCAATCAATCCCAACGCTGCCACTGACAAATACCAAACCCCCAACCTCATTGTCGGTGGCCACAAGGGGAACATTACACCGGCCAACATCACACCTACCATTCCCAACCCTGCCAATTTCAAGCCCAGTTGAGAACCCTCGTAGAGCCAAACGTAGTACTGGTCGCTCTTAAACATCTGTTGCTGGTTGATCTCCACCACTTTCGGCGAATCCTTACCACCGGTGGAAGCCCCGCGATCGACACGAAGGAAGAAGGCATAGGGGATAATGTTGTGCAGTGCCTCTTCTGCTTCCTCTTTTGTGGCGACTTTGGGGACGTCTTTGAGTTTAGCATAGACGGGGGAAAGGAGAGCTTTGACGGCGGCAGAGCCTTTAAAGTAATCGACACGTTTACCGTTGAGTGCGCCTACGCGGGTTTTGATGCCGGATTTGTTGCGGAGGAAGTTGACGACATTGCGTGCGGGCAAAGATGCGCTCGATTGTTGTTCCTGCGAGAGTTGATCCAAAGCGTATTCGGCAAGAGGGGAGGCATGGTCGGTGGAAACGCAGCAACGAGATGTATCGCGAGAACGATGAGTAGCAGAAGCAGCAGCAGCAGAAACGAGGGGAGCAAAATTGGAAGAATGCGAAGTCATGTCAATAAAGGATTTCAGATCGAGTTGTTCGACGGCATCAGCCTCTGCATCCGAATCGAGATAGACGCCATCGAAAGGGTTTTTGGCTGCTGCGATGGCTTTATCGATGTCGACGGATCCGTCGCGAGAGGTGGCGGGGCGTCGTCGTTGTTGCTGTTGCGACCGAGTTGTGATGGGTGACGGTGAGGCGGAAGCAGGTGCGCGGAGGTTGCGCCTACGAGCTTTCGCCATTGTTGCTGACGTAAAGAGCTATGTGTCACTGCTGGACGATGATCGATGAGGGCAAAGACACAAGAAGCAGACAGGAAGGATGATTGCGGCTGCGTTGTTGAAGTTGCGACGTGGCAGCAAACTCGACTTCGGTGGGTTTGCTTTGTTGAGGATGCAGATGTGTGTGTCGCTTTGAATTGAAACTTACCATTTTGGCTGTGATTGATGGATGTCAGCTCGAACGGAGGATGAGTTGTTTGAGAGGAGGCGTGGGAACCAAAAGCTTGCGTGTGACAAATGAAGTCGGTTGTTTCGATGCGATGAGGAGCCTTTTAGAGCGGAGCTCGCGATTCGAGTGGGTTGAGCAAAGCTGACTCGACCTTGAATGACCAAAGCAAAAAAACGACTTGCTGTCTCGTAGGATAAGCCGTTGTTGGATGCTTAGCGGTGGTGGCAAGAAAGGCGGACAGAAATATCGATCACCAGCAATCGATGTGGTGGTATATTTAAGAGCGAGACGTTGCTAGTCCCAGGATTGGCTTGGATACAGTAACGGTGCGTGCGACTACAGTTGAGATTGCGACTGTCGATCTTCCTACCTGACACTTTTTTTTAATTTTTTAATCTCAAGCCCTCTTGGCTGGTATCGGGACGCTCTCCGTCAAAATGTACATACTGTAACTTAGCAACGACGCCAATTCGAGGCTTGAGCACTCCTTTGATGCGTTGGCAGGTTGGATCGCCCGATTCAATCGCTTGATTCGATCGCCCGATGATTCTCAGAATATTTCAGATTTGAGTCACGTGCTGTGAGCGCGGC
Source organism: Ustilago hordei (assembly GCF_900519145.1). Classification (NCBI taxonomy): domain Eukaryota; kingdom Fungi; phylum Basidiomycota; class Ustilaginomycetes; order Ustilaginales; family Ustilaginaceae; genus Ustilago; species Ustilago hordei. The sequence goes on along the minus strand of NW_024545279.1, from coordinate 582,827 downwards.
TTTTCGTAGTCTAACACTGGTGTAAAAAAAACAACACGCGCAACCCTGGCTCAGGCGCGTCGGAGTGAAAGACCAACACCTGCGCATTTCCAGACCAAAAAGAAAATGGGCCAGAAGGGTCGCAGGCTGAGCTTTAGACATTTCAAGGCAAAGGCATCCATCCGACATCCTTCCATCCGACATCCATCCTCAACGCCATTGTACAGTATCACGACCTTTTTTACTACGATCATCACGAACACGTACTTGCCACGCCCACAACCAACAGCTCCACCGACTTTCACTCCACCTTTGTCTCGCGCGGGCTGCGACACCGCTTCAAGGGCTCTAGCTAAGAACAACATTGCAAACAATGACATCACAGAATGACGCAGGTGGAGGCTCAAGTGGTCGATACAACCTCGCCGACGAGCTCCTTCTCTTGCAAGATGAGCCCTACATCATCCCACAAGAAACCGCTGTCGAGGATATGAACGCCTCCGAGCAGATCTCAACCCTCGACACAGCCATCGACGCCATCACAAACAGTCCAGACAACGTTGCTACACCAGAGATCTACGACCTCATCCGTTCCTATCTCAAACACTTTGCCAACCTCTGTCCCAACGCTTGCAACAAGCTTCTCGATGTGATTGCTTCAGGCATGTCCAATGCTCTCGACGAGGCGCAACGTGAGCTCGACGGTGATGACCCGAACGCCTACTCTTCTCATGCAGAGACACTCGAACGATACGCCTTCCTCCTTCAGTCGCTTGTTTCGGTAGCAGAGAAATACAGCGGTGCGAGAGCAGATAACCGAGGTTCAGCTGCAGCCATTGTAGCCGCAAGAGGAGCTCGTCGTGGTGCAGGAGCAAAGTCAGCTGCTGCCAAGTCTGGCTCTGCTAAAGCAGATGCATGGGCTTGGTCCAACTCGATCCCTGCCGTGCTCACCCTCATGTCCAAGGCCGCTCGTGTCAGGAGCGAGCGCATGTGGACCGTCTCTGCAGCGCGCGACTCTTTCATTTCCGGCTGTCTCCTCCGACCTGCGCTTCTCCTCCAGGAGAACGAGTCGTACCTCAAGGTTCAAGCCATCAAGCTCGGTATCTTCAAAGTCATCTGCCAAGCTGTCAAAGCCCACGGCCAGGCTTTCAGCGCTCAGACCAGTATCATGCAGAGTCTACAATACTACGAGCATCTCGCCGAACCCATGGCAGAGTTGCTAGCCGTCATGCGTCTCGAGTTCGACTACGAACGTCTCGGCGAGGAAGTCCTTCGCGAAGTCGCTGCCAAGAACTTTGGCGCCATGGATACAAAGAGTCCACGTTCCTTTGGTCGTTTTCTCGTTCGTATGGCCGAACTCAGCCCACGCAGCGTCCTCAAGCAGATCAGCCTTCTGCAGAAGCATCTGGATTCGGAATCCTACCCCATGCGCAACGCCTTGATCGAGACACTCGGTCTGCTCATCAAGGAGTTGGCACTTACCGATGATTCGCTCAATGCCGACGGAAACAACGGCGGCAACGGCGACGAGACCATGGCGGACGAGAACCGCGGCAGTGCCGAAGCCCGCAAGAAGCAGATCGAGACCTTTTTCGATCTTCTCATTGAGCGTTTCCTCGATCTCAACTCATATGTTCGAAGCAAGCTCATCACTGTCTGCTCTCGACTTCTCGATCTCCCCACCAAATTCCCCAAGCAGCGTACCGAGATCACCGACATGGTCGTTCGCCATCTCCAAGACAAGAGCAGTGGTGTTCGCAAGAATGCCATCGCATTGCTGACCAAGCTCATTCTTACACATCCTTTCGGTATGCTCCACGGCGGTGAGCTGTCGCTGCAAGAGTGGCAGAAGCGATTCGATATCGTCTCGAAAGAGCTTGAGGAGACTGAAGGCTCACTCAACTTGCCTGGTGAGCACTCGGTCGACCAGGATGGCGAATCTGAAGCCCACGACGAAGAGATGGACGACGACAATGAGGACGACCAAGGAAGCGACGAGCAGGATGGAGACGACACCGTGATGCAGGGTGAGGATGACGACGATGAGGATGCACCGCCTGCTCGCAGCCGCAAGAGCAAGGTCAAGAAGGAAATCGTCAAGCCCAAAGCCAAGGAGGGTCGTCGATCCGGTGTCGACTTGCAAGCTCTCGCTGCTGCTCAGGCTGAAATGGAGCCCGTCGATGCTGAAAAGGTGATGCGTTTGCGTCTCACCAAGCGATACTATGCTGATGCCATCGCTTTCATCACTCAGCTCGAAACCGCCATGCCCAACTTGACCTTGCTTCTCGCCTCCACCAACAAAGCCGAAGTCCTCGAAAGCATGGAGTTCTTCCGTGTCGCTTACGAGTACAAGCTGTCCGGCGCCGCTGCCGGTGTTCGCAAGATGGTCCACCTCATCTGGACCAAGGACAACACTCTCGTCATGGAAGACGGCAGTCAGCTCAAAGGTGTGCGATCACGTCTCATCGAAGTCTACCGTGCTCTGTACTTTGATGCACGTGCCGATCTCAACGCCAAGGACAACATTGCTCGCATCGCCAAAAACATGATCGAGCGCACTTTCGGTGCTACGCTCGCCGAACTCACCTCGCTCGAAGAGATGCTCAAGACCATGCAGATCGAGAACCTCGTCCATCCGGAGGTCGTCAATAAGCTCTGGGCTGTCTACTCCGCTCCTCGTGCCATCTCGGCTGCTCAGCGACGAGGTGCTATCATTGTGCTCGGTATGCTTGCTACAGCAAGGCGCGAGATCATCTCGGAACAGATCGATATTCTCTTACGTGTTGGACTCGGACCTTTGGGTGCACGTGACGTGGTGTTGGCCAAGTACACCTGTGTTGCACTTCAGCGACTCGGAGGCAGCGTCAAAAAGGTTAAAGGCGCTCTCAGTGACGAGAGTGTTCGCTACCCGATGACGCATCCCATGTTTAGTCGACTGCGTGCCGCCATCCAGATGTCCGGCGATGTGCTCACGGGTGCTAGCCGCGGCGAGTGGTTCAGCTTGGCCGAGAATGCGCTCAACACGATTTACTTGCTCGGTGAGCAGCCTGATGCCCTTTGCACCGACATCATCCGCAGTATGACCTCGCGCGTGTTTGGCAGCAAGACTGCGTCTCAGCTGCAGTCTCTTAACGGTGCCACCACCAACGACGATGATGCTGCTAGCGACGTTTCGATGTCTGATGCACAACAGGAGGCTGTTTCCAGTAGTGGAGACGGACCAGTGATGGGCGATGCTTTCCAGCTTGCTCAACTCCTCTTCTGCGTCGGCCATGTTGCTCTCAAGCACATTGTCTATCTCGAGCTGGTCGAGCGAGAGTACAAGCGACGCAAGGCCGAGGCCGACAAGGAGAAGGCGGTGGCAAAAGCTGTTTCCGAGGGCAAGGCTAGTCGTGCTGCTGCTGCCGCTGCTGCAGTCGAGGAGCTGGACCAAGTTGCCGGAAACGCCGAAGACGAGATTGGTGAAGTCATTGCCAGTGTTCGCGAGAAGGAGCTGCTCTACGGCAGTCGCAGCGTCTTGGCTATGTTTGGTCCCATCATCACCCATATCTGCAGCAGCCCCAAGTCGTACCCCAACGAATTGGTGCGAAGGGCTGCTGTCTTGACGCTCTGCAAGTTTATGTGCGTCTCATCGACCTTCTGCGAGGCCAACTTGGCTTTGCTGCTTCACATTCTCACCACATCTAAGGATGCTGTCATCCGCAGCAACGTGGTCATTGCTCTCGGTGATATTGCTGTTTGCTTCGGTTCTCTTGTCGACGAGAACTCCGATCGTCTCTATGCTGGTCTTGGTGACTCGGATCTCTCGGTCAAGAAGCACACGCTCATGGTTTTGACGCACTTGATCCTCAATGGAATGATCAAGGTCAAAGGTCAGCTCGGAGAGATGGCCAAATGTCTCGAAGACCCTGAGCCGCGCGTTTCGGATCTCGCCAAGCTCTTCTTCAGTGAACTTGCCACCAAGGAGAATGCCGTGTACAACAACTTGCCTGACATCATCTCGCATCTCTCCATCGGCAAGCACGCAGTCGACGAAGAGACGTTCGCCCGGACCATGAAGTTCATCTTTACTTTCATCGACAAAGAGAAACAGGCAGAGAATGTGGTCGAGAAGCTCTGTCAACGTTTCCGACTCGCTAACTCGGAACGACAATGGCGAGATATTGCATTATGTCTTTCGTTGCTGCCCTACAAGAGCGAACGATCGATCAAGAAGCTCATTGAAGGATTACCGTTCTACCAGGATAAGCTATACCATACGGAAGTGTATAAGAGGTTCCAAGAGATTTTGACCAAGGCGAGGGCGAACAAGACGCAAAGTGCTGGTGGTGCGGGACGGGGTGCAGGTGGTGCGAGTGGTGGAGCGGGTGGTGAGGGTGCAGGAGATCTGAAGGAGTTTGAAGAGATTTTGGCTCAGGCTGCGCAGAAGGGTGAACAGGATGAAGCGTTTGAAGGTGCTGCTCAGGCGAAGGTGGCCAAGATGACGAAGGGGAGAGGTGGGAGGGGAAAGACGAGTGGTGCAGCGGCGTCGGCGGGAGGTGGGGCGAAGAGGGGTACAAGAGGAAGTAGACGGATTTCGGTTGCTAGTGAGGCCTAGCTTTCCAGACGCTAGGGATCGATTCTTGGTTTTTGGTTTGATCTGATGTAATACTATGCTTGTTGCTATCTCTGGTCTCATGTGTGTGGCTACAATTCGGTTTGGTGAAGTGCTTGCTTAGGTCTTCTGTGTGAGTCGAACGGGAGTAAGGTGCTGAACGATGAAGAGGAGAAGAATGCGAGAGCTCGGATCTCGGTCTGCGTAATGTGGAGTCTCTGGGTCCAGCCAAAACATTTCCTGAACACCTCGAATTGCTGTCCTACCTTCCAACCATCACCATTTCACGGAGAGCTGGCCTCTTGCTTGGCCATCGGCATCAATCAGAAGACGCAGCATCCATGGGAGCGGCTGTGCAATAGGCCTAGCTCCACTCCACGCCGACACGCTCGCAACCAGCAAGACCATTGCTTTAGTTTCACACCAGCACGCCACGTAGGACCATCTCACTCAATCACGACCTACGGCTCCACACCACAACTACACGCACACATTCTCTTCACCCCAGAACGTTCTAATTCCAACTCTCGTATCAGCGCAAGATGGAACGAAATACCGCCTTCGTCCCACCACCATTCCTCGGCTCAGGTTTTCGTCAAAACCATCAAATCCGAGCCCTCAAAACCAACTCTTACCCTATCCTTCCTTCCCATCGCTCCCTTTCCCAACCCTCTTCATCACCCACCTCCGCCTCAATAGCTTTGCTTACAACACGGGGAACGCCATTAGGCCCGAACTTCTCTCGCACCAACCTCACCTCCCATCGACGAAAACATATACGCAAATGCTACGATCTCCTACACCTCTCTATCCAGCGCAGACAACTGGGGTTAGCGGCGAGATTTTTGAAAGTCATCCTTGGAGCGCATGAATGGACTTCTGATGAAGGCTTCCAACTTGCTCTTCTCCTGCTTGCTCTTTCGCAGGAGGAGGTCGAAGAAGCAGAAGCAGAAGCACCAGGCAAAATAGGCTTTCTACAGATGATGGACCTGGAATCGAGCAGCAGCTTCAAATCAACCCATATCACCCCCGCCTTGATGGAGGAGTATATAGCAAAAGGAAGACTAAGCGACGCGATAGAGTTGTTGGAACAAAGGGTCAATGTACATCCGTATAAAGGAAGGCCAGAACTACATTGCGGATTGGGGATGCTGTATGTTTTTGTTGGCGTACAAACCCTACTCAATAACAATGCGGGAGGAGATGCAGAAGAGAGGGGAGGGGGAGAAGGGGTGGAATTGAGGAAGTTGGATAGGACCACAAAAGCAAAAGCAAGGCTTTGTTTCGAATCTGCGATACAGGCAAGTGAGAGTTGCGTGCGGGGGGAATTGTTGAGGAGGCAACGGATTTGGGGGGTGAGGAAACGAGAGGGGATGGTGGATAAGGAGAGGTTGCGGGGGAGAGAGAGGTTGTGGGGATGTGATCCACTAGAAGAAAATCAGGGTGAAGGCGGGAGTTGGCCGCTGAAAGAGTATGCAGATTTGGCGAAGATTAGGCGGAGATTGGAAGGGATAGTATCTGAGGAGGAAAACGAGGAAGAGGGCGAGGGGAAGAGTGATGCAGAGAGCTCAGCCTCAGGCTCTGTTTTCACTGTTTCCTCTGACGAAGAAGAACGAGGTCGCACCCGCACCCGCACCCGCACCCGCACCCGCACCCGATCTCACACTGCAACAAACGAACCTGCCCCTTCTTCCCCATCCCAACCCCAGGAGGAAGAGGATGAGGAGACGGCGGCGGCGGCAGTCCCAAAACACGGCCCAAAAGCATGGGCAAAAGCATGGCCAGAAATCGCACCCATCTTCACCCCCTCTCCACCACCCAGTGTGATGTTCGCCCAGCAATTCCTCTCACTGCTTGCTCCAAACCACGCTTCACAGTCTCAAAGAGGATCAGAGAGGGAAGGAGATGGGGGAAGAGGGCAAAAGAGAAAGTTAGGCATGAGTGTAGAGTTGGACTCTCCTTTCTTTACCGATGGTGAAGATGAAGGTGGAGTAGGAGGGGTGGATGGGGTACAATTGACGAGGGAAGAGGCTGAGTTGAGGTTGCGGCGGATTTTGTTCGAGACTGAGGAGGATGGTGCGGATGCGCGGATGGATAGAAAGGGTGATGTGAGGGACAGGGGTGGGAATAGAATGAAGAGGGAGGGTGAAAGGGAACGAGATAGAGCGAGGGCCGGGGAGAGTAGAGAGGATAGAAGGAGGAGAAAGGAGGCAAAACGACAACAAAGGGAACGTCGTGAGGATGGTACCGATCGCGAACGGAGGAAGAAGAAGCGTCGCGATGCTTTTTGATTCTTCACCCAGTCTCGGCACAGATACACACACGCTGGTTGCATGCAAATCATGCCCATTCGCAGACACGCTCCTGCTGTCAGAGTGAGAGATATGCTACGAGCTATTGGACATCAATAAGCCCCTAAACCCAGCCGAATTCTTCTTCTCCACTGCCACCTCCTCTTCTTCCTCACCCTTTTCTTCCTGTGCACCGATGCTCGTCTTCCAATCCGCCAACTGTGGAAGCTCGAAGATACCAGCTAGCGTATGACGCACGAACTGAACCGGAAACCTCGTATTCGTTGTTAAAGGAATAAGCCATTCTTTCCTCTCCCCTTGATGGAGGGCAAGGTGGAAATATCCATCTTGCTCACCTCCTTCTGCAGCGGGAACCTGCCCTGCGAAATAGCCCTCGATCTCGTTCTGGTTGCGTAGGATCTTTGACCCGGTACAAGCTTTCTCCAACCCATCATCTAGCTTCTTCACCAGATCGGAATTCTCTGCGACCCCGGAGAGAAGGGCGAGCAGTTGGGTTTGGAAATGAGTCATACGACTACTGGTTTGAGCTCTGACCAGGGTCCATTCCAGCATCACATGGCCTTTTTCTTCCCAGATTGCTCTAACACTCTTTTTCGTCTCTTCCATTTCGGTCCTCACTCGTTCCCTCTCCCGTGCTTCCTCCAGGTCGTCACCTCTGTTCAAGACGGGATGGTTCGGTGGGAGAAGGTTAGACGTGTGCGTCAAGGGTACGACAAGGAGGTGACTCGCGTTGAAAGGAATACTGTTGATCGAAGGATGCGAGAAAGGACCTTTGGGGAAAACCAGATAGGATTCGGAACCGATGGTAATGATGAGTTGTTTGGCTACGGAAGGGTTGGAGAGGCAGAACCAGCAATTGGAGGGTCCTACCGGGATGAGTTGTCGACGTGGATTAGCATTAGGATGGGTGGAGAAGGAGGGTTTGGCTGGAAGACCTGCTGGGAGGGGCATTGTGGTTTTGGTCCATCCACCCTTCTGGTCTCCGTCGGGGTTGGTGTTGGTGGGTAGAGGGGTGGTGTTGGTCCCAGTAGAAGCCGAATTGTTTTGTTGAGCTTTTGAAGGGCAAGCTCGAATGTAGTGCCCTTCAACACCACATATCCTGCAAACGTATCCTTTGGGTGGCACTTCCGAATCCCCCTCCCCACGTTGTCGTTTTCTTTGTTCTTGGAATCTGTAGTTCACCCCTCCATCCTCCTCCCCAACCACCGCTGCTGGTGGGGGTTGCCTCTTGACCCCGTGCCCCCCTTGCTTCGGAACAAAGTACGGCGTCTGAGTAACATTCCCCGGCACCTTCACTTGCCCCACCTCCTGCTTTTCCGCCGGGGTCAAATTCAGCGCAAGGAACCACCTCCTCTTCTTCTCATTGGCAAATTTCGCCAAACTCACGAAACGTGTTACACTCTTCAATTTCTCCGCTTCCCTCCTTCCCGCCGGTGTTCCCAGATCCAGCGGCTGTGGAAGATATGAGGACAAGTCGGTGAGGTAAGGTGGTCTTTCCCAGAAAGCCCCCATTTGCAGCGTTTCTTCGCTTATCCCTACCGGTAGATCCCCCTCCTCCCCCTCCGCAGCGGGTGTGGGAGCAAGAGAAAAATGATACCGCGGACAACCGTGCAATGCGAGCCTAGCGATGGCTGGTGAACCCCACATTCTTGCCGTTCCATCCGGCAGACCTCCCAGTGGATCGGATGGGTTTGGGGGTGAAGGTGTGGAGAATAGGGTGACACCACTCGGCCAGACGCTTGTGAGTAAAAGATCGATTGGTGTTCGGGAAGTGAGGAGGGTGAGGGCGGACGATTGGGCGGACGAGCGGGCTGTTTCTTGGGCTGCGGCTGTGCGTGCTGCTGCTAGCGTTCCTGCTTTCGCACTACCCCCATTAGTCGATGTGGTGGTAATGGAGGGGGAAGGGGAGGGGAGACGGAAAGAAGGAAGTGCGAGAAGACGGTGTATAGTTGCTGGTGTGACATACGGCAGTGCCTCATCCTCTGAACGTTGGGTGGGGGATTCGTACCATTCCTGCGGGTCAAATTGGGCCCCTGCTTCGGAGGCCTCTGCATACGCTTTCGCATCCCATCTCCCACCAACAAACGCTACTCTGAAGCCGGTCGGAGTGGTGAAAATTCCGCTTTTCCCCTTTGCATAGTACAAATTCTCAACCACCTTCACTAGTCCTTCCGGTACATCTTTGTTGTTTTGCTTTCCCGCTTCGTTAATCATACCAGCAACAGGGGAGGGCAGCGGTGTTGTGCCCTGGTAGAAGTACGTTGCGATAGAGAGCGCTAGCTTGCCCTCGAGTAAATTGGTTTGTTGCTGAAGAACCGAGTCGGTGGGGTTGGGATGGAATAGGTCACCGAGGATGAAAAGCGCTGTGAAAGGACCGTGTTTCGACTGGATAGCTGATACTTTGGAGACCAGCTCTGTCAGCCGCCCGTTAACGGGACCTATGAGGAGGATTTTCTCTGGCATCCTCTCCTCTTCGCTTGAGTCGTCTACGTGGATGCTGTTTTGATAAGAAGGAGCAGGAGGTAAGGTAAGGGGACGGAGAAAAAAGTGTCGTGCTTGGGAAAGGGTCTCTCCACAAACCCGAATTCCGAACCTTTTGCTCCATTTCTTCTCGCGCTTGTCGCTTTGACCACCCTCCCTTCTCCTCTTCACAACCATCAATCGCCCCCAAGATGTCGAGTCTGGACCCAACGCCATCGAGGGTCGCCCCTCGAGGAAGGGACCCGGCAAGAGGAGTCTACTACAAGCTGGCGTTCTTCAGTGTTGCTCTTTTTGCGGCTCCTATTTCGGCGTATTATTTCGCTAAGGACAGGTATTTGGATGGTAAGTCTAACCCACCTTGGTCGCAATGGGCCTGGAGAAAGTAAGAGAGCGGAGAGATGCTGACAAGGCTTCTTTTGAATGATTCTGGCGGTGCGGTCTGGGATGATCAGGGAATGCAACATATGCAGGAGGACTAGCAGCGTTAGTAGCGAACCTTGTGCTAGCGGCGTATGTCGTTGCTGCGTTCTTAGAGGATGATTCTGATATTGCTCCTCCAGCGAGAAAAGAAGGTAAAGGGAAGGAGGGGAAGAAGGATCAATGATCTCCTCATTTCCACATCAAACACCCCCTTCCGCAGCACAAGCTTGAAGCAAGTATACCCCTCATTCACACGCAATCTCAGCGCTCAGCAAACATCACACTCGAGACAGCATACCTGAAGACAGAACATGATGCAATTGCAACTAGATGGACTTCAACCGATCCAACACGCTCTGCAAAACCTTCGCATCCGCCAAACCGATCCCAATCACCCCTTGCTTGGAGATGTGACATAGATGATGATCTTTGAACTCGATCAGCAACGATTTGAAATCTGCCTCGTTCGATACCAAAAATGACCTCTTCGCCTTATTTAGTAAGTCTGCATACGCCACGCCGCCAACTCCATTCCCCACTTCTCCCTCACCAATGGAAAGTGTTTGTTTGGCAAGAAGGTTGAACAGTGCCCTAGCCTTTGTAGTGACCGATTTGAGAATTGATATCGCCGAAGTCTCCGATACGGTTCGGAAGGAATCGGATACTTGGAGACCGTTGTAGAACGCCACCCCTCCACTTGCTTCCCCACTAATAGAAAAGGTGCTTCCAGAAGGTTGGGTCGGACGAGAAGAGAGTGAAGCGGCAGAACCAATGAGATCGAGAGCTAGAGGGAGGGAAGGCATCCACGAAGCAAAAGCAGGATTGGAACGCATGATCAGCATCTCATCCAAACTTGGTATGAAGGTTGACATGTTTTGCCAGATCCAGCACAATCTTCCTCTACCCTTCCCTACTTCGACTTCTACAAGGGGTTGAGTAGGAGTGGGAGTGAGGGGGGGAGAAGACTGTTGACCGGTAGTAAAAGCGATGAAACCCGAATTGACGTGTTCTGTAGTGGCCATGATGTGGATGTTGTGGCTTTTCGCTAGGGTTTCGAGTACGCTTTTGAATCGTAAAGATTGCATGCCAGGCGCATCGAACGTTTCGAGTATTAAGAAGAGCTTTGTTGGTCCCGCTGCTGTGGAGTGCGAGGTTGAGAACCATCGTACAATCCTTTCCGCTCGAGCTGCAGTGAGGGTAGAGACGACCATCCCCGCTCTAGCTGTCTCCTCATCGTTAGTGGCAGCTGCACTCATCGTCAAATTCCCCAATCCCACCGCACGCTCTATTCCCCCCAGCATATCTTCCACTTTGAATCCTTTCATCGCTCCCTGAGCCACCACTCCTACTGCATCCCCCTCCGCTTCTATTCGACGCGAAACCAGCTCTGTGAGAAGCTTCGTCTTGCTACCCACGCCGTGGAAGATGATTGCATACCCCGCCAGCAGCTGCGCCAAATACACTGGGAGCAGGCGACGGTACATCTTCATAGCTAGGTCCGAGAGGGTAGTGTCAGCGCAGGTTTGGGTTGCAACCACGCGTTCGAGATTCCTAGAGTCGAGCGCTGGGAGTTTGGAAGAGATGAGAGAGGAGGAGGTGGAGATGGACATTCCTGCTAACCCACGTGCGCGTTTGGAGGTGTTGAATAGGAAGTATGCATCTGATGATGTTGGTTTGACTAGGCTGGATCCTCCGCTGCTGGTGTTGGTGCTAGCAGCAGCCGAAGGAGCGCCATAGAGCGAGAGCGAGGAGCCATGATCGACACCGTTGGAAGCACGAGAAGCAAGGAGAAGGGGGTTGTTTTCCCAATCTGGTTTACGGTTTTTCGATCCTACTGGTCGACCCTTTGGTTTTGATGCCGCCAACTTGGCTTGTTCTTCAGATTCGGCAGCGGTTACGGCTGCTTCGGCGAGTGCTGACATTGCTCCATTGCTCTGTGCGTCTGCTGTGGGCTCGAATGGTTGTCGCTCTTTCCGCTTTTCCGATGATGGAACGCCGTCATCGTTCGTGAACTTTGTCATCAGAGGCAAGCCCGGCCTGGGTCCTTCATCCACATTCTCCTCTGCTTCTGCAGCAGCAGCACCATTCGCACCAACCTTCGAGGTAGATGCCCTCGGTTCACCATCCGGCCCCAAACTATCCACAAAGTCCTGCAACTCCGCATCTGCCTGTCTATACAAGATCCTTCTCCTCAACTTCGCCAACAGATCATCCTGTTTCCTTGGCGAATCGACCTCATCCTCCCACTCCTCCTCCTCCTCCTCACCCCCACCACCAACACCAGGAACAATACCCGCTCCATCCTCGTCGTCAAACTCCAAATCCAATCCCGCTAACAAATCAAACTCGCGCTTCCTCTTCCTCTTCCCCGCTCCTCCCCCATCACCGCTTCTCTTGCGTTTGGAATCCTCCGCACCTTCTTCCACGGGTTTCGGCGGCCTCCCGCGTCGTTTTGGCACTTTCATCATGACTGCATCTGGATCCACTACTTTCTTTGGTCTTCCTCGCTTTTTAAAACTCCCATCAGGGTTGAGCTTGCGGCGGGAACGACGAGGACGTTTCTCTCCGGGGGCATACTTGCGTGGACGACCTCGTTTTTTGGGTTCTTTAGGCTCGGGTTCTTTGGGTGGTCGACCACGTTTTCGTTTCGCTGGAGTTTCGCCGGAAGGAGTGGTGAGAGGGATGACTACTTCGACCTTGCTCACTCTAGATTTGCCTTTTGGATTTTTGAGCATGTCGATTACATCTTCTTCGTCCGAGTTCGAGCCAGAGTCGGAACCGGGGTCAGAGCCGGAAGAAGAAGAGGAGGAGTCTTCATCATCAGTTGCGGGGAGGGAAGAGAGTTCGTCGGACTGCCAATCTTCATCGCCTTCCACATCGAGGTCCTGGGCGATTTTGCGTCTTTTGGTTGGTTGCCGCGGCATTTTGGGCGAGGTGGGGATGCACGATGAGGGCTGGCTGGGGGGTTGTGCTGGAGTGTGGGGTGTACGTTGCTGGCGAAGGTATATGCTGGTGATGTGATGAAAGTGCGCTTTTCGCAAGTCAAGCTCAGATGCCGTGCGAGCGTCAAGCGAGGCGATCTTGCAAGAGGCGGATCGATGCAGGAGGTACTGAAAGGAAAGTGACAGTGCTGAAGTATATGAGAATGCTCCGTGACGAGACGGTGGGTAGCGATAGGAAGGTTGAACAAGTTCATTCGGGGTCGTGTGCACAGAGCTGAAGCCGAAGGTGAGGAATTCCCGACTTCCGAAAATCGTACACCGAACAAGCGACCGGTAACGCTCATGCTAGCCTCAGTTCACTGCTGGCTCAGCATCGCTCAGGGCTCACTCAGCACATTGAGCTTGATTGTGGGTCAGTGAGGGCGACAATGAGATTATGCTGCGACGAAGTATATATGTGAATGCTAAAGGCTATGCTATAGAGTGACGATGCGAGAGAGAGAATCTACCATCTGGTATTGCGAGACTTTTTGTTCGGCCGGCCAAACTGCTGCATCAAATCCTCCCAGTCGAGCTGAGGATTGAGTGCTTCGCCGTTGGTATGTTCTTGTTCTGCTGTGGCAGCTGTGGATGCAAATGGGGTTGCAGAAGAGACAGAATTGTAGACTGAGGAGCGCCGTGGCTTGGTCTTGCTGGATCGCTGCACTTTCTGCGGGCTATGTATGCTATCGTTGGTGCTGCGGCCTTCAGAGGACAAGCGCTTGAGAGAAGGAGCAGAGCGGGCAGGTGTCAGGGTTATCGGAGTTGGAGTTGACTGTACAGCACGAGAAGGAGGCTGGTTCTCCTCCGTGTCCATGTCCATATCGAGGATCTCGCTATTGGTTGCAATGTGAGCAGCTGGGATGAGGGCTGGAGGCGGAGCGATGGGATGGGTACATGTGGTCGCTCCAAGCGACTGACTTGCGTGTGGAGCGAGAGCAAGCGGCCACGTAGGCTGCTGCGCCAAGTGCGGGTCGAATCGCTGTTGCAGATTTTGCTGTTGCTGCTGCTGCTGCTGCTGATCATGCTGTTGGACAGTGCCGTTCTGATAGTCCCACTGCTCGATCAGCGCATCAGCAACCAGCATCCACTTGCTTTCCGTACTCTGCGCAGCCCCGACATTCGTCTTCAGAGCGCGAGCTAGCTCTCGCATACCCAACGAGTCGATGTTATCCATCTCTGCCTTGGTGCGTGCGTTGATGTCATCCGAGCAGAAACAGACGCTTGAGGGTGTTTTGTGCTTCAGGTCGACGCAGAACTTAATGATCTCGTCGTCGCAGGAGAGCGAATCTTGGAAAGTGAACCGAGAATTTGCACCGTTCTTGCGCTTCGATCCGTTGTAGTGAGCCGATGGCTGGGCGTAGAGAGGCCAAAGAGTGTCGGCAAGATGTGCGCCAGCTTGGTCGATAGGAACCCGTTTCTGCTTTTGTAGAGCTGAGAAGAGCCAATGATTCGCTTCCCTCGCTTGAGAAGCGACAGGTCTACCTGAGTCGTTCTTGCGGCTCGTGATCTTGAGCCCATCAAGCTCCCATACGACAACGTATGGAATGACGAGTTTGATCGGCGATGGAAGTGTCGGTTCAGCCGAATGCTGAGTCGGCCTCTTGACTGCAGCTGCGTATGCTACATTGCGCGTCAGAAGCGCAGCAAAGAGGGCTTTGAGCAGGTCGAGGCACGAGACGAGTGTGTTGGTATCCAACACCCATAGTGAAGGCCGATGAGTCAAGTTGTCGGCTTGTCCGAAGAGTAGTGTGGGCTGTAGAGCTGCCATCGGAGGAGGCGAGGGTTCGCGGCTGCCGGAGTTACCTTTGGGAGACGGAGCATCGAGGTAATTCTCATCTTCCATCAAGTGTTCCTCCTCCCATCGCTCCTCGTATTGGAAGCGGCCAGTCTCTGCATCAAAGACATAGTCGCCTTTCGAGATAGTGAGGCGGACTGGATTCGATGGTCCTGACTGGCCAGAAGCACGCAGCTTCTCGTTGTAGAGGTCGGCGTAGGTTGGCATGTTGGTCATCTTGGCCTCCCGTGTTGGCGAGAGGACATCGAGTAGGAAGAGCGCACAGTCAGATTCGTATCCAGAAGCATGGCAGGACTAGCCCAAAGACTAGCTAGATTGAGCAGTGTGATTCGAAACGCTTCATCGGCTGCATTGTCACTTGGCCTTGGTGGGAAGTATACCGACAGTAGTGATCGAGCGTGTCTGCGTGCGAAAAGCTGAAGGTGCGTCGAGAAGAAAGGGAAGCATGAAGGAGCGTGAGGCTCGAGCGTCAAGGTTCCTCGCAGCTCAACTTGAAAGGTGGGAGTAAGAAAGGGTCTTTGCAAAGGTCACGTGTCGCTCTCGCTTTTTGGTTTGTTTGGGAGAGCAGCGAGCAAATTTGCCAACACAAGAAGCATGTCTCGACGAACGATCTTGCTTTCTTCTTCTCCATAACCTACTAAAAAGAAACTTGCGCACCTCCATTACCAAAGCTCATTGATTCTAGTCGATCCGGGCGTTTGCGTGCTTGGATCTGGCAACGATCATGCTGGCCATGAGGAGGTGCCTCGATCAATTCAAAGCGGGGATTATAATGCTTGCTGGTCTTTAACAAAGTGGCCAATCGAGCTTCGCTTTTCCCATACATTTCTTTCTTTCCATCGATGCCAACTTTCCCTATTCTTTTGCTCACTTTCATGTACGATCTCTGCAATCAATGCTGATCAGTATCATCATGCTCCATCATCAATCCGATCAAGTGCCGAGAAGGTGTGATTGAGTGTCGGATGGTCCGAAAATTTGATATGCTGTCGGCTCTGTCGCTCTAACAAACCTGAGAAGAAGAAAAAAAAGAAAAAAAAAAAAAAAAAAAAAAGAGGTTGGACTTTGTGAAAGTTCTATTAGGAAACTCAGCTCCGTCGACTGCAAGCTGCCTGAACCCTGCATTCATTCCATCATAACGCAGCAGCATTCAATCTTGAGCTTTCCAGAACACCACCACTACTATTATCAACATACCTTGCAATACACCTCAGTGACGGAAAGGATCACAAACGAACACAATGGCGCCAAACCCACCCTCTTCGACCGGCGCAAAGCCATCAACCTCGAATACAGCCCAAGCAAGCGACGCTTCGCAACCATACAAGGATGACCCTGTCCCTTCCTATGAGACTGCCATTCGAGAAGGTGCTGGTGGCGGTATTGGCGCCGGACCTTCTTCCTCGTCTTCCTCGGCAGCCCCTTCTGCTCAACCACCTCGATCCGTTCACCCTTCCTATGGCTGCTCACCCTACACATCGCATGGTACAGCTCGAATTGTGATCGTCCCCGCTCCTCACTTCCACCATCCTCACATTCACACTGGACACACAGCTAACGAGCCTCTCTTGCCCTTGCCTGCCTCGATGGAACCAGAGCGAAGAGTGCCAAGAGCAAAGCCTCGCTTCTTCCTCGCTTTGCTAAATGCTCTTCTCATCTACATTCTTATCAATCTTCTCGTCGACCTCACCGTCACCCGCAATTGGTGATCACCTCAACCACACTTTTCTTGTATTCACTCTCTATGCACTCTTGATACCCCTGTTTCTGTCCACACCTTCGCAATCGCAGCATTCGCTCACCTCGAACTTGGCATGGACTGAAGGATCTTTGTGTATTGCTTGTGTGCCTCCACCACCGGCAACGCCGGCTGTCTGTTCTGTGGACTCAGAAAGCGTCGGAATCTGCTCCAAGAAAGCACAGAAGCAGATGCGAACATCAAGATTCGTGCACTCGAGCATGTGTGCATATACAGCGAAACTCACTTTTTACCCAAATTTGCGTAGTACCGGTTATCGCCTGCCACACTGTCGAACAGGTCGGCCAGAACATCAATGTCAGTGAGAGTTGAGGGAGACGCGTCGGCACTCCAACGAGATTCACAGGGTCCGCAGAGCATTACAGAGCCCATGGAAGATAAGCAAGTCATTGATGAGATAAAGACACCTATAGGTGGTGACACATGTGGGATGCATAAGCATTGTCACACTAACATGCAGGAAGTGACAATGCAGGAGCAACACAAGGAGCAGCTCATCACTGGCTAACACATGTGGAAGAGATTGCCAAGCATATATAGATGACAATGTACATAGAAGCTAGTAGATAGAATTAATAACATAACAAAAATGAAATTCCTCAACTGATTAAGAGTCTGAAGCTCAGCAGCTTCAAGGCACTTTGCCATCAAGATGCCACCCAGAGTAGACAGCATAGCCCTACTTGAATGCACCATGCAAGTGATCAGAGAGGTTCACACTGACTGGAACAAAGACCAAATCCTGGAGTGTGCCTTTTCTATGATGAACCTCCAACCAAACACCAGCCAAGTCGAAAAGATTCCAAAGTCAGTACTCAGCATTGTATCACAGATCGTCAAGCTCAACGAGAACAACTGGGCCATCTGGGAGCCCATGTTTATGGACTGCATACAGCCCATCAAGAATGCAAAGCAGATCCTTACTGGGGAAATATCTAGCAACCACATGGACTACAATGAAGAACTAAATAGTCACCTGTTAGGCCTCATCCTGTTGTCATGCGACCACAGTCCTGAAAGCAGTATTCATACATACACCATCTGAGAACAAGGTGAAGAAGAGCAACTCAGCTCTACACTGTACAAGAAGCTCAAAACAGCACTCACAATCAATGACGAAGTTAAACTCTCTGCCATTCACAACCAAGTGCATGAGATCAAGTTAGTCCACTGAAATGTCATCAACCTTGGAAAGGAACTAGATCGAATTTGGAATGATGCTGCGAGGCTGGGCAGTCGCATGGATGAAAAGCTCAAGAAGTCCACCCTCTACTGCTGTGTCAAGGACGACTGGCTATACACCCAAACTGTAGATTCCCTCAAGGCCACTCAACCCGGTTGCAACTATGAATATGCATACCATGCACTAGCCAAGAAGCACCAAGAAGCCAAGCTCTCAGGTTGTATCCGAGCTGCAGCCAGAGTTACGAGCAATAGAAGTTCAACAGGCCAAGCTGGCAAGCATAGACAGGTTCTCAACCAAGAGGGCTACAATAGGGGTAGGTGTGACCCCGCAAACCCTAATGAACTGGCCAAGTGCTATAAGTGTAGGCAACCTGGGCACATCGCAATCAATTGCACCAGCAGTCAGGAGTGAACTCCTACTCAGCAGGGATAGGGATTCAGGTGCACCCTTTTCATAAGCAACACTGGCAACTGTAACCAAAACAGTATGTGGATTCTTGACTCTGGAGCTACACATCACATGGTATGTGATGAGGATAAGCTCATTGCTCCAATGCCGAAGCAAGGATCCATAGACACTGCAGGGCATGAATGGTTGCGAGTGCAGGCAATAGGAGATGCAACCTTGCAAGTTGGAGATGTTAAAATACCCCTCACAGATGTACTTTATGTTCCCGACCTTAGCAAGAATCTATTGTCTGTTCCAGCATTAACTGAAGATGGTGCACGAGTGATATTTGAAGAATCTGGAGCTACAATACTCCAACATGATGGAAGCATGGTTAAGAGTAAGACCAACCAATGCCAGAAAAGATGGGAAGTTCATGCCAACTCCCTAGCAGCACAGCTCAATGACCCCCTTGAGGGCATTGATGATAACATGACACCAGCAAGGCCTGCAAGCCACACAACAAGCAAACTATGGCACAAATGATTTGGCCATCCTGGTAGAAATAAAACCCAGCAAATCCAAGCTCACTACCTAGGAAGAGAAACACAGCTTGAGCACAACTCAAAAGACTGCAATAGTTGCAGTCAGGCAAAGCAAACACACACAAGAATGGCAAGCAGCAAGACAGAACGAGTGCAAGCACCATTAGAATTAATACACATTGACCTAATGACAGATCTACAAGGCCACCCCAACTATCATCATGCACTAGTAGTTGTAGACGACACCTCATCATATGTATTTGTGAGACTGCTCCTCAGCAAAGCAGAAGCATTCCCCACCTTAAAAGCATGGATCAAAAGGGCAGAGGTAATGATGGACTGCATGCTAAAGTGCATCTGCAGCGACAATGGAACAGAATGGTCAAGCTTGGCAGCAGAGGAATGGAAGAAGGAGGCGGGGTTTAAATGGCAGAAAACCACCCCATATGTCAGCATGCAAAATGGAAGAGCAGAGTGCACCATCAGATCGCTACAAGAAAAGATGCAAGTAATGCTCATCCAAAGATTGGTGCCAAAGGGTTTATGGCCCTATGCCATCATGGCTGCTGGACATGTACTTAATTTGACACCATCAGCAAATGCTAACAGAATTCCATATGAAGACTTTCATCATACAATGGCTCATGGCTTGGCAAAACAATTGCATGTCTTTGGCTGTCTCGTGTGGGTTCACCTCCCAAGGAAAGATCATGCAGGCAAGCACAGTGCGAGAGCCATACCAGGAATCATGATCAGTTATGACGACGAGCACAAGGGATGGAAATTCCACACTCCAGAACACACACCATCTATCCGATGGAGTAACTCAGCTACATTTCATGAAGATAAAGGCTGGCATGATCGACCCAAAGAAAGGAGCCCACTGCAAATCGGATTTGAAAGTCTAGAGGCAGAGAGTACCAGATCAGAGACCATCAACCATGAACCCATACTAGAGCCAGAGGAGATCAACATACAAGACATTCTCAGGGAGGCCAATACAACCACCATGAACCTTACACCAACTTTGAGGGAAGCACTTGACAGTGATGAGGCACAGCAATGGCAAGAAGCCATATGCAAGGAGTTAGATGGGCTCGAAGCCATGGGGACTTGGGAAATTGTGGACATACCACCAAACACCAAACTTGTCAACTCTAAGATCGTCCTCCATCTCAAGCTGGATGCCGATGGGGTACCTGTCCAACATAAAGCAAGACTTGTAGCATGAGGATTCACACAATGAGAGGGTATAGACTTCAAAGAAACTTTTGCACCGGTGGCACCACTCAGTGTGATAAGAGCCCTGTTGTCACTGGCAGTGGAGCGGGACTGGGAGGTCCATCAACTCGACATCACAATGGCCTACCTCAACTCCACACTCAAGCATGTCATCTATATGAAACCACTGGAAGGAGCAAAGGTACCAAAAGGAAAAGCTTATTGGGTAGTAAAAGGGCTATACGGACTCAAGCAATCAGGATGGGAGTGGAACATGGAGTTCAATAAGTTCCTGTGGTGCTCAAACTTCCATAGGCTCGATTGCGCACCATGTATCTACACCAGAGGAAAGGAGGACAACTTTGCAATAGTGATTATCTATGTTGACGATACATTAATTATATCTCCAAAACTGTCAATGGTCAAGCAAATTAAGAGGGAGATAGGCAAGAAGTGGAAAATGGAGGAGGGTGGCAATGTATCCCATTTTCTCAGGATCAAGATCTCCAGAGACCGCAAGGCAAAGACTATGGACCTCATGCAAACCAGCTATGTCAAGCAGCTATTAAATGAGCATTTAGATAAACATAGAAGGAAATCCAGCATACCACTCCAGGACATCCCAATACCAGAGATGACAGCAAGCATAGCTGAGCAGAAGGAATACCCACAAATCATTGGCAAACTCCTATGGCTTTCAAACAGAACACATCCAGACATCAGCCAAGCCATGGGTGTCCTCGCATGCTACATGACACAACCATCGAAGGAACATTACAACACAGCACAGAGAGTGCTCCAATACTTGGACTGCACCCAGGACATCCACTTGCAATATGGTAGCAACAAGCAACAAGATTTTCTGGTGGTGCATAGTGATGCAAACTGGGCAAGCGACGCCATGGCACAATGTAAGAGCTTGTCAGGGTCAGCAGTTTTCATACACGGAAATCTGGTAGCATGGAAGTCTGCACTACAGCACTGCACCGCCTTATCGGCAGTAGAAGCAGAATTCGTAGCAGTGACCAAGGCTGCACGAGAAATTCTCTTCTTTGGACACCTCTTCAAGGCCATTGGGGTTGACATTGGTACCCCCATAATTTTCTCAGACAACACAGGCACCATCCAAGTAAGCAAAGACCCTGCACAACATTGGAAGTTGAAGCATATCAACACCAAATACCATTTCATAAGAGACAACGTACAAGATGGAAAGGTCAAAATCAAGTACATTGGCACTGAAGATAACTTAGTGGATATCTTTACCAAACCAGTGGGCAAGGAGGCATTGTGACACACATGATGAGGGTTAGGACTAACACCACAGCAAGGTACAGCAGCTCAGCAGCCAACTGCCTCGCTGCTGAGGGAGACAGTTGAGGGAGATGCATCGGCACTCCAACGAGATTCACAGGGTCTGCGGAGCATTACAGAGCCCATGGAAGATAAGCAAGTCATTGATGAGATAAAGACACCTATAGGTGGTGACACATGTGGGATGCATAAGCATTGTCACACTAACATGCAGGAAGTGACAATGCAGGAGCAACACAAGGAGCAGCTCATCACTGGCTAACACATGTGGAAGAGATTGCCAAGCATATATAGATGACAATGTACATAGAAGCTAGTAGATAGAATTAATAACATAACAAAAACGAAATTCCTCAACTGTGAGCCACTGTCAAAGAATCTTCGCAGACGCACAAGACTGTCCATAAACCTACGTTTGTGCTTTCAGGTCACTGGCACAGATCGGCATAGCAAGAAGGGCAAAGAAAGCTCGTCAGCTCTCGCCTCGACTACACTCGATCCGGCCTTCGACTCATCTAGGCAACACAAAGCACGTTCCGGGTTCGATTCTTACTGTATAGCTTTACGATACTCGTCGGCTCCATGTTCTCCCAAGAAGTCTTTCCATCTTTCAGCTACACCCAAGCCTTCGCTGAGCGCATGCTTGGTACCGGGTAGCATTCTCATGCTTGCAACCGTGTTCCATAGAAACTTGGCGTCGAGAATGTAGTCGGTCCCAAAGTGAGGCAGTACCTCCAGAATGGCTGCCCAGCTTCCGATCATCAGGAAGAAGAAGGTAGCGGCGATGACGATCAGCTTGGCGGTTTCAGTCATGTTTGCGACCATGATACTTGATGGTGAACAAGACTTGCAGAAGAAGAGGTGTCAGCCCACACCGAGTCAGGAAGGAGCCGTTCCTTTATGCTTTCGAGCCAATGCCTGGGAGAACGACCCGGATAGGTTTAGCAGCACCGCCCTTCTTACTTCCTTGCGACCGAACGACAAACGTCAATCTTGCTGGACATGTAATGAAGAAGCCAAAGTTGCTTTCCCTTGAACACAGCAGTCAAGCCCTCGAACGACACTGGTTGCACCTCAAATCCCTCCTGAACAGCGTGACAGCCGGAATTGGCCCTCTAGTGTGCGCGACGCATCAATTCGTAAACGATATCGACATCTGACTCTTCAAAGTCAACCGAAACGCCACCGAACTTCACGTCTATGATGGCTTTGGGGCGATATTTGCCAAGCTTTCGTGGCTAAGCCGAGACGGTCGCTCTCAGTGATGCATGCCACGATGTTATTTGGGTGCTCGATGTACTCAACGGCCTCGAAATCGTCGCAACTGGTGTTCCTATCACGCTTTCAACCGACAATCAGGCTGCAGAGCGCATCATATCGTCCAACGGCCCCAAGCGCAACAAGTCACTCACGCTCAAAGGTGCGTTCACAAAAGACACAATCAAGAAGGGCATTGTGATCATCAAGTGGATTAAGGGCGAACTACAAATTGCCGACAGCTTGACAAAGTTACTCAATGCAAGAGGTTGCTCCAAGTCTGGGGAAGACCCTGGAGTCGAAGGCGGCCTGGTAGCTCGCCGCTAGGAGGAGTGAAGGAGGCCTGTGTGGCGTATCGGTTCGAATCAGGCCGGTTATCACGATAAGCGCCGCGACAAACGGCTAATCCGATACGAATAGGAGGAGATTGGAATTAGATACACCACTTCAGATGCCACAATCAGGCGCTCTTACAATCATGTATATATTGCTAAAGATAACGATCCAGCTGGAAGCTAAATTGACGAAGGATCGGGCAAAATCGATCTGGAATGCTATCGGGGGAAGTAAATCTGATCGTAGATCAGATCTAGCCGATGCAGCAGGAATCGGGGATAACTGGGTCCCACTTGTTGACACACTTCAACATTAGATGGTGTGCTCCCACTTGAGTTCATGTATCACTACTGTACAGCTCGCACATAAACTGTCCCACAATTTTACATGTCACCATACATCACTCTAATGCTCAATAGTCATAAGTTGTATCATCACACTGTCTCATATCATCTGAAAGCCCTGCTTCTTCTCTCCAAGACTGTGTAAATGATATTGACATTGCCTGAGAGAATTGTGCTTTGAAGAAGAGCTGAGAATTTTATTTATTGTGGGACAGTTTATGGAGCATGCTCCCAAATAGTGACACCACTCCATTCCTGACCTTGTGGGCTTTTGACTACAATGAAACTTGCAATGTAACTTGGTGGGTGCCTTCATACACATCAAAAGTAGTGACATGGAAAGTTTCAGCTCAATCAGATGACTGTGAGCAATCCAGTGGTGCTTCCAGTCTGACACCATCATATCTATACCATCATGCCAAAAACCACCCCAGAGAAGTGCTGATCAGCACTCTTTCACCTCCAAAATGGGGAATCTGTCAGAGGTTGCGCACCCAGAACCTGATATCTGTAATAAAAACACATCTATTATGAATCCTGTTGAGATATGCAACAATGCTTGTATTATTATGATTCTTGTTGAGATATGTAATAGAGATGCCTCTATTACTTTTCCTGCTTGAAGATGTAGTAGTGATTTTGCTAGTGCAGGTTTTGACTAATCACTGTGGACACTCTGTCCAGAGGTAGCTTGGCACAATCAATAACTTGTTATGAACTGATACTAACATCAAGTTCTGGTGTGATTGAGATTGCTGTCATCGACACGAGTGTCCAGTGTGTCGACAGAGTGCTTGAGGTGATCCCCAGACTGCAGTGGATGACTGCCTTCGGTTCTATCTTTATCTGGACCGTGTCAGAGGTTGCACGCCTAAAACCTGAGATCTGTAATAGAACCACATCTATTACAAATTCTGTCAAGTTATGTGACAACACTTGTGGTATTATGATTCTTGGTGAGATATGTAGTAGAGCCATCTCTATCACTTTACTTGCTCAGAAATGCAGTAATGGTCTTGCTATTGCAGGTTTCAACTGACTGCTGTGGACACTCTGTCCAGAGGTAGCTCAGCACAATCAATAACTGATATGAACTGGTACTGACATCAAGGTCTGGTGTGAGAGATATGATTGGTGGCACCAACATGAGTGTCCAGTGTGTCGACTATATGCTTGGAGTGATCCCCAGACTGCAGTGGATGACTACCTTTGGTTCTATCATTATCTGGACTGCAGGTTTCTTTGAACCACCTTCAGACATCAGTGAGCAATGATACAACACACATGCTACAATGGATGCAATCAATTGAGATTGCAACTTGCTGACTGGATACTAATGTATACTTATGTGTAAGCTATAACTAGTAATGTATGGTGTAGAGTGGATGGGGATCCACTAGCTTGCTATGACAAGGAGCATGGTTATATACCATCCCAGCAATGTTGCCTGTGACACTGCTCCTGTCCTGTGAGGCCCCTTCAGCTCCATGTCTCCTCCTCCTCTTTCTCCCTGCTTTTCCATCCACACTAGATTGCTGCTCATGTTGTATCCCTCAACCTTTGTGGACAGATGGCCACTTGTTGCTTCATCACTGTCAGGGGCCATCCCACTTCATCTGAGTGGTGACTCACCCCCCCCCCCCCCTTCTCATTACTCACTGTCAATGGTACCTGTCATGGGCCTGGATGCTCAAGAAGCAGGAGGGTCATGGGTTCATATGGAAGGAGCACAGGTATCGAAGACCTAGTCGACACCAGTAGAGAGCATGGTCGTAGTGCAGTCTCCATGGAGACCATGGACTCCTATGGACTCACATGCAAAGGAGGGCCAAGCACAGCCACGAGGAGGACCAAGCTCAAGGAGCAGGCACAGCCACGAGGAGGACCAAGCTCAAGGAGCAGGCACAGCCACGAAGAGGACCAAGCTCAAGGAGCATGCAGATGGTTACCACTCAGGGGCTCGAGAGACAAGAGCCAAAGGAACTGTCACTGATCAAAGGAGGAGGAGCAGTGTCGAAGGAGTCGACACCAGGTCATGAGGAGGAGGAGCAGTGTCGAAGGAGTCGACACAGCTCAAGAGGCACAGGGGTGCCAAGCAGGAGAGGCCCCTGAGCAGTACTCGATGAAGAAGGTACTCTCTGGAGAGAGAGCAGGAGCAGCATCGCTGGCGATGCTGAGAAGAGGTATATAACCATGCTTTCTCATCAATAGGTCGAGTGGATCCTCATCCACTCTACTCACCATAACTAGTTATCACTTCAGCATAAGTATACATTAGTTTCAGTCAGCATAGCAGCAATCTATCAAGGTTGCTCCTCATCGTAGTGTGTGTGTTGTATCACCACTACCTGACGTCCGTAGGCGCCCATAGCAGGTTAGCGGTCCGGATATAGATAGAACCGAAGGCAGTAGTCCACTGCGGTCCGGGGATCACTTCAAGCATCAAGTCAACACACTGGACACTCGTGTTGACGCCACCAACCTTATCACCAACACCATCAACCTCATTATCATCGACATCACCAATCTCATCACCAACACCATCAACCTCATCATCATCAACACTCACACCAGACCTTGGTGTCATCATAACATTGATATTGATCGTGCCGAGCTACCCCTGAACGGAGTGTCCACAGAGGTCAGCCGAAACCTACGATAGTATATACAACGAACGCCACCTGCTGTCACTGCACAACTTGATAGTCACCGATACCGAGACAATAGCTGTCACACAGTTTAATAGTCACCGAGTATCTCGACAGACCGACCTGGGTTTCAGGCGCAAGACCCCTGACATTAGAGTGGATCGTTCAAGCAGCTCCTCACGATCACCATGACGGACCCAGACCTCAACAATAAGCTCGATAGACTACTCACTCTATTGGAAGCACAGCTAGAGCTTACCAGACAGGGTCATCGAGAGGAACGATTACAACGAGCTCAACTGAGCAGGGAGGAGACAATGGACCTCTCTCACTCAGAAGACCAAGCAGGAGGAGGAGATGAGTCTATGATAGGAGACCCACATACTCCTACTCCAGCTCCACGACCAAGACGATCAGTCTCATTCAACCTGGATGAGCAGGAGGACATCAACTACGAGAAGTATGCTTCACCTACTGGGCCAAGATATGTCAAGACTAAGCTGGACCCCTACAGCAGGACTAGGACGGATCCTTACCCCCTGGACCACGAGGAGGATACCAGCATCATGGCAGAGCTTAACCGGTCAAAGCCCATTGCCACCCCCTTTCCAAAGTTCAATCCCCGAGACATGGAGATCTTCATTCTAGAAGCCGAAGCATGGTTTAAGTTCAACCAGGTGTATGAGCAGTCTAGGATGATCAACCACATGGGTGCTCAACTGGAAGGGACAGCAAGAGAGTGGTGGACCTCCAAGCTCCGCATTGATAGAGCTAGAGAAGGAAGGTTGTTCAATGATTGGCACTACTTCACAGAGCGACTGTCAGAGCAGTTCAACCCATGCAATGCTAGGATGGAGGCATACAACAAGCTGTTGGCTCTCAGACTCACAAGTGATGCTCCTGGTGCCGCCACACGTCATGTAGAGCGGTTCAGAGACTTGGAGGGACAGGTCAACCTAGATGACAACGAGCTAGTGATTGATCTCTTCAGAGGAAGTCTCACTCGCAGCATACAGGAGAAGTTTGAGAGGAATCCACCTGGGAAGAGATGGGAGTGGTATCAAGAGGTTGAGGAGATCGATCGACAGAGGATGCTACTACAGCAGTCCTCGGCTAGACACTCACTCCCAAATGCCATGTCACCTCCACTAAGAACTGGGTCTCGGCCAAATCAAAGTTCGATCCCCATCCGACAACCCACTCAACCTTATCCAGCTCGATCACCATCACAAGCAACTACACAAGCAACTATACAAAACCTAAACCGACCCCTTCCTCATCATCCCACCCAACCCTCGAAGCAAGGAAGCCCTGCCCCATCAGGTATCAACACCTGTCATGTATGCAAGGGTATCGGCCATTGGGCCAGAGACTGCCCCAGCAGGAGGGTAAACCCTCTTAGCTCTCGACCCATGGGACCAAAGGTTATGGTCACCACAGCAGACCCCTTCGAGGAGGCCACCGACTCAGGAGATGGCCACACAGGCAGCACTGAGACGGGTGACCCCGAGGCCATGGACCTCAGCTCATACCAGCAACCCATGGACCCCGATCACGAGGAGGAGCACGATGATGATGACGACGAGGGAAACGTCAGTGGGGTGATGCACTGATGGCATGCATTGCTCTACAAACCTCCTCGCCATCACTCTGTATATATCAAGATTGTCAAGTATGTTTCTCTACCAGTGGAGGCAAAGCAGTACTGGAGCTCTCTGGAATGGTTCAAGACCATCCTGCTCGGATACTAGCTGATACCGGTGCTGGTTTGTCCATAGTCTCAGATTCTTTCATTAGTAAGTACCAAATACCCACAAAACCCATAAAAACAAGATCGATCCATGGTGTCACCGGGCACCAACTCTCCATCAATAGTTCTGCGAGCATGCAGGTATCTATTGGTACACACAATCTGGGTGTGGTCGAAGCTTCAGTGGCCGACACTGCGGACTATGACCTCATCCTGGGGTTCACTGAGCTACGGAGGCTCAAACCCACCATACAATGGGATACGGGCCAGCTGGAGTTCAAGACTCAGGAGCAGGACCGACCCCCTAGGAGACCCCCTGAAGCAGCAAGAGCAGGGGACCTAACCATGAGGAGACCAACCCTTCATGGTAACGAGTTTGTCTCAGCAGAGCGCATACTACGAGCAGCTCTGGAAGATGGACCCATAGGGTTCATGCTGTTAGAGGAGCCACCATCATCACTCCCAGCCTTTGGTTTTGTACCTACAGGCGCAGACAAAGGAGTCGAGATGGAGGTGGAGGTAGATAAGGTGGTGACGGCTGCAGACATACCAAAGCCATACCAACACCTGCGAGATGTGTTTGATGAGGTGGAAGCAGACAAGCTGCCCCATCATACCGAGCATGATCTCCACCTCGAGTTGATAGAAGGAGGGAAGCCACCTCAAGGGCCCCTATACCTTAAGGGACCCAAGGAGATGTCCGAGTTGAGGAGGTACTTGGATGAGAACCTCAAGAAGGGGTTCATAAGACCATCGAAGAGCCCGGCACGATCACCGGTGCTCTTCGTACCAAAGAAGGATGGAGGTCTCAGACTCTGTGTGGACTACAGAGGTCTCAACGAGATCACTGTCAAGAACAGGGCACCATTGCCCCTCATCGAGGAGCAGCTGTTCTTACTCAGGAAGGCAAGGATCTATACCAAGCTAGACCTTAGAGCAGCATACAACCTCATCCGGATTGCTAAAGGAGATGAATGGAAGACAGCTTTTGGCACTCAGTTGGGACTCTATGAGTACCTAGTGATGCCCTTTGGCCTAGCCAATGCTCCGGCTCACTTCCAGTCATTCATCAATGACATCTTCCGAGACATCATTGGGATATATGTGGTAGTATACCTAGATGACTTCCTGATCTTCAGTGACACTGAAGAAGCACATGTGAAGCATGTCACTGAGGTCCTCACTCGCTTAAGGAGCAACAGGCTCTTTGCTAAGCTGTCAAAGTGTGAGTTCCACACCAAGACAGTTGAGTTCCTGGGGTACATCATCAAGCCAACGGGCATAGAGATGGACCCAGAAAAGGTGTGCACTGTCAAGGAGTGGCCAATGCCGGAGTCAATCCATGACATCCAGAGGTTCCTGGGTTTTGCCAACTTCTATCGAAGGTTCATAGCCCACTTTGCTCGCATAGCCAAGCCCTTGACAGCACTGGTAAAGCCTATAGAACGGTTCAAGAAGTTCGAGCTACCAGAGGAGGCCCAACAGGCCTTCCACAAGCTCATCCAGGCCTTCACATCAGCAGGAGTGCTTCAGCACTTCGACTACCACCTTCCAACAAGGTTGGAGACTGATGCAAGTGACTTTGCTATAGCAGGAGTACTCAAGCAGGAGCATGAAGGACGATGGCATCCAGTGGCCTTCTACTCTAGGAAGATGTCTTCTGCCGAGAAGAACTATGAGATCCATGATAAGGAGCTCCTAGCTGTGGTCGCCTGCCTCACTCAGTGGCGACACATGCTAGCTGGACTACCGAACCAACTGGTCATCCTCACTGACCATGAAGCCCTCAAGTACTTCAAGTCACAGAGACGCATCACAGGTCGACAAGCTCGATGGGCAATACTACTAGCAGACTTCGACTTCATATTGCAGTATCGACCAGGAGACAAAGGTGGTGAACCCGATGCTCTCACCAGAAGGACAGACATGCAACCAGCCGGTGAAGAGCAGGATCACAATGTGAGGCAACTACTGCCTCCTCGAGTGTTCAAGGAGACAGCAGACCATGACTCGCTCCTAGTGGCCCCCATGATCTCGATGGAGTCCATAGCATCAAAAGGTCTCAAAGACCTGGTCAAGATCTTCCAGCCTTTAGACCAAGAGCTACAGGAGATACATAGGAAGAAGCCTTTCGAACTCAAGGATGACCTATGGTACAGTGGAGGGAGGTTGGTTATCCCCAAGGTGATCATGCCAGGGAGGACCAACAACCGACACTCAAGGAGTGCCAAAGAGGTAGATGGACAGTCTCTCTCTGTAGAGCATCTGCGATTCATGGTGATGACCCAATGCCATGATGGTA
This sequence comes from Ustilago hordei, assembly GCF_900519145.1. NCBI lineage: Eukaryota > Fungi > Basidiomycota > Ustilaginomycetes > Ustilaginales > Ustilaginaceae > Ustilago > Ustilago hordei. Next base: position 553,213 of record NW_024545279.1, on the reverse strand, counting down.
TCACTGCTGGACACGTAGGAAGAGATGCTACCATCAAGGCAGCTCAACGACATTACTGGTGGCCAAACATGACAGCTTGGATTGCAGACTATGTAGCAAGTTGTCCTGTATGTGCTAGGTACAAAGCTCCTCGTCATCGTCCATATGGTTTGCTACAGCCACTAGCAACCCCAGACAGGCCCTGGGGCTCCATATCCCTCGACTTCATTGAAGGACTACCACCATCAAAGAAGTATGACTCCAAGACCTATGACTCTATCCTAGTCATCGTCGACAGGTTAACCAAGTTTGCCATACTAGCTCCAACCCATAAGACAGTCACAGCCAAACAGACTGCAGTATTGCTATATGGACACATGGTTAGACTCTTCGGATATCCAGATCACATGGTCTCGGACCGAGGCAGGCAGTTCATATCAGGAGCATGGAAGGCATTTGCAGAGCAAATGGGTGTGAAGCACTCACTTAGCACGGCCTACCATCCTCAAACTGATGGTCAGACAGAGAGAGTCAATCAGGTCATAGAGCAATATCTCAGGATGTACTGCAACTATGAGCAGAATGACTGGGCCAACCTGCTGGACACTGCGGCCTTTGTATACAACAACACGGTCCACAACAGCATTGGTGTCTCACCATTCTTTGCATGCTATGGATGGAACCCCAAAGCTCATCCTGACATCCCTCAACGACTAGGAGTCAATGATCCAGGTCGCTTCGAGTACCTCATGGATGGAAAGGAGCGTTGCAAGTACCTCCAGGAGCAGATCAGAGAGGCACAACGTAGATCAGTAAACCAGTATAACAGGAAGCACAAGGACATCGAGTTTAAGGTGGGTGATATGGTCTATATCAACCGACGAAACTGGAAGACAAGGAGACCCACACCCAAGTTAGACACCCGGTTTGCAGGACCCTACCCAGTTCAGGAACGGGTAGGACGCCGAGCTTATCGAATCACATTGCCAGCAAACCTTAGGGTGCATGATGTGTTCCATGTCTCCATGCTCGAGCCAGCAAGAACAAGTTCTCTTCCTCAACGTGCTGAACAGCCCACCATACCATCACTTCCAGATGAGGACCTCGACTTCGAAGTCGAAGCACTCATCGACAAGCGTTCACACAATGGGACTACGGAGTACAAGGTGTTGTGGAGAGGGTACTCAGAGGAAGCTGCTTCATGGGAACCAGTAGAGAACCTCAACTGTCCCGACCTCATCCAGGAGTATGAGGTGTCGGAGGGGGGACGAGTGAGTAGACAGAGTGGAGAGAGGAGGAGAGAACAGGAGGAGTAGAGAGAGGAAGAGGAAGGAGGATGACGTTGAGAGAAGGAGGAAGGATGATGTTGGCGATGTTGTCAAGGAGGAGGAGTCAGCATGAACCAGACCAGAGCATGCCTCGACGGAGCTCGGCTCTTAAGAGGGGGGTAGTGTCATGGGCCTGGATGCTCAAGAAGCAGGAGGGTCATGGGTTCATATGGAAGGAGCACAGGTATCGAAGACCTAGTCGACACCAGTAGAGAGCATGGTCGTAGTGCAGTCTCCATGGAGACCATGGACTCCTATGGACTCACATGCAAAGGAGGGCCAAGCACAGCCACGAGGAGGACCAAGCTCAAGGAGCAGGCACAGCCACGAGGAGGACCAAGCTCAAGGAGCAGGCACAGCCACGAAGAGGACCAAGCTCAAGGAGCATGCAGATGGTTACCACTCAGGGGCTCGAGAGACAAGAGCCAAAGGAACTGTCACTGATCAAAGGAGGAGGAGCAGTGTCGAAGGAGTCGACATCAGGTCATGAGGAGGAGGAGCAGTGTCGAAGGAGTCGACACCAGGTCATGAGGAGGAGGAGCTGTGTCGACCAAGAGGCACAGGGGTGCCAAGCAGGAGAGGCCCCTGAGCAGTACTCGATGAAGAAGGTACTCTCTGGAGAGAGAGCAGGAGCAGCATCGCTGGCGATGCTGAGAAGAGGTATATAACCATGCTTTCTCATCAATAGGTCGAGTGGATCCTCATCCACTCTACTCACCATAACTAGTTATCACTTCAGCATAAGTATACATTAGTTTCAGTCAGCATAGCAGCAATCTATCAAGGTTGCTCCTCATCGTAGTGTGTGTGTTGTATCACCACTACCTGACGTCCGTAGGCGCCCATAGCAGGTTAGCGGTCCGGATATAGATAGAACCGAAGGCAGTAGTCCACTGCGGTCCGGGGATCACTTCAAGCATCAAGTCAACACACTGGACACTCGTGTTGACGCCACCAACCTTATCACCAACACCATCAACCTCATTATCATCGACATCACCAATCTCATCACCAACACCATCAACCTCATCATCATCAACACTCACACCAGACCTTGGTGTCATCATAACATTGATATTGATCGTGCCGAGCTACCCCTGAACGGAGTGTCCACAGAGGTCAGCCGAAACCTACGATAGTATATACAACGAACGCCACCTGCTGTCACTGCACAACTTGATAGTCACCGATACCGAGACAATAGCTGTCACACAGTTTAATAGTCACCGAGTATCTCGACAGACCGACCTGGGTTTCAGGCGCGAGACCCCTGACAGTACCCACCTGCTGGCACCATCTTCCATGTCATGTAGGGCCCCTACCTCATCTGGTGGTGACCCCAAGTGTCCTCCCCTTCTAGCCTTTTATTGTATGAACATCCTTGCCATTGATCTCCACAGGACCTGTTGTATGATCCAGTTTATTGCAGATTCTGGTGTGATTTGTGATACCCTGAGTACTTGTACTGATCTAGATGAGATCTGCCTTAGAGCCACTTCTCCTACAGATTTCAGTGGACTCTATTATAAGTCCTATGATCTGCCCAATTCCTCAATTCCCACACTCCCTTCATATGTCTTGACAGATCTTCCTGATTCCTGTGCATCCCGTCCCATGACAGACCGCTGGTTTGCTAGGAACCGCCTTCGGACATCAGTGAGCAGTGATACAACACACATGCTACAGTGGAAGCAATCTACTTGATTTCAACTTTGCTGATGGGAACTAATGTATACTTATGCTAAAGTGATGACTAGTTATGTATGGTGTAGAGTGGATGGTGATCCACTCTCTTGCTAGGACAGAGGACATGGTTATATACCTTCCTTGCAATGTTGCCTGTGACACTGCTCATCCTCCTCATCCCTCCTATGCTCTCCATCCACCTTGTGATGCCACTTGTTGGCACTGCCTCCTTGCCTCCTCTGGATGGATGGCCTCTGGCTGCTTCATCTCCATCAGGGGCCAGTCCCACTTCATCTGGGTGGTGACTCACACCCTTTCATCACTTCCTTGTCTTTGGCACCCACCTTCTTTCACCAGTTTCATCACTGTAGGGCCCCTGCCTCATCTGATGGTGTCCCCTCCTTGTTTGGTGACCTCTTCTCGCCGTATTGGTGATGGGGTGCCTCTCTGACTGATTCTCGTGAGGTATGAGCAAGTCTACTGTGAATCACATCAGCAAAAGTGCCTCAGCTGATGTTCCAAAGTCAAAGTGGAATTGAGCTTGAAATAGTGGTCCAGGAAGCAAACATGATGAGGCTGGAGTTTTCTCAGCCAGCCCCCCTTTGACTTTGGAACATCAGCTGAGGCGCTTTTGCTGATGTGATTCACAGTAGACTTGCTCATACCAAGTTGTTCTGCAACTGAATGGATAGATTCCCCAATTTGGATGTGAAAGAATGCCAATCAGCACCTCTCTGGGGTGGTTTTTGGCATGATGGTATAGATATGATGGTGTCAGACTGGAAGTGCTGCCAGATTGCTCACAGTCATCTGATTGAGCTGAAACTTTCCACATCACTACTTTCAATGTGTATGAAGGTGCCCACCAAGTTACATTGTAGTCAAAAGCCCACAAGTTCAGGAATGGAGTGGTGTCTTGGAAACCTGCATTTCCTTTGGGGGGGGGTTCAAATTCCCTCCAAAAATGCGCTTTTCAAAAAACCCGCATTTTTAAAAATGCAAAAACTTTGATAACCCCTAATAGCTATAAGTTGTATTGCCACACTGTCTGATATTGTCTGAAAGCCCTGCTTCTTCTCTCCAAGACTGTGTAAATGATATTGACATTGACTAAGAAAATTGTGCTATGGAGAAGAGCCAAATTTTATTTATTGTGGGACAGTTTATGGAGCATGCTCCCAAATAGTAAATGCAATGAAGTCATATGGCCAATAAGAGACATAACCTAACAGTGAGCATATGTTACTTGTCCTGCTCTCATCACTATCACCCATTGCTTGCTTATATCTTGCTTTCCTCTTCACACAATGCACTCAATGTAATGTTTCATATGGTGGTAAGAAGAGTTGTATTGAACAGCAGAAGAAAGAGTGCCTGTCAGATTGAGAATGGTTGAGTCAAGACTTGCTCCTGTCTCTGAGCTGAAGCACTTTGAGTCATGGCATTGTAGTCCACAGTAGTCCTCTCATGATGTCAAGACAATGCAGTAGTGTCTTCCTCATTGCACCCAGTGGATCTGAACAGCACCTGGAACAATTCCTCTTGAAGATCATGTGCAGTGGAACTTTGAAGTCTTGACACTGCATACTGTGACATTCCTTGCATTGCAGAGGCAAGATCCAGTTTGTATCCATGCTGATTTGTGCATCTTGTCCTCCTGAGCTCTTGTGTATCCCTGGCATCAAGTTGGAGGCTTTGAACAACCTCATTCACCTCATCCTCAGAGAAAGAGGGCAACAGCAGGTTGGCAATATCAGCAGGTCAGTCATATAGACTTGCAAAGGTGTGTGTGACAATGCAGGCTTGGATCATCTTGGCAGCAGTGATGTGGTCCTTGACATGGTAGATGTTACCATGATAGCCTGTAAGGCACTGGAAGTGGTTCTTCAGGTATGCAATGGCATGTTCAACTTGTACTTGGACTCAAGAGAGCATGTAGTTGAAGTGTTGAAGGTCTCGACTCTTGTCAGCAGCAATGCCTGAATGCTGCCAGGCTGTCCAACAACTGATTCAACAATCCACAGTGAGTGTGGCAGGATCACCAGCACTACATTGATGCTGTGGAAGCCTTTGTAGCAGAAGTGCTCTTGACTGAGCACTCCTGGCTCCCAGGCAAGAGGGATGTGTGCGCCATCCACCACAAGCCAGCCCTTACCCCACTCTTCAACTCCAGTTGTATTGTGCACCCAGGCAGAAGCATGTTGTCTCTCTCCCTCCAAAGCAAACTGCATGACCTTGTTGTTTAGCTCAAGGAGGCCAGTGACTGTGCAATTGGTGTATCCAACAATGCTCCCAACACCACAGCTGCATTGCAAAGCAGCATCACATTCACCACCTCCATTTCCAGAACAGCCTAGTCTGTACAGAGCCACTGAAAGGATCTCTTGCACTCTGTTGAGAGACATCACACCTGAGCTGCTGTAGTTCCACCAGAAAGCCTCTGTTTGCTGGAGTTGGATGGCAAGATTGTTGAATGCTTCAGGGGACATACAAACAAGTCCATGATACATCCTATGATTGCTTGATTCATACCTGTTGAGAAGGTGGATAAGCTTATTGGCACAGCCAAGAGGAGTGTAACATGTGATTGTGTACCTTTGCTTGCATATGAAAGTGTACAAGCAGACAAGGTGTTGTGAGAGTGGAAGTGGGTTGCCATTGTTGTCCAAGTCGTCGATGTCAGTGCTGCAGGAGTGCTGCACTCTGTTGGTGTTTTGGACAACCTCTGCAGGTATAGAGAGCTCGAGAGTGTGGACAATGTCATTGAGAATTACTTGCTTGTTGCTGTAGTGCACCATGGCTGGAAAGAGGAAAGGGGTTGGAGAGGGAGCATGGAGAGGGGGGATGGAGAGGGGATGGCAACAAGAGTGATGCCAAAAGGTTGCAGAGTGGAGTGGTGGTAGTAACAGAAGAGGTGTGAGAGTGAAATTTTTTGTTTAAATGCTTTGGAGCTCATTATGTGACTGTGCTGCACATCATTTTTATTCACCTCATACTTGCACTCTACAGAAAAACATTCAGAAATAACTTTGCATTGAGACCAGATGATGGTACATGTAATGCTACAGGACAGGAAGATTGAATGGAGAGTCTGTGTTGTTGTTGTTGCTGGTGTTCTGACAAGTGTCCTGTTCACTGCTGGCCTGAGAAGTGTCATGGGCCTGGATGCTCAAGAAGCAGGAGGGTCACTGGTTCATATGGAAGGAGCACAGGTATCGAAGACCTAGTCGACACCAGTAGAGAGCATGGTCGTAGTGCAGTCTCCATGGAGACCATGGACTCCTATGGACTCACATGCAAAGGAGGGCCAAGCACAGCCACGAGGAGGACCAAGCTCAAGGAGCAGGCACAGCCACGAGGAGGACCAAGCTCAAGGAGCAGGCACAGCCACGAAGAGGACCAAGCTCAAGGAGCATGCAGATGGTTACCACTCAGGGGCTCGAGAGACAAGAGCCAAAGGAACTGTCACTGATCAAAGGAGGAGGAGCAGTGTCGAAGGAGTCGACATCAGGTCATGAGGAGGAGGAGCAGTGTCGAAGGAGTCGACACCAGGTCATGAGGAGGAGGAGCTGTGTCGACCAAGAGGCACAGGGGTGCCAAGCAGGAGAGGCCCCTGAGCAGTACTCGATGAAGAAGGTACTCTATGGAGAGAGAGCAGGAGCAGCATCGCTGGCGATGCTGAGAAGAGGTATATAACCATGCTTTCTCATCATCATAGGTCGAGTGGATCCTCATCCACTCTACTCACCATACAACTAGTCAATACTTTAGAAACACAAGTACTCATTAGTTACAGTCAGCATAGCAGCAATCTATCAAGGTTGCTCCTCATCGTAGTGTGTGTGTTGTATCACCACTACCTGACGTCCGAAGGCGCCCATAGCAGGTTAGCGGTCCGGATATAGATAGAACCGAAGGCAGTAGTCCACTGCGGTCCGGGGATCACTTCAAAGCATCAAGTCAACACACTGGACACTCGTGTTGACGCCACCAACCTTATCGCCAACACCATCAACCTCATTATCATTGACATCACCAATCTTATCATCAACACCATCAACCTCATTATCATTGACATCACCAATCTTATCATCAACACCATCAACCTCATTATCATCGACATCACCAATCTCATCACCAACACCATCAACCTCATCATCATCAACACCCACACCAGACCTTGGTGTCATCATAACATTGATATTGATCGTGCCGAGCTACCCCTGAACGGAGTGTCCACAGAGGTCAGCCGAAACCTACGATAGTATATACAACGAACGCCACCTGCTGTCACTGCACAACTTGATAGTCACCGATACCGAGACAATAGCTGTCACACAGTTTAATAGTCACCGAGTATCTCGACAGACCGACCTGGGTTTCAGGCGCGAGACCCCTGACAAGAAGCAAGGAGGTGCACCATCTCCATCACCATGTCATGATCATGTTTGCAAAATGCATTTGTCACACTCTTTCTCCTCCCTCTTGTGCTGTATGCACATCTCCTTGTGCTTGGTATGCTCAGCCTCCAGTATTTTTTCACATCTGGTGCATTCCTGTTCAAGCTGCAGGCAGATCTGAAGGGTATCAATGGAAGAACAATAGAAAGCTTCAGCAAGTGTGTCATGCTTGTGATCAAGGGCACCTTGCTTGCACTTGGTGCCAGGAGAGAGCTGGGCTGAAGATTGAGAAGAGGTGGAATCAAAGACATCCAAGCCACCAGCAGTGGAGGAAGGTGGTCAAGCCTGCAAAGGTGAAGGTGAAGGTGTGGTAAAGATGTCATCATCACCAGTGCCAGCAATGGATGCACCAGAAGTGGATGCACAGCAGCAGGGGGGTTGTGTGTTCCATCAAGTCAAGAATAGGAGGCAAACCATGGCTGTGAGTGCTGTCACAGGGACGGCTGGCCTGCGCAAGAGAGTGCGCCAAATGATCAGCGGCAGCTATGGTAATGTCACATAATGGAGCAGTATATGAAGGGTGCACAGAAGATCAACATATGAAGGGTGCACCAGATTGATCAGAGCCAAAAACCATTGGGGATCAACGAGATTAATCAGGTTGGCAGTGCACATGAATTACGAGATCATCAAACCCCGGGAATCCAGATCGATCTCATGGGATCAGTCAGAGTCAGCCAGATCAGCATGCTTCAACTAGTCGGCCGATCCGAACAAGTACTCAGAGCTGTGCCAATGTTGGAGTCAGCCGGATCAGCACACTTCAACTAGTCGGCCGATCTGAACAAGTATTCGGAGCTGTGCCGATGTCAGAGTCAGTTGGATCAGCATGCTTCAACTAGTCAGCCAATCTGAACAAGTCGAGATGGAACTGTGCCAACATGACCACATGACCAGGGGTATGGTCACAAGGTTCAAAGGGAATTCACATGATTAAGTCAAGAGGGAGCTATGCCGAAAGGGGGCATCACACATCAGACAGAAGGAGAGCATGTAGGTGAGAGGGCAGTGTTGCATAACCCTTATGCTGAGCAAACAGTAGGAGCACAGTATCGAAGGGGTTGGTGCCAGCAGGGCAAGGCAATGCCTAACAGGGGACAAAGGCCCCTCAAGAGGAGCAAGATAGGTGTCGAGGGAAAACACCAACTGGACATATAAATACTCTCATTCTACATAGCATACAAGTGGATCAGCATCCACTCTGAACTCAACTTACTTACTCTATACTTACTCAGTTATGTATCATCGCAATAGCAGTGCTCTTGCAATGACTCTCACATGTGTGTTGTATCACTGTTAGTCGACAACTGTAGGTGGTGTTCTTCACACTAGCGGTCCAGTTCATTACTGTAGGCAGTGTTCTTCAACACCTGTGGTCCAGTCCCTTGCTGAAGGCAGTGTTGCTTGACACCAGCAGTCCAGTTGGTTATTGTAGGTGGTGATTCACACCAGTGGTCCAGTAACTCCCATCCTCTGTAGGCGATTAGCATATCATGGTCCAGACAACGTCCAAGAGCATTATCAACAGTACTACAAACACTCATACTGTAGGGGAGGGTGTATCACCCACTCACCAACAAACAATGTCTGTGCCATGCAACCTCTGAATGGAGTGTTCAAGGTGGTCAGTCAAGACTTACTAGGCAACAACACTTGGTTACATTTAGGTGAATCATATCGAGTAGACCTTACTCATCAACCTCAGTTAGTCTCTGGTGCACAATTGCTTACATTAGAGTGGATCATTCAAGTTGTGCCCCACGACAACATGACCAAGCCTGACACCAAGGATAGGTTCAAGGAGCTACAGAGAATAATGGAAAGGTCCAAGGAAAGAATGGAAAAGCTCCTATCAATGAATCAGACAGTTACCAACATTTCATGCAAAGGTTGGAGTCATTGGAAGCCCTCATTGGGAGCAACAGCCAGTCTGAGGAGACTACCAATGAGGAGTCATTCAAACCCAACCCAGCACCCAGACCACACAGGATGGGGTCATTCCTAGGTCAAAACATGCAATCATATTGAACTACAGAAGTATGCGACCCCTACGGGCGAGGTACAGTCAGCCCTATGAAGGAATACCTAGGGACACCGAATATGACTCAAGAACATGGGGGAGCCTTCCCCTGGTCAGTCTAAACCACTTTCCACCCCTTTCCCAAAGTTCAATCCGAGGGATGTGGAAATCTTCCTGATCGAAGCTGAAACATGATTCACATTCAATCAAGTATATGACCACAAGAGCATGATCCATCACATGGGGTCCCCAGTTGGAAGGAAATGCTTGCGAATGGTGGACATCCAAGATACGAATTGATCACGACCAACAAGGGAGATTGTTCCATGACTGCATTATTTCAGACAACGCTTGACCGAACAATACAACCCCCGCAATTCGAGAATCGAAGCTTACAACAAGCTACTCAACATGCAACTCACAACTGACACACCTGGTGCAGCTACTCGACATGTTGAATGGGTTCAGGGACCTTGAAGGGCAAGTCAATATGGAGGACAGGGACTTGGTTATTGACTTATTCCGAAGTACCCTCACCCACGGTCTTCAGGAGAAGTTCAAGCGAAACCCACCTACAAGTATTTGGGAATGGTATCAAGAGGGTAGAGGACATTGATTGTCAACAAATGGTGATGCAACATTCTGCCTCAAGATATCCCAGCATACTTACATCTCCCATGAACCTGGTCGCACAAGCAACAACAACAGCAATCCCACAGGCCCGACAACCTGGACCTGTAACTGCAGGTACTTCATACTGATTTGGTAATCGTCCCCTGCCTCCTCACCTGTTACAAGCCCAGAAGCCAAGGGAGGCTAACCCTCAGGACAGCAACACTTGTCACGTGTGCAGAGGCACAGGACATTGGGCAAGGGATTGTCCTACTAGAAAACCTCCCGTACCAATGACAACCAGACCTAATGGTCCAAAAGTCATGGTGACCTTAGAAGATGCCCCCGAGGGAGAATCAACTCCTGAGGAGGAAAGCACGACTGAAGAAGAACTGCAAGATGCATATTCAGTCAAGCAAGCCAGCCTCGAGCTCACTCAGTTATCTCTCGCTGACGAGGCAGAGAGCGATTATGAGGAGGACGAGGAGGGAAATGTCAGTGGGATGATGCCCTGATGGCGTGCATTGCCCTACAACCTTGGTTGCCATCCATTTGTACATATCAAGATTGTTCTGTTTGTTTCTCTGCTAACACAAGCAAGGCAGTGCTCAAGTTAACGGGTATGATCCAAGATCACCTGGCCCGAATACTCACCGACACAGGTGCAGGCTTATCCATAGTTTCAGAATCTTTCGTCAGCAAGTACCACTTAAACACAAAACCAACAAAAACACAAACTGTACATGGTGTCACCAGACACAAACTTGCCATTAACAGCTCTGCTACAGTGCAGGTAGTTATTGGAAAACATGTACTAGGGGCAGTGGAGGCATCAGTAGCTGACACTGCTGAGTATGACCTCATTCTGGGTTTCTTGGAATTGAAAAGGTTGAGACCAACGATCCAGTGGGATACTGGCCAACTCGAATTCAAGACCCAAGCTCAGAAGGACCAACCAGAAGAGTCAGGAGCCCCATGACTGGCGCCCCTGAAGAAAAACAAAAAGGATCCCCCTGATAAGAACTATAAGTCTATAAAACTTCATGGACACGAGTTCGTATCAGTGGAAAGATTGATCCAAGCAGCTCTGGAGGATGGCCCTATTGGGTTCATGCTGCTAGACACTCCACCCTCATCCCTTCTGGCATTCGGATTTGTGCCTACTGGAGCCAATCGAGGGGTAGAAATGGAGGTAGAAGCGGATAAACTGGTTATGATCAAGGACATACTGGAACTGTACCAACATCTATGAGAGGTGTTCGACGAGGTGGAAGCAGACAAGCTACCACCACACACAGAGAACGATCTACAGCTTGAGCTGGCTGAAAATAGTAAGCCCCCTCAAGGACCATTATATCTCAAGGGACCAAAGGAAATGGCCAAACTCCACAAGTACCTTGACGAAAACCTAGCCAAAGGTTTCATATGGCCATCGAAGAGCCCTGCAAGATCACCAGTACTCTTTGTACCTAAAAAAGATGGAGGATTGCGACTCTGCATCGATTACAGGGGCTTGAATGAAATCACAGTCAAGAATCGAGCACCATTACCACTCATTGATGAACAGTTGTTCCTCCTATGCAAGGCAAGGATATATTCAAAACTGGATCTCAGAGCCACATATAACCTTATCTGTATTGCGGATGGAGATGAGTGGAAGACAGCATTTGGAACCCAGCTGGGTCTTTATGAGTATTTGGTAATGCCTTTTGGCCTAGCTAATGCTCCTGCCCATTTCCAGTCATTTATCAACCACATCTTCCATGATATCATTGGAATATACATGGTGGTGTATCTGGATGACTTCCTAATCTTTAGTGACATGAAAGAGGAACATATCACACATGTCATCAAGATCCTGTCATGCTTGAAGAAGCATTGACTATTCACCAAGCTGTTGAAATGCAAGTTTCACACAGACACCATCGAATTCTTGGGGTATATCATAAAAACCACAGGGATAGAAATGGATCTGGAGAAGGTATGAATGGTTACAGAATGGCCTATGCCTGAGTCGATCCATGACATCCAGCATTTCTTAGGCTTTGCAAACTTCTATCGGAGATTCATAGCTCATTTCACATGCATCACAAAACCACTTACATCGTTAGTAAAGCCCATGGAATGATTCAAGAAGTTTGAGTTACTGGGAGATGCCAAGCAGGCTTTTCACAAGCTCATCCAAGTGTTTATGACAGCTGGGGTGTTGAAACACTTCAACTATCACTTGCTGACATGGCTAGAGACAGATGCAAGTGACTTTGCCATTGCTGGGGTATTAAAACAGGAACATGAAGGACATTGGCATCCAGTAGCTTACTATTCTTGCAAGATGGCATCAGCCAAAAAGAACTATGAGATACATGATAAAGAGCTCCTTGCAGTGGTGGCCTGCCTCACCCAGTGGTGCCATATGTTAGCTGGATTACCCAATCAGCTTGTCATTCTGACAGATCACGAAGCCCTCAAGTATTTTAAATCTCAACAATGTATTACTGGAAGACAAGCTAGATGGGCAATATTGTTGGCCGATTTTGATTTTGTGCTACAATATTGTCCAGGTGACAAGGCTGGAGAACCAGATGCATTAACTCAGAGGAGAGACATGCAACCCATTGGGGAGGAACAGGAACACAATGTGCGACAGTTACTACCATCCAGGGTGTTCGAGAAAGTTCAAGATGAAAATGAACCACAGGACATCCCCGAAACAGCAGGGGTTGCTTCAGTACTGATAGCAGCCATGCCAACAATGGAGGCTATCACTTCTCAAGGATTACTAGGCCTAGTCCGAACGTTCCAGCCCCTAGATCAGGAACTTCAAGAGATGCAAGCCCAGACACCTTTTGAAACCAGGAACAGGCTCTGGCACAAAGACGGATGCCTGGTCATTCCAAAGGTAACCATGCCAGGAAGAACCAACAAATGCAGGACATGAGGCACACAAGAAGTAGATGACCAATCCCTCTCAGTGGAACATCTACGATTCATGGTGATGTCTCAGTGTCATGATGGTGTAACTGCTGGACATGTTGGATGGGACGCCACTATCCGGTCTGCCCAAAGACACTACTGGTGGCCTAATATGACAGCCTGGATTGCAGACTATGTGGCGAGTTGTCCTGTATGCGCATGATACAAGACACCTTGACACTGACCCTATGGTCTCCTCCAACCGTTGTCAACACCAGAAAGGCCATGGGGATCCATATCATTGGACTTCATTGAAGGACTGCTGATGTCAGGAGTCTATGACTCCATCTTAGTCATAGTAGACTGACTGACCAAGTATACAATCATGGTCCCAACGACAAAGACCATAATGGTGGAACAGACAGCTGTACTTCTCAAAACAAACCTCTTTCCACTATTTGGCGCCCCAGACCACATCATCTCAGATCGCAGATGACAATTCATATCCAAGTCTTGGTCCACATTTGTAGACAGCCTAGGTGCAAAACACTTGCCCAGTATGTCCTATCACCCCCAAACCAATGGGCAGACAGAACGAGTAAATCAGGTCATAGAGCAGTACCTCCGGATGTACTGCAACTATGAGCAGGATGATTGGTCTAGCTTAATTCATATGGCGGCATTCGTGTACAACAACACTGTGCATGCTAGTATTGGCATATCCCCATTTTTTGCTTGCTATGGTTGGAATCCCAAGTCACATCTGGAGATACCTGGAAAACTTGGGGTAAATGACCCAAAGCTTGCCAAATACTTCACGGACAATACTGAATGAATTAAGTATCTTCAAGATCATATCAGACAAGCTCAGAGTCGGGCAGTCAACCAATACAACTGCAAATGGAAAGATATTGAATTCAAAGTGGGTGACCTAGTGTACATCAATCGAAGAAACTGGAAGACAAGATGACCAACCCCAAAGTTGGACATGAGGTTGGCAGGCCCATACCTGATCAAAGAAAGGGTTGGTAGAAGGGCATATCGAATCGGTCTACCAGTAAACCTCCAAGTCCACGACATTTTTCATGTATCAATGTTGGAGCTGGCCAGGACAAGCACACTTCCACACCATGTGCAGATTCCAGTAGAGCTACTGTTACTGGAGGAGGACCTCGAATTCGAGGTCGAGGCCTTACTGGACAAACGAGTTCATAATCACAAGATCGAATACAGGGTACTCTGGCAAGGGTACCCAGAAGAAGCAGCATCATGGGAGTCGATCGACCTTCTTGATTGCCCAACCCTCATCCAGGAGTATGAGGAATCGGCAGGGGGACAACGACTATAAGTTTCAACAAAAAAGCAACACAAAAACTTCCACAAAAAGCGACACAAAATGGAGGAGAGCAAAATGTATTGACAGAAGGCAAAAACTCTGTTCAATTTCGTAGCATCTCACGCAAGTCAACAAAAAAAAAAGAGACATAGGCTTTAGAGAAAAAAGGAGCAAAAGAAAATTGAATTGGGGGCAGATACAAACATGTCATTACACATCGCATTCATGAGTAGGAATGAGAGGAGGATGAACCCAGCATCCTCAGAAGAGGAAATCAGCATTCTCACCAGGTACTGTGACAGACTCATGAGGTTGATGCTCCGAGCACAACTTATCATGACAATCAAGGTACAAGAAGAGAATCCAAATGATTGGGAATGCCATCGCTCAGTTAGGTGAGTGCCAGAGAACACCGATGGCAAATATCCATTCGTCGGAGGTGTCAGGGTCAGTCACTTGATCATTGGCACAAACAAATCCCAGACCATAACCATTGGTCACAGTCAGATGCACATGCTCTGCCAGGTAAGTGCCCTGAGGCTGCCTGTTGGGGGGACCGTCACCAAGGTACTCCATGTCTGGAGAAACGGGAATTGTCTGTTTGCAATGCAACAAGTTGCCAAGGTGACAATGAGTGCAGGTGCGAGGAACACAACTGTAAGGGATGAAGGGGTTGACAAATGCAGAAGGAAAACAACTAAAAAAAAGGGGGTTAGTGTTGGCAGTAAGAAAGAGAATGGTGTACAAAAGACTACTTACGGGAGACTAAGACTAGCACACCGGGCACATTGCCAGCTAGGCCAGGGCATACAACCCTCGGTCATTCGAAGCATGGCCAGACAGTGCAGTTGCTGTTCAGTTGAAGAACCTCTACCTACCTCCCACTCTGGAGGATAGTCCCCAGTAGCAATTTTTACCACCAGCCTAGACACCACCAATCCTTCAGACCAACCAGCTATCTCACCGTTGGTAGGTACATGATGATCAAGGGAAGGAGGGGCTGGAGTACATGCCAAGTCTACTTCCACAGCATCACGATGGTCAGAGGAAGAAGTCGTGGGGCGTTCCAGGTCAAGGAATGAAGGATTGGGTCTGTACATGTGCCCAAGGGAGGAGCAGAGGGAAAGCAAGGAAGCAGCTGGGCTTGGGAAGGCCAAGTCATCAGGAAGGGAAGATGTAGGCAACAGGGGAGTCTGGATAGAAGAAGTTGGACTAGGCAACAGGGGAGTCTGGATAGAAGAAGTCAGACTCTGAGGGGCAGGGTCGTTGTTAGAAACCTTGACCATTGTAGTAGGAGGTGAAGGGGAAGTCCTCAAAGGACGAGAATGACAAAGACAGGGCATACCGAGTAGAGGGATATCGGTTGCATGATATGGTAAGAGGAGAAGAAAGAGGGGATGAAAAGAAAGACAAAGGAGGGCTTATATAACCTTGACAGAGCTCAGCTCTGGAAGGGGGGGTAATGTCACAGGGACGGCTGGCCTGTGCAAGAGAGTGTGCCAGATGATCAGCAGCAGTTATGATAATGTTGCGTAACAGAGCAGTATATGAAGGGTGCGCAGAAGATCAACATATGAAGGGTGCACCAGATTGATCAGAGTCGACAACCATCAGGGATCAACGAGATTAATTGGGTTGGCAGCACACATGATTTACAAGATCAATCGAACCCCGGGAATCCAGATCGATCTCATGGGAACAGTTGGAGTCAGCCGGACCATTATGCTTCAACAAGTCGGCCGATCCAAACAAGTACTCGGAGCTATGCTGATGACGGAGGCAGTCGGATCAGCATGCCTCAACTAATTGGCCGATCCGAACAGGTATTTGGAGCTGTGCCGATGTTGGAATCAGTCAGATCAGCATGCTTCAACTAGTCAGCCGATCCAAACAAGTATTCAGAGCTGTGCCGACATCAGAGTCAGTCAAATCAGCATGCTTCAACTAGTCGGCTGATCCGAACAAGTTGAGATGGAACTGAGCTGATGTGACCACATAACCAGGGGGTATGGTCACGAGGCTCAAAAGGGGATTCACAAGATTAAGTTGAAAGGGGGCCATGCTGGAAGGGGGCATCACACATCAGACAGAAGGAGAGCATGAAGGCGAGAGGGCAGTGTTGCATAACCCTTGTGCCGAGCAAAATGGTAGGAGCACAGTATCGAAGGGGATGATGCCAGCAGGGCAAGGCAGTGCCTAACAGGGGACAAAGGCCCCTCAAGAGGAGCAGGATAGGTGTCGAGGGAAAATACCGATCAAACATATAAATACTCTCTTTCTACCATAGCATTCAAGTGGATGGGCATCCACTCTGAAAACTCTACTACTTACTCTATACTTACTAGGTTACGTATCTTCGCAATAGCAGTGCTCTTGCAATGACTCTCAATGTGTGTGTTGTATCACCATTAGTTGACAACTGTAGGTGGTGTTCTTTACACTAGTGGTCCAGTTCATTACTGTAGGTGGTGTTCTCACACTAGCAGTCCAGTTCCTTGCTGTAGGTGGTGTTGCTCGACACCAGTGGTCCAGTCGGTTATTGTAGGTGGTGTTTTACACCAGTGGTCCAGTAACTCAGGTTCTCTGTAGGCGATTGGCATATCGCAGTCCAGATGATGTCCAAGAGCATATCAACAGTACTATGAACACTCGTACTGTAGGGGAGGGTGTATCATGCACTCACCAACAAACAATGTCCATGCCGTGCAACCTCTGAATGGAGTGTTCAAGGCGGTCAGTCGAGACTTACTAGGCGATGATGCTTGGTTACATTTAGGTGAATCATATCGAGTAGTCCTTACTCAATCAACCCCAGCTAGTCTCTGGCGCGCGACCGCTTACACCTGGGTCATCACATGATGCACAAGTCTGGGCTTCAGGCAGTGGTATTGTTGCGAAGCCTCGTTTGCATCTTGATGAAGGCGAGTTTGTCTGGGTTGATGCTGGTTATGGCTACTCCAGCTACACAGTTGGACCATACAGCAACACTGCAGCTGCAAAGAGCAGAGATCTCCACTACTTCAACTATTCACTCTCCTGCATTTGTGTCAAGGCCGAACATGGCATTGCCTACCTCAAGAACCACTTCCAATGTCTCATTGGATTTCGAGGCAACCTGTATCAAGAAGAGGACCATGAGAAAGCTGCACATATGGTCCAGGCTTGTATCATTGCACATACATTCGCAAGCCATTATGATCGACCAGATGAGGTGGCAGAATACCTTAAGGCATCAGAAACTCTATCTGAAGCTGAGGTGCTGGAGACCACGTCAGGGATGGAAGCATATCAGCAGGCTACTGAAGATGCAAGGATACAACAAAGGGAAAACCAGCAGCAATATGAACAGGAACAGGCTGCTGCCATGGAGGGCATGTCTCAGAACCAAGTCCAGAAGTTCAGGCAGGAGAAAGCACTGGATCTTAGGGAGGAGATGCTCACTGCACTTTTTGCTTCTCATGGTTGCCCTTTTGAGGACACAACAGCAGAATCTCAAAGGATGGGAATGACAACATTGGCCTTTGCTGAATGGCAGGAGAGACAAAACCAACAGCATGAGGCTTGCAGAAGACAGCAATCAGAACAGGTGTGATGTAAGCTATTTGCTTTAGCTTTTCAATCAAAGGTTTTGGCATTGTTCAGTATAGTGTTCAACAATGTCTGATATGATCACTTTGATCTTGACCTGGTGTAGGGAATCAGAGATTGTTTTTACCAGGCAAGTCAAGTGAAACTCCAAGATGCATGTGTCACAGGCCTGTGCAGTTTCTTGGGGCATCAAAAATTGGGCCCAAACATATTTTCAAAGTATTGTGTTTTCAAAACTCAGAGATAACTGAAACCCCCTAGTCTGCATCACAATAGTCACACTGTCGTGCCTGAGTGAGCGAGCGAGTACAGTGAGGAAGAGTTCGTCCGTACAGAGCAGTCGCTGTTGCTATTTGTCAGACTTTTCGCGTTTTTAAAAACGTGGGTTTTTCGAGGGCGCGCTTTTGGAGGAAATAAGGAAACGCAAGTTTACAAAAACGCGAGGTACTCATACGGCCGATAAGAGACACAAACTAACAGTAAGCATATGAAACATGACGGGGCATCTATCTTCTCCTCCTTGGGTATCGGATAGCCGGTATGCCGATGCCTGTCGTAGGCCAACATGCTACGGATCCGAGTGAGCGAAGGTGACGAAGGTGTGAGATCGAACTAGAGCTCACATACTTTCACACAGCTTCGAAAAACCCGCGTTTTTAGAAACGCGAAAAGTTTGATACTTCCTAATGCTCGGCCCATCTCTCTCTCTCTCTCTCTCTCTCTCTCTCTCTCTCTCTTCTGCCAAGCTTACGGACTTGATTTCGCATCCCGCTCTTTCTGCTCCCAACACACGCGGTGCCGTTTGATGTTGCTGCTGCCCATCGTGACTCTATACCCTTCGCTTCGCTTGTGGCCTCGCTTGGGTTGAATAATTGTGCTTGAGTGGGCTTCAATTTGCTAGGTCTGCGTGGTTGGTGCGCATCAGCCATGGTTCTTCTTGCTTCGTTCTAACCAATCCTCTTTCCTCGACTTGACTTCATTCCCCGTGCTCTCCTCCCCTCTCCTCCCTTTCATCCGCCTCATCACCACTTACTTCGGGTCCGCACCCGGTTCCATCCCAAACCCAACCTTCTTTCCCCCCCCCCGTCACCATCACCGTCACTCAACCTTATCGGAAGACTCATCCGAAAGTGTTTCAACGATGCCGGCAGTTCCGCCCGTCTCACGGCAACAAGCCCTTTCCTCCATCGTCGAGCAATTCACCCTCTCCAAACCTCTTCTGGAATCCCTCATCGCCCGCTTCCATGAACTCTACGATTACGGTCTCTCCCACGATGGAGCTGAAATGCAAATGATTCCATCCTTCGTCACCGGAGTCCCCACCGGTTCCGAAAAGGGTACTTACCTCGCTCTCGATCTCGGTGGAACCAATCTTCGCGTTTGCGAAGTCGCTTTGGACGGCAAAGGCACTTTCTCCATCAAACAGGAAAAGTATCGCGTTTCGGATGCGCTCAAGCAAGGACCTGTTCGCGATCTCTTTGATTATATGGCAAGAAGCGTTGATAACTTCTTGACCGACTTCGGTACTGCTTCCACCGAGGATGTTCTTCATTTGGGCTTGACATTTAGTTTCCCGGTGGAGCAATCGGCGATTGATCGCGGACACTTGATTCATTGGACGAAAGGTTTCAACTGCCCGGATGCACCAGGGAAGGATGTGGTTCAGTTGTTGCAGGAATCGTTGGATAGGAAGCATATTAAAGTCAAATGCAGTGCTCTTGTCAACGATACCGTAGGTGCGCTGTTGGCCCATGCTTATGCATCGAAAGGTGCACTGATCAGTGCTATCTTTGGTACCGGTACCAATGGCGCTTATCTGGAAAGCATTGATAAGATCAAGAAACTCAAGGCTGCGCAAGGATCGATCAGTCACATGGTCGTCAACACGGAATGGGGTGGATTCGATGATCAGCGTAAAGCTCTCCCCGTGACTATCTTTGATAATAAGGTGGATAGGGAATCGATCAGACCAAGGAATCATATCTTTGAGAAGATGATCTCGGGCATGTACCTTGGCGAAGTGGCTAGATGTGTGCTTTTGCACTTGATCGATCAGTTGGTGTTGTTCCAGGGGTACAGCTCGGCGTTGATGAATAGGCAGTATGCTTTCGATACGGCGTACATGTCTGCGGTCGAAGCTGATAAGGAGGATGCCAGTTCGCCTAGCAGTGCGACCAGGAAAGTGCTGGTGGAAACGATGAAGATCAAGCCTGAGTATGTCTCAGCGGAAGATGTGGAGACGGTAAGGAAGGTATGCGAGATTGTCGGAACGAGAGCGGCTAGATTGAGCGCTGTAGCTATTGCGGCGACTATGATTCAGACTGGGAACGTGCAGAGTACGGGACCGGAAGATGATGGAGTGAAAGTGGGCATGGATGGTAGTGTGATTGAGTATTATCCAAGTAAGTAGCAAACGCTCGCCTCTTTAGCTCGGGTTGTTGCAAGTTGTCGGCTAACCTCTCTTCTTACTTGCTCGTGTTTGTGACAGACTTCGAGGTACGCATGCGCAGTGCACTACGCGAATTGATTGGCGACGAGGGCGAGAAGCGCGTCAAGATCGGTCTTGCAAAGGATGGAAGTGGTGTAGGAGCTGCATTGGGCGCGCTGCAAGCGGCTAAACAGGCTGCCAGCGGTCATCGTGTTGAGTCAGTATCACAGACCGACCCCAACTTTGCTTGCTTTCGGTTCCCTTGCTGAACTTTTCTCTGCTGCTCTTCCCGTTTCTTCTTACTACAGAACTTGAATTGTCGACCATGAGGGTCACATTGAATGAATCGCAACCCTCCTGTACTCAACACACGCAAAATTACATTCTATCAGCATCATCACAGCAACATCGGATCATGAGGGAGCAAGATTGTATTCGAGCATCAGAAGAGGCCAGGGCAGACGGAACATAAAACAGGCACGCAGCGGGAGATCTTGGTGGGGCGGTATCAGCATGTGTTTTAGAAGTAAGGCTAACAATGCCCGGAACTTGGAGGGAGAAAATTATTTATCGACCCCAACTCTTCTCAATCTCGACAAAACTATAGAGGGAACCTTTAATCACCGAATCTTTCCAATCTTTGAACTTGATCCCTAGATCCTTCTCTGCCTTACTTGTATCCAATTTTGCCAGTGGATTAGGTCGATGTTGTTTCCCGTGTTCACCCTTCGGAATGTGATGCTTCAATTCCTGTGGATACTCTGGATTATCATGTATCTCATCGGCCACTTGCTGCCAGCTTACACTTCCACCACAAGCGACGTACCTCGTCTTGCACGCCTTTGGGTTGTCCAACGCTTTGACGTGGATTTCAGCTACGTCTCGCACATCGCAGAACGACCAAAAGCTTTCCACTGGAATTTTACCATCTCCATTGGGTCCACCAGCTTTGTAAAGTTTCCAGGGTTCGGCGGAAGAGGTGTTGATAGCCTCTTCGGATTTGACTTGGTGAATGATGGGGCCGTAGATCTGTGGTGGGTTGACGGTTGCAGCGTCAAAGCTAGGATTGTGCTGGTCGAGGAAGTTCCATACTGATTTTTCCGCTAGGGTTTTAGAAATGAGGTAGGCGAGGGGAGAGTAGAAATAACCCATAAAGGAGTACTGAATCGGTTGCCAGTCCTTATCCGTATACGTGTAGTCTCTTTTCTCAATACCTCGAAGCGGGTTGAGAATAGCAGCGAAAGAGGAGGTGAGGACGATACGCTTGAGTTGAGGTTTGCGACCGGCGGTTTTGTCAGCTTGTTCAGATTTTAAGGCTGCTGAAAGGACGTTTTGCGTCATCTTGAGGGCTGGGTCGATAATATCGCGTTTGTTATTGGATGCTTTGAGGACGTAAGGGGATGCTACGTGGACGATGTAGTCTTTGCCCAGCACGGGTTGGTCGAGAGAACCGGGAGCGAGGAGGTCAGAGACTTGGACAACATGAATGCGTTTTCCAAATTCATCTGCGAATTGGCGAGATAGCCAGGGCTCCGTCTTGGCTTTGGATCGAATAACACAGGTGACATGGTAGTTGCGGTCGGATTTTAGGAGTTGGTCGAGGACATGAGATCCTACGAAGCCTGATACTCCAGTGAGGAGCACTTTAGGTCCTTCAGCTGGCGCCGACATATTCACCTGTCAGCTCTTGAAGGGTTATAGTTATGGTTCGGAAAAGGTTGTAAAGCTGGAGACAAACCCTTGTATCTTGGCAAGGAGGGTGGATGGTGGTCGTTCAGGAACAAGTGATGTCCGCTGCTACGGCTGGGATATGGCTCGGCTGCTTGCCTGAGATCGTATCCGGATTGATGCCTCTGCAACCAGAGCAGGGGTGTGGGGAAGGGCTTGAGCATGTCAAACCTTTTCTTTTTTTTTTTTTTTTCATTGTGCGGCGGATAAGCCGCAAGATGTGGGCTCAACGTGCAGAGACTCTACGTCATTTTGTGCCTTCGGCGTTTGCTTAGCTGCTTTGTGTCCGCCCAGCAAAATGTTGAGCTTGTTAGAGCTGCAATTGTGACAACACAAAAATAATGCCAGACGCCCGGTGGCCCAGCAGCTGGTGTTGCTGGCGGACAGATGGCAGCGAGATACTTGACATGAAGGAGCGGATTTGGTTCTGCACCTCGACCAGAAGAAGTCTTGTGTTCCTGCGCTCAACTCCCCGTACCTGCATGTGGACCTCGTGGCCAGCGGTGGCTGTGTCCGAGGTTCAAACTCAGCAGGATGAACTTGTTGACCGACATCATCTCAATCACTCGCGGTCTCCATCGATATCGATGACGACCTACCGGGGCGTTGTGCTGATGGGAAGGTGACCTACGTGCTCACTCAGGAGTCATTCGCCGGCGGCTCGTAATCGTTCCCTTTTGTTGTGCCGAATATCTCGAATTCTCGGTCATATACCGTCGTAGCACGACCGCCTGAGGCTCTCGCTGACCAGATGTTGTGACGACAAAGGCCATGGCGGCATGTATAAGGTTCCTCTTTCGTACACCTTGGCATGTTGTAGTTGACTCTTTGTTGCATTGCATTGCAGATTCCGATCAAAGCTGGTGGGACGGAAGGTCAAAGCGTCCTTGAATGGAAACGCCTCGATCTTAACCATGACCCTCGCTTAACGCCTTGGCTTAGGCGAACATCGTGACTGTTTTCTGTCCTCGGTAAAGAACGATGATCTCTGTAGTACTGGACTACTTGCTCCCTCCTCGAAACGCACTTGCGCTCTCGTGTCGAATCGCGACAAAGGTTGGGCGCAACGGAAGATAGCAGCGTTACAGTGAGATAGTGCGCAGGTGGCTTTCCCAAGTTTTCTCATGCAGGCCAACATAACAGCGCCAGCCACAGAGGTACCACGAAAAGCAAGCCATCCTGTTCTCTACCGCACCACTGCAATCATCGTGGACGCCAGAGGTCGAGAGAAGCAAGGTCTCAAAGCACCTCGCTGTTTCTGATTCAGCTTCGGTACTTGCAGAGTTTAGTCTGATTTAGTGCGATTCGGTATCAACGGTGAGTTATCTCACGTGCCTGAAGTCTGTGTCAGAATGTTAAATTGCCTAACTCAGGTGAGTCGCTTGCGGGCTCCCAGCCGTGGCCGTAAGAGGCACGGCCGGTCGAGCGCCGCGTGAGAGCGAGGCGGAATGTGCGTGAGAACGAAGTACAAAGGAACTAAACGTGAGAAGCATGAACCAGCGTGAGAAGGTAAGGGAGGGAAGGGAGGGTGAACCTGACGAAGCGCGGCCAGGAGAAAGCTTGCGCAAGAGGAGAGAAGATGATGGAGAAGAAGCAACGAGAGAGACAGGAGATGAGATGAGCGATATGAAGTGACACGACTCAGGTCACGTGCCTTTGC
Organism: Ustilago hordei; assembly: GCF_900519145.1. Lineage (NCBI taxonomy): Eukaryota > Fungi > Basidiomycota > Ustilaginomycetes > Ustilaginales > Ustilaginaceae > Ustilago > Ustilago hordei. The sequence goes on along the minus strand of NW_024545279.1, from coordinate 529,475 downwards.
CCACCATTGAAACGAGCGCACGTTCCATTCGCACGACTCGTCTACAAGGCGAGCAGAATGAGGGAAAAAGAGAAAAAGAGAAAAAGAGAAAAAGAGAAAAAAGAAAAGAGAAAAAAGAAAAGAGAAAAGAGTCTCCGTGGAGGTGCACCGATTCGACAGACACAAACGGAACTCGACCTCCGCTATGCTGTAGCGCGTTTCGCCAATTGCCTCTTTCCCACTTTCCATGCTTCTCGATGGTGGATACTAACTCGCCGTTGGGATGCAGACAGAGATCGCCTCCCCACGACATGTGTACTAGCAACAAGGCATGTTGCGGCTTTGCAAGCTTGTACGGGAATCGTTTATCGGAGGTACCACCACGTTGATCGCTACTCGCCGCACTGCCATTCTCCATATGCTGAGCAGCGTTTCGCACATCGATCGTCGATAATGCTTCCCGTCAAGGATGGACGTGAATCACTGAACATGGCTAACCTCCTCGCTACTGAGCATCCTATTTCCCACGCAAGCAGCTCGCTTACATCGGACAAACACTTTAGTCTGGCGCTGGAAGCCGAGCGTTCGGAAAAAAATAAAATTCGCTGCGTTTCAGAAGCAAAGCAAAGCAGCAATGGCAACGACAAACGACAAACGACGCTAATGCAGTAACGCTGGACATGGATCAGCACAAAGACGTTGGCGTTGGTCCCTGCGTGTCAACTTGTTATACGACGTCAATACAAGTTTAAACTCTTTCGTACTTGCGCTTCATGGAAACGCAACTGAGTGAGTTGGTACCGCATCAGCTCGAGACGAGGCGAGTATATAGACTCACCCGTCCCTAGTTCCTGTCGCCAGCTAACCTGCACCTCAAACCATCCTCGATCACCCCCCTTTTTTTCTTCTCGCTATCTGCTCAGCCTCAACCATCTTTACAGACCTGATCTTCCATCGAGAACACACTCACCTCGATTCTAGTCCAAGTGGAAGACCGTCAAGATGGCGGTAGGCTCCCCATGCACATCGGTCGACTTGAGGCCAGATGCGCTCTGCAACCCCGAGAACTCCTCGTACGGTTTCCAACCAGAGCTATGGACAGGCATCGTCTTCTCTTGCCTTTTCGGTGTGCTGATGCTCATCCACATTGCTCTACTCACATACCACCGACTCTTCCCCAAGTTCATGTTGATCGCCATTGTCGGTGCAGCAGGTGAACTGGCAGGCTGGATCGCCCGCACCTACGGACACGTCGACCCATTCAACCGCAACGGCTACATCGCCCAAATCATCTGTCTCATTCTCAGCCCAGCCTTCATCTCGGCAGTCAACTACGTCGCATTCCAAAACGTTATGGATGTGTTTGGCAACAAATGGTCACGTATCCCTCGCAAGTGGTACGTCCTCGGCTTCTGTGCCGGAGATCTTTGCTCGCTCATCGTACAAGCTGTCGGTGGTGCAATGTCGGCGGAAGCAGAGACGGAAGATCAAGTGAACCTCGGGAAAAACGTCATGATCGCCGGTGTTACCGTTCAAGTGGCAGTCACAGCTCCTTTCCTCGTGCTCTATCTGGATTACAACATTCGTCGACTAGGCGATTGGGCCAAATCCAAGCTGCCGAAACAGGAACGCCCGCATCAGAAGGTGGAGCTCTTTACCGCTGTGATTGGTGTCAGTACACTGTTTGTGCTGGTGCGATGCATTTACCGTATCGTAGAGATGGCTGAGGGTTGGTTGGGATACTTGGCTACCACAGAGGTGTACTTTGACATTTTGGATGCCTTGATGATGTTGATTGCGATCGCCGTATTTGTGCCTGTCCACCCTGGTTGGTTCTTGCCGAGGAACAAGGAGAAAGGTCAGGTGTACAATGCTGCCGAGTTTGTCGAGGTGGAAAAGTCAGAGAGGTCGGCTACCGAGCACTCGCACGTTGGATCGACACAAGGGACGACTCGTTATGCTGCTAGCTCACACAGTGGACGCAGTCCTGCTTGAGCAGGTAGAAGAGCAATACCTTACTATAGACTGTACATAATCATCGCTCTTTGACGTAGTATATGCCTTTGCATTACATTGATTCTGCCTGTGTATATCTGCTTGTGCGGCGTGGGCATCCTTCTTTCGGCTTCAAGAGCCCTGACGGCGAGCAAGTGGGTGTGAAGTGAAAGGAAAGTCGAAGAGAAGTCCGAGTTCCGGTCAAGGTTGAAGCTTTTTCTTTTTTCTTTTTTCTTTTTTCTTTTTTCTTTTTTCTTTTTTCCGGGACCCTGAACGGCCTGTTTATGAAACACTTTCTTCTCATTCCATATATCCGGATCACTTTCGGTACTTCCGACAACCATCATTCAGCTTCGGCATCTCCCGTCCGACCTATCAGCCACTTTCTCCCACGGTAGAGAGGGACACGTAATGCAAGTCAGGTGACCCTCAGTTGAACGCGGAAGAGCGAGGCACTGCCTCATTTTTCGCTTCTTCCGATTTCCTAACTGTCACCAATGACCGTCGCCAAAAAGAGCAGCAGCTCGGTTGCTGAGCAAAACCACCTTCTCTCTCAGCTTCTTTCTCTCTTTCCTCTCACATCAAGCTCAGCCAAGAAGCATCCCAGCGCAACGCCTGAAGATGATGGTGGGAGCAACAAGGTTCTCGTCCAGGTATCAGACCAAGTCCCCGTAGGTCGAGGCTTGGTCTTCACCCAACCTGTCGAGCCAGAACAAGTTCTGATGAGATTGCCACCAGAGGCTCTGATCAACGTCAAGAGTTTCAGGACCTTTTTTCACCCTGATACGCCTCCTAACATCGCAAGTATTGCGGCGAGTGTTAAGAAGAGCGACCATAGGTTGTCTTCTGCTCAGCTGCTGTCGCTTCTGCTGGCACGGACCAAGGTCGAGGAAGCACTCAATGTCAAGCGCGGATCTAACGCTACGACGACAAGACATGAGGCGCTGAAGCTCTTCGTAAAGACGCTACCAACTAGCTTTGACACCGTTCCTTTGACCTGGTCTCTTCACGCCCGCGCTCTCGGGAAGAATGGAGAGTCAACCAAGTTGGGCACCTGGAAACAACGCATCCACCAAATCCTGCTACAAGCGCTTCCACAGCACAGCCATGAGCTCCAACTCAAGGTTCGACAACGATTCGACAAGGACTGGGCTGCCATCTGCTCCATGCGTTCATCTAAACCCGACATGCTCGCTGAACCTCCACTCCTCACCTCGAACCCGGACTTGGCTCGCGACATTGTTCATTCGATCGACCAAGAACTCTTTCTCTGGTCATGGCTATGCGTCAACTCCCGCTGTGTCTTTCTACCTCTCAGCCTGGCAGAACACGCAGACAACTTCACTCTCGCACCGATGCTCGATATGGCCAACCACACTCCCGATCCCGCACTCGAGTGTAAAGTCAACTACACCAAAGATGGCGGGCTGGAACTCAGCGCTCCCTGTGCAGACCAGCAGACGCTAGCGGAAAGGAAATCATGCATGGGTAATGCCGGGGACGAATGCTTCATTACCTATGGACCGCATTCCAACGAGTGTCTGCTTTCGGAGTATGGGTTCCTGCTGCCAAGTAAGCTTCAGTTCACGGGTGAGACTTTGAGTGCAAAGTGGAAGGGTAGCAGATACGTAGATATTCAATTCGACAAAGAAGTAGAAGCGCTACTAACAGCACAGGGTAAGGAAGGGGAAGCAAAGATCGAATTGCTTCAAAATAGAGGCTATTGGGGAGAGTTTACTATCCATCCTTATCCTGAGCCTGCACATCCTTCGCATCGGCTCATTCCAGCACTCAGGCTGGCAGCGCTGGGTATGAATGCAGCAGCAAAGGAGGGTGGTGGTAGTGCGCCAAAAGTGACCAAGACAAAGGCCCAACCAGGAGTTAAGTCGGGCAAAAAGCTGCCATACAACGCAAATGTCGAAACTTCCGACCTTGCCAAATGGGAGGAGACTCTTACTGGGTACCGAGAGAAGGTGTCGGATGAGAACGAGGAGCGAGCGCATGCGATTCTAGTGGATCTCTGCAACAAACGAAGGAGGAATTCGGAGCAAGCTCGGCAAAGTCTCGCTGAAGCAGAGGCTCTTCTCTTTTCGAGTGTGAACCACCTTGGTATCGAGCAAGATCAGGAGGGATGGGCGAGGAGCTTGGCTCTCGTCAAGCAGCTGCACAATGAAGAGGAAGTAGTGCTGTGGCTGGTTGGTCAGGCCGCAAAAGATCAAGTAGAATGGTAAAAATTTCCAGCAACACGGCATACAACACACAGCAAACCCAGCATACGGAACATTGCACACTCAGAACATCGCATCATATACGGACAACGGACAGTCGAAAGATCAAGGAGAAGGAAAAAGGACATTACGAGACCAAAGTAGTACAAGCAATCAGAAGTTCTTAACGCTAAGGTTCGTCCTCTTCTTCTGCAATGCCGATGCATCACCGCCTTTGCTCAAGGTCTTCGAGATCTTCTGATCCAACAACTCGGCATGCAGAGCTTCGGCCTTCTCGATCGACCTAACGTGTTCCTCGTGCAAGTGGTTGAGCGCAACCGTCGCAGGAGGCCTCCTGGTGTCGCTCAGCAAGAACGTGTAGATACCGCATCCGATCAGTGTTGCTGGAATGTTGGTCAATGCAGCAAGAGCGGTGTATCCACTGGGGAAACACTCTTTACCCCAGAACATACCGCAGACGAACCTTGCACCCACATCCCTAGCAGAGTTGGCAGCAACGTTGGAGCTCGAGAAACACCAAACGACCACTGCGAAACCCAATCCGATCGTGTAGGGTGCGACTTGAGGACCGGTGAATGGGTTGGCTGCATCAAGGTTAGCCCACACGATCATGGCTACGAGGAGATCTGCGAAGAATTCATTGACAAAGATCGAACCGAGCGAACGACCGGGAGTGGGGAAGAGAGCGATGACACCGGCGGGTCCTTCAGCTGTAAAGATCTGTGCACCTTTGCCCGTTGCTCGGAGCAAGTGGGTAATATGCATCAGCTCTTCGTGCCAAGAGCCGATAACGATGAGCGAGGCGACCATAGCTCCGACCAGCTGGGCAGCGATGTAGAGCGGGGCAAGTTTGATGGGGAAACCTTTGAAGACGACCTGTGCGATAGTAAAAGCAGGGTGGAACTGTCCACCTGAAGTAGTAGCGCAAACGACAATAGCGAACGTAATACCGAAAGCATAGGCGAAACCGATCATAGTCAAGTTACCCTGAGGAGAGCCTGCAGCGGTAGTGACGAAGAAGCCAGCAGTAGCCATTTCGCCTGCAAGACAATAGAACATGGTTCCGAAGAACTCAGCGATCAAAGCGGGGATAAGCCTGGGCATAGCCTGTTCGAGACGAACACGACCGGGCCAGTGAGCGAGACCGGAAGAGTGAGCGACGGTGCGTTGAACATCGGTGCGCCCTTCGAGAATCTCGGTAACACCGAGTTCGAGTTCTCCATTCTTGCGATGGGCTCGTTGGAAGTGGTGAGAGGAGTTGGAGTGGTTGTCTTTGTCAGAGACGTCCTGTTGCAGTTGGTCGGCGGGGATGTAGTTGGGGGTGGAGGCTGGTTGCGACATTGTTGATGCGCTGCTTCCTTTGCTAGAAGGGATAGGGGGAAAGGGGTGAGGAGGTTTTGAGGGGAGGAGGTTTTGAGGGGAGGAGGTGTGTTATAGATAAGTCCACCTACTGTGCTGGTTCCAGATAGAGGTAGGGAGGAGAGAGGGCTGGCCAGGAGAGGGTCGATCGAGAGGCCAAAAGCTAGAGTCTAACTCTCATCCTTATATGTGTATTCTCCACAGGGTTCACCATCCGCGCACAAGGTTTACAACTAAAGACAAACCGCAACACATGAGGCAGGATGTCTCAAGGTGGCTTGCAGTATCGATGAACAAGCGCGCCAACAGTGGTGGCGTGCCCCACCCACACATATACGCAAACCTTGTTTCCTTACATCTCTCTACAGACAGAACAACCTCCGCTGATGAACTCGTGTACTGCGGAAAGCGAAAGCTAGATAAACATGCGCAGAGGAAAGCTATAGGTACCCAGCCTTGGCACCATGCGAGTGCGCGGAGTCAGGAGATGATTGGTTCCGGCAAAAGCAATGAGGGGACCCCGCAGAGCCCCCACAACATTTCGAGAAGCGAAAAGTATGCTGATGTGCGGGGTGGGTAAGCGAAGTGCAAACCGGGAAGGGTCAAACGGCCAGCAGTGTAGCAAGAACAAGGAGAGAAGTAAAGGAACACATGGTATCGTTCGAAAGCCTCGGATCGAAGATCCAAGCCCACTTCCCAGGCTGCAGTTGGGTTCGTACCTGGACTAAGCATAGCTCGAGGGGCGGCTTGATCATGTCTATAGCTAGCGCAGTTCTCAATTCGGAGAACTCTGCGCCGCGAAGGAAGCGAGGGTTAGGATGTGTGACAGCTCTGTCTCAGCGTTGCAGCGAGATATGTGACACGGGCAAGGCACTTCCAGACAAGGAAAGAGGCGGGTGGAGGGAATAACTCCAACCGTTGGTTGGTTGGCGAAAGCTTCGGCGAAAATCCAGCGGAAGTGGAAATTACGGCACTGACATTCCCTCTCAAGATTAAAAAAAAAAAAAACAAAAACAACAAAACCCCGCGGAACCAAGCCTCCAGCCCCCGGATATCCATTCCTCCCCCGCGCCGCCAAACAAGAAAGCAACAACAAACTATCGGTCTTGACTTAAACGAGGGCAAGCCGCTTATTCCAATGTTACAGCCACTTGAAATCATCTTCCTCCGCCACAAGGTTTCCTTCAGGTTTCAGAAAGGTTGTTGATCGAGTTGGGTATTGCGTGTTGGACGAAGAAAGAGAATTCAAGTTCCTGCGAGTGCAAAGTATGATTGATTCTCTTTCGCCTCTTGGGGTCAAGTTTACCGAAATATACCGGCCTTGCCTCTTTCTGCGCCTCTTAACGTGCCTCCTCGATGTCATCGCCATCTGTTTTGGGTAGCTTTTTTCGGCATCAACTTGTTACAATACTCGATTCGCTGATTTCTTACGCTCGTCCTATACGTTGAAGCGTTGATATACTGCACTGAGAAGGGGGAGTTTTGATAGGTCGGGCGGCCCCTCTCGACACCGCGCCGGTTGTTCCGGCATACAAAAATCGAATAAGCAGAGGGATACGAGTGGCGCTGCATTGACTTGCATGTGTGAGGCTTGATGATGACTGCACTGCAGAAGAAATTGTGTGTCACGCTTCATGGTAATGGTGTTTCCCACGCTGCTGCTATCACCACCCTTGCCTCGCTCAGACGACGACGATTTTCTCTTTTCGTCGCGGCTTGCAACGTATCGACCGCCATGGAGTAAGCTTACATCGTCTGGCACCATTAGAGACAGCGAGCTATATTTCTTGAGGGGCAGAGTTGCACCGAAGTGAACAGGCGGCAAACCCAGCAAAACAAGGTTGAGTTATCCAAAAGAAGATCAACCTCCAGCACTCTAACGATGGAAGAGAACAGCGATTGCAGCCGGTAAAGCAACCCTCCAAGCAGCATCGGTATCAAACCCTTCTCTTACCGGTCGGACGGTTTTTTCTCCTTGCCGACGGTTTGCATCAACACCCTTTCTCCCCTCCGCTTAACTTCAGGCACGTCGTGCGGGAGGAGCTTGTGCTTGACGAGCTGAGATCGAAACTCACAAAGCTCCGGCCGTTGGCGCGCCGGGACAACCACATCTTCACAAAGGGCTCCGCCGCAAGTCTGTCTTTCCCCTTTCTCTTCTTACAGCACCGTTTTGACGAGCAAACGTCGCTTCTGACCGCTTCGAGCTTGCAACCTAAGGAGCATCAGGTGAGATGCGTGACAAAGGTGGAGCTCCGCAAGACAGGACGTTCCTGAAATGTAGGGTCAGGTGTTCGCGCGCATGGGTCGGCTACCATCTCGTGACACACCAAACCAATAGAGCTGCAACTCAAGGTGACTCAGTCGGAGTCATGCGTGGTGAAGTTGATCAGGAACAGCAATAATATCTTGGTTGTCATACTGCAGTCCTGACGTGGACACGGTGTTTTCAGCCAGCAATTTGTGAATGCAAAGGATGCCTTCAAGCAACTTGATTTGTTTTTTTGCTGCCTCAATTTGTGCTCACATTTTGTACGCAGTTTCGAATCTTCCTTCGACAAAATTCCCAGCTGGCTCCCTTCGTACCCTCTGCACTTCTATACCATAACTACGTCTGAAGCAGCTATCCCAGCAAGCACTGCGTATAGAATTCATCAAGATTGTCTTTGACAAACTCCACTGATTCTGTCATCCTCCTCTCATTCGGAGGGTAGGATTTTCAGCGTCAAGCGACGGAGTCACGAGTACAAAGAAGCCACGACGCTGTTCCGAAGAAAGCTCAGTGGCAGCTTTGAGCTGTCTCAACTCTCATCACACTCCGCAGATAAGAACATGGACATATGTCGGATGAGATTACTCTATACATGAACCTCCAACGACTCACTCCAACCCCCTTAAAGCAGCCCCCGTCAACTCAATAACCTCATCAATCGCCGGTCTGTCTTCTGGCTTGACCTGTATACATCTCTTGATAATCTCCCTTGTCTTTTCCGAGTACGGATCTTCCCCACTCGGCGGTGTCTTATAACTTCCATTCAGCACTGCCATTGCAATAGAACCACCTTGTTCGATCGTCTGAGTCGTCTCGAACGGTGAATGCAGATATGCCAGCGCGTACAGTAAACAACCCAACGACCAGATATCCACTGCTTCTGTCAACATTGTATCCGTTGGCACGTCGAACAGTTCTGGTGCGCGGTAAGGCATGGATGACCGTTCAGCAGCTAGATCTTGATGTGCTACTGCGTCTTTACGCGTTTTGATATGAACTCGAGCTTTGATGGTTGATCCGAAATCCATAAGGACCGGTGTCTTGCCATCGTCAGCGATCATTACGTTGCCTGGCTTGATATCTCGGTGTGCATAGGGGAGGAGTTCACCGGATGAACCGGATTCGATGCCGCCGTCGAGGGAGGGTTGGGTGACTGTGTCGCTGAAATCTCGACCTTTGCCTTTGTTGGGTTTGGGTGGATAAGAGGCGTTGTTTTCGTCGTGATCTCCGTCGAGAAGTGGTGCTTCATCTGCTGCTGCTTGAGAATCGGAAAAGGGATCTTGTGGAGGTGTAACTTCCATTCGTGGTGTTGATGACGCTCCTGCACTTCGACGAGTGACGCCAACGTTGGGTAACCGATACTGATGCATCTCCCTCACAGCTTTACAAGTTCCAAGGAACAACTGCAACATTTCTCGCTCTCCAAATCGTGTCCCTCGCACAACATGTGCATTGATTGCATCTTGAAGATTCCCCTTCTCGTAAAATGGTAGGAAGAGATAGATCACTTTCCCTCCATCTCCACCCCTTCCTCCTCCGCTATCAGGGTCATTCGAAGGCAGGTTACCAAAAAGAGTACCGGACCCAGCATCATCTTGCACAACACAACTGTCATAGATGGGAATAATGTGCGGCGAACGAAACCTCTTTGTCGCTTCAATCTCCTTCATTGCCTCCTGAAACGAATCTGCGCCGTATCCAGAGCATCGAATTTTCTTCAACGCGAACAGTCGTCCTGATTCTTGATCTTTAACGAGATAGACGAAGCTAAATCCACCTTCGCCGAGAAGCTTGACGATTTGAAAATTGCGTCCGTTGAGTTTGAGGACTGAGGTTTCAGGTGTGCATGGTAAACAGGAGGAGAGAGCAAAGATGGCATCTTGTGCTCGTTCGAATAGGGTACCGATTAGACCGGCGGATGAGACTTGGATCGAAGGCATGGCTGTGTTGCGATGCGATGCAAGAATGAGGCAAGCAGGAGATGGTGTTGGATTTGGAAGGTGGAGACGTGGCTTGAGAACAACACTGTTGAATTGGATCGGCATCGAATGCTTCGCGTGTGTGTCTGTTGTGTCGAATCGGGCTCTCGCGTTGCAGACATGCGTGGCAGCGCACGGGCCGAGTCAAGAAGAGAAGATGAGAAGTTGGCTGCACCTCGGAAGCCAATTTTAGGCGGTTGTTAAGGTCACATCAACAACAGCGACAAACAGCACGGACCGGCCGCGGATGCGTTCCGGGCGAGAATGCGGAGAAAAGCTTCTTTCAACCTTGCAGGAACGTTTGTGGAGCCGTTGTTTGCTGCCCCTCCACCTGAGCCTGTTCTGGTCATCACTTCCTCAATTCACCAGCAACATCAACTTATCCGGTCTCATCCGCAAGAAGGAAGAATCCACGATGCGCACACTCACATTCGGATTCGCCAAGCGCCAAGTCTCAATCCTACTCGACCTCTGTTTACCCGCTGCTTCCTCCTTGCTGAGTTCCGCGATCCGAATGCGCCAGTGACTGCGAACACAGCCGCGGTGGAGCACAGGAAGAAGTTCTACATGCATGCTCAGCAGGAGGCGCTCTTCCCATCACTTCTGTTTACACAGCAACAGAGAGATGACGGTTGGTTGCAAAAGACGGATGTAGTGACTTTCCTGAGAGGCAGTACGGAGGAGCAGAGGCGATCCTTCCCTCCGGTGTACATTGTGCACGGTGAGAAGGACTCGGCGGTGGATGTCGATCATGCGCGTCGGCTGGTGACATCTAAAATCGCGGGACCATTTACGCGCGAGCTGTACGTCGGAAAATTTCCAGCGTTTATCCAGAATGCCGACAGAAACCAAGCTGGTGAAAGCATACGCCGCTTATTCACGAGCTTATTCAGACATGTGAAACACATCAAGGTTACTATGTCAACGGCCCAGAAGCTCTGCAGAAGAGACACTCGACTCACCTAAGACTGCTCGATGTTCTCAGAGGTGATGTCAAGATATATATACTCATGTTTGTAGCCTTAGTTTTACTTGAATATGTCAAGCATTACCGTTGCTACACACCTGTACGAAGGGAGCCTGATCGTGGCCCCAACCAAGTGGTGCCTCTATTTTCAACTACCTTTATCGGTCATGGCTTGCGTCACTGCCAGCCACCCTCTGCATAGCGGACAACGTGCGAACTTGCCTGTCGTGCGCTCTTGGTTTCCCTCAGCCACACTCCTTGCGTCTCGAAGCGAGGTGCACCCGTAGGATGCAAGCAAGCTCCGTCCGACTCTAGGACTAAGTTAACTCGTCTACGCTTGCGATTCTGCCAAGCGGCTTGACTACGCTTTCATGCGTCCCTCTCTCTAGCAGGTTCTAGCCGCGACTCTGCTCTCAGAAACGAGGGTGTTTCGGACATTTTGGCGTAAGCTTTCGATGATGGTTCTCATGACAAGACTCTTGGACGCAAATCCCGCGGTATCAGATGACCCTCGGAAGTGTCGCTCCTGGCCTTGTTGGCCTTGACCACACCTCTAGACTTCCATCACTTCCACCTCCTTTTCTCGCAACCAGAATCTCTTCTTCACCAACTCGCGATATCAGCCAATGCAGAGTGCCTGGTTGTGACCGCTGGACATCACGAGGATGAGTGGCAGGCATTGGCGACATCCTTCCGATTGGCCAATATGCAGCGAACCTCTCCTACCTTCGACATGGCGTCACCTGCCCTGTGAATTGGTTCTGCTGATCGTCGAAACCTCGAGTTGGCTCGTCTCTCCTACTACGCTCTGCCGATGGTGCCTAGTCAATCGGGCATGGTTTTGCATGTGCATCGTGCCGCTCTACAGCTGCGTAGCCTTATCGCCTCATGATGTTGACACCCTGGGCGCATGGCGAATTCAGCGCTTCTGTGACACCATCTCCAACAACAAGCAACTCGCCAGCACTGTCAAGGCGCTCGACTTTGCCGTCAGCCGAGAAGAACAGGGCATCGCCAACCAGGATCAGTATCTCGCCATCCTCACCCACTGTCGCAACCTGCTCTACTTTCGCAACCTTCAACGATTCAGGGACCCAGAAGATACTTATCTCCTTGCTGTACCACAGGGAGCATTGGCACGCCTTCGCTGGCACGATGCCGACTTGCGCGCATTCGAAGAGCTGGTCGAATCTGTATTCAAGCCGCTGCATTTCCGTGCCGATCCTGATGCTCGCGGTATCGAACGCTCCGACCTGATTGCCACAGATGCCAGGTCGGCGAGCCGCATGCTTTACGATCTCAGATTGGTGGCAAGGATGCCGGGCGTCGATAAGCTACCCAAAGGCTTCCTACGTCGCATGGTAACGCATCAGCTGCCTCGTCAGAGGATTCTCATGGCACGATGCAGTAAAAATTATCAGAACGATCGTGTAGGGACGCAGGTTGCTATTGGCATCATCCGGCTCGTCTCTCGTCTTTTTGCGCAGCTGGAGCTGATCGAGATATACATCGCCGACCGTGACATCCACACAGGCGCACCCGCGCACTTTGTCTCCAAGGCGAGCCGCACAGGGCTACCCTGTCTGTATCCTCGTGCATTCTGGGATGATAGCATCCGACAGCTTCTTGCCATTGGGCCTTTGCCCTTTGCTGTGGCGGTCTACCATGTCTGTTCGAATGAGGTGGGGGACGCACCTGGATTCGACAACGGCGGCGCGTACGATCTCTTCCCCAGCGAGCAAGGATCGGCCATCGACCCGGAAACACAAGGCGAGGAATATCCCTACACCAAAGAAGAAGATGATCTCTCGCGGCGAAGCACCACTGGTCATGGCTGGCAAGAGCCGTTTCTCGTCTTACCCAACTCGTCCAAAATCGTCCCCATAAAATTCAAAGGCGGCTACCGTTGCCTTCCCTTCCCAAACTATAACGTCGATGGCAGAGCAGCTTGGGAAGTGCTCGTCAATCCTCCCGCTGACGTTCTGCCAGACCAGGGCCAATTGGTGGCTGCGCAGGAAGAGTGGGATGTCGAGGCGATGCTTGGTGCAGCTCGTCCAAGTCCAAGACCTCCTACAACGCATCCGCTCATGCCTCGCCGAGGTTCGCTGGATTGGCTTCGACTCGTCGCTCGCAACATCGAGTTTGGCAAGCATGATCTCGTTCTGTGAACAGCGTCAACATATTCTAATCTAGTTACACTACGTCGCCCTTTGTTTCTGTCTCTCCCAAATCTCACATGTATTTGTATACGTTAATCACACTATGTGACTTTTGGTACACAGTAAGGCCAAATTCGAGAATGAAATTGAGGCAGCTTTATTCCTCCTAACCGATGAGATCGCCGATCCAGACAAGGTGCAAAGCCGATGCTCACCTCGAGTCGTTCACGCGACGTGCCAAGCTTTGAGCAGAACACTCGATCTCTCGTCAGACGTCAAGTTGTGCTGGTCACGCGACGGCTTCCGCGTCGTCGTTCTATCCCAACAGCATTGCAAATGGACTTCTTGCCAGCTCAGCCAATCAGGAGGTTCATTGCACCGATCGTGCAAAGCCGAAGATATCCACAAGCGAAGCGGGAAGATAGACGATGAGCTTAAAGGGGGTAATTGAATGCAAAGAAGATGGGAAATAAGAAGCTGAACGATTGATGTCTGGTGGTGTAGATTTGATCCATGGCACACCCTCCCCAGTAACAGCTACAGGGAACAACAACGACGCTTGACCAATCTCGATCAACTCAATATACCACTTTGTACACTATACAGCGCAGGCAATTACATCTTCCATCAACTCTATTATCAATACTGTGAAGTACAGAAGAAGATTACATCCCATAACAATCAGTTGAAGATACGTCGGAATTCCAATGTGGTTTACCGATGAAGCGAGGGTCGTGAATAAGCAACATGCATGTGGAATGCATGTTGGTTGGTATAGTAACGACTCAGGAGCCCTGCATGGAAGACAACACAGGGGTTCGACAGGGGACACTCGATTTGTATGATACAGCTCAACGTCGCTAGGAGTGATCACAGGACATATATACACACATGTAGCTACGCATCCACAAAGTAATAAGATAAGCATTGTTGTCATCATACACCTGTGCGAAAGGAGCTAGAACATAGCCCGGACGAAGCGGTGTCTTGCACTTCAAACTTCAAGTGTACCAGATAGAGTGGCTGATGTGAATGTGGATCCACTTGGAGCAGAGTCTATTGGATGTGAATATATAATGCTGAGTATCAATGTTCCTGTCATCGCCATCCTCGTCCGAGACCCAGATCCTCCAGTGACTCTTACCCGTTTTGACAATGATGTCCTTGCATCCGGTGCTATTATCGAAGTTCTGGTAAATGAGGCCAACTCCACCGAGGTGGGGATAGGTTATCTGACGTAACTTAATAATAAGCATATGAAACATGACGTGACACCTATCTTCTCCACCCCGGAATTCAGATAGCCGGTGTGCCGATGCCGATCGGGATGATCGGGCCATGGCGCATGCCGATGCGCGGGACTGGCCTCGACAACTTGCTACGGATCCGAGTGTGAAAAGGCGACAAAGGTGTGAGATCGAACTAGTGCTCACATACTTTCACTGTTGTGGAGTGAACTCGTTTTGCGTTTTTGAAAACGCACGAAAAAGCCGTGTTTTCAAAAAAGCGGTTTTGTTTTTCGTTTGGCGCAGCTTATGTAAGCTTTTGCGTTTTTTGAAAAACGCCCCCTTCGAAAAACCCGCGTTTTTAAAAACGCGAAAAGTTTGATACCCCCTTTCTTCCCTTCCTTCCACATGAACCCACTCTCGCATCACTCGGATCACTCTCCAACGCATCGGAAGGTCCAGGAGCTCAGCTTTCGCAAGGGAGAAACATCAAGACTGTTGCCATAATGCCGCTCGAATTGCTGGTCGCCGGCGACAACACGCACAAGAAGCTAGGTTATCACGAAACCACCCTGAAGAGCTTAGTAAAGGTCGCTAGTATCTTCGAGGGACAAGAATTTCCGCCAGAGTACTACACGATTATCGATGTTGCCTGCGGCGAGGATCATACGCTTGTCCTGGTCGAGCTCAGCAACAAGCATCTCAGTGTCAGGGATGGAATAGACCCTGTGTGCTGCAAGCTGATCTATGCTGCTGGAAGCGGACTTGAAGGCCAGCTCGGCCCCAGCTATTGTTCTCGGTCTCGGGTCGTGCCAACTGAATTTAAAGTTCTCGACAAACCTGTCCCTGACCCCGCCAGACTGCCATTTAAAGAGGAACATGCCACGTACAAAAAGGTCGCCTGTGGTAGGAATTGCAGCTACATTGTTTTTACGGAGAAGGACGAAAACGATCCGTCAGAGCTGCCGGCGAATGATGTACTCGTCTCGCTTGGCTTCCATCGAGACAACACTTCTGGGGTGCTGGGATGCCCACCGCCCGAAGGGGTCAGTACAGAACCGAAAGATAGGGCTAAACTATGCAAGCATCTGATCTCCTTCGCTGGTGTCTTAACCGAAGCAGGGCTAGATGCCAACGCACAAGTCGAGATCTTGGACATTGCAGCGGCGGATAATCATGTCGTGGTGGGGCTTCTCGTCAGAACCGGCACGGAAGGACGAGTGATCATCGCTGGGTGGGGCTCTACAGACCATGGTCAGATTATCAAAGTGCCAGAAGTGGATCCATCACTTTGGGAACCCAAAAGACAGGTGATTTTGGAACCTCGGCTCATCTGGGATTGGAAGACACCAGATCCTGCCTCGATCCGATGCAAGGTGCGCGCCGGTCAACACCATACTGTGGTGCTCGTTCAAGGAGACGTCGACGGCAAGACGTCAATCTTACGCTGTATTGGATTGAACTTGGATGGGCAATGTGCTGGCACCGGCGACGACGCTTCCGCCGCGTTGCTCGAGTATGGAGTCACACCCGACCACATCGCCGATATCACTTGCAACTTGTCCACAACGCACTTTCTCGTGTCGAGGCAGAAAGGAGACGCTCGCACACGCCCACTGATCCTCAGTTGCGGTAGAAATGATCAGGGTCAGATCGGCAATGCCTCGAGGCAATCGACTTCGAACGGGAAAGCGCTGGTGCCTGCGGCCACGAACGGAGGCGACTTTTACTTAACTACAGCTTTCTCAGAGGTGGAAAAGTTGGTGTCAGGGAATTTACATACACTCATCTTGGGTAAATGGCACTGGGAGTCATCCGAAGTAAAAGCGGAGAAGGGCGAGAAGCAGGTGTGGGGGTGGGGACGGAACAACGAAGGCGCTCTGGCACAGGGTAAGGAAGGATTCCGCATGGTACACACTCAACCTATGCTTCTACTTGCGCCAAAGCAGAAACGTATTCGTCGTGGCGTTCGGCACCATCCGGTGAATATCTGGGCTAGCCATATGTCGACGATTATTCTGGCCGAGGTGGAGGAGGTAGACATGTTGGAAGGTTTTGACTCTGATTGACACTTATTGGGAGATATGAGTTCAAGTACGATGTTCAAGCTTTTGAGCTAAAACACTATATTGACATAAGGGAAGAACGTAGCGGAAGCCTCAAGCTCTCCGCTCATTATCTATATACATTTGTGGTTTGTGGCTGACTGTGGGAGCATCCCACCAATAAGGAAGTATGACAACGGACGGGACCCCAACGGTCCTCGATCTCCATCATATTGGCCCGCCCGATCTCCGATCAGATCGACTCTCCCCGCTCCGTCATCAGATCGCGCTCTGCTGGATCGTTATCTCCAGCAAGACAATGTCATTTTCCCGCGAGGGAGACGTCCTGCCTTTTAATTGAAGATGACAATGAGCATACGCTGTTCCAGGGGCCACTATCAGGCTCTCTTACCACAAGCGTGTAACTGAGAAGTTTTAGGTCCCGATACTGGTGATCGGGGATAGTCTAAGCACGATGTTACTGCTAGTTTATAGACAGAAACAAATATACTCAATTGACTGAAGAGAAAGGAGTGTGGCGGGAGCCTCAAGCTCCCTGCATGATATATATACAAACTGGGTGGCATATGCCAGGTGTGGGTACATCCTACTTAATGACAAGGTATGGCAATGAGTGGGTGTAGGTTGTACCCAATCTTTGAGATCCAATCACATCATCCCTCACCTGATTCATCTTGTGCTTGCTTATGTCACCTCATTTCATTTCATTGGATTGTTCCTTTCAGTACCCCTCCTCAATCCAACATGCATGTCTGATGCCAACAGCCCTAACATTTGGCAAAGGTGTGTGAGCATCAGTGCTGCAAGTGGCTTAGTGAGCAGGTTGGCCAAGTTCTCACTACTTTGGACTGGAGTGATTGCAAGTTGCCAGCTTGCAATCTTGTCTCATAAAAAGAAGTGAGCAATATTGATATGTTTTGTCCTCTTGAAGTGTTGTGGATCACTTGTGATCACACAGGCTCCAGAGGAATCACTGTATAGGATCAGCACATTCTGATCATAGAGAAGTTTGCTGTCACAGGAATGAAGTGTAGAAGTCCCAGCACTTACGTGTATCCCGGCTGTTTTTTTGATGGGCTGTTCCAGTTTGTCATGGGCCTGGATGCGCAGGAAGCAGGAAGATCCATCAACTCATATGAAGGGAGCGCAGGAATCAAGGAATCAGGCAGATCATAGGATTTGCAGCAGAATTCACTGAGATCGGTAGTAGAGATGGCTCTATTACAGATCTCACCTAGATTGGCATTGTCATGGGCCTGAATGCTCAAGAAGCAGGAGGGTCACTGGTTCATATGGAAGGAGCACAAGTATCGAAGATCTAGTTGATACTATTAGAGAGCATGGTCATAGTGCAGTCTCCATGGAGACCATGGACTCCTATGGACTCACATGCAAAGGAGGACTGAGCCATATGCGAGGAGGGCCAGGCACAGCCACGAGGAGGACCAAGCCCAAGGAGCAGGCACAGCCACAAAGAGGACCAAGCTCAAGGAGCATGCAGATGGTTACCACTCAGGGGCTTGAGAGACAAGAGTCAAAGGAACCATCACTGGTCAAAGGAGAAGGAGCAGTGTATAGGGAACTGGCAAGCAGGTCCTGAGGAGGAGGAGCAGTGTTGAAGGAGTTGACACCACTCAGGAGGCACAAGGGTGCCAAACAAGCAGGATAGCAAGGAGGAGGAGCAGTGTTGAAGGAGTCGACACAGCTCAAGAGGCACAGGGGTGCCAAGAAAGCAGGAGAGGCCCCCTGAACAGTACTCAATGAAGAAGGTACTCTCTGGAGAGAGAGCAGGAGCAGTGTTGCTGGTGATGCTGTGAAGAGGTATATAACCATGCTTTCTCATCATCAAAGGTCGAGTGGATCCTCATCCACTCTACACACAACCATCATAACTAGTTATCACTTCAGCATAAGTATATATTAGTTTCAGTCAGCATAGCAGCAATCTAGCAAGGTTGCTCCTCATCATAGTGTGTGTGTTGTATCACCACTACCTGATGTCTGAAGGTGCCCCATAGCAGGTTAGCAGTCCAGATCAAGATAGAACTGAAGGCAGTAGTCCACTGCGGTCTGGGGATCACCTCAAGCATCAGTCAACACACTGGACACTCATGTTGATGCCACCAACCTCATCACCAACACCATCAACCTCATCATCATCAACACTCACACCAGACCTTGGTGTCATCATAACCTATGCATTGATATTGATCATGCTGAGCTACCCCTGAACGGAGTGTCCACAGAGGTCAGCCGAAACCTACAATAGTATATACCCGAATGCCACCCATCATGCAACTTGATAGTCGCTGAGCAACTAGCTCATCGAGACCGATACTGAGACAATAGCTGTTGCACAGTTTGATAGTCACCGAGTATCTCGACAGTCCGACCTGGGTTTCAGGCGCGAGACCCCTGACACTTGGCTGCATTCCATTCTTTGTTGGTGACAAATTGGTTGACTCTGATTTGCATTTGTCTGCCGAGTTTGGTTTGGTTTGTGAATGGACTGAGATTGTGCATTCCATAGTAGAGTTCACTGACACACTCAATCATGATGGAGAGAGGTGAGATGACTTGCTTGTTATTGCCAGTGACTGCAAATTCTAATAGGTTTCCCTCCTTTGGGGCATTTGGCATACTGTAAACTTTGTCAGTCATCATTCGATTGAACCAATTTTGAAGGATCTTTGGCAGCTGTGGGAGGAGATCTTCCATCAGAGCCACAAAGTCATTGTAGAGAGAGTAGTTTACATCAGACATCATTGAAGGTGAGTTCAAGGATGAGGTAGGGCTTTGAGTTGGGCTCATAACCTGAGAAGTTTTAGGTCCTGATACTGGTGATTGGGGATAGTCTAAGCACAATGTTACTGCTAGTTTATAGACAGAAACAAATATACTCAATTGACTGAAGAGAAAGGAGTGTGGCGGGAGCCTCAAGCTCCCTCACCCAATTCATCTTGTGCTTGCTTATGTCACCTTGTATCATTTCATTGGATCGTTCCTTTCAGTAGTAACTTCTTGAAATGCTTAATATTTCTGTAGTCTGAATCTTAATGACAAGCACATATATATACTCTATTGCTATCCTTGATCATGTCTGAGCCAGATGAGTCACCTCTTCCATAACCCCCTGTGTTGCTGCTTTCTGTGATGCCCCTGAGCTGTTGCCAGGCAACCTTCATGTGCTTTATTGTGTTCATTGCTTATGCATGCATTTGGTCCCTCATTGTCTTGGCTATAGCTCATGCATTCCTCTTGAGATGCCGATGCATCTTCAACTCTTTTAGTCGAGTCGTGCGAATGGAACGTGCGCTCGTTTCAATGGTGGGCGAAGGCACGTGACCTGAGTCGTGTCACTTGATATTGCTCATCAAACTCCGGTCACTCTCGTTGCTTCTTCTCCATCATCTCTCCTTTGCGCAAGCCTCCTGGCTGCGCTTCGTCAAGTTCACCCTCCCTTCCCTCCTTTCTCTTCTCACACTGGTTCTTGCTTCTCACATATCTCTTTTTGTACTTCGTTCTCCTGTGCATTCCGCCTCGCTCTCACGCGGCGCTCGACCGGCCGTGCCTCTTACGGCCACGGCTGGGAGCCCGCAAGCGACTCACCTGAGTTAGGCAATTTAACATTCTGACACAGACTTCAGGCGCGTGAGATAACTCACCGTTGAAAAGCGAACGGCCTAACATTAGCTTCTGAAGTATTCAACATTTGTAGGAGTAGTATCATTGCTTTCCTGCATCCATGTCAAGGCTTCACCACGTGAGATCTATGAATTTCGTGAGGGTGAAAGGGAGAAATTTGTGCGAGGCTGCACAACGGAAATCTCTCACCTGTCTGTGACGACCGAGGGGCAACCACTTGCGTTTGCAGCGTGAGCTTTGAGAAGCAAGTCAAGACTGAATGAACATTGCAAACAAGTCGCCGTTGTGTGTGTTGAATGGCGATGTTCCACGAGGCAAGGCTGTGGATCGGCGTCGGTCGGTCAATTAGGTCGAGCTCGAATTGTATCTGACGCGGTGGGTCGGTTTTGGTTGTCGCAGATGGAATTGTCACAGAAAAACTTGTAGGAAGATCTGCAGAGGAACCTTTATGCATCGATAATCAGGTCGCAGAAAAACAAAAAAAAAACAAAAAACTTGGCAAGCGGTTGTATGTATCCTTATCCTGAACTCGCGCTGACACTCAACGATGTTGTGTAGTTCCAACACACCGCTTCCCTTCACCACTCGCCCATGTCTGTCTGTTTCCGGAGATGGAAAATCTAAAGGCACTAGACGATTCACTTTGATTCTTACGATAGAGCCCGTGGCACAAGACAAGGAAAAAGGGGGCAGATTGCCGAGTCTTGGTCAGGGTTCGCTCTCAAAATTTTGATTTTGATTTTTGATTTTTTGATTTTTTGATTTTTTTTTTTCCCCTTGAAGTTCGTCATCTTCCAATGATTGCGGCAGGATAGGAAGCAAGGCGAATCAGTGCGTTGCAGCTTGTAATCGGGGACCTTCTCAACTTTCCCGGAGACCGCACCGAGTGTGTAACTTTTGGACAGCCAGAAGAAGAAATAGGAAGGCGAGACGGGAAGAAGGGAGACTCGCGCATTTTTTTGAGCAGAGAGCGTGACTCTGTGTGTGATTCATTGTCGACACGATCCAAGCCTCGCACAAGGGGCAGACACAGGCAGTGAACTCCTCCTCCTCTTCTTCTTCTCACCAAACCTAATCCACCACCACTCCTCCTCTTTTTCCCCCAACACCATATTTTGGTCGCATCCACGCGGCGCGATGATGTCTCCAGCCATTCGTGCTGGCTCGGTCCGAGCGATGGCATTTCGAGCTTCAACAAGACTCGGCATGCCATCCACAAGTTCAGCTGCACAGCAAATGCAAATGCAACTGCAACTGCAACTGCAACTGCAACGGCAACGGCAACGGCAACAGCAGATCCGCGGCATCTTCCAAACACGTTCTTGGAGAAACGACAAGACAGCGGCTATCTTGCAAGCTGCTCAATCCGACGTGCAGACCCAACTGCCACCACCAGAGCATGCCAACGGCAACAACGCTAACGGAAAGAAGCGCGGCGGCTTTTTCCGCAGTCTCAAGCGCACCTTCTACCTTGTCGGGCTTGGAACTTTGGTCACCTATGCATACTTTGTTTACCAGGGACGACACCCACCTGATCAGCTGCCTCAAGATCCTACCAAGAAGACCATCGTCGTTTTGGGTAGTGGTTGGGGTGCCACATCGCTGCTCAAAAACATCGATACCGAGGAGTACAACGTGGTTGTCATCTCGCCTCACAACTACTTCCTCTTCACACCTCTTCTTCCCTCAGTGACTGTCGGTACGCTCGACGGACGCAGTATTGTGCAGCCAACACGTCATACCACCCGATTCAAGACTCGCGAGGTCAAGGTGTACGAAGCCGACTGCGAGTATGTCGATCCTATCAACAAGACGGTTACTTTCCAAGACAGGAGTGAGGTCAAGGGTTCCGTTTCCAAGGTCACCATCCCTTACGACTACCTCGTCTACTCGGTCGGTACTGAGAACCAGACGTTCGGTATCCAAGGTGTCCAGAAGCACGCTTGCTTCCTCAAGGAGCTCAACGATGCTGAAAAGATCCGCGCTCGTCTGATCGACTGCGTCGAGAGTGCAGCGATCAAGGGTCAGTCCGACGAGGAGATCGACCGTTTGCTGCACATGGTGGTTGTGGGTGGCGGACCCACCGGTATCGAGTATGCTGCCGAGTTGCGTGACTTTGTCGAGTCAGATCTGATCCGATGGTACCCCGAAGTAGCCAACAAGCTGCGAGTGACGCTCATCGAGGCCTTGCCCAACATTCTTCCCATGTTCTCGCAGACGCTGATCAAGTACACCGAGTCGACGTTCAAGGAGAACTCAATCGACATTCTCACCAAACACATGGTCAAGGACGTGGATGACCGAGATGTGCTCGTCAAGACTCCCTCGGGCCAAGAGAAGAAGATCCCTTACGGCTTGCTCGTGTGGGCTGCTGGTAACACCGCTCGACCGCTCACCCGTCAGCTCATGTCGGCTCTTCCTGAAGCCCAGAAGAATCGTCGCGGTCTCGAAGTAGACGACCACATGCGTCTCAAGGGCGCAGAAGACTCGATCTTTGCCCTTGGAGATGCGACTGCTACCCAATTCGCACCCACTGCCCAAGCTGCTTCCCAACAGGGTGCCTACCTCGCCCGCGTCTTCAACCAGCTCGCTCGTCTCCACCTACTCGAGCACAGACTCGAGGCAGCCAAGAAGAACAACGCCGACGCTTCCGAATTGAACGGTCTCGAACGACAAATCGAAAAGGCAGCTAAGGTCCGTCCCTTCAAGTACACTCACCAGGGTTCGCTCGCTTACATTGGATCTGAAAAGGCGATTGCGGATATTCCTTTGCTCGGAAACAATCAGATCGCTTCGGGTGGTGTGGTTACTTTTATGTTCTGGCGATCAGCATATGTATCGATGCTCTTTTCGCTGCGAAACCGTTCCTTGGTGGCTGCCGACTGGTTTAAGGTCTTCCTTTTCGGCCGTGATGTTTCGCGAGAGTAGACAACTTAGCAGCTGTTTTCCTTGGTTGCGATATGGACCTGCTCGAAATCACAGATCGGGCGCAATGGCTGTCTCACGTACCTCACAGCATCGGATGACCGGCATTCATCGTCCCTTACAGTCTTGCTCTTCTCTCTTTATCTGCTCCTTCACCTGTACTCCTATCCTGGCGCCTTGGTCATACATCAAAAAGCTCACGATTTGCATACATACATCGCTTTCTCTCCTATTCTATGCCACACTTGAATAAAGCACTGATCTCGAGAGATTGTTAGCAGCCAGACCCTTTCCTAAGGATTGATGAATGTTTGCTCTTTGCGGTCGAGACATTAGCCTGAATCGACGCCTTGGATGCCTCATACACACACGCAAGCGTTCCTCTACCGAGGCTGACTGCCAAGTGACGAGAGAAAAGAGAAGACAGGATCGACACACGGTCCCCTTTCCAACTGTCTCAGCCTTGTCGGATCATCCGACTCTCGTTGGATGCTACTTGACTGAGTGTTCGGGAGCAAGCCGATGGTCTTGCTACGCCCGTCCCTGCCTGTTTCCAGAACCAAGAGAGAGGATGCCTGGCAGAAAGCCAGGAGATTCCGCCCGCTGGCTTAAAGCAAGCATTCTGTCACGGTCGCCACGCATCTTCTCAGCCTCTGCGATTTCGCCTTGCCCTTATTGGCTCAGCCGCTGGCCACGGTCCAGCAACACTCGCTACTCTTGGCTGAGTCGATCCTGTGAAGCTTGTTCCTTCCTGCCTTCAACCATGGAAGTGAGCTGTCACCTTGGCAAGCTCAGACACCACCATGTCTTTCGACGTCTTCTCTGAAGGAGGCAACAACACGCGCCAGTCGCATACACAAATGAAGCGCATCCTCGAAGAGCTGGCTGACAACTTTTCAGCTGAGCTCAAGCACATTCGCCAGGAGGAGGTACACTCCTGCGAAACGCATCATCAACACGTTTCCCCCGTCATCCAAGAGTCGAAAGCAGCTGGAGAAGCCAGCTCAAGCCAGGTCAACAATACCTGGAAGTGGACTCCTGGCTCTACCGAGTTCGAGGCCGAATGGGCTCGATTGCCATCCGCCATCACATCCTTGCCGAGCTTGGTCAAGATCAAAGAGCTCGTCCTGCGCAACTCCACCGGAAAAGCATCCTTCCAGCGCTCATTGATTGTCTTGCCCAATGGCATTGATCGATGCTTTCTCACGCGACCCACCTTCCGACACGTGCTCAAAGATCTGTACACCATAGGCGACGACCAACTGTCCGACTCCTTCGAGCATCGAGAAATGTTTCAGCCCAACGCAGACATCATCTCTTTCACCGAAACACTGTGGGAAACGCACTTCAGTGTACCCCGCAACCTCTTTTGGTATGCGGCACGAGCTCCTAGATCAGAGATTGTTGCAAAATGTACTCAGGTACAAATGGGTATGCGCACCGCCGGTCAACTAGGTCTGTCGATCCTGGCCGAGGAATTCCCTGTCAACGTGGTGCATTGCGCTCTGGCGGGAACCAGACGATCCCTCACATTTGTGGGACCATCCTCAGGGTTGCTCTACATGGTGGTCCAGGGCTCGCTGCTCCTGATCTCCTGGCCTTACTCGGAACGCAACTTTGACACCTGGCACCGCCTCAGTTGCAACGACGACGATAGCCAGTCCGCTTATCTCGACGTTCTCGAGCAGCCTTACATCAACATGCTACGCGACGGTGATGCGGCCTATCTTGGCGCTGGTACTACCCACCTGATGCTAGCGCTCTCGCATGTGAGTCTGATCAGTCGAGAGATTCTCAATCCCGCACCGGACGAGCTCAACACTGTCATGACCTGCTGCAATCGGCTCTTGGATCGCTTCATCGAACAGCAAAAAGATGACCATTCACCTTGTGATGATCTGGGGGTGACGAGAATGCAAAACAACAAGAAGTGCTGGGATAAGCTCGCAACGCATGTTCGCGGACGTAAGGCTCTCATCGAAGGAACACCAGCGGATGAGCCACCCAACTATTCACCTTTCGAAGAGATCGACGAGTTCGGTCCACTTCTGAAGGCCTTCAAAGGAGGCATGAAGAAGCTGGGCAAGAAGATTCATCAATACTGTACGTTGGTGGATGCAACTTCCTCACCGACTGCGAAATGCGATACCGAAGGAAGCTATGTTGTGCATGACAGGGCACGCGACACTCTGTTCCATCTAATAAAGCTCACCTTGTTGGAAGAAGACGGCGGCGGTACAAGCGGCAACTCGGCCTGTATTCCTTTGGCAGAGGAAAGCCACCCTCGACGCGTACGCAAGACGACTCAGAAGGGCAAGCAGCGAGTGCCTAGCTGAGTTCATGCGTAGTGCAACGGCTTTGTCTTTCTCTCTCGGTGTTGGTTTCTTTTTGATGTTTCATTGCGATCGAACTGGTCTGCACAATTGTTTCCAGTGCCATAGTATGTGTTGATGCAATCTATGCCTAGTGACCGGCTTTCGACCCGGAGTCGTGGCTCGATCACAGAGAAGCGTCATCTCCGCTGTTCAGCCCTCGTCCAGGCTACCAGGAGGAGATCCGAAGCTTGCGCTTCGCAGCTCTTATTTTTCTGCCCAAGACTTCTGTTCCATCGCTTTAAGCCAGTCGTCTTTCTTAAAAACGAAATTCAACTCAACCAGGCCATCTTTCCTAACCTTCTCCTCCCCCTTCCCTTTCACTCTTAACTTTTCACTCAACACCTTGACCATCGCCACGTTATCTTGTAGCGTCCCGTACTTCGCTTCACTCAACTCTAAATCTTTAAACGCAAAGTCCATCGTTGTGTTGAGCACCTTGCTCGCAACTCCCTTGCCGCATTCTTCGTAGTCCAACATCACTCCGGACTCAGCCCAACGCTCGGTCCAGTTGATGAATCCTAATGGACCTTCTCCGATCACTTTTTGAGTGATAGTGTCGACTATGACTAGGAAGAGAGAATCGCGATTGAAGGCGGATTGAACGGTTCGGATCCAGTCCTCGACTTGGGCTACCGTTTGGGATTCTTTACCCTGCAAATGGGGGAGATAGCGCACGTTGTGTGGGTTTGCGACCCGGTTTCGTAAATTCGGTGCATCGGAGAGACGGACTGGTCGAAGGAGGAGGGTCCCGTCTGAGGTAGTTATGGTGAATGTTTCCGGGTCGAATGTTGGATGCGACATTCTTGCTCGCTGCTCTTAATCTAAATGAGATAGGATGAAAGGGAAGAAACAGAGAAGATGGAAGACAAGAAAACACTTTATACCCGAGGGGTAAGGAAGGGATGGCTGGGTTGCCAACGGCAGCCGTTACAGTCACAGTGCTTTCCGCCGGTACTAAACGCCAGGGTTCAGTGATTTGCGCTGTCTGCATACAGTGTAGGCCGAGAGTGGTGAGACTGAGGTTCGGTTGGAAGTGGCTCTTCCGCACACAACCACACCGTTCGGCAAAGGCAGCACGGGCTGAGTAGGTGAGCTTTAAATTTGTGCCAAGTCAGAGTCCATCTGCACTTAACCCCAGTTGTAGATAGAGACACCACTTTGTTGAGGCCATGATCAGGCTCCCGTCACACAGGTGTGTAGCAACTGCAATGCTTATCTTGTTCGAAGGAACTGAGGCTACAAACATGAGTATAAATATATATATATATATAAATATATATCTTGACACCATCTCTGAGGACCTCGAGCTGCCTTGAGCCGTTGCCATGTCAACCTTCATGCATCTCACGTGTCTGAGTAAGCGGCGTATGCTTTCACCAGCTTCGCACTGTCGGCATCCCGGATAAACCCTGGAAATTCCGACGTATCTTCAACTACGCACGCCTCTCGTCGAGTCACGTCAACCAGGACGATGACCGTTAGAACCGTCGATTCTTCGGATCTCTTTCAATCCAACAAGCATCAATAATGTAATGAAGAATGCTTTGTTTGGCAATTTGAGTCACCTCGCTCTCTTCGTACTGGGCAACAGTAGAGCTTGTTCAGCAATTCTAACATGCCACCGGATCGGCAACGCAAGCAAACACATCAAGCTTCGATCTCCACGGAAACATAATCGAATTGCGAAACACAGGAACAAACGAAACACGAAACAGAGTTTGCGGTCCAAAGACACACAAACGAGAAGACACGAGATACGAAACTCTGATCCTCAGACAGCAAGGAGATCTTAGGCCTCAGACTTAATCGTCTGATCTCTGCCCTTCTTACCCAGCACCTTATCCTTTGTCCTCCTAATCCTATCCCTAACTCCATCTTTGGCCCAAGCCGCCGTCCTAGCTCCCCCATACCCCATTGCACCCCTATGTCTCGAATGCAACGCTTCCTTCTTCGACCTCTCCATCTGTTTCTTCTCCTCCCTATCAATAACTCCATCATCGTTGGCATGTGCATTCTCAACCGCCCTGTTCGGCATCCCTTCCAACCTGTTATACACATCAAACTCATGCCTGTCCTTCCTTCCCGTTGACTGCTCTACAGAGCGAAGATGGTCGTCATCGAGACCGGCATCGATACGAATCTTGACACGAAGCTTACCGACGACTTCGAAAGGATGAGTTTTATGTGCTTGTTCGTTAATGTAGTTGCGTTTGAGCGTGCCGAGGTTGTCGCCTGACATGATGTCCAGTTCGAGATCGTAGATTTCGCCATCGGCGTAATCGCGCAGGCCGGCAACGGCGACTGCATCTGGTTTGCCTCCAAGCGGGCCGATGGCAAGTCCTCCACCACCGAGGTCGAAAGTGAGCAACGAACTGTATCGATCGTAGACAGGAAGTCGAACGAGAGTTTCGGCGTCATCAGGAATACGCTGTCCAGGGTAGATCTTTTGCGTATCATCCCCGGTCGAAACTTTGATCTTTTCCGACTTGAGCTTTTCATCTCCCTCAATCTGAATCTCGCTGAGGAGCTCTACCGTTGCAGTATCCCATCCCAAAAGCGGCTTGGGAAGTTGAGCCTTGATACTCCTAAACATCAAACTAGCGTGAACTTTACCAAACCCTACACCGTCTTGCAACGAGAACGACTGCGTCATTTGAGACGATTCGCTGAATACCTCGGTGAGGTCGATGGAAACAATGCCCATGATAGGATCGTGTTCGCGAAGACGAGCGTCTCGAACGGCCAAACGCACTTCGGTACGTGTCCAATCGCGAATGAAAGTTTCGGTTCCAGCTTCGTAAAACGGCATATTAGTATACTGTTTAACGCGGGTTTTGTAAATAATGTCGTCGTTTACGATGAATTCGACGTATCCAGAGGGAAGAGCTTTTCCTTCTCCTGCTTTGGCATAGACATCTTGACCGTAGGTTCCTTCGCGTTCTTTGCCCATAACTCCTTTTTCGACATCGCGAGTTTCGAGGCCGGAGATGTGATGGACGATGATGCTGAGGATACCAGAAGGATACTGCGGATCAGGTGGACAGTGCAAAGCGGTCTTTTCATCCTCGCTATCGATCGCAGAAGCTTCCCTCTGAGTTTCTTTCTCCACCTTTGTCATCTTCTCCTCCTTCTTCTTCGGTACCAAAGCCTTATTGAAGTCGGCTTTTTCGTAGAATGCGACTTTCCACTTGAGCGTGCCGGGCATGTCGTCGGCATCTTCGAATCCCATAAGTTTGTCCTTGCGATCTTGAGGCGTATTGGCGTTGCGAACGAACTCTTTGATGGGTTTGTTGACTCGTCCGACAATGTCATCCGCTGTACGGGCATCGGAATCCCAGAGCTGGATCGAAAGGGATTCATTGGCTCGAATGTCGTCCTTGGTGACCAGCAAGAAAGCAGTCTCTTGCCAAACGGGGTTGAGATCTTCGAAGATGATACGAGAGGAGTAGAGAGGACGACCGAACTTGGCAAACGACAGCACAACATACGGATCGCTCTTCCCGTTGGTATCTTGCGCACTAAGCCCTTCACCATACTCGATATCCACCACCAACACACCCACTGCATCCGTATCCTTCTTGATCCCATCACCCGACAACATCTGGGCCATGTTCAAGGTCATACTCTTCGGCGCGACATACATGTTCGCCGCCGCCGCAATCGACGATTGTACAAAGCCAGAGATCAGAGGCAGATCCAACACATTAGGCAAAGCTTTCAGCATAGGGATAGCCGAGATCTCCACCTTGGGTACACCCATAAGACTGAAGGTAAGGTTACGGATGTAAGGAGCCTGTTGAACCATCTGACACCTCAACCTTACCGTTCCTGAAATATGTTCGATCTGAATCCAAATCGGTAGCGGGATCTGGAACAGATCGTAGGCTCCAATGAAAAACTCGACCATGAGATGGATGTTCTTCGCTCGATCCTTGTTCGATTGGCCAGGACGAGCAGAGTAGGAGAAGGAAACTTCAAAGTTGAGGAAATCGCCACTCTCGTCTTCGTCGGCTACACCGTTGCCGTCGGCGTCTTCGGCCACCTCGAGAGCTTTTTCGGCTTCAGACTTGTTTTTCTTCTTCTCTTCAGTTTGCTTTTTCTCGGCTTCGGTATCAGGAACTTGTTTTCCTTGAGTGATCCATTCCTCGCGCGGATATTCTTTGTCGGACATCATATCCGCCAATCCACGCATAGCTACTAAGCGGAAAGGATTTTCACCGATGCCGATATCGTCGATCTTAACCGCATCGACAAAGCCAGGCAAAGACTGTTGCATGATATCCTCTACCATATCCGCTACAGAGATGAACATGTCCGGATTGATCTGCTTCCACACGCAAGCAATCGCAGCGTTCAACCATTCCACACTTTCGGGCATGGGAGGCGAAAGCTGTTGACCG
The DNA here is from genome assembly GCF_900519145.1 of Ustilago hordei. NCBI lineage: Eukaryota > Fungi > Basidiomycota > Ustilaginomycetes > Ustilaginales > Ustilaginaceae > Ustilago > Ustilago hordei. The sequence continues at coordinate 499,903 of NW_024545279.1, read as the reverse complement.
CGCTGTTTGTGCATTTCGGCCCGAATTGCATCATGCTCCTTCTCGATCTTCCTCGATTGCAGATGCAACCCCGTCCAACCGGCAAACCCAACCCCAGCCAAAATCGAGGTCCGCACCAAAAATTTCCACCAACCATTGCCAAACGCAAAGAAGAACCAAATCAGCGCAAGACAGCCGCCGAGACCCATCGCAAGCTGGTTGAACGCAGCGTGCATACGCTGCACCGCATCGCTGCTAACGGGTTCAGGAAAGCGGTGGAGCAAGATGTTACTCGGCTCGGCAGGGTCAGGGGACGTGTTGAGGGGGTGGAGTTTAGAGTAGTCTTTGGGGATGTTGGAGGAGAAACCGGATCCGTAACGAGAGTCGAGTTTGTCAGAGTCGATCTTTGCGTTCTCGGAAGCATCACGGATTTCAACTTCTCCACCGGTGGTTGGGTCGGTAACGATTCGTTCGCCTTGTTCTTCGAATTCGTTGGCTTTGCCTTTAGGGGCGTAAGCTTTTTTGATTCGTTCTTTTTCTTCGGCGCCCCCGCCGGGGGCCGAGTCTACACCGTCCTCTTTCTTGGGACGGGGAGCGTCGGCAGAGGAGGCTTGGTCAGTGGTGGTAGAGGTGCCCTTTCGCTGCCTTAGACCGTCGAGAGAGCCTTGGATAGCGGGTGCAGCTCCAGTGGTGGTGGAAGCTCCAGTGCCGTCAGTGGCAGGAACACTGAGAGTGAAAGCAGGAGCGGCTTCATCAGATTCCGATTTGGCAAGACGAGAAGTGTTGTCGTGAGCATTGGCTGCACGAAGTTCTTCCTGTTGCTGTCGATACTGTTGAACAGTAGGGATGGGGTTGCGTTCAGACCAACCTTCGCCGGTATGATGAGACATGGCTGAGGCTTTCTTCTCTCTCTCTCTCTCTCTCTCTCTTCAAAGAGGTGAGTGTTAACCGCCAGTGTGTCTCCGTATACGGGGTTCAAGGGGGTGAAGTGGGTAGGAAAGCGATGCTGGAGGTAGGTATGGAGGGAGGGAGGGAGGAAGCTTAGACGGTGGAGGGGGAGGGGAAAGGAGCAAGTCAAGCCCAGCCTTGTCTATTGATGAGAAAAAGCGCTCATCGGAAGCTGCTCCGCCCAAACATGACAGCTGGAATGACTGCGCTACAAGATAGCCAGATCGGAGCTACCGAAAACGGTTCTTCTGTCTCGGCTTCTCGGCAAGCAGTTGGAATGGCCGTATGAGCGTGGGAAGCATGCGGTGCAGTAACAAGGAGCCGGTCACATACAGTCACCTTAAGCCCGCGCGATCTTGGGCTTGGCAACCCACTCTCACTCAGCAATTTCGATCAGCAACTGAAATTCCTCACAGCAAAAAGTGGAGCTCGAGCCACTTGGTCATTCTTCACGTGACGGGGCAAGGCTTTGCGATTGTTCCAAGCAATCAAAGACTCATTTGCTTCGATAATGACGAGCATGGCCATTCGGAAAGCAATCCTTTCCTTGAGCTCCGCTGCAACCTTGCGACTCGCTTGGCTGTGCTCACGGGCACGGGCATGGGCACGAACCACATTTCCAAAATTGCGCTGCAAGACATGCCAATTCCAACGTCAGCGTGCAGACACGGCGACAAAGAGAAAAAAGTATTCTCACAAGAGTGGAGGTGGATTTTCACCACAGTGTTACGCCGATACAATTTGCACACTTAAGCTGGAATGGCTTTCAGGGTCCAGTCGATCCCCGCATCTGAGCGGCAAGAGGGCGTTGCCCTCCCTCGTTTCAACCATCCATCCATCTTGGCCTCTTCATCCCATCCATTCGACAGCCATCATCACATTTGCTACTCCACCACAACGGTCAGGTGTAAGGATGTCGAGCCAACCCGAACCAGGCCCCAGCTCGGGCCGACCAACCTCATCCACCCCCATCTCACGCCGTCGATCCTCCAGTACCCGCACCAACCGTTCCCGCCCAATCCGACCCCGAGCCACCTCCTCCATCAGCCAACATTCCGATGCCAGTATTCTCAGCAGCGGCTTGCAACAACTCTCCTGGACCACCGGCGATTGTTTCGATTACGTCGATGACGATGCCCGAATCAGCGCTTTTCTCCATTGTCCCATCTGCCTCGAACCCTTCCTCGACCCCTATGCATCCGCCCTCTGCTCCCATACATTCTGCAAACAATGCATAACCACCGCTCTCACCGATCACCTCGCTCAACCCACCCAAGATGATCCTTTGCTCGCTGCCGCGCCCAAACGCTGCCCTACATGCCGCACACCAGTCGAACTATCCGATTTCCACCCAACCGCACTCCTCATTAAAAACATGGTCGATACCCTTCGCGTCCGATGTCCCAACAAATCCAAAGGGTGCGAATACGAATGCGAACGACACTTGCTCCACAGCCACGTTTCTACCCAATGCGCGTACGAGTATGTCGATCAGAACTTGACCGAAGGGAAAAGGTGTGGATGTTCGGCCAAAGTCATGCGTAAGGATTGGGCTTCTCACGGTCAAGTCTGCCCGAAGCGGAAAACGCGTTGTCCGACTTGCGATGTGGTGTTGTGTGCGGATGAACTGGAGGAGCATTGTGAGGCATGTATGCCCGAACCGGCTCAATGCGAGTTTTGTGGGCTAGAGACGATCAAGAGTAGACTCACGTCGCACGTGGCGGACGAATGTGAGGATGCGCCCGTGCTGTGTTCTCATTCTGCCTTTGGGTGCCGGTGGATCGGACCCCGACGCGCGCTTCAACGCAGAGAAGATAGCAACGGGAAGAGCAGGGAGAGGACGCACTTGGAGGACGAATGCAGATTTGAGCCTATCAAAGGGTTCTTTTCCCTTTTCAGCCAACATGTTAACCAGCTCAAAGACCAAAACATTGCACTCACAACAAGGCTGGAAGAGGTGGAGGCGAGACAACGCGGTCAAGCGCGCAGGTTGGATGATTGTGTGCATAGTTTGGGATCTTGGTATAGATCAGCTGGCCAGCTGAGATCGAATGAAATGGAGCAGAGGGGAGTGAGGCGATCGCAAGAAGGGGTGGATGGAGAATGGGATGAGTTCCCGTTAGATGTACAAAACTGGGAAAGAAGTTGGAGTCAACAGAGTTTCCCTGCGAGACAGGGGGCGAGAGCGTATAGTGCTTCGGCGGTGCATAGTGTGGATTTGGCGGGCTGGGCTAGGAGACCGTATGATTTCTCCGCTGCCAGCGGGGAGTGGGAGGTGATCAGCCCCACCGGGGCGTTGGCTTCACCTATTCGCCCCAATCCAGCAGTTATGGTGGACGACATCAACGTAGCCCCGACATCATCTCGCTATCTAGCACCTCCTACCGCTCGGTCCATGCCAACAACATCCCCACTTGGCGTTGCTGCTCCCTCTCCTTCACGCGAACGACCACCTTACCTCGATTCCACCCCTTCTTCCACCCGCCGCTCAGCATCAACCACTCTCGACCCTACCACCTCCAACGCCACCACCTCTGCCACCTCTTCTGGCAGTTACGGCTTCCCACCCTCCAGTACTCATCTCCGTCTCGACATGGACGGAGATCTAGACCGATCCAACCTCGACTCTGCCATCTCCTCCCTCACCGCATCCATGGCTGGGTTGAGCTCCGGTCTAAGCAGCTTAGACAAGCGCACGGAAGAAGGTCACATCGCAGCGGTAAAAGCAGGTTTTGACGCGGGGAGGGTACAAGAAGAGGTGGCGAGTTTAAGACATGGTCTGCACGCCGTGAGAATGCAAATCCATCAGATATTGATGACTCAACAGCGTCGTGCACTTTTCTCTTCTCCACAAATGGGTGGGGTTGCAAGTGTTGCAGCAGCAGCAGCAGCAGCAGCGGGGGGTGGTGTGGGAGGAAACGAAGCAGGACCTTCTCAGGTCAGTGGTCTTGCTGGACCTTCGGTGGGGTTGGGAGGAACATTGTCGGCGCTCTCTCCACCATTGTTGAGGAGATGGGCTGGTTTGGAACATACGAAGCTCTAATCTCATTTCAATGCAATACTTCACACTAGCTCCCAAATTGCATAAATGCAGTGTATTACGTCCCATTGAGTAGTATAGGTCTAGAGAAAAGCCCAAACGGTCCCCGTAGCAGCGATAAGTGCCGACATCGCCAAAATCACCACATCCATCGCGATCCTCCACCATCTCATCTCTCCACCGAATAGCTTTAGGTTCGCCAGTAGTGGTCCGAACACGCATGTTGCGAATGCTAGAAATGCGCCCAGGAAAGCCATCACTTTCTCGAACCCAGGTAGGACGACCGCGGTGGAGGCAATGAGAGCTGTGAGGGTGATTTTGAGTGCGATTTGAAGGTTTCGACGTGTACGAGTAGATAGTTTCTGTGCGAACTCGGCGGCGCGTAGAGAGACTGCGGAGCCTGCTAGTGGATTTTCTTCCCCGCCTGCTCCTGCTGAAGGGTCTGGAGTGATGTTACCATCCTCCGCAGCCTGATGTTGGTGATGATGATGAGGTTGGGGGGCGACGAACGAATCCCTCTGCGTGGGCGAAACAGAAAGAGTATTGTTCGTTGCTTCCGTCGTCACTTCCACCTGCTCCGCATCACTCTGCGTACAATTGGCCTTGTTCAAAGACCTAGCACTACTTCTGCTCCTCCCTCTATTTCGACTTTGCATTCTTGCTGCGGTCATATCATCTATCCCCAACAAAATCTCAAATGTCGTCTGGATCGGTCTTGTCGCCAAGGCAAACTTGGACAGTGGATTAATCACGATCAACCAGATCGCAATACTGTTCAACCATACGGGGAAACCTGGTGTTCTTGCTAGATCCTTTGTGATCTCATCTGATACTGTTGTACCGAACATCGCATATCCTACCATTCCCATTCCGAGATACAGCACCGTGGCAGCGACATAGGCGAGGTTGAGCATGCGCGGGAACTTGGTCGGATCTTTCATATCCCTCACCAACGAAGGGATGATAGGGTGGGAAGAGAAGCCAGACATGATCAAGCCGAAGCTTAGGGGTAACCGTTCCCAGCGCGGTCCAAGGGTTGTGGGGCCGATATCCGATAGACTGCCAGGAGCTTCTTTCTTGATCAACCCATCCGAAACGACAACGACGACGAGCGTGAAGGTGGACACGATCCCGATCACTGAGATCGGCGAGAGGAACTTGAGCGGCAGGAAAACGGAGGGGAGGACGATGCAGTAGCCGAGCAACTTGAATGCTGTAGGTGCAATATGCGGAAAGATAGCCGACATTGAATCCCCAAAAAGGATGATAAGGGCGACGGAAACTGCCCAGAGTTCGAGACAGAAGAAAAGACTGATGAGGATTCGTGCGGAAGGGCCGAATGCGTAGCTTCCAATATCTGCGTAGGTGCGGAGGGAAGGTTCTTTGGCCATGATCTTGGCGAGTACTTTGCCGGTGTAGTTGGTGAGTAGGCCGCAGACGAGGAAGAGGACTGCGCCGCCAATCCAGCCTGCGTAGGAGAAAGCGAGGGGGAGAGCGAGAATGCCGACACCGACAAGGGCGTTGACTGTGTTGAACCAGGATTGGAGTAAGGTGCTGTTGCCAAGCTCATGCCCTTGGTAGCTGGATTCAGATCGATTGGAGATGGCGCCTGATTCGGAGGGGCGGTGGAGTGCAGCGTAATTGCTGGACTTGCGTCTAGACGCCAAGTTGGCATCTGAGCTGCGATTGCGACCGAGCAACGGTGTAGCTTCGGAATCTTTGCCGAGCTGTGGTGCATCGCCGTCGCCATCTACTGCAAAAGGATCACGAAGCACGTCGCCACCCCGGCCAGTAGCAGAGGTAGCAGATGCTGTCGACGAGAGGCGATTTGGATTGAGCTTGCTATTCGACGCTCTCTCCCGCGGCCCCGCGAGCCGCTTTGGACTTGTACTCCTACTTCTACTTCTCTCATGCTCATCATCCGCACTCTCCAATCGCTCCAACCTCCTATCTCTCGCCTTTGACCTTCTCCGTGTCCTCTGCGTAGCATTCGGCGGCAACGCTTCCCCCTCCCACTCAAACCCATCCGACGGCCCAAACCTCGCATCACTCGCCATCGAGGCCGTATCCGTATCCGTATCCGTATCCGCATCCGCATCCGTATCCGTATCCGCATCCGCATCCGTCCCCGAACGAGAATGACTCGTGCTGGCATAGTAATTTTCACTCTCATCGCCCGAGATATACTCCTGATCATCTTGGTCGATGCTTTCGGATCCTTCTTCTAGGTCTTGCCCTGCCCAACGACTCTCGACGAAGGAGGGAGAAGTTGCAATGTTGTTGCCGTAGAAAGCTTGGGAGCGGGAATAGGACCAGACGAGATCCAAGCTGCTTCGCCATGCAGCTTGTTGTTGGTTTTCGCCTCCTCGTGCTGATCCACGCGCTTGGTCGCGAGGGACGGGAATGCTTTTGTTGTTCGTTCGAGGCGGCATGCTGGATGAACGCGGTGTGAAAGCGAGTTTAAGTTATGGTCTGGACTGCATTCTATAGCGATATTGAGCTTGCCTTTCCGCTGTTGCCGTCGTGCGTAATGGCCGAGTTATAGATGGATGTGTCGGTCGTTCCGCAGATCCGTGTCACGCTCGATGAGGCGTGGGAAAGTCGATTTCCCAGAGATTGAAGAGGGCAAATCGGATGTGCCGTGTTCTCGCGTTGATGACGTTTCAATGTGGTGACGGTAGCAAAGAAACAATCACCACCTTCTGTCGCTTCTTTTTGCCCGCTTTTTTTTTTTTTTCTTTTTTCTTTTTTCTTTTATGAAATTTCGTTGCCGATGCTGCCTGCATTTTGGAAGGAAGGCCTTTCTGCGCAATGTGCCCTTCTGTGTTGCTGCTACGCCAAGTTTCTAGACGACGGCGACTCACACGACCCTGTGTTGTCTTCGGCTGTCCCATGTGGTCGTGTGTTTCTCTCAAACTGACCGGCTCCTGGACGGATATCCGGCGCCCGCGGTGCCACTTTCTCGGCCGCCTGCTTTCCACTCTGTGAACGTCGCCGTCCACCTTGAGGCGGCTACGTTGCTGCTCACCCTTCCGGAACGCGACTGAGGCGAGACAGTGCCTCATCTTAGCGGTCGAGCTATCTTCATAGTCACATCCGTTGCACACACAGCAAAGCTTCCAAAACGATCTCTTGAATTCATTGCTCACGACCAAACCTCGATATAAAGTGACATTGCCTTCAGTTGACAGCAGCAATCTCGTGCAGATAGACACCGAGCAACTTGGTACCCTCGATATAGTTCGAGATGTCCAGCTTTTCGTTGATCGAATGAGCACCGTCGTCGCTCCTACCCATTGGCAGCAGTAGCACGTTCTTCTGCAGCGTGTCTGCAAAAGTGAGCGTAACCGGAATCGAACCACCTTCACGAGTCAAGTCAGGCTTAACACCGTAGATGGTTTCAGTAGCCTTGATCGCTGCCTCGTAGTTCCAGTGGTTAGGGTCAGCCAACCAGGGTTTGCCACCGTGTTCGCTGGTGATGCTGATGCTGTTTTTGCTTCCGATCTTGCCGAACTCGTCGTTGACGTATTTGGTGACCAGCTCGTTGACTTTGTCGGGGGTCATATCGGGGACCAGACGCAGGGAGAACTTGCCGACGACTTTGGCGGGGATAACGGTCTTGGTGCCGGGTTCGGAGAAGGCTCCTTCGATACCGTGCAAAGAGAGAGAGGGGTATCGCATACGTCCCATGAGGACAGTAGCTTTGTCGTCGCTGACGGTTGTTTTGCTACCAGTGGCACCTTCAATGTCGTCCAGGGAAAAGTCCATCACGTCGTATCGCTTGCGCTCTTCGTCGGTCAAGGGTGCAACAAGCTCCTTGATACCAGGGATCAAGATCTTACCCTTGGCAGTGACGAGCTTCGACATGATCGTGAACAAGTCAGTCATGGGCTCGTGCACAGTACCGCCGAAGACACCAGAGTGCAGGTCGCGAGCAGGACCCGAGATGGCCAGCTTGAAGTAGGCAATACCACGAAGACCGTGTGTCAAACAAGGCTTCTTAGTTCCAAGCCAGTAGTTGTCCGAGATGCAAACAGCGTCGACGCCCTGGAAGAAAGAATCCTTCTCAGCAGCAATCAGCTCGTCAAGACCAACACTTCCACTCTCCTCCATACCTTCGAAGCAGAACTTCAAGTTGACGGGCATCTCGATACCAGACTGCTGGTGAGCCTCGATAACGTTGAGCCAGCCAAGAATGGGTCCCTTGTCATCCGTCGAGCCACGGCCGTACATGCGACCAGTCTTTTCATCGGTGATGAGCCTAAAAGGTTCGGTGTCCCACCCGTCAGACTTGAGTGCTGGCTGAACATCAAAGTGGCCGTAAACGAGGATGGTCTTCTTCTTCGCGTCCTTTCCAAGGTCGCCGAGGATAACGGGTGGCAGTTCGATCTCTTGACCATCCAGGGTCTGTTTGCCGAGAGGCTTGAGCTCAGCGGTGGCACCAAGCTTTTTAAGCTCGGCAAGTAGCCAATCGGCCATCTCAAAACAGTGCTTGCGGTAAGCAGCATCGCCAGAGACCGAAGGGATAGAGACGGCCTCGGCGAGACGGTTGATCAGACCAGCCTTGTTGGCGTCGATCTGCGAGATGAACGTTTTCTGCTCTGCGGTAGCCATGTTTGCGTATGTGTGGGTGGCTTGAAGGTCGTAAGAGTACAAGTCAGGACAACGAGGTCAAACGACACTTGTACTATCCATGATCGCTTGCCACAGCAGCCTTCTTCGGGCAAAGATAAGGTTCCCGCTCGCCTCTGCACGGTCCAAAAATTATTTTGTTCCTGCCGCTTCTCTCGTTTTCCCGTTCTTATCGCTTTTACCGGTCAGAAAAGATACGAGACCAACACCAAGACTTTCGAAGATATGATTGGGTCGATCGCTAGCGTTGAGGCAGACCTTGACGCTCGACAGCCTACGAGAATATCCTTCCGGCAATGCTCGTACCACAATACACGCTCTCCTTGTTGGTGGCAAGGAGTGTTTCAAGATGCGCAACAATCAGACGAAAGTTCGTCTGTGCTTTTTGAGCGTGTCTGCAACTGTGCTTTTTCCTGAGCTTCTTCCTCCACCATCTCACACAACACGCGCTCAAGCCATCTCTCAGAACCTTGATCACATCCATCAACTATCTCGCCATCAGCAGCGAGGAAAGCAACTTGGCTACATCCTCAGGCTTCGACCAAGAGTCTCCGCTGGCGTAGCAAGGTACCCAACATGTCAGCATCAGCACCAAGAATAGTAAGTACATCCATCGTAAAATATGACAAGCTCCGTAATTACTAACACATCTGCACATTCTTCGCTTCTCCGACCAACAGCAAGCCCTAGCAATCATCTCACCGCGCAGCGGTCCCATCTACGTCCGACAATTCGGCAAGTCCCCTTCAGACCCCACAGCCGCCGACCTCCGATACCACTACTTCGCACACTCCGCCCTCGACGTAATGGACGAACGCACATCCTCTCAAACCCGTACAACCGAACAATACCTCGGACTCCTTTACACGCTCGAAGACCTTGCCGTATACGGATTCCAGACATGCACACGGTTGCGCTTTTTGTTGATGCTGCAATTAAGCGATCATGCAGTGAGGGATATCGATATGTTGACGTTGTTCAGAGCGGTCCATACGGTTTATTTGCGGTGGTCGGCTGATCCTTTCCATTCCCTACCGCCAAGTAACTTTGCAGGCAAGGAAGAGGAGGGAGAGACGGGGCCGGGGAGAGAGCAAAAAGAGTTGGAGCAGAGGCAAGGGATGAATGTGCCGGTCAACTGTCGTCAGATTAAGAGTGCTGCGTTTGATGCAAAGATCGAAAAGATTGTTTTTGGAAGTTCGAAGACAGCAGCTGGAACACCGAGAGGAACAACGAATGCAGCCCCGGTAGTAGCTGGTAAGTGAACAGAGCAAACGCAACGCAAAGCCCAAGTATACCCTAATAGCAAGACACGTTCATCCTTAAGACTGTGCTAGTGCGCTCTGTGCGACTGAGCGATTGAAGCCTCAGATGGTCCATAAGGAGCCTCGTGCATCACAAAGCTTTTCGCAGCTGTCTTTTGCCGCTGTCAACTCGATACTTTTACGGCGTAGGATGAAGCTGTGAAAGGCTGCGCGACTTCAACTTAAACTCCACGACCTAGATCAAACCCCACACGAACACGGTCTACGGACTGTCAATCCCAACCAAGTCGCCTTCGATTGAGCTACCACGAACAGCTTTCAGAGTGGTGTGCACAGATACGGGCGTCACATTCCCCTCCCTCTCCATCCCCTTTCACAACTCTCGTCCTCACGATCAGCATCTTTTACAGGCAGATTCTATTGTAGCTTTCTAGGTATACAAACACAAAACATCAACACTGTTAAACTTCCGCTTTCGTTGTGTTGGCTAAGTTTCAGGGTGGAGAATGAAATCGGGGCCATCGGGTTCGGAAAGGAACTTGGAACTTGGATGGACCCGATGGCGAAGATTGAACCTTGTTCTCGCTCGCGTCTGTGCTGGGACCAACACTTTGACATTAGGGTTTGCACTGATAGAGTCGTACCTTCTTCTTGAACATCACACGCTACCCAGGGCAGCTACCTTGATCACATTACCATCCACACGCATCGTAACGGCCAAAGTATCGAGATCGCTCAACACCATCAATACCAGCAGATCTTCAAGGCCATCATGACGTTCGCGGGGAGATTACTACTCACTGTTGGCACACGTACGTCCTCATCTCATCCCGGAAAACCTCTCCTTCCTCGTCTTTCAGACGAGCGGACCGAGAACGACAGAGCTTGATTTAACACACCGCATTGCCCCCTCCTACCTCGCAGTCGTCTTCTTCCACGCTGCATACTCGACATATGAGCGTAAGTTTTTCCCAACGCAAGCTTCGTAATCAGGCCCAGCGCATCAACCGTACTGACACCTTACGACCATCTCTCTTTTCGCTCGCTACCTCGCAGACCTCTCATTGAGGAAATCACTCGGACTTGTAGGAGCAGAAGCTAAGGCAATGCCAGTCGACGTAAGTTCGAGCTCTGCTCCCTCCACCAGACATGCCTCTGATTCGGCCATCAAACTCACAAGCCTATCGCTACCCCGTCTTCTTGTCTCGCAGATCACACTTGAGACCCTGGTATCATTCATTGTTATTCTTCTCGGCGTGGCCTTGACAGCAGCGCCTCTGAAGAATGTCACTTGGGCAAGCGAGATGCGCACAAAGTACGTATCACACTCGTTATCCACAAACTCGTTATTCACGAACTCGTTATCTACGAACTCGTTATCCACGAACCTCATTTCATGCGAGCTGCTGACACTTGCTTTCTTCTGTTCCGTTGTGACGACAGATCGGTAGACGAAGTCGACTCGCGCTCAAGTTTCGCAACGCTCACACATCGTGGTCAGATCTTATTCGCTCCTAGCGACTAGAACAGTCACCTGGATAGTTTCAGCATCCGCAATCTCAATCTCTCGCATCACAATCTTTGCTTTCTTGGAGTACAATAACAGATATGATCCAAAGATCAACCAATCAACGGGGCTACTTTTACACATGATGCGAAGTCTCTTTCTCCTCGGAATTATGACTAGCAACCTCCACCGTTGCCTTCTCACCCGCGGTCAACGCTTGCGCATGAACAGGAGTATGCGTATGCGGTTTAATTTGAGCCACCGCTTCTTCCGGTGCCGCTCCCAACGGACCCACATAATGCTTATTCCCCCAAACAAACCACCAGCCTGCACTGAGCACAAAGAAGAAGGTAAACACCACCGAAGCATAATTCATCGTACTCGCCTCCACTTGCTTGGTTGTCGGCATACAGAACAGTACCGTTGCCAACACGATCCATACAAAGGTGATCATATTAATCACATATCCGAATTTGCCCAGATTCCAGGGAGCATCTTTGAGCATAATCCGCTTGCGGAACATAGCAACGGCGATGGGGATACCGTAGCTGATGCCGAGACAGATGGTTGCGACGCCGGTGAAAGCGGAGAAGGCGGCGGTGTTGCCAAGGTAGATCAAGCCGAGGAGGGAGACTACGATGGTGGACAGGATGAGAGCGTTGAGGGGTAGGTCGAGGGATTTGTTGACTTTGGACCAGTATTTGCTTCCGGGGATGGCTCCGTCTCGGGCGAAAGCCCAGGTGCAACGGAGTGCGACGGTGAGAGATCCGATTCCGGCAAAAGTGAAAACGCCGAGGATGATGAATAGGAGACCGAATCCACCGCCTGCTGAACCGGTGGCGAGGGAGAAGAGGACTGGGATGGGTTGTCCTGCTGCTGTGGTCAAGAGATCGGCTGTGTCGGGGGTGAGAACGAAGAGGACGGGGATGAGATAGACAAATCCAGTGATGCTAGCTGCAACGACGGACCAGACGATGGCTTTGGGAACTTGCTTCTCCGGTTCTGCTACTTCTTCACATAGCGCAGCTACCGTACCATAACCCGTAAGAGTGTAGGCAGCTTGAAGAAGACCGACAAAGAAAGCCCAACCGTCAGGCCATCCAGAAGTGTTCTCCCATCCAGCAAACACGAACTCGGCATCTTTCCTTCCATCCTTTGCCCTAACCAAAATGGTAATCGCAATAATCAGCGTCCCCGCCGCGGTCCAGTAGAAGGAGAGCGTGTTGAGCCGATCCAAATAGTCGAACTTGACACCATAAGCATTGACAATCGCAGCGATCAGCATGCAAGCCCAAAAGGTCAAAATCGTCTGCCAAGCCTGGGGAGTCCACTGGTTATTCCTAAACTGCGAGATGGCAGCCATGATCAGCTGAGCGCCTCCAAAGTTGATCGACAAACACAATGTCCAGTTGGCAACCAAACTGACCCAGCCTACGATCCAGGACGTCAAAGGTGCCCACTTTTTGGTTGCAACAAAGGCAGACCAAACATAAACACCGCCAGAGGTGGGATACATGGAACACAGCTCTGCGAGAGATGCAGCCATGCAGAGAGAGATGAGTGAAACAAAGAGCCAGCCGTAGAGGATGGTAACGGGTCCACCACAGGCGAGGGCGATGGAGAAGGCGGTACTGAGACCGAAAGGTGCTGCGATGATGGAGAAGCTGAGACCGAGGATGGTGAACATGCTGAGGTTTCGTTTGAGTTCTGGATCGTAGCCCATAGAGGCTAGGCGAGCGTCGGCACCGGCGCCGGAGAATAGTGCCGAGTGGACACTCGTTGTTTGTTTGATGTCGGACATCTTGGATGAAGGTATCGAGGGAGTGGGTGATGAGGATTGTGTGGTTGAGGTGCGAGTTGGTCGCTTCGTCTACAGATCTTGGATGTATGTGTAGGGTGTGCGGACGGAAGAGTGGAAAGAGATCCGAGAAGGTGAAGACGCGATAGCGAGGGGAAGAACCAAGCGAGGGACGTGACCCAAAGGAAGGGGAGGAAGCGAGGATAAAAAGATAAAGACGAAGCAAGGTAGAGAAAGCAAGATAGAGGGGAAGCGTGGACTCAGGGTCAAGCCTCATCTACTCGACGTCGAGACACAAGGGTGCAGCGGGAAGAGAGAGCTGAGCTCTATCGTGTGCTGGCTCGAGCGACTCACAATCAGCGTGCATCATCATCAAACGGCTGTTGTTGCGCTTATCAGCCAGACATGCGCCATGTGCATGACAAGTGTCCAGTTAAAGTTAATGGGCATTGCCGGCGAAAGATACAAGAGACGCAATCGAGCCTCGACTACTGTGAGTGAGAGCCAAGGTCAGGTGATCAATCAAAAGAAGAAGCCGAGACTGCCAATCAGGATCAGGCAGGGGACGTGGGGCTTGACAACATCAGGGCAAAATGATGGCTTGAAAGTTCATCTTGACGGCACAAGCGAGTCGACCCCCGAGAATGCTTTCATCGCTCTCTAGTCGGCCGTACTGCTATGAGGCAGTGAGATTAAGCCATGTTGCGATGTTGCGATGTTGTGGTGTTGCGGTGTTGCAGATAAGAATTGCCCGTGCGACCCCAAAGCTTTGCGCAGAGCTGCACACTGATTATCATGTTGGATTTGATTCAGTGCATTTTGGCCAATCAGAATCAGAACACACGACGAGGCGCTTAGAAGAGGCTTGGCGTTCGATTATTTATCGTATATTTGTTAGGCCTCCTTCTTGAACAAAAGTGAGCATGGCGACAAATCCTTGCCCCTATTCCGCAAAAAAAGCAACAACTGCAAAATGACCGCTTGCGGCATTTAAAAGACCCTGCCTTCGACGCTTCGACGCTTTGACGCTTTGACCTGCCAAGAGTCCAAGCCGCTTTTTGTTTCTCGACACCACATCTTCAACTCGTTCATCGACGTCCAAGCCGATATGAAAGCCAAGGTGGGACGTTAAAGCGTCCTCCATCCTTCCTCCTCTACGCGAAAACACTGCGACAACCCATCAAGCTCGCTGTCATGACGGCCACACCAACATGGAGAGATGCCAACGCATCACAACTTTACACAACAGGCATCATTGGCTTCGGTGCCTTCTTCCTCTTGCTCTCAGGAGCCAATGTCGCCAATGCCTATCTTCGACACGCTATCCAAAGCGGCCCTTCAGAGCGCAGCAACTCTTCTCAACCCAACAAGCAACCACAAGGACGACGCGCAAGCACCTCAAATCAAGCCTCCACCGGCGAACCACGCCAGCGAGTAGGCAAAACAACCCAAGAAAGCACAGTTCAAGTGACCTACCCCATAACACTCGAAATGTGCGACAACGCCTTCCACGCTGGAAGCTCTATGGTCAATCGCTTCTCCCACCATTCCGACGACACATCCGACGCTCTGCCCAAGATCCGTGCCGGTGCACTGTTCAAGCTAATCGACGTAGTTGCTGGAGTTTCGGCGCGCAAGCATGCCGAGCTGAGCTGTGTCACTGTCAGTGTCGACTCGGTTCTCCTACTCGCCCCGATATATCTCGGCGGCTTGGTCCATCTCTCTGCCTCGGTCAACCGAGCATGGGGAAGCAGTCTCGAAGTAGGTGTTCGCGTCGTAAAAGAAGATCCTCGCACAGGTGCACGCGAATACGTCAGTCACGCATACATGACTTTTGTCGCCATCTCCGGCCAACCCACCGCATCGTCCAGCACAGTATCGCAACCACCAGCAAGAGTTCGCCTTGCATCACGACAGAGTTTCGCACCAACCTCGCTCTGGCAGCGCATAACTTCTCTCCTCTCTGGTCCGAGTCAGCCTGTTAAAGCGTCCAAATCTCAACTTCTGCCGCTGCTACCAAGAACACCGTTGGAAGCAAGACGACACATTCTCGCAGGCCGTAGAAGAGCAAAGCGCATTGCAAACGCTCAGAGGGGTGAAGCGCGCGATGGCGTCTCCACAGAAGTCAAGAAACGGCTCAAAGAGGAAGTACAAGAGATCTCAAGGACTGGTGGCAAATGGCCATGTCCAGCAGAAGCAGAGACTGGAGGTTGGACACCGGGCAGGCTCAAGATCGAAGCGGCTGACTTGCTGCTCTCTACTGGTGTGGGGGATCATGTTTCGGCTGTTCCTGGCAAGAAGACGGAGCAAGAGTGTCAATTGGAGGCGTTGGAATTGGAGTTTGTGGTTCAGGCGTATGTCTCTCGAGATCCTGCGGTGACAGTGGATGACGAAAGGGGGATCGTCGAGATCAATCTCTCGGGCGACATTCCTATTCGACACCCGCTCAAGGTGGTGAAGAGGCTAGCGAAGCAAATCGAGGAAAGACAGCCTGCAGAGCCTGCTTCTTTCCCCTCAAGTTCGCTCTTTGCGAGTAAAATCCCAGAATCGGGTTCAATCCCACTCCCATCACCAAGCGCACCGCGTACCGCACGTCCCAACATCAAAGCAGCCTTGTTGGAAACTGAATCAATCTCACCACCCAAACCGCCCTCCACCCGGCGCCGATCCATCTTCTCCCCCCTCAAACCAGCACAGGAACGAGAAGGAGACACCGACCTCGACCAATCCTCCACCAACACACCCATCAAACAACACACGTCTTCTGACCTCACTCGTGCCCGACTTGGCTCTAAGCTCACGAAACCCATCAAAGTCGCCAAAACTATGGCTCGAACCCTCCACCTCGTCTTCCCCGAACACACCAACTCTGTAGGCGTGCTATTTGGAGGTCAACTGATGGATTGGATGGAAGAAGCAGCTCTGCTTTCCGTGAGGCATGTGGGGAGGGGGAGAAGGTGGGGAACGGTGTCTTTGGACGGGTTGGAGTTCGAACAGGCAGTGGCGGTAGGCGAATCTATGACGTTTATCTCTGTGGTAGTGCGGACGTTTGTTCAGTCGTGCGAGGTGTATGTGCTTGCGATCGCGGAGGCGAGGAACGGGACGAGGAGGATTACGAATGATGCGCTTTTCACCTTGGCTTTTCCGCTGGATGAGGGGGATATATCAACTTCGATGCTGGCGTCTGTGAGGGATGGGAATAGGGCTAGGTTGTTGAGGCAGGTGGAGATGCCGGTGGGGTCGGCGTTGGAAAAGTTTGCCGAAGTTGCTGCGAAAAGGAGGGAAAGTAGGCTGGAGATGAAGGATATGTTGGCTAGGATTTACTCTGATCCTACCTGAGTTCTACACTTAGCATTTGCATATCTTGGGAACACATGGTTTGACTTGACTGCAGCCATTGGCCGTGTTCGGTATGACAGCGGAGAATGCGAGTGACTCCACTTCTCGGCAAAGCAAAGTGTGAGAAGTGAGGATACTCGGAAACCGGAGCGACCCAATGACTCGAAAGCGATCCTAAATCGCCACGGTGAAGAGGGCTGCACAGGGTCCAACAGCATGACTCGAAAAAGAGAAATTTCTTCGGATTCCGGAGTTCGGCTATTTATCAAGGTTTTGCTTTTGCCTCTCGTTTTGTGGAGGCGGAGGACTCTGAACTGCCTTTTCCACCTCCGTCCTTTCTCCCTAGCTCCTCATCCCCTTCCCCTACCCTCTTCCTCACCCAGCGATCCCGTCTATAAAGACAGCAAGCAGCATGTTCCTCCCTTTCCATCTCTACTCGTCACGCTAACTCCTCCAGACAAAGATGACACGCGAAATCCAACCGTACCTAGCCACAATCCCCAAAACAGTCATCGATACGGCTAAAGCACTCAAGACCTACCCTAAGCTCGAGAAAGCTCTAGAAGAACATGCTACCTCTTTCGGTGGAGATAGGAGCGAAGCAGCGAGGACTGAGCTGGAGAAAAGGTTGAGACCGATATTGACGGATGCAGGGGTGGGAAAGAAGGGTGTATTGGAGATTGCTGATGCTTGTTTGGCTGTTCGAGTTACTCCTCTGTCTTCTACTGCTGATGCAGTGGAAGGGAAGTCATATAACGAAATGCGATCTTCGGCTTCATCTTCACGCAAGACCGACACCACATCTTCCGCTGCTGCTTCGACCTCGGCAACATCCAACGGCAATGCGGACAGTACACCCAAGAAACCAAAGAAAACCGATCGTCCAACCAAACCCTCCACCAAAAACTCAACCACCACCACCACCTCCTCCTCCTCCGCCGACGACCTCTCCTTGGCAGTTTCCTCCAACCTCCACATGGACAACGCAGACCCCAAAGTCCGTCTCATCTCTGCTTTATCTCAAGAATCGCGTTTCCACTTGGACTGTACCGACACAGGATCGCTCGAAATCGATCTAAAATCCGTCACCCTAACCCTCGCTGGTCGCGATCTCCTCTCTGATGCGCATTTACGACTTAAAGCTTCCACGCACTATGGTCTCGTTGGACGGAACGGAACTGGAAAATCGACTCTACTCACTGCGATTGGGGAAAAGCTCATCCCCGGGTTGCCACGGACGTTGAAGATCTTATATGTGAGCCAATTGACGAATGCGAGAGCGGCAGAAGACGATCTGCATGCGTCGGTGTTAAGTGTTGTGATTCGATCTGATGCCGAGAGGAGTAGAGCTGTAGACGAGACCAAGTTGCTTAGTCGGGCGTTGGATGATGGAGAAGAGGAAAAGATTCGAGATGCGGTCTTGGGATTGAAGTTGGAAAGAGCGAGGGAGAGGTTAAGAGAGGCGAGAAAGTTAGCGGTGAAATGGTCTGGTGCTAGAGGATTAGGGGCGAGGAAAGATCTACTTGTTACGGAGAAGGAATTCGAATTAGCTCAATACCAAGCTTCACACCCACCTTCTATCTCAGATGGAGGGGAAGGGTGGTCTTGTCAAGCAGGCAAGCTTTTACTTGAATCGCAAGCACTGCTGGACGAAGTTGATGCGGTATCAACCGAAGCAAGAGCTCAGAAGATACTTCATGGTTTAGGATTCTCTAATGAGAGGATCAAAGCGCCGTACTCTTCGCTCTCGGGAGGCTGGAGAAGTAGAGCTTCCCTAGCATCTGCTTTACTCCAACCGGCACATATTCTGCTTTTGGATGAACCGGTGAACTACCTCGATCTACCAGCCGTCCTTTTTGTTCAGCGATTCGTCTCTTCCATCCCGCATACTGTTGTAACTGTCTCCCACGATCGAGAATTTCTCGACTCCGTCTCATCCTCTCTCATCATCCTCCGTAACGAAAAACTGACGTACTTCGACGGAAACCTTACCACTTACGAACGCGAATCTCGTCAAACTCGCCTTCACAAGCTACGACAACAAGAAGTGCTGGCGAAAAAGAAAGCTGCGGTTCAGAAATCCATCGCCGACGCAGCCAAATCCGCCAAGAAATCGGGAGACGATAATAAAATGCGGATGGCGAAATCAAGACAGAAGAAACTCGACGAGAGGTGGGGTCTGGAGGTGAACAGTAAAGGGCATAGGTTTAAGTTGAATAGAGATTTAGCTGGGTATCATTTAACGAGTAGAGGAGGGGTGGAGGTGGAGGAGGGGGAAGAGAGGGTTAGCTTTAGTTTTGCTGATCCGGAAGAGTTGAGGTTTCCGGGGAATTTGGTTCATTTAGACGAGGTGCGGGTGAGGTATGAAGGGCAGAGGGAGGATGTGATCAGGGGAGCGCGGTTAACGATTGGACCGGGTGAAAGGGTGGGGATTGTTGGGCCTAATGGACATGGCAAAACTACGCTGATGAATGCTATTGTTGGTAAACTTACCCCGACCAAGGGTACGGTAGAACGACATCCAAGAGCAAGTATTGGCATCTACATGCAGCACACGCTTGAACTTCTCTCCACCCAGCAGACGACCGCATTATCACACTTCATGGAGAAGTTCCCAGACGCAGGTGACTCCAACGCACGCTCTTTCCTCGGGCAGCTCGGCCTCAAGGGTCGAACAGCAGACACAATCCCCCTTACCGGTCTGAGCGGTGGGCAACTAGTAAGATTAGGATTGGCAGAAGTCATGTGGACCAGTCCTGATCTGGTGATTCTGGACGAGGTAACGACGCACTTGGATAGCGATACGATCGATGCGCTGATCGACGCATTACAGCATTATGCAGGCGCAGTGCTGCTCGTCAGTCACGACAGGTATGCGGTTAAGAGGATTATTGAGCTTGCTCCCGACCCTGCAGCTGATGATGATGAAGTGGCGGAGGAAGAGGTAGAGGAGGATGGGGAGATGGATGTGAGAAAGGCAGCAAAGGAGTCGGGAAGGGTGTATTTGCTGCAGGATGGAACGCTGGACAAGCTGGAGGGTGGTATGGATCAGTATACCCACTCGGTGATGAAGCGTCTTGATGCTGTTTAAGTTTGGTGCTCGGGTTTCGGACATCACAACTTCACACATCCTTCTGTTAGTTGACCGAGAATAGTGTTGCATTTCACAGAAGGGGGCATCAATTTTCGAGTGTTTTTAGAAACACGTGTTTTTTTCGATTTTTACGAGTTTTTGTTTCGCACAAAAACCTTACGTAAGCTCACCCAAATTTGAAAAAACACGTGTTTCTAAAAACACGCCTCCGGACCCGGTAAAATGGACTCACTTTTTCGTCACTCTCCAAAATGAAGTGCGGATGCGCGGATGCGCATCCGCTTGCTTCACTTCATCACACTGGTGCGTCATGTCCTTCATTACTGTGTGTCAAATGAAGTGCGGATGCGCGGATGCGCAACCGCTTGCTTCCCTCCTTCATTACCGACAATGAATTTGATAACATACGTGTTAAATCGAACCAAATGTCACCTTTGCGCGGAACGTGTTTTTGGAAACACGTGTTTTTTCAAATTTGGGTGAGCTTACGTAAGGTTTTTGTGCGAAATAAAAACTCGTAAAAATCGAAAAAACACGTGTTTCTAAAAACACTCGAAAATTGATACCCACCTTAGAGAGCTTCTCGAATCTGTTTGATTTTTCACAATGACCTTGCTTGAGCTTGTGAGCGTAGGGACCGACCACCACCGCGTGTGTCTACCAGCCCGTTCTGCTGTCGTCGAACAGTTTTGAGAGCGTTGTTGGATTTTGAGGCGCAAATCTTGATGTGCTCGAACCACTTTGTCGCTCGCTTCGGCGTCAGGAAGAGAGAAGTGTTCGCACCGTTCTTGATGTCAATGGCGAGTTCAGTCCAAAGCGAAGCGATGGAGTCAAGATTATATCGCGACATGGGTTGCAGATTTGACTCATGGCCAGCCGATCAGCACCTTCAAGGCACTTAGCGATCCTGGCCAGTATTTCGTTGGGAAGGTTGTTGATGTAGCATGGCCTTGAGGCGTAACATTTTAGATTGCTGCGCACTAATTTTGTCGAGCCAGGTCTGTTTGACAGCCCAATCGAGCTTGGCTACGAGTCGGTTGGCAGCATCGAGACAGGTTTCGGCCTGTGAGAAGCGGCCTTCCTCTATAAGCACAACCGCGGTGCGGAAGTGGGAAGCAATGTCGTCCGGATCGAGCTTGAGAGCCATGCCTGGAGTTTTGAGTGTATGGTCACTTCTGATGGAGACCTTTGCGATGATGAACGTGTAAGTGCGCTCACAACACCTCCATGCGAGCCTTTATAAGTGCTCGAGGTACCCGCGACCTGCGGAACACCTTGCACAACCGCTACGAACGCTTTGTTTTCCAGGAAGCACTTGCACCTGACCTATCGTCATAGCGCCAAAAATGAACCAGACTTTTTGTGGGGCCTGCATTGTGCAACCGAGCTTGCAGCGAACATCCAAATGGCGCACGACGGCGGTCCTCGATGCGGAAGGTAGTTCGAACGCGCCTGCATGCGTCGAAATCGCTGAAACGAGGTTGTTCGCTCTGCGCTGTGGCGCACCTTGAGTCGAAGAAAGGTTGAAAGCTTTGAGGGATCGGAGAAAGCACGGCCGGTTTGACATTGCGCGAGTTCTTGGTGACCTGCTGTTTGGCACGCTAGCAGCTGGAGAATCTGGACTGCTAGAGCTGCTCGTATTCGAGGACGAGATCGGGCACAAGACGGCGAAGCGCCTGCTCAACCTCAGTCGAAACGCTTTCAAGGGAGTAGAGGCGAAGAAACTCCAAGGCGCACATCGTTGTCGTATCCGCCAAACGCGGCCCGACAACAGGCGGTGAGACTTGAGGTACGAGGTTGGTCCTCGACGCACGTTGGAAGGGCGAAATGGCTGGCGCTGAAGAAGTGTTTGTCGCTGCTCGCAAAGTTTCTCGAACCTTGCTTCTTGCCTCGTCGAATCCTTGGCCTTGCCGCAGCAAGTCACGCTGCAGAAGCACGAAGGCTAATTTGGTGACGTCCAACCTGGTCGCGTCAATGGTAAGCCGACGCAAGTTTGGACAAGGAGCATTGACTTGACGATGACCGGCATCGTCTTCGGATGTGTAAGGCATTAGAAGCTTCGAGACGAAGTTCCTTCGACCGTCTGCGGCCAACGAAAGCTCCTGAATCTCATGCAAGCCTCGTAAAGCCGCAAAGAGATTGCTCTCTTCGCCGTCGAGCTGCCAGAAGTCGGCCTTCAAGATGCGCAAGTTCGGGCATGTGTTGAGCATACGCACTAGCTCATCGTGACGTCGAAATCCTCTTGCCTCCGCTCGAGGGTCCTCGTCAAGAACATGGAGTTCTTCGAGCACTTGAAGCTCGGGGAAATCAAATCTGAAGTTGGCATTCAGCAGGAAACCGTCAAGTTTCGTCAGCTTGGAAAAAGTAGCAGTGACCGGTGGAAAGCGTCTGTCAGGTATGCGTGGATTGAAGAATTCGTGCGACGGCCAATCGTCGACGAGTCTGCACTCTTCAAGATTGTTCGCAAGGGAGAGCAAAAGTTCGAGCTGCTCTTGTCTGGCTTCTTTGTGGACCTCGCCGGTTTCGCTGTCCCATCCGTCAGGCCTGTAATTGAAAAGATACCGGGCGCGGTGAAGATGTGCGGTTAGATGCGGATGTGGTACGTTGGGATCGGATCGGAAGCCTTCTAGTTGAAAAGATTGCACCTGTAGTTCCGGTAGCGAAGTTTCGCCGCGTCTTTGAAGGGCCCGCAAACCGTCGTGATCATTGTTAATTGCTTCAATGTTCATAGCATCCAAGTATTTTAAGTTGGGACAATAGCGGTATAGGAGCTTGTAACACTCATCATGATGGTACGCGGGGATGGAGATGCGCTCAAGGCTGTGAGCAGAAGTCCGTAGAATGCCTAGAATGGTGCGAAGCAGTCTGCCCGGAAAGAATCCCAAGAAGACGGCACTCTTGAGCGCATTGTTGGCTCTGCTTGAGAAGTTGCGGATGTGTTGCAGCCATCGAGCTGCCTTTGCTTCAGGAAATTTCTTGGCCTTGATAGCTACAATTAGCTCCTGCCACAGGGACGGATCGGAGATGGTGAGTTGTCGCCAGTGATGACAGATGTGGCTCATGGTGAGCCGGTCGCGATGTGGAAGGTGTCGCGCAATGGCGATCAATACCTCGTTGGGGAGACGATCAATGTGGAACGCCGACGGTTTCGAAAATTTGTGTCGTTGCTTCTCAATTTTGCGTTGGCAGATTCCTTTCGTCGAAGGTTTGAAGCTCTCTGCGAGCGAAGAGGCTCGATCGAGACATGCCAAAGCCTGTGCTTTGTGACCGGCATCATGAAGCATCCCTGCTGTTCGAAGGTAGGAGGAGGGGTCATCCGGGTCAAGCTTAAGAGCGGCTCTAGCGTCTTTGAGCGCGAGTGCATGGAGACCTTTGTGGTGATAGCTGTGTGAGCGAGCCCAGAGCAAGTTCTTGCGTGACTTGATCACTGCCTTGCTCGGCGTTGTCAATTTGACTGGTATCGCTAGAGCCTCGGAGGCGATCGTAATGAGTTCATCGTACTTGAAGGCGTTCATTACCATCGAGACATTTTTCTCTGCAAAGGCAAGCTGTGCCTCGAGGGCAGTGGACGCTGAGCTGGACTCGCCTACCTCTGGGCCAGAAGCGGCCTCCAATGATGATTCGGGCATCTTTCAGGAACTTGCAGGTGAGCTCAGAGTGTCGATAAGAGTGTCGAATGAGAGCTCTACCTGTATGTTCTGGTGTAGCGACTAGCCAAGCGACTGAGCCTCTTTACGAGCGTGTGATGGTGATCATGCAAGCGTGGCGTAGTGGAAGAAGTCGAGAGGTTGATGTGATGATGCAGAATGATGGTTGTGGGGAAGAGCTGGGCATGCGGACACGCCTCGACTCCAACACCAATTCGCGCTTTCCTGAAGAGCAACACTTTTGCTTCGGAATACGGAACGAGATCTCCAACATCGATTAGGATCCTAAGAACACGCCAAGTCGACACCAATTGATTCGAGTGGCGGAAGTTGCCGGGATGTTGCGCAGCTGCAGTTTCTGTAGTTTGCAACATCGCTCCGCCTCTTCTTTAGCGAGACGCAGTCCACCCTGGTGCTCTGATGTTTGACTCGTCTCGCGTCTTGCTGAGAGGGTCAACGTTTGATCCGGCGTAAGTCTCCTGTAGACCTCTGATTCGTTCCTTGTTGGCGGTCGAGAGATTCATGCTCGCTCGCTCGCAATTGATCTCGGACGATGAGCGCCCAGGGCAACTGCTGTTTATCCACCCCTTTGCCATCGACGGTCAGCCGTTCAAGATTGGGAAAGGGAAAGTCCAGTGCAACTTGTCGGTCATCGACTTCTGGTGGATCTGAGGCTCGTCCATGAGGATGACAGCAATCCGAATGTAACTCTCTGCGCCGAGGTCCTGTGCATAACAGAGTGTCATTCGCCACAAGGCTGAGTCGAACGCGTTTGGCGATGCGCTCGAACCTCTTGTGACTCTTGATGCGTGCACCTCTTTGACCCTCGGATCTGGCGATGAAGTCAGGTGGTTTGCCATTGGTGGCTGTGAAACAGTCGCCATACCTCGTTGCATCAATTTGATACAGTAGAGATTCAGCAGACTGATGGGTCAGATGAAAGGTGGTTAAAGGCTCACAGTGGGACTGGACTTGAAGCTGTTACCTAGGCTCGCAACGCGACATCGATTGAAGAATTGGGTCGACCTCCTCAATGAAGTCTTCACCTTCCGCTCACTTGCCACCGTTCTCAACCACAGCACGACATTGCCGCTGACCAACCGAATCGAAGCCAGTTTCTGACATGGCCAGGCCAGAAGCCTTTTAAGGCTCGCCATCTCAACAGTTTTAAGCCCCCTCTTTGTTCAATGATAACAAGCGCTACCTTCCAATTGTTTCCAAAATGAACTCACTTGGGCTCATTCTCCTCCTCAGCACTCTCAGCTCCCTTTCTGCGGCCTTTGCCCAAAACTGTCCGCCGAAGTTCGCCCCACTTGTCCCTCACAACTCGGTCTTCAACAAAGCTTGTTCTGCCAATTCCGCCTCCAAGTCTCCTTGCTTCCATCACGTCTCTGGCCCGCTTCACTCGGCCAGCGTCTTTCCAAAGTCGAGCGATAAGGATCCTACGCCAGACGTTTATACATCCTTTATCGTCAAAGACGGTTTCTTGACCGACTTCACCATCACCGACATTACTATTCCTTTTTATGTCGCTCATTTAGAAACAGGCTTAGGGTTGTTGTACATGCCCAGCGATAGTGGCAACTGTTATTTTCTAACCTGGGCCATATTTAATGATAGGAGCTGGGCTTGGAAGTTGAGCGGAGCTGTGGCAAATGGCGGAAAGAAGTTATTTCAATCAGGCCATAGCAATGATACTGTCGAGGTTTGCGATCGTTTTATTGATCTTTGGTTGGAGAAGTATTGACCATGTGACAAGAAAGCTGGATCCTGCAAAGGGGCTTGTTTCGGCTGGCTAGGGCTTGAGCATGATGCATTTATGCCTCTACCTGTCCCATACTCTCATCCGTTTTGCCCATGATGCCACCGAGAAATGCTGGTTAGATAGCCTTTTTCCGAAGGCGGAACTTGTCAACACTATTCTCCCACCAACAGACTAAGTCATGATTCCCCCGAGACGGCTTCCCCCCTCCTCTCCGCCGCCTTCACCCTCAACTCTTGCATCAGGAACCTATGCGCCCATCTCCTCGGCCTCTTGCTATGCAGCTCATCCATCTCCTCAACCGGCACCGCCCTTGGTCTCTGGCATGGAAAAGTAAATCCATCCAACACTACAAACCATACAACTCGCAAAGAACAAGTAAACGCCATAATGCATCTTGTCAAACATATGCGGTGTAGCCTGTGTAATCGCAAAGTTATACAACCAATTGCTTGCTGCCATAAAGATCTGTGCGACTGGACGCGCGGTGTTATCGCCCCTCCCCTCCTTCGCCGAGGCATCCTTTTTCATGTGAGCGGCTATCGTGTCGTAAGGTAAAGTAGGCAAGCTATTGCAAAGCTACATCCTGCGGTTACCCTACATGGTCGTGCTACGACTACACCTCATCGTTTGCCGGGACAAGGAAGATGAACAGAGTCGGAGCGGTCGAAGGAGTCCACCGTTCAGGTTAGGAGATGCCGCTGTACCATGCCTGCCCTGTCGGCGCGGAGAACAGAGAGCGGCGGTCTGTTCAAGGTTCACTCCAGGCGCCAGCAGACGCACTCGCAGGATTTCGTAGGCTGAAGGGAATCCAAGATGAGGGCTTTGGCAGCTGCGACCGGTTCAGCACATCTCGCTGGCTGAGCGCACCGTTGCTGATTGAGGGAGAAATTAATTCTCGCAGCGAGCCCCCCACTGGCCCCCAGTCGAGGTGCTGGAAGTTGCAGAAGGGTGGAGAAGAAGGTCTGGAGGCAGCGAAAGCCTCTATTGAGCTCGATGGCAGGTGCCACGGAGGGAGGCCGGGTCTGCAAGTTGGGCAAAGAGTTGCTGCCGGAAAGAAAGCAAGGCTTCTTCCTCCATCCTTGCCTTCTCCGGGGGAAGGCCTGCAAACAGAAATCGATGGGCACAAAGAGGCACCTTTGGGATGCAACTGAGCTCCTCGAGTGGTACCAAAAGCTGCTGAGTGAGATCTAGTGGTGAGAAGCAAAACCAAGACCAACAGATCAAATTGCTCGATTGCTTTCGTTTACCGGTGCGGGGCGAAGCTGATGATGAGTTTGCCGGTGTCTCTCGGAAAACTAGACTGCTTGCTTTTCCTTTTTCTCCCTCTTCTGCGCGAGGCCTGTGTCGTACGCAGGCACGGTTGTTATACAGCAACACTGCTGCTCTCCCCTCTTCATAAACAGAAGACGCTTTCTCTTGATCTCTCTTCCTCCCTACCACCCTCAACCCCCCTCCGCAAGTATCAACTCTCTCTTCAACATCCGCCCCAAGATGCCAGGCCAAGTAGCACCCAACAACTCGCTCGCCACCGAGCCTGCACAAGCAAACCTCTCCTTCGTTCTCCAAGAGATCGAAAACGTTTCTTTCGAAGACCGACCGATTGTGCCTCCCAAACCCGGCCAAGTCCAAGTCAATATTCGCCAAACCGGCCTTTGCGCTTCGGACTGTCACTATGTTCATCATGGCCGCATTGGCGATTTCGTCGTTCGCAAACCCATGGTCCTCGGTCACGAATCCAGTGGAATCGTCACCGCCGTCGGAGAAGCGGTTACCACCCACAAAGTGGGCGACCGTGTTGCGCTCGAACCTGGTGTCCCATGCCGTTCATGCCATGTTTGTTTGAACGGTGACTACAACCAGTGTGCGGATCTCGAATTCGCTGCTACTCCTCCTCACGATGGAACGTTGTGCACCTACTATAACATTCAGTCTGCGTTTGCACACCATGTGCCAGATTCGATGTCGTTGGAGCAAGCTTCTTTGATGGAACCCCTTTCGGTTGCTGTTTATTCGGCTGCTATGCGTGGTCAGGTGAAAGCGATGGAAAATGTTCTCGTCTTCGGTGCGGGTCCTATCGGTTTGCTTAACGCTGCTGTCTGCAAAGCTTACTCCGCTAAGCGTGTTGTGGTGGTCGATGTGGTGGATAGCAAGCTTCAATTCGCACAAGAGTTTTGTGCCACTTCCACTTTCAAACCCTCCCTTCCCAACGACGGCGAGACTAAGATCGATTCGGCTACTCGAAATGCACAGGACCTGATCAAGTCTCTTGGTGACGATGTTGCCGCGCGCGATGGATTCGATTTGGTGCTGGAATGCACCGGTGCAGAACCATGCATTCAGATGGGCATTCAAGCTCTTCGGCCCAAAGGTCGCTTCGTTCAGGTCGGAATGGGAAGATCCCAAGTCGAATTCCCCATCACCCGTGTTTGCGTCAAGGAGATCAACGTTACTGGTTCCTTCAGGTATGGTCCTGGTACTTACAAGACTTCCATCAACCTCGTCAGCACTGGGCTGATTGATGTCACAAAGATGGTCACCCACCGTTTCTTGTTCAAGGACGCTATCAAGGCCTTTGATGTTACAACAAAGGGTGTAGGCGAGGATGGAAAGACGGCGATCAAGGTTCAGATTAGTCAGGGTGAGGCTAAGCAGTGATGTCTTCTCATGCGAGCTTGTTCAATTATCATCTCCGGAAATCGGATTCATTTTGTCATCGTAACTCAGCATTAGACGGACTCTTCCTGAATCACGAGAGAGAAGATCGTGCAGATTTCAGAGACCGATGCGATCGCTGCGAATGCATGAGGACAGGTTGCGATTGACAGAGAAGACATGTAGAGCTATGGCTACGAAAAAGTGCATCTAGTTCAACAGATGGCCGCCGCCATTCTGAGAAGCAGCGTGAACCGGCCATCGATCGGCAAATGGGCGCCCTTATCGCAGGAAGGAGATTCCCTTCCAACTTCCAGACCGCTAGCTTCGTAAATCTGCGGAGCCACTGCGCAATTCGCATGCGAACCCTGTTCAACAAAAGACAAAAGCACCAAGCGCAATCTATGCATCCGACCGAACACTACAAAGCAAATCAGATCCAGAAAAGAAGATGTCTTGAGTATGGAGGATCCCATCTTTAGTTATTCTTGAGGAATTGCGCGGAGGGCCCTTTACCAATAAGCTTACTTATGCTCAGGTGGAATTTGGGCTCACCTACCAATCTGCCCGACTTGTCCACTTTCCCCTCCCTACTCCAGAACCCCCAACCGAAAGTAACAAAGAAAAAGTAATACAACCTATTGATGCGGAAGAACAAGAACGAGACGAGCCAGATGCAAAGTTCCATGTAGGTGAAGAAGTCGAGCTGGCCACCTGGAGCTCGTTCCTTGATGAATCGAATCAGATCGACCCAAAGACGCATGTCTCGCGGTTTGGGTCGAGTTGATTTATCCATCAAGAACAACATGAGTGTTCGGGCCATAATACCGATATGAATGTGTCCGACGGTGCCGACTGCATTGCGGAAGGTAGCGTTGGTGCAAAGAACCGAGCAGTCCTGAATGGGGAACACTTGGAGGTACATGTTGGGTCGCACGTAGTCTTCGGGGAAAAGGTCTTGTGGGAGGAAGTCGATGGAAGGAACTTCAAAGCCGGTGGCGACAACGATGATGTCTGCGTCGTAATGGACTTTCTTGCCTTCGGTACCCTTCTTTTGACCACGCTTGCGGATGTTGAATTGGACACCGTCTTCGTCGAGATGGAGAACATCGCCACGTTGGTAGTCGGCTTCGCCTTGACGGATATGACGGAGGGCAGAGGTGTTGACGATGGGTGTGCCGGTGTAGAAGCCTTGTGTGGGAGCCATCTTTTCTTCCAGATCGCGGTAGTGCAGCTTCTTGAGCATGAACTTTGGGATTACTGAGAGCCAAGTCTCTCTACCGAGAGGCTGGAGGGCAAGTGCGCAGTTGACGATCGTGTTGCGTGGAATGATCCATTTGTCGCTCCTAGCAAGGATGGTCGGTCGGTCGGCTCCCTGTGCAACAGCAAGCTCGAGGGCCTCAATACCACTCGCTCCTCCACCGACGATAAGCACTTTCTTGCCCTTGCAATCCAGTCCGTCGAGTTGAGAAGAGTGAACAATCTTTCCCTTGAACTTTTCTTCACCAGGAAGATCCATCTTCTTCGGCTTACCGCAAGTACCAGTGGTAACAACTAGACCGTCAAAGACTTGCTCTTCGTTGCCGTTAATAAGCCATCGTGCATGTCCCTGCTCCTTTGGGTCGGTGGAAGAGGAGTGTCGGGTCACCTTTTCGACCTTGAATCCAAGGCGAGTGCGCTTGTCGAGCTCGTACATCTTCCAGATCTTTTGCGTGTTCTTCAGGATCTCATCTCGATGCGGGTAGCTTCTTGTCCACTTGACAGCTGGATGGAAACGGTACATGATAGAGCTGATTTGAAGACCCGAAGTCGAGTTGACTCGGGACCAAATACCACCAACCTCTTCAGCCTGATCGAAGATAGTCACCTCAAAGCCATGCCCGATAAGATGCGAAGCGGTGCTGATACCGGTGATTCCAGCTCCAATGACTGCGACATGACCGAGTGGTTTTTGCTTGACCTGCTGTTCAGGCAGCTTGGGTGCAAAGAGGTAGGCGATGATGATCTGGATCCATTGGTAGATGTAGCTGACGATAGCCGAGGGGCCATAGTTGCCAAGGATAGTGGCTGCCATATTGTGCAGAGCGGAGGGGTGCTATGTTTGTAAGAGTCCAGCCTGGCAGCGGGTGATGGAGATGGTGGAGCTGAGGAAAGCTCTGTAAGTGAGTTGCCTGGGAAGGTTACAAGTGCAATTGCGGAACAGCCGAGAGCAGAAAGCTCTGTGCGTGAAATCAACTGAGCAAAAGAAGCACAGCCAAGAAAAGGAAAGCGGAGAAACTCTCCGATAGCTGATCAAGCTTTGGCAGAAGAGGATCGATACGATGTTCACATTCCACAGACCCTTTTCACAAGCGCGCACTTGAGCTGTTCAGATTCAGAGTTTGCCCTTGGTCTGCTCTTGCTCCAAGCGAGTGTCTCACGAATCTTTTTTTTTTTTTTTTTTTTTTTTTTTTTTTTTTTTTTTTTTTTTTTTTTTTATCATGATCTAGCTCAAAGTTGCTCTGCTATCCATTCTGGTCTGTCGGCTCATTCCGAACCCCTCGTCATCACTTTGAAGGCATCGTGGGAAAGTTACATGTGCTTGGCGCAAGGGTCTCTCCGATGCTGCCGGAAGAAGGTCGTCAAGTCCCTGTGCTGAATGCGAAAAAGAAGCAGCAGCAGCCAGCAGCAAAGCAAAGCAATTCTGCCTCCTGCGCACGTTGCAGAAAAATGACCTCAAGGTGCATTTCGACAGCCGCGCACAAGCCAACCCTGATTTTGGGGCCAATTTTGACGCCTCTTTTTTCACAAATTTACCAACTTTTTTTTTGCGACGTCCATCGTCTTCTTCCTCAGCTTAGAGACGGACACGTCCACTTCCTGGGCACAATCTTGGCAGCATCGATGACCACGACAACTCATTGTCACAACCATCAAGCGCAAGAATCTTCAGAGCAGGCGAAACGGTGATCACTTTGGTACAGAATGAGATTGCCATTGAGGTTAACCTCTTTTTTCAGCTGTGAAAACATATATAGTGTTGAGAGACTGTACCAAAAACCTAGGAGAAAGCCAAATGTGGTATATATAGACAGAGCGAAAGGCCAGCAAATCCAGGGTCAGAGCTTGCAACCAAGGCAATCAGCTGAGCATAACCAAACTCGCTGATCCTAAAATATGAACAGTGAAACAAGAATGAGCGACGTCGCCTTCTCAGTGATGGTGAACAGCCTCCTCGTCGCGCGAAATGACGCCGAGCTTCTCCTGCTGCTCGGGCGAAAGAGTGCTGCGAGGGCCCTGGTAGTGCCTGTGAGCGTACGCAACGAACCAGACAGTGGCAATGACGAGCACACCTACCATGATCACCCACGAGTAGTTAAAGTTGAACTGTGTAATGGGCTGAACAGTGGGAATAGCAAGGATGATGCACTCGAACATGGTCCAGCAGACAGCGATCAAGTTGATCGACTTGCCAAGCAGGCCACGTCCAAGGAAGAACGGTCCCGGCTGGAACTGAACATCGGGGTGGTCCCAGTAGATCCAACGAGCGACGATGGGTACGAGGTAACTGCTGTCCATACCAAGAGCGGCGAGAGCGAAGATGGCAGTGACGGCGGTGTACGAAGCAAAGGCGAGGCATCCGAGAGCCATGCAAGGGATGACGACGAGCCAGACGGCGTTTACAGTTGTACCAGTGCGCTTGTTGACGCGAGCAAAGAAGCCCTTGTCTGGAAGAGCGTTGTCACGCGAGAAGGCGTAGAACGAGCGTGCGTTGGCCTGGAGAGCGGTGGTGACGACAAAGAAGGCCACCGAGCAGACGAATGGCCAAATGACGAGGAAACCCACCTTGCCTGCACGCGAGTAGAGGATCTGAGCAAAGGCAAGTCCTCCTGGCCAAGTGGAGATGTCCTGCTCTGCAACGTCACCACTGACAAGGACCATGACAATGTTGAGAACCCAACCGACGGCACCGGTACCGGCAACAGCAACAACGATGGCAACGGGAGCAGCGATAGCAGCACGCGAAACCTCCTCCGAGATGTGGGCAGTGGCGTCGTAATCGGTCATGACAAACTGAACACAGTAGAGACCGAAGAGGAAAGCAAGGCCGTTGCTGCTCCAACCACTGGCGTTGTTGATCTCGGTAAAAGTGTACGAAGCCGAATGCATCTGATCCAAAGGTGTCTTGGCGAGCACGACAATGATGATGATGAAGGTGATGCCGAGATTGACAATCACGTACGACGAGGTGAGGCGGGCAAGCGTCTTGA
This sequence comes from Ustilago hordei, assembly GCF_900519145.1. Taxonomy (NCBI): domain Eukaryota; kingdom Fungi; phylum Basidiomycota; class Ustilaginomycetes; order Ustilaginales; family Ustilaginaceae; genus Ustilago; species Ustilago hordei. Next base: position 467,990 of record NW_024545279.1, on the reverse strand, counting down.
TACCGAGACAGTTGATGACCCCGTGAAGAGCGAGGAGACCAATGTAAAGACCAACGGTGGCACCAGTAGTGGCGACAAAGCGGCCATTGGTGATAACGTAGGCCCAGGCAAAGATCATCTGGGAGAGACCGTACTCAGTACCGGCAATACCAGCAATCTGACCAGTGAAGTTGAGCCATCCAGTGAGCCATGCGACGAAGGCACGCTGGTTGCGGGGGACAAGAAGACCCGAAGCCGAGTAGAGACCACCAGCAGAAGGGTAAGCCGAGACGAGCTCAGCAATCGAGAGACCGAGGGTCATGTTGAAGCAAGAACCGATGAACCAGGTCCAGACGGTTGCGGCGGGACCACCAAGGGTGAATGGACTGTTGAAAGTGGTTGCGACCGAAGAGACAAGACCCATGATGGCGAATGCGTACGAGATGGTGGAGAAGCTCTTGAACTCTCGTGCAAACTCGGACTTGTGGCCCACACGAGCGGCGAGCATGGCATCATCATCGTCGACAATGAGCTCGGCGGGCTGATGGCTAACGCGAGCGCCATTCTCGTTGACATCATTGACTGGGACCTTCTCGGCCTTGGCCTCACCCGAGGACTTGGAAGACAGCGAGGATGGCATGGTGAAGATACGGGTCGGTGTTGAACTTCACTTGAGGCTACTTGACGGCGAGGGAGGTAGGGAGGGGAAAAGAGGAAAGCATGGATAGGAGGTTAGCGATATGGAGTTTTGGAGGGCATGGGAAGCGTCGCGGGGACGTCCAGAAGGAAGGTGGGAAGCAGGGTCCAGTTGGGAGAGGGAGAATGTGGGGTAAGGTGAGGGAGAGCACAACAAGTACGATTGCGGGAATGAAGGGGATTTAATGGAAAGGGGATCAATGGAAGAAGCACAGGTTGGGATGATCCGGAAGACGGAATTATAGACCGTGTAAACAAAAGCGGGGTCTTGATGAAAAGCTCAAGTCGATCATGAGCAACCAGAAGAAATTGGGAGTCTTCCTTGCAACTGGAGACCTGCATGTGGGAGCATCGCAAGCAAGGCACAATGACGCTGTGACACCAAAGACATGGACAGCCGACCGATCAGCGGATCACGATTGGCGCCAAAGGGACAAAGGCGAGCGAGCGCTCCACCAACCCAACAGGGTAAAAGACGCAGAAGCTCCAACGCAAACAGCAGAGAGTCGAGAGTTTTTTGATTTTTTTTTCTTTTGATTTTTTTTTTGCTTTTTGCTCGGTGCGTGAATTTTGCCGCGGCCCAACTGGAGAAACCATTCGCCGCTGCAGTTTGGGCAAGCATAACGTTATGAATCGCTGCTGGCTCATAGACGAGAGAGAGAGGGAGAACAATGCAATGCAGCCGCTCTGCCAGCAGACGAGGCAGCTGTCAAAGAGCGTCATACCATAGATTCTCTCCGCCCTTGCCTCACACTGGAGAGAATGAGGAGGCTAAGACCGTGCCCCACTTTTGTCCAAAATCCTGCATCGAAAGCAGAGACGAAGGCGGCCGCACTCCTGTCCTGCTCTTGCCGCATCTGACAAAAAGGGGGAGGAGGTTCAGGACCAGTTTCTTCTTGCTCGACTTACCGATTAGAGATTAGATTGCGGATCTGACGGTCGAACCGAAATCGAGGCGTGCTTTTCTGGAACTAATTGGTGTCTTGAATCGTGTGTGTAGATGGTACGGACGACGAAAGGGTGTCCGTTGCGCCGTTGCGGTCGGAAAACGTCGAGCGGGAGGGTCAGTTTGATGGAGATGGTGGGGGTAAGGGAGGGTAAAGCAAACGATGAACAGTTGGGTGTCGTTTAAGAGAAAGGATTCCAACGAGAGTCGATCGAGAGTCAGTCAGTCGGCAGCCAAGGATCGAGGGATGTGCGACGAAGACGGCCTTGCAGGACGAAGGACGCTGGAAATGCATATAGCGATCACTTCAAGCACACACACACACGCTGTCTCTGTGTGCTGCTTCTTGGACGCTTTGGATTGGCTACAGGCAACGGGGTGTCTGTTGGCTGCATCTCTTTACAGCGTGATCCGTAAAAATTTCATTCCAAGATGAAGGCAGTAGGACGCCATACAACCGCCACGACCCTTTTTGTGTTGCGCGAATTTTCATTCATCTCAGCAGTGTCTCAGTTTTGAGATGTTTTCGCTCACCGCTCTTCGTGTTGGTTATCAAACACTCACCAAGTGCTCTGTCAGAAAGAGAAAAAACGCGGCTTTGGATGGCGGTGAAGCTAAAAGTCAAAGTTCGAAAATTTTTGTCGTGAGCGTGTTAACTTTTTTTCTTTTTTCTTTTTTCTTTTTTCTTTTTTCTTTTTTCTTTTTTCTTTTTCTTATTTTTTCTTTTCTTATTTTTTCTTTCCCCCTTTTTTCTTTCCTTTTTCTTCGTTCGTCGGAAGAGGTCTCGTCTCTCGGGCACAAAAGTGAGTCTCGAACACCAAGACAAGCTTTCGTCAAAGTCAGCTTCAGACTAGGGGGTTTCAGTTTTTTTTTGCCCTCGAAAACTCTAGTTTTCGAATAGTGAAAAAAGGCCAGAAAATTGATGCCCCCAAATGTAAGCTGTGTTTTTAGACCAAGAGTTAGGATAGTGTCGGCCGGAAAATGAAGCAGTTCCGAAATCCGAACCACCTGTTCCGGAATCCGAACCACCTTGTAACTCCACCATCTTTGACACTCTCGTCGCACAATCAAAGTATATACATTCATTATTGACACCGTGGGTTCATGCAAAACAAGCTGTGCAGGAAAAGTGGAGGCATTTGCGCGAGTAAATAACGTGCAACATCACGTGAGTGAAGACTCAGGTCCAATTCTGAAAACTCTGCCGCAACTGTCCAGCTGAAGCAGTGTTTTCAAAAAGTAGAGTATTTTCCAAAATGGCAGAGCTTACGTAAGTAACGAATATTCGACGTAAGTGAAAACTCAAAAAATACTTGAGTTTCTGAAAAAAAATAAAAATAAAAATAAAAATAAAAAATAAAAAATAAAAACTGAAACCTGTACTCTAGCAATCTCCAATCTCCGCTCAGTCTTTGCTTGACCGATGCGTGTCATATTGCTTGCCTGATGTTCCAACGAGACAGGGCCGATCTTCGGTCGTCGACCATCAAACGACGACACCATGCCGAACAGGCATCCTCATCCAAATCGAATCTGCCCATCAAACACCTCGACTTGTCAAATTGCCGATCCATCTCATCCTCAGATCCGAATCAAAACAACGTCTTTCGCACAGGCTCATCAGATCAATGAAGCAATACTTTCCATTGCTGGTGCACTTGCAGAGGTGATAGTGTAGCAAACTTGTCACTGCCAAGTCTTGGGCCCACGTGCAAGGTAGTATCGATTGCGGAACTCGAGTGGATCTTCATCGGCACGGTACTTGCCTTCCAGAGTCTTGTTCTTGCCAAGATCTCCCATCCTCTCTTCCAACTCGCGCAGACCTTGGTCGTCCACATCGTTCTCAGGCGACACCTTCTCCATCGTGATTAACCATCGTCCCCATCGTCCAAAATCTTGCAGCGAGTAGTGGATCATGCGCATGCGTCCCTGTCCTGCTTTGCGTCGATGCTGCGGCAGATCGACTCTAACCGACCTTTCGATTGCTGCCGATGACTTTGTGTATCCTCCTTCCTCAGCCTCCTTCTCACCGTCCTCTTCGGGGTCGATCATCGAAGGAAGCCAAAAGACAAGACGTCCACCATCACTAAGCAGACTATAAGCATAATCAAGCAGATCATCGACCAGATCTTCGAGGTGGTATGGTCGACTAGGTGGAATGTAATCCGATCGCTCGTGAGACCAACATCCTTGACCAGCACCAAGACCGTTTGGCATCCAGTACGGTTCTGTTCGTTGCTTTTCCGGGTCTCGCTTGCCAAGTCGCTTGGCACCAGCTCGAACTCCGTAAGGCGGGTCCGCAACGATGCCATCAACAATGCCCTTTGGTCGCGTCGCTCTCTCTGCCTTGCCTGCTTCATCGCCAAGCGAGAACATAAGGTCCTTGCGCCACGGGTTCTGCGTCATGTCGAAGACTACGGTGTCAAGGATGCGATCTCGCACGCCGTATTGTGTTGCACTCTTGACAATGCCCGTCTGGCTGTTCGAATCACCGATGTTCTCCTTTCCACGCATCGGCCTGCCGTCAATGTCACTGCCAAATGCCATGGCACCAAACACTGCACTGGCATACAGCATCGAGCCCGTACCAGCAAAGGGATCGTAGACGAGCTTGCCTGGACCTGCAAGCGCCATGCTCGCCATCAGCAGACTCATTTCGGATTCCATCGAGGTGTTCCCGATGTAAACTCGCTTCTTCAGGTTCAGCTTCTCAATCAAATTCCTCGCAAGGCCTGTCTGACCTTCCTGCGTCGGATCGCTTGACTTACGTTGTGCAGTAGCTGCTGCTTTCTCCGAGTACAGAAACCCAGCCTTAACATCAATGCGTCTGCCGAGAAAGATCTGAACCAGTCGAGGATCCTTGTCGCCCAACTCTTCCCTCCCATCCACCTTGTCCGTCTCTTTTCCTGCTCCAGGGAAGTTGTTGTGCACGTCGCGCAGATGACCTGGCCACAGCTCTTGTGCGACAAACTCCTCCATGACACCCCATCGCATGTGAGGATTTTTAAGCTGGATACGACCTTTCAGGTCCATATAGCTGAAGCTCTGGATGATGTTGATTTTACGCTTGTCGCTGATCGTGTAGCTGTACGAGAACACGTGGGCTTTCCAGGAGGGGCAGTCTGCTTCCTCTACGTAAGGCTTCCACAGCTTTTGGCTCGCTTCTTGTTGATTGCGTGCATGAACTTCTTCGTAATTGCCCCCGTGAGACCAGTAGGCCCAAATGGAGCGGAGTGATACGCAACGTCGCAGGAGGTTGACAGCCGCCTCATCGTTGGGGAGGTGAGCGAGCGCGAAAGGTCGTCGAAGGTCGGGTCGATACGTCGAGGATGAAGCTTCTTCAGCAGTATCGTGTGCTTTGCGGCTCTCTTCAAGGATAGGGTTAGCAGGTGTCGGTACAAATGCGAATGGAATGCGAAGGTATTCGGCGGCAGCGAGAAAGTCAGGCAGACGAAAGGCGTGGTTCGACGTTGCAAAGTGTAGAATGTATAGAGGTCCGATGGAGGCTGGATCCCCCACGGATGGGAAGGATGTCACCATGACGTACTGACAGTCGAATAGTCGAGCGATGATCCTTCTTGTTCGATTCGAGGTAGAAAAGATGGGGAGAAGTAGGGATCTTGCGAGGAAGATGGGTTCATCACCAAGAGTGAGGAAAGGTAACGTAGTTCACGTACATGTCAAATTCACGTAGGTCTCGGATTGGAAGTGGCCGGGGGACTTGGGAGTTTCTGGACTCAAAATTGCTGAAACAGCCAAGTCCCCCTCTCAATTTCGAAATTTTGAGGCAGCAGCTCCAGTCAATTTTTGTTCAACACACACACACATGACAAGCAGGCCAGTCCACCATAGATGTGGACCTTCACTATATCAAAGCATAACAACAACACTTGAATTGTAATGCAACATAGGATCACATGAAGGGCAGCATGGGTGGAAGGAAGGGTGGCATTGGCTGCCACCTGGGCAGTGGGGGCTTGACAGGGAAGGTACTTGAACTAGCAAAAGGCAGAGGCAGGGGTACCATTGACATAGACTCATAACCTGGAAAAGGCAACATCAATTGCAGAGGCCAGAAGCTTCTTTCAGATGACAAGGTTGGTGTTGGCTGGACTGGCAGGTTCTCTTGATTGCTTGCTCACTCTTTGCCTTTTGCTTGCTTCTTGCCCTTTCAAGCCCTTGTTCCTGAATCCTTCTGAGCCTGCTCTTCTCATGCTGCAAGTAGCCTTGGTAAGTTGCTTTGGTGTAGTACCCTGGCCTGCAACAACTGATTCCTATCACCTGGGAGTGCATGTTGCTTCTTAGAGTGGGCTGCTGTGAGCTCTTGAATGCGAGCTTGATCAATTGCATGCTGGCCAAAGAGAAGGTCCATGAACTTACCTACCTTCTTCATCCAAATGCATCCTTGTCAGTGATTGCTTGCCAGAAGTGCCTGCTGTTCTTCTTGATCCCAATCCATGATGGCATACATCTGTGCTAACATCTTCTTTGCTTCCTCTGGAGTAGAAGGAGTTGTTGGAGTCTCCTCAACTGCAGGAGCTGAAGATGGAGGTGTTGATTCTTGATGGTAGCTGGGCATGTGCCATAGAACCTTCTCTGGGTGGAGCTTTGAGTTGATCCCAACATCTCTGAAGGCTTGTGATGCTAAGGTGCTTGTTATGACCTGTTGTGATTTGCTGTACATGTCAATGAAATCCTTCCTACTGATTGAAAGATTTGCTCCAGCAAACTTGTCAACCTCCTTGGTGAAGGCTTGCTGCAAAGGTCCAAATATCACAACATCAAGTGGCTGTAGGAGGTGTGTTGCATGGGGAGGAAGGCAGAGACAGACAATGTGGGAGTCCCATGCTTGCTGAATGAACTCAGCTGTGATGTGGGAGCCATGACCATCAAGGATAAGCAGCCAATACTTTCCTTGAGCCCTTTGCTTGGTGTGCTTGTCAAAGCAGTCCTTGAGCCAGTGTAGTGCAAGCTCATTGTCAGTCCAGCCATTCTGGCTTGTTGCAAAGACCCAGTCCTTAGCTGCAGTGTGATTGTGGTACCAGCCCTGCATGTGGTTCTTGCCCCAAAAGATAACCATAGGTGGTGGCTTTGTCCCTCATGCACCAATGCACTCAATCACTGTGATAGTCTCCTGATTGCCTGGCTGTGACCTGAAGTGCTGATTCTTCCCATTCTCCCTGGGTACAATGATGTATCAGCATTGACTTTGTCCAATGAGAAACCCAGTCTTGTCCATGTTGAAGATGTTTTTGGGTAGGATCCTATACTTGGCAATAGTCTTCTCCAAGACATCAAAGTATGCTTCAACAACTGATGGATCACTAGTGGCCTGTACCCTTGCAGCATCCATCTTGCAAGAGATGTCAAAGTGGTGTATGTTGAGCAGTGCTGACAAGAAAGGAGTGTATGGAGATGAGATCAAGACAAGTTCAAGATGAGAAAAGTGTGAGAATCATAGTGGAGCTGCTGCCTCAAAATTTCAAGATTGAGAGGGGGACTTGGCTGTTTCAGCAATTTTGAGTCCAGAAACTCCCAAGTCCCCTGGCCACTTCCAATCCGAGACCTATAGGGGGTATCAAAGTTTTTGCGATTTTAAAAACACGGGTTTTTTGAAAAGCGCGTTTTTGGAGGGAATTTGAACCCCCCCAAGGAAAAGCGGGTTTCCAAAAATGCGATGAAATCATATGGCCGATAAAATATGTAACCTAAAAGTAAGCATAGGAAGCATGAATCATATGGCCGAAAGGAGGTGTAACCTAACAGTAATCATATGAAACATAAATTATATGGCCGATAAGAGACATAACCTAACAGTGAGCATATGATACTTGTCCTGCTCTCGTCGCTATCACCCATTGCTTGCTTATATCTTGCTTTCCTCTTCACACAATGCACACAATGTAATGTTTCATATGGTGGTGAGAAGAGTTGTATTGAACAGCAGAAGAGAGAGTGCCTGTCAGATCATGTAGTGGACTGGCATAACAACTCTGCAGAGATGTCACGAGAATCATCAGTGGAGGAGGTCATGTTGAATGAGTGCAAGGAAGAGGGAGTGAGCAAAAGTGCAATGAGAGTGAGGAAAGGAGAGAAGATGTGGAGTGATAAAAAAACCGCATTTTCGCAAATGTGCCTCCTGAGCTGCATTTTTGAAAATGCGGTTTTTTTTTTTCCCTTTGCGGAGCTTATGTAAGCTTTTGCGTTTTTTTGAAAAACGCGCTCTTGACAAAACCCGGGTTTTTAAAAACGCAAAAACTTTGATACCCCCTTATGTGAATTTGACATGTACGTGAACTACATTAACTTGAGAAGATGTAGAAAACACAAAAAGTCCAGACGGAAATTCTTCGAGAAAAAGTTCGGACCCGAAAGAGTTAAACTGTTGGACCCTTTCTCTTGTAGCAGTGTAACTCTCTGAGAAAAGTAGCAATCAAATGTCATTCAATTTTTTGCGTTGGCCCTATTTGCGCGCCACCATCTTATCGACAACGAGACCCTTTCGATCCTTTGACAGCAGCGCTTTCTCCGCCCTCCTCGACGAGACATACCATCTCAAGTCTTGACGCCGAGATCAACAACGGCAAGGTTAGGACGCGTTCACATCATTACAGGACATTCTCACAGGCCCGTGCTCGCAGGACTGCTGTCGGGCTGCATCCTCGTCGCCGTCGTCTAAACCTGGTAGTGCCAAGAGCCATCCTAACGAAGCCTCGGATGGTGTCTGCCAACCATGCCGAGACGAAAGATTGGAGCCGACCTGAAGGAGGCGCTCTGTAAGCTCTACGAGGCCGGCGATATCAGTGCCGATACCATCGAGAAGCATGGCATTATGTCAAGAGCCACTTTTTTCCGCAACTTGAAGATGTACAAGACCGGAGCTAGTCTCGAGCAGCGACATAGCACTGGGCGGAAGACGAATGCAGACAAGCTCAAGGAGCAGGAAAAGCAGCAGCTCGACTCTCTACAGCCATCTCATCTCTCCCACCTAGAGCTGGTGCTACTTCTCGATGACGATGACAAGAGCGCACAGGGCCTCGCTGCAAGGAATAAGAGAAAGGCGAAGGGTACAGCAGCCAGCTCAAAGAGGAGAGAGACTGGCAAAGGAACATCTGGTGATGCGCAGGGCAACGACACTGCAATTGCAGCAGGTGAAGACTCGGGTTCCGAGAGCGACGGTGACTCTGACGAAGACGCCAATTTAGCATACCACCAAACGCGCGATCAGATGTTGCAAGCCGCGAGATCCTTCTTGATAGCACCCGACAGCGCTGCTCCAACCGCGACAGCCAGCTTCAACAGCTTTGCCGATCTCGAGTCTTTGCTCAAGCCAGAAGATACTCATTATTCGCATAGCAATCGCGGCGCGCTGTTTATCGTAAGAAGTGAGGTACAAAGCAGCGAAGCGGAAGGCGGCAGCAAAATCATTGCAGCCATCGCCATGCGTTCTTTAATCTGGACACCCCAGATCTATCAGTCGCTAGGTCCAGCCTACGCTAGCCGCAGCATCGACAAAATCTGCAATCTGGCACGTCTGCGTGTCCATCCCTTGTGGCAGCGCAAAGGCATCGGACGATGGCTAGTTCGTGCTGCTGAAATCAAAGCGTCCAAGCTAGGCTTTTCACACCTGTATACGCAGAGCGACGCCAGCCGCGCCGAGCTGCTATCCTTCTGGCAAAGAACGGGTTTCCACGAGTTTGCCCGCTTGCACGATGTCGCAAGGCTTGAAAAGCTCGTTGTTGCTCCGATGACACCATTCAAAGGCAAAAGCTCGAAGCGGGCAGCTATTCGTGCGTCGCCGCCAGTGGCCGCCTCTACAGATGGTGTAACTTCCGCTTCATCAGTGCCTACGGCGACATCGGTTGGTGATGACGCTGTTCAACAGAGCAACCATCAACAGCAGCGAACTGAAGCGGGGCATCAAGCCGGACGCGAGGCCGAGTCGAACCAAGGTCAGGCAAATCCGTCGGCTTCGGAACTGGATCAAGCAATTCCGTTGGACCCGTCACTCACGATGTCTTCAGTGACACACCTGTCTACACCATCCACAACATCAAACGCGCTTGCTACTGCGGATACCATGTCGTCTGGAGCTACACACAATCCAGCAGCCTTGATGAACCGACCTTTGGAGACTCATGCATATGATGCTAGCACTACTGCTGCTGCTCCGGTTTCCATTGCGTTACAGATGCCTGCAAGATCTGCTGACGCTTCTGCCATCGCACCAGCAACGTCGACGTCTAGCTCTTCGCTACCAATACTACCATCGCATGATCCAGCTGACGTTCAGCTGGGCCCTCCACCAAGACGGATTGCGTTTCATGAGGCCAACCCCACGGGAAGTCACCCGTTGACCTAATCATATCAGACCTGAGCTTGCCATCATGTACTTGTCGCGTCTTTCACTACGGTATACCCATTCGAGCAAATACTACCTCCGGTCTACTCACACTAACCGTCAAAGAAGCGGATGTCTAGATAGCGCCAGGCTTCATTCTGATTGCTCTTACTTTTACAACACGAGTGCTGTGGCTTGGCGATTTCCTGTAACGAAACGTCGCTCACGCTCTTTGTCTGTCCCAGCTGAGTTCAGAAGTGATGCGCAGAATGACGCTCCACCATGAATGCCGCGGAGTCGAACAAGGGCAACGATGTGCGGTGCGCATCAGTAAGTACCGCCTGGAAGAATCCTGTCTTCTGAAAGAGGGGGAAAAGCATAGCCGAGTACGTGAGCACGAACTCGTGTTCGAAGTTGCAATCAGACTGTACACCATGCTGGTACACGGAGCCTGCGACAGGCAAGCCAACGCAACACGCTCAGCTACCAGCCAGAGCCAGGATCAAGTCTAGAGACGAAACAAAAGGACGCGGGGAAAGTCGATAGGAACCTAGGATTAAGTTTTCACAAGATCGCTAAGGCGCCTTTTCTCGTTCTCCGCTCCGCCGTTTTCATCAATTCCGTGTTTCATGCAGCATTGCCAACGTACACAGTAGGAGCTTGGGGAAAGATCCAAGGCAGCTTTCTTTCGCCGTCACAGAACATGGCAGGAAGGAACAGGACTGCTTCAGCCCCATCAGAAAGGATCGTCGATTGAGACTCAGCCATGTTCCTATGCCCCGATCACGTTTCCGGTGCGACAGCAGTGTCGTTCCAGTCTGTATGCGCTCTAAGCGAGAAATGCACGCAGACTCCGACCCGGTGAGTTTCTCCAGCTTGCATATCGGCGGGAAACAATTAGGCTCTGATACAGATCGGTCTTGCCTTCTTTGTTTGTCCTGTCCGTTTGCTTGCAGCACTGGGTAAACAACGATGCCATCGAGTTGAAGTTTGAAGTGCAAGACACCGCTTCGTCCGGGCTACGTTCTAGCTCTTTTCGCACAGGTGTATGATGACTGTAATGCTTAAGATTTTCATGGACTAAAGCTACCAAACATGAGTGTATATATCTTTGCTTCGTCTATGAGGACGTCGAACTCTCTCCTAGGAGCTAGGTGTATGCTGCGGAGCCTGTGTGCTATTTTCCATGAGGAGCTCCTGATTCGACCAGCATGCATGCACGATCCTCGGTCTATCTGCACCTCGGGCCGCCTGCATATCGGGTAAGCCTTTGGTAATTTCAGCGTATCTTCAACTCATCGTCTTAAGGTGTTCACTCAAATGACCTCGAGCCACTTATGAAGGTCGACTGTCAGGCCTCCAGACTATCAGACCTCGAGACTAAGAATGTGTTGGAATGAATGACAGACTTGGATGGTAGGACGCGGTTTTGATAACGTATGGCGACGGATAGCGACTACAAACGATAAGTACAGATGGATTGTATCTTCTACTGGACCAAGCGGCTAAGTCTCGCCCCTTATGTATCTATACTGCGGAGCATGACGGGGAAACTATGACGGGGAAACTATCTCTTCCTCCTCGGGCATCCAATATCCGGTATGCCGGCGCCTCATTGGGTGGCTGGCCTGACGCGAGCCGGTATACCCGCAGCCTTCTAACAGAATGGACCCCCTGTAAGAGGCCTGTGCGGCGTGAGGGCCTGAGCCCTACCCCTGCATGGCCCCTTGCATTGCCCCGGCGTGTTTCAGATCCGTCCACAGGGTAGACGCATAAAACACACAAGGCTTAGTTGGTTCGTTCTTCATTAGTACCACATCCATCCACTGTCTCTACATACCGTCCCACGTCGCCATACGTAATAAAACCGCGTCCTACCATCCAAGTCTGTGTCGCAAGTGATAAGCGAGCACACTGTTCGCTCCAACACCCGGCTTTGGCCTTGATACTGTTTGAGTTTGCCCTGCTGATATCTCTTCGCGCTCGAGCGCAGTCATCGTGATGTTTGCGCCCATGCAGACAAATAAAACGAATTGAGGCTTCGGCTACATAAATACACATCCGAGATCGACGTAGGAGCCTGGGCGTTTCGCAAAGCTCCCATGAAGCCTCGCTTAGTCGTACCCGGCTTTCGGTCCGGCTTCATAGCTTTCAAGCTCAGCATCCGCTTGATGTTTGGTACGAAGGGTCCGAGATTGAGATTCAATGCCGTTGGAAAATATTTCGCTCACATTACGGTACTAGTACTATATCGTAATGCCCAGCGGCTCAAAACATGCCCTGTTCCCACTCCTTCGCAAGTATAGCTTGCCGCATCTCTAGCCAAAACCAGCTCCATCTGCTTCCGACGATGCGCTTCTTCCCCTGTACGCCTTCGACGAAGCCCAAGCCCGCCACTCGAACGCTGTTCTTTGGTGCTAAGCGAGCTCGTCGCGATGGCTGAAGATGTCTGAAAGAGTCGGTCCAAGCACTGCGACTCAATGGTGCACATGGCATTGCTATTCGAGAATGTGAGTCCGGCCTTGGATCTGGCCTGCTCTTCTGAAAGCTCGGATACGCTATCCTTCGACCCCCTCTTCGCTAGCGAGGAGACATGGTCCGCATTCGAGCCGCACTTAGCCTTGAGAGCTGGCACTCCCTAGCAACACCTTGCCCGTCATGCGAGGAGATGCTGCAAAGGACGCATATAAATAAGATGAAATCCGGCCTTGACACCTTCTAGATTGCCCACGTTCCACCCTCCTCAGCCAAGAATATCCTCCCTCCTCACCTTTACCCCTTCCCTCCTCACCTTTACCCCTTCCCTCCTCACCCTTACCCCCTCCCTCCTCACCTTTACCCCCTCTATCCTCTCCTTCTTCTTACATAGCGAGAGGATCGAGTCTTGAACAAGATGAGGAACGTTTTCGCTACGCTTCCCTTTCTGTCCGGTCTCGCCGTGGCTGTGGCCTTCCTTGTCAACTGGACCGCCGCTTATGACAGGAGGGTGCCTGGCTTCTTGCAGAGGCGAGCTGTCAACTCGACCGAGCTCAATGCCTGCAAGGCAATCGGCAGCGCATTCACCACTTCCGGTAGCAGGGTCGTCTACCCTCTCGACCTGTCCTACCTCGGTCTCCTCGAACACTACATGTCCTCTTCCACTCAGTTCTCGACCTGTGTCGCTGTTCCAGCATCACCTGCTGATATCTCTGCTGCCATCAAAGTCATCGGCAGCAGGCGCATTCGCTTCGCTGTCAAGGCCGCTGGTCATGCTTCAAATCAGGGCTTCTCTTCGACTCCAGGTGTGCAGATCAGCCTCGAGAAGTTCCAGCAGGTCAACCTCAGTGGCGACAAGAGCACCGTTGACGTTGGACCCGGTAACATTTGGGACAACGTCTACAAAGGTCTTGAGGGCACTGGCGTTGCTGTCGTCGGTGGCCGTGTCTCTGGTGTCGGTGTTGGTGGCTTCATCACCGGTGGTGGTGGCTACAGTTACAAGACTAACCAGTACGGTCTCACCGGTGACACCCTCGTCTCGGCTGACCTTGTGCTTCCCGACGGTACCCTGACCACTGCTTCTCCTTCACAGAACTCTGACCTGTTCTGGGCAATCAAGGGTGGAGGAAACAAGTTTGGTATCATCCACAACTTCAAGCTCAAGACTGTTCCTCAGGGTCAGGTTTATGGTGGTCTCCGTACCTACACCGCTGACCAGGTCGACGCTGTTGTCAACGCTACTCTCGACTTCTCTGAGAACAGCAAGGACCCTAAGGCATCCGTCCTTCCTACCTTCAACTTCATTCTTGGCCAGCCCGGTGTCATCGTGCTTTGTTTCTACGACGCTCCCACTCCTGCTGCCAACACCTTTGCTGCATTTGACAAGACCAGGGCGCGCACCTTCACCGACGACTGGAAGACACGCTCGATCCTCGACCTCGTCAAGAGCGCACCATCTGACTTGCAGAGCGGTCAACGCGGTGCTTTCCACACCGTCTCTCTCGAGAAGTATAGCAAGCCTTTGCTTGACTTGATCGTCAGCGAGCTCAAGTACTACGGATCGCAGAGTTTCCTCCACAGCGGTACCCTCGTCTCTTACGATGTCGAGCCTTTCCTTCCCTACTCGCAGTACGCTCAAGAAGCAGCATGGCCCCACAAGACCAACGCACTGCCCCTCAACCTCTACTTTGCATGGACCAACCCTGCAGAGGATGCTTTCTGGACTGACGCCATCAAGAAGTCAGCCGCCAAGATTAGCGCTCAAGCTCGTGCTGAGGGCCAGAACTTGGATAACCTTTACCTGTATCCCAACTACGCGATTGCAGGCACACCATCGTCGGAGCTCTACGGTCCTAACCTCAATCGCCTTTCGCAGCTCAAGAAGCGCTTTGACCCTCAAGGCGTCATGGACTTGACCACGTACTTCCCCTTCTAGAGGACTCACTACCTACTAGAATCTCTACCCAAATCTTTCTCACCTTCTTTATATGGGTCGTATATGGAATTCTATCTTATCTGACTTGCCTCTGTTCAGTAGCTTGTGGCGTGTGGCGTTGAGCAAATTTGTGACCTGCGAGGTAAACGATCTGTCCGACACACTGCGTTATTGTGGGACACGAATTGCAGCAGATATGCCGTGTTAGACCGGCATTTTGTTTTCCGCTGTCCAAAAATTCAATGCTTCTCCACACTGCCGGATGCTTCCCGCGGACCCTGAGCCGGCTATTCAGTCGTCGATGTGTTGCCGAAGTCTTACATAAGAGCACAGTCCGACCTCGATTACTTCCTCTCATATCAACCATCCACTCCGAGATCAATCATCGCCAACATGCCACTGCTCGCTGTCGGGACGTTCAACACCAACGAGCTCTTCACCGTTCTTTTCGATCCCGAGAAAGAAACTCTCGAACTGCTCGAAATCTCACAAGCGAAAGGTAATCATTCCTGGCTGTCGACTGCAACCATTCCCAAGTCTTCCTCGAGCGCGACATCTCCCACTCACCTTTATGCAACGTGCTGGACGCAGCCGCCGAGTGTAGCTGCCTATCGCATTCAGCGAGATGGGCCCAATAAGGCTCGCTTCGAGCTGCTCAACAGTGCCGAGACTGCCGCACGATCAGGCTATGTCTACGTCGGCTTTCCTGCCAAGGCTGCCCATCCTGTGCTTTATAGCTGCGGTGGACCCACTGGCGAAGTCTTTGGGATCGACAC
This sequence comes from Ustilago hordei, assembly GCF_900519145.1. Lineage (NCBI taxonomy): Eukaryota > Fungi > Basidiomycota > Ustilaginomycetes > Ustilaginales > Ustilaginaceae > Ustilago > Ustilago hordei. The sequence continues at coordinate 452,841 of NW_024545279.1, read as the reverse complement.
GGATACAGGTGCTTTCGATCTGACTGGAACAATACACGAGGCAGCCATTCCGTCAGGGGCTTCAACAGAAGGAGTCACAGGTGTGGGTTCTGCTGCTCGCATTCAGGAAATCGACTTTGTCACAGGCGAATGTTCGGTACCTGGCAAGACGCTCGCTCAGACCCGGGAGCTGAAACGCAGGGAAGCTCAGAAGAGCGCAGGCGACGACAGCAGTACCGACTCGGCAACTACCAAACTCGATGCCTCTGGTGGAAAGAATGCGATGGACTTTGGTGGTCTTCGTCACGGCTCTCACGGAATTGATCTGTCTCCAGATGGCAGTGTCTGCTACATCCCTGATATTGGCCGAAATTGTGTCTGGGCCATGAATGTCGATCCCACCAGCGGTGCACTCAGTGTGGGCGAGCAGAGCATCGCTCCACGAAAGAACGACGGTCCACGTCACACCGTCTCGCATCCAGGTGGGCGCTATATCTACAGTCTGCAGGAGCACAGCTCCATGGTCGACGTTTTCGAGCTGATCAAAGACGCAAAGGGAACACGCCTAGAATGGAAGCAAGGCGTTAAGATCATTCCACAAAGCGAGGACGAGGGTCTCTACTGGGCAGACGAGGTTCGTCTGTCTTGCCCGTCTAGTCAGCCTGAAGGCGAGTATCCGTTGTACATGTTTGCCTCGACCCGTGGTCTTGCGTCGGGTACCAAGGGGTGGGTTGCTGTCTTCCAGCTGGACGAAGACGGCTTGGTGGTGCCTCAAGGTAGAGCTGAAAAGGACGAGCTCGGCGATGCGCTGTGTCTGTGGCAAACACCCACATCGGGTGGGTGGGCCAATGCGATCGAGCCAGCACCCACATTTTTGCAAGGGTCTCGTGGCAGTGCCCAGTACGCCGTGCTAACAGATAGCGAGGTAGGCGTCGTTCGCATGTTGCGTCTCGCCGTATCGGCTGCATCGCAACCCAGCAACGTCCTCATCAAGGAGGTGGCGACGCTCAATCTCGGTAATGACGCCCAAGGGAAGCTCAGGGAGGCTGCTACAGCTGTTTGGATATGATTCCGCTCTCTGCTCCCATACAATTCAAGTCGCGTTCGTAGCCAGTTCATTGCGGATATGTCATTGGAGTACATGTAGGACTTGAGAGCGAACGGCCTGCCCAGAACCGGGATGAACTTGCGCAAAACGCGCCGAGCAGCTTTGTCAGTCTACAGGGTGTGAGAAGTTTCCTTTCTACCTGTTCAACGCTTACAGCTGTTGCGCTTACGCTCTTGTTCAACATCCCTTCTTCCTCGGTGTCGACATATCATGACACTGCGATCTGAACTGTTTTACTGTCTGCTACTGTTGCAGCTGAGACTACACGCAGTTGTCGCAGCACTCACTGGCTTTGATGGTCCCGTTGGAGCGCACAACGAAGCATCGCATACTTCACATCATTTCCGCGATCCCAATGAACAGCCAGTACAGCCCTCATCCAGCAACCCGATTCGGGTCATGTCCTGTCATTACATTAATCGCTTGTGAGGGTCAGCCCCGAAAATGATTTTCGCTTCGATCATCCTATACCGGTTTGGGGATCCACGTCAGCTTCACTAAGCCCGGATCCATCTAATTCATCGCATACGGGCTGTAATGTCCCTGCTGATCCGTATCCGGACTCTTGGTCGCCTCTTTCCGCAACTTGGGATCACGAGTACAGCCAAAACAGCCATCACAAGCAAGCCTTTCTCGGCCTGCTCGTGGAGGTTGCTGAGCGAAATTGGCATCGACCATGGGCGCTCTCCGAGACGGATGCTGCACCTTATCAACATGTTCAGACAGGTCTCACCCTTGGAAGGAAGCGCACGAGAGAATCGGATCCTCAGAATGCTCACTCGAGCCACATCGCTTCGGAAAACAACTCGCCGACCTTTCAGCAAGGATTGGAACCTGATCATGACCCGGCGCATGCTGCAGTAAACACGAACTCAAAGAGAGTTGGTCGATGCTGGTCAGCGGAAATGATGCGAAATTTCGTCCATAGGCGCAGGAAAATCCACTTCAAAGAGCCGCTCACCTTGGCTCTGATCCCCTATGACGCAGTCAACACCCATCGCCAGCCAAATCGAGCACACCCCTCGTTCTTGTTGGAGGTCGACCTGACCTCGTATCGGCGGCGTCTGGCAATGTCGCCGATATAGGGGTCGAGGGAACGGACCTCCTCGTGATGCATCCCTGCATTGCGATAGGGGTTGAGGGGCTCGGGACTCCTCAACCAGCATGTCTCACCTGTGCCCAGCAAGCATAAATAGTCGTACTCGTTTATGTAGATAGTTATGTCAATACACCACCTTCCGTTGTCCGAAACCTAAAACCAGCTTGTCCAAACCATAGCTACGCAAGGCGACTTTCTTTCAACAGTTCTTCTATCCTCCGGACAATACAGTGCTTGACATGAACAAAGAGAGGGTCTTCACCGGTCGTCTCAAATGGCTAGACATGAACAATCTTCCGCCGAGAAGGTTCGATTGACCCCAGAAAGGTGTCCTCTACGTGCCAAGTCGCAAAGTTCCATTCGTTACTCCGCCGGAAAGGATCAAGGAGAGCGGGCTCGAGCCAATTGTTCGTATGACAGCGCACCAGTTCAAGTGCACAGAAAGGACGTACAAGCCGCGTGAGGTCTATCCGTTGGATGGTACACACTACTATCAATTCTGGGAACTTCCGGTGAATGCAGATACGCCAATAAAAGTCACGGCCCTTCATTATGGGGTAGGTCAATTGGCGGCAAGCGACGTCGATGAGGTAGAACTTCATTTGCAGAGGAAGCAAGCAGCAGTCGATTTGCGTGCTTCGGAGGAGGTACTCGAGCGTGTAACCTGTTGAATGAATGCAGACTTGAAATGGTAGGGCGCGGTTGTATGTATTACGTATGCCGACGACGAGCGATATCTACGAAAGATAGATGCTAACTGAGAACAAGCTAACCGAACGTGGTGCTTTTATACGTCTTATCTATGTGAATGATTCGGCAACATGCTGAGGCGAAAGATGAGTCTGAAGCATAACGAGGCACTATAAGAGGGCCCTCAGCGACGGAGCTCAGGCCCTTATCTCTCCTTGATACAGTCATCGGACACCCGAGGTCTTCGGCCTGATACGGTCATCGGATGCACTGAAGCGTTCGGCCTGATACGAAACGTTGGCTATCCCGACGACTAGCCTGATACGAGTCGATACAGGCATAGCCTTCCTTCATAACCCACTCTCATGTTGTGAGATAGATTCCATTCCTGAATCTGAAGCGTAGGAAGGCTTCAGCCGAATTCCAAGCTATCGCTGCTTTCTTTATCGATGACACTTGTAGAAGACATGAATGTCCCACTCAACCCAACTTTCTGTCTGTGAGAAATGCATCGGCTACGCCTGTGTCAAGTTGCAATGACGCTATGGCGCATGCAGAGCTCGACGATATCGACGGTTGCCTCGATTTGCATGCCAATGAAGGTGATGGCACCCTCTCCGCTCGAGTACATACGAGGCATGTTTCATATACGAATATATCTACGTTCTTCCCGAGATCGTCGGAGTTATCATCTCTGCGGGCATGGCGGAAAGATGAAGCGACAGAAGATGCCAAGAACTGTATAAAGCGGGCGTGAGGCATAAGGGACCAGAGCCACGCCACAATCTTCACTCATTCTCACATCGTCGAGCATTGTTCTGCTTTAGACTATTTGTTATCATGTTCGGTGACCTGCGATGGCGCTTCAAAGCCCTCGCTCTTTTCATTGGGCTACGCATCGCCTTCGTCTGGTCACAGCCTACCGGGGGTCAGGGTGCCTGGCAGGCAGCATCGCCAAGCATCCACTCGACCCTAGAGCCAACGAATGTTGACAACACAGCTGGACCCTCTGATCCGATGATTCACGTCGCACATCCTCAGCATTACCAACCATCTCCAAGTGACGAAGTGCCTGGGCAGTGGAGTCATCGGCAACACTTGCAGCCTGCAGCTCGCCCAGATTCACCCACGATCTCTTCCTTGTTCGACTTTGACTTCGGACCTTATCTGTCAAAGTGGTTCGAAGACGAAGCCGACAAGCCGAATACAGTCGGGTCCAGCGAGCCCAGTCATCAAGCTGTAGAGCAGAGGCAGCGCGTAACGTCAATTCCCACCCATGAACAATTTGGTTCGTCGCTAGCTCCTCACACTGCTCGTATCGAAAGCTATCACCCCTTCGATTATCAGCATGTCGATCACTTCGCACACCTCCCGACCCTGCGTCAGCAGATGCATTCCTACTTCGGGCAGGCTGGTCAACCAGGAATGGGTTTCGAGCAAAGCGGATCCAGCAATTCAGGAAACCTGCTCTCGCATCTGTCCTCACACGCTCAAGATGATTTTCCCCTTTCAAGAGGTCTTATGTCCTCTGGCTCTACGAGCGAAGATCATGCTTCTCACAGCTCTGCCGACACAGCGAACCGGTTCAAACGTTTTCGCGTTTCAAGGTCTCCTTGGAAGGGCGTAAGAGCGAGAAGTCCGAACAAGGTGTGGACAAAGGAAGACCTCGACAGATACGTCAACAACTACGTCCGACCGAGGTTTGCTGAGCCTGAGGCTCTCAAACGACTCCCATGGTCAGTGCCGCCTTCCAGAACAGCCGGGGAAGACAGGCTTACAAAAACCCGTGATAGGTTACATTATGTCAGCACCGACCACGAAATTCGAGAGATGATCAACAATGAAATCTTTGGTGGCAGGCTCAAGTGGGTAGCCGAACAGCTGCCCATGGAAAAAAATCCGCGACAGAGTATTATAGGCTCATCCGCTGTTCCCAGCCGAGTGCTTCCTTTTATCAAAGTTCCAGGGTTTTATGGGGTGAATTCAGAGCCTTTGGACGTGCGTATGGTCATCCTTGACAGCTTTTCACCGAGGGATGGTCGGAATAACGGGATCGCGAGAAGGGCGAGGTACACATTTTGGGCTTTCCCGAATAAGAGAGCAGAAAAAGGCTTCAGCACGTTCGTCAAACATCATGGTGTCGGTCATCTCGAGGAGGCAGATTTCGACCACGTCAATAGTTTTTTGTTGGAAAAGATGAATAGTGTCTCCAAGAAGGCGATAGGCGACGCTGTCCACGTTCACCCCTGAAGACAGGCGATCTTTCGTTGTTGCGACGTGAGCCCTCACCTTGCACTGTATCGACTTGGTTAGACAATAATAACCGTCCCACCGATGCTTTCATGTTTGTGAAATTGAGATGCAGTTCATTCCGCTGATAGGGTATTAGTGTTGAAAGTAGACATTCCAACATGGTGATGTAAGGAGACATAAGGCGATATGAGAGAGATCGGGCGAAGCAGATTTGATCGGAGATTAGACAGAGACGATCACGCCAGGGATCGGATGCAACCTGGTCCTGCTCGTTGTCAGACATCGTCATTAAGTAGATAGTAGATAGCACCCACACTCGGTATCAGCCTCAGAGATGTATATATATTTAGCTCGAGAACAATAGGTTCTCGCCATGTTCACTTAGTCAATTGAGAATACATGTTTCTGTCTAAACCAGCAGTGACATCGTACTTAGACTCTCCCTGATCGCCAGTATCGGGACCCAAATGTCTTCACTTTTCAACAATTAGGTGTGGGAGGCCTGTGCAACCGAAGCAACGTTGTCGATTTCAGCTTTGCAACGCCTTCGTTTGGCTCCCACTTACACGGAGCGTTTGTCTAGCTCCTCCCTGGTCTCTGTTAGAGGCTCTGAAGCACGAATACGAGGAGGCTGCCCAACTCGCCCACGCCTGAAATGATGGAGAGTTTGATGAACGGCTTGGCGACTAAAACGTGCCGAGGAGACAACGAGGTCGCAAATTCGTCTTGCACTCGCCACAAAGTGTTTGAGGATGTGTGGGTATATGACCATGTTTGCTCTGGCCTACAAATAGGGTGCGTCGGCATCCCAGGCAGCATACAGAGCTCACAGCACATTCCTTTCCTTCCCATCCAGCCTCTTCCATTCCTTTTGCAATCATGCGGAATCCACTGTCCTTACACTCGGGTTTGGGTTCTCTCCTCTTCCTCAGCCTTGTCCCTGTTGCTCTATCACTACCCGTCGGTGGCGGTAATGGATGGCCGCCCTATGGCTTCCAGGACCACAGCTTCCAGGACCACAGCTTCCAGGACCACAGCTTCCAGAACTATGACTTTCAGAGCCAAAACCCCAGCCAGTGGCCACAGTCTAGCCTCCAGAGTGTCGTAACTCAACAAGGTCCGAACGTCCCTCAACATCAGTTTCCTCAACAGCATTTGTGGGGCTTCGGGAACGCCCCACAACTCGCGCATGTCCCTCAACATCAGTTGCCTCAACATCAGTTTCCTCAACAGCATTTGTGGGGCTTCGGGAACGCCCCACAACTCGCGCATGTCCCTCAACATCAGTTGCCTCAACATCAGTTGCCTCAACATCAGTTGCCTCAACAGCATTTGTGGTCCTACGGGAACGCCCCACAACCCGCGCAAATTCCTCCAGGATTCAGTTCAACATCTCGCATTCTTCCTGACGACGAATGGAACCGTTTTGTCTCGAATTCTGCATTGCAAGGCCCTCCTCGGAGAGAATCGCTAATCCCTCCACCTCTTCCACCATCTCATGCCGGTTGGTACCCTTCATCTTCCGAAGCGCGTGAATTCCTCGAACCCGGACCGAGCTACAACCACGCGGTTGAGCTCAGACAAAATGCAGAAGGAGCTTTACAGAGACAGAATGAACCTGATGTTCCACTCCACGGTAGTGCAGCAACTGCAATGCACAGCCGAGTCTCCAACAAGGGAGCTTCGAGCTCGGGCACAACCTACAAACTAGGACCATACCGCTTCAAAACCCCTGAAGAAGTCGAGCAGTACGCCCAGATTATGCGAAAAAAAGTGGATGAACCCAATTCTTTCAATAGCTTCAAGTACAGTGCCTCTCCGTTGGAAAAGGAAATTGAGTCCAAAAGAGGTCCAGGCCGCCGAACTACCTTTCGTAACCTCAAGAACGATGTCTTTGAGAAAATCAACGAAAAAATATTCAACGGAAAACTAATAAAAGTTAATTCCTTAGTCTTTGGTAAAAATATTTGGAACGAGCACAAGAAGTCAGTCCATCAGCCTAGCCGCGTACTCCCTTTCGTTGAATTAACGCCACAACCATTGCCGAAAAAAGCAGGTACCATTAAAAATGTCCGGATGACCGCTCACCATGTTCGGAAGAAGTTGGCCCAAGAAGCAGCTTCTGTGGGAGCAGACGGGTCGGTTAAGACGTTCTACCACTTCTGGGGCATTCCTGAGGGTCGCGATCCAAACTCTCAAAAGACCGTCGATCACTACGGCATGGGCTATGTAAAGCCCCGCGACTTCAAAGCAGTGAACGATCACCTAAATGCGATGACTGAGGCTGCTAAGCGCTTTCACTAGGAGTGCAACAGCAGATATCCCGGGAATGCTCAAGCAGTATCCTTCCTATCCAAGCTTTCATATGCTCGTTCAACGGTCGTTCGGGACCGAATTATCTCTTTAGGGCCGATAGCTGTCTCTCTCTCTCTCTCTCGCTCTCTCTCCCTCTCTCTTAAAACGACAAACTATCAGAGGAAGGTCCTCGTCTTGACAAATAAGGCGACTGACACTTGCTACGTTGTTCCGCTCTCTTCAATCGTAGCCAACGCTTCCATTCATAAGATTATTGCCCTTCTCTTCAAATCCACCACGTCGTTACATTCTTTGAATCGCGATTTCCACACTCATTTCCTCAGAAGTGACGTATCATGATCGAGATCAAAAGAGTGTAACAACGAGCTACGGGCTGAGACGGAAGCCGGCATCTTCTCTTCCGGCGTCTCAAGAGTTCATGTGTCTTGTTGCTCTAATACTCTCTTTGTCGATAGCTTTCGCACTTTGCACCACAGCACTTTCGTACCTTGATGTTTGGGTGTTCAAATGCACCAGATCAATCTCGTCGTTGTACCATTTCATTTTGCATTTCTTGCAATCAAAACAAAGTTCAAGCCAGCGCCCGCAGGTTGGCAAGGTCATTGGGGAGCTGCATTGAGAGGTCTTCGTCACCTTCACTCATGTTGTAGTGCTACTCTTGGCCTAGCGCTTCACCCTTGATGGCCCGAAGCAGGTTCCTGTTGACTTCTCTTATCCAGCCCTTGGCCATTTCGGGGGTTACAGTAGTCTCCAGAGAGAGCATCTTGGACTTGGCACGACGCATGATGATGGTGGTCACAAAGCCCTGGCAAAAAATTGACTCAGCACTGCAAAATGAAATGGTACAACGACGAGATTGATCTGGTGCATTTGAACACCCAAACATCAAGGTACGAAAGTGCTGTGGTGCAAAGTGCGAAAGCTATCGACAAAGAGAGTATTAGAACAAAAATGATGACGATTGTGTTAATGTCCCACCAAATTAGGATTTGTGCACCATACGAGGCAAACATATGAAAGAGTGGCTGTTCCGAGATCGGTGTTGTTCGATATGATAGTCGACTCGATCGAAGACAACCTTCTGTGAGCGCTGAGTATATTTAACGAAGTGCTGAACGAGGAGAGGTAGTGATTTGTTCTCCCCCCACCATGCGTTCTCTCCTTCTACCTAGTCATGTTGGCCCACTTTTTCGATCATCACCTCGATCTTGTCCTGCTACTCTGTCTAGTAGTCAGTTCCGGGAAATCAGTACCGGTGGGCGGCAATGCGGAATGGACGGTCGGACAGCCACCCTCCAGCGACAACGTCGATGCCTTTCTCTGGCAAAATCGTTCTCCATGGCGTAACGATCGGATATCTCTGAGCCCTACACATGGACATCTCATCCCTGACCACGTGCTGAATGAGCCCGCTGGGCCAAGTCAGGGGTATCCTTGGTTCTCAGAGATGAGACAAGACTACCTGGATCCAACAAATACGTATGATCAATCGATGATCTGGACGGATCAGCCACTGCATCGGGTTGCCAGCCAAGTTGATGATGCAGTTGGAGCTGAAGCACCCCAAGACTTCAGTCATTTAATTGACCGACGGAAAGCGATAGACTCGAACCGCAATCTTAGGCTCCCCCCTTCAGATATCAGTGTGCTTGGAGGCTTCCTTGCTAATAGTGGGTCTGATCTGTCCCCAAGATCGTATACTCGAACGATTTTATCAAAAAGTCACAACGCCGAAAGCCCGCTTATCAGTCAAGCGACAGAATCTTCCGCTGAAGAACGACTCCGCAGAGCAGGAGCTGACAGCGCCGCACCGGAAGCACCTGTATTTGGAGTCTCGCCTGTCTTCGAGAGAGATGCTGCGGTCCGAAGTGATGTCACCGGTCTGCCTGTTCGAGAAGAGGCTGCCGTTCCGCCCCTTGAGGAGCTCGCCAAAAAACCGGCCGGCCGTGCCCCTACAGAACGTGAGGGCATGTCCCCAGATGACCTGCATGCCCTGATGCGATTCTTTCACAATGACGTGAGCAAGATGCAAACCTGGATGGAGAACATGAGGAGAGCTTTAGGAAGCCAACAGTTGCAATTTGCGCCGGTGGACTCGAGCCGCGTCGCAAAAGACCGCGTTTTCATAGCTCACGACGGGCATGCCGTAAAAAGCTACTATCCGCCCTTGTCACTGCCAAGCGGACAAGATTCTCGCAAACCATTGAAAGACGAACAGTCGAAGTCATATCACTTCTTGTCGAAAACTGCGTCTCTGCGAGCGGAACCAGCTGCCCAAGTACCCAAGGGTAAATCACACCAACGCATTTTTGTCTATCTCAACAGCCGAATCAATCTGGACTTTCTCAACTCGGAATACTTTCTAGACCATCTGCAGTTCCTTCCCATCAACACTGCAGAACTTTCACAGGGTCTGTTGAACAAACTGCACGGCGACCGTATACTTCGCTACGTGTTGCCGCCACGAACTCCACATGGACTTGCTCTCATTGCTTCACGTCACCAACAATACCGCCGGCAAAGTCTAGGCAATTTGGAGAAGCTGACAGGATTTCGTGGCTACTGGAACCTCGTTTCTCTGTGGTCACCTGTGCTGTACGATGGCGAAAAGTATACGGTGGTTCTGTACGGGATCGGGCAACTCGACGCCGACTACGTACCTGATGTGCAAAAACACCTCGAACGGCTTACTCAACATTCTCCGACCAATCTGTACTCTTCGTTCCATGAGCTGGCCAAGACAGCCCATTAGGCTGCCATTGAAGGCTATCATGAAATCATACTCGTTATTGTTCTGTCTCGCATGTGGTATGGTCGGGCAACGAAGGCCTTAGTGAGAAAACCCGGAAGCGACATCAGTCGACGACGGTCGGCGACGACAACTGGCGACGTTTGGAAAGTTTCAGCGGCTAAAGTGGAAATGGACGGCAAAATGTCCGGAAAAGGGAACGACAAGCCGATGCCGAAGTGGGCTTCATATAGCGCACTAGGTTATCGCAACCTGAGCGGGACAACGGGTAAAGGTGGTGAGAGAAATCGATAGCATTATAACTATTGTCGCTGAACGTGGAAAACAGAAGACAATGCTCATCTCTGCCATGTGGCTTTGTCGAGGCCATTCGATCGATCGTGCCTTCCATAAGCGATCGAGTTCTGCATACACCCACAGAATCAACTGTCACAATGTGAGACTGTAGCGTCGGTCTTTTCCAACGCCGTGCTCGGATGCTGTCAGGCTCTCACCTAGTTTTGAGAAGAAAGAAGAGCCTGTCGATCTTTTTAGCGAGAGCATGAGGATCGACTCTGTATGAGACAAAGTCGCTGAGGTCCTTGCCAACAGCCCATGCCCGTCTAACGGCCGGCGATGACGGCTATAAAGAGGTCGGGATTTTCTGCTTACAGAGCTGCTCGAATGTCATCAACCCAGCCTAGCTCCTCTCTCGCCTTCTGCTTCTTTGATTCTTTACCATGATCAATCTCTTGCACGGCAATGTCATGGCCTTGCTTTCCTTCCTTCTCATCATCTGTACCTTCGAAGTCGCTTCGAGACCTGCAGGTGGATACGATGACTGGTCGATCTGTCAGCCTCTCAAGTACGATTTTGGAGGCCCGAGCTATTCGAATGCTGACTTTCACTGGCAAGATGAGCATCACGTCCCAGCTGAAAGTGCAAGCCCTTCGATCCCTGGCTTACACTGGCAAGAGAACCATCCCCAGTCGGTCGGAGCTGCGGGCATCTCGATTCCTGGGTTCACGCTGTACCGACTTGGAGCCCGAATGGGCTCAGTTACTCTTCCTTCCCTTAGTTGGTCTCCCAGCCATAGTTCTTCTTCCTGACCAACTTTTCTTCCTCGCCTGGCCCATCGCACTATATGCTCAGGCGACTTCTGGCTCCGTACAGCCTGAGCACCAGCAAGCATAGGCTTGGCACGGGCAGCAACGCAACTACGACGTCGACTCCTCTTCAGACCCGTCACCTCCCCGAGTTCCGTCCGGCGATGGAAGTGTCACAGGTTCGAACTCCATGAGTCCAGACCATGCACCTGCTGGATTTGTGTTCACTTCGGGGACGGAAGCGGTCCAATTGTTCACGCTCATGAACATTATCATGAAATCGAAACGTTCATCTTTACATCCCACCCAATGTCTGACAACCAGGTGTGTGGAATTGACACCTCTTGACAAATGCAATTGTGGGGTCTAATGAAGCTCTAATTAATCGCCGTAGATCTCTCTCTACAAAGCAGCAACAAACGCCACCGAGGCAACCACCGCTAACACCAACGCTAAGACCTTCGAGCTTCCCGAAGTTACCAACGACATTGCGCCCGACTGAGTGCTCTTCTGACTAGACGCCGTCTGAGGCGAGTTTTTCGCATTCGCTGTGCTCCCACCCTCTGTGAACAACCTCAACGATTCCACCTCCCAATAACTCTGATTGAAGCTACTTCCATTATAGCCCACCTGATAACTGCAAGCGGGGTATTGCGCGTTACATCCACTCTGGTTGTAAGTGTTGCCTGCCCAATCGCCGCAGAGAGTAATATCGAAGATGATCTTATGTGCTGCAAAGTCCGCATAACACGAGCTGATGGGGAGGTAAGCGTTTGGTGTGGGCCAGTTATCCGTGTTTACGCTTGAACTGCTTCGTTTGAGATCGGAGGGGAGAGTGGAGGGGGAGTTGTTGGGGAAGTACCAAACGCGAACACCTTTGCCGGTGGTTCCGAAGGATCGCTCCATTGCGATGATTCCTCCTCCAGCGCGGTTGAGGGAGGTGCCCCATGTTGGAGTGGAGGTGCCGTTCATTTCGACTCGACAGCCCGGGTTGGAAGGGGCATAGGCGGAACAGTTGGTGTAAGCGACTGTGCCGGTGGCGTCGGAGATTGAGGTGGGTGTGGTGCAGGAGGAGCTGGTGTGGGCGGAGACGAGGTTGGCTTTGTATTCGTTGTTGGCGTTTTCCATGATGTCGATTTCGCCTCCGATGGGCCAGCTGTCGAGGTTTTTGGTGGCAGTCCAGAAGGCTGGCCATGTAGCGCAACCGATGGGTACGTGGGTCACGTTCAGGATGTAGACTCCGTCCGAGTAGCTTTGCTTTGAGGTGATGCGCACGCTATTGCGACCTTCGAGAGCGACAGGTGTGGTGGAAACGGCCATCACAAAGTGACCGTCACCATCGACGAAAGAGAGGTTTTGAGATTGAGCATTGCTCTGGGACTGATAGTTGACGAGACCGTTGGTTGGGTCTTTATCGGTGAACCATTCGAAATTGGAGAAAAAGTCGTTGCCACGGATGGAGGAGGTTCGGGTCCAATTGGCGGCAGATACGGTGGGGACGAGCGAAATGGCACCGACGGCGAGTGCCGCTGCAATGAACTTGCTTGACGAGCCAAGCATTGTCGCGAGTGCAAAGTGTGGTGTGAGTATGGTTTCGGTCTAGCTAGGGGTGCTTTGAGGTCTAAGCGATCAAGCACTTAGGTATATATACTCTCACGGCAAGGAACGGATAAGCTTCCGAAGCGCAGATCAGGCAAAAGTAGTTCTCCCTCGGAGGCAGAGGTGATAAACGAGTCGAACGGCAGCAATCAATGCTTCGGCAGCAGCAGCACAGCCAGCGCTCTCAAAGCAGCATGATGATCTGCAAGATGCACGTCGGGGATACCAACTGCATCTTCCCTTTGTGCCTCCTTTCTTCCTTGAATCAGCTTCGATCGGCTTTTCCGTTACCATTGCTGGGCCTTCTCTTGGACTCGGTCTTTCTCGCATGTTTGTCTTTGTCGGTACTGCCGCATTGCTGAGTGGGAACGCGGATCTTCCGATATGCTTTCTCACGAATCAAGGTTTGCTGGAAGCCTCCTAAAACCCGAAAAAGTTTTTTTTTTTTTTTTGTTTTTTTTTTTTTTTTGTTTTGTAAACCGCGTCAAAACACGCCGCCGGACGGCTGCCAAGAGCGACACACGGACTAGCATGCATTGTGCGCATACGGTCCATGACCACCACCCCGTCTGTCACCCTTGAGCGGCATGGCGAGTAAGGAGAACGGCGTGTTGCCTTAGAGCAACATTTAAATAAATAAAAAGCATGTCTAACTGTGTCAAATGGCGTGTGTGTCTCTCGGGTTTGCCGAAGCGTCGGCATGATTCTTGAGATATTGATCTTCCCGGGTTTAAAATGGAGGGCCGCTTGTCTAGGGTGTCTGGAAAAAGCTCCTGCAAGCCGAGCAAGAGAGCATGCTGTTCTTGCAAAACTTTTGTGGCTGCAAAATGACCGATGAATTTCAGATCAACCGTGCAATCGGGCGATCTTGTCGAGCCAAGAAGAAAGGCTTCACGTCCATGCATGGCCTCTTTTGACCCTTTCTCACAGTTCAAAAGCCAGCATTACTATTTCGGTTCATCCGAAAGACTTCATTCCGCCTTGTATCGGTCTACATAGACTGATCCGTATCTCGACAATGTCCTCAGCAACAGCAACGCAACCGACCAAGCTGCGGGTGCTCATCATCCGTCACGGCGAAACGCGCGAAAACGTCGAACGAATCATTCAGGGTCAACTCGATACCGACCTGAACGATCGTGGACGACAACAAGCTGAGCTTACTGGCCGCTTCCTCTCTTCCACCCGCATCGATCGCATCATCGCCTCTCCACTCCGTCGTGCAGCCGACACAGCAAAAGCAATCCATAGGCATCAACCCTCGTCGCTGAAGTTGGAGTATGATGACCGGTTGAAAGAACGTGCATTCGGTGTGTTAGAGGGGAAAGTGTATGGTGGAGGTTCAAAGAAGCCGGAAGATACCGAAGGGATTGAGAGAATGGAGCCTTTTGCAGAGAGGTTAGGGAGCTTTTGGAACGATCTTGTCACTCAACCCACCACTAGTGGTGGCGATGGTGGGAAGGAGAGAACAGAGACGGTAGTGCTGGTGTCGCACGGAGCAGCGATTAGCGCATTAATGAATCAGGTTTTGGTCCCCGGACGATACGTGATTGTACCGCCGAGTGTGGTGCCTTCGAGGTTTTGGAACTGTTCCATTACCGAGCTTCTCGTTCCTACGATCCCTAGCTCGACGTCGGAAGTGCAAGCTGGCGACCTTTCGAGGAAACGAGACTGGTCAATTATACCGATCCACCTCGGCGTGCAAGGATCCCAGTTTCTGCTTGACCACCAGCTGCAGAAGAAGTTGCTGGCAACGGCAAAGGCAGGCGATGTGCCGGACGTAAAAGCCGCTGAAGCAGTCAAGGAGCTCGAAGCGATGGTAATCAAGACTGAGCGTCAATTCGAACGCGATCCAGCTGGAAAGGAACAACTGGAAAAAGACACGATCAAGGCTTCGGATGGAAAGACTGTCGAGAACGATATCGGCTATGGCAAAGCAGTAGGAGTAGTAATTCAATGGTCGAACATCGACCACCTGAAAGAGCTGGAGGAGGTGGTCACAGCTAAGACCACCAATGGCGATGCTTCGTCCAGCAACGTCAATGTAGACGAACTTGTCAAGTAGATCCCAGACTCAACACGAAGCGGCTACCGCTTTATACCCCCAGACGCGTACATTTATAGAAAGCATACATTATACGATCATAGCATTACATCAACAGATAGAAGATTACATCGCAATCGTCCATCAAAACCACTGTCCAAATTGTGTAGCTTAGAAGCCATGGTCAGAAAGAAGCAGCGATCTCTTAAGATTGACATCCAAGAAGTTATCCGCCTGCTGCTCCGCCATGGGTGTCTTGAAGGCCAGGATGCCCACTACGATCCCTGCTCCGAAGAACGCTACTGAGATCAACAACCATACCACACCCCAAAACTGTGGTGCTCCACCAACAACTTTACTAAACGCACTAGCATCTGACTCGTTGACCTTCCTGAAGATCAAATCATCGCAGATATCCCATACCGAATACAAACAGTTCATCACTCCAATGAACAACACAAAGTAGCGCAAAGCGATACTACCTGCTACTAGCCAGAATAGCACGAACAGGCCGCACATTGCTAGGATGAGCACCCATGTCAACCAATCCCTTCTCGCCCACCAGAGAGTGAAGAGAAAGAAAACACCAACGACGATGCTGGCTACTTTGGAGGCTCGCTCGTCAAAACCACATGCGATCAGGGCTGCTCCGATGATAGATGACCCGAGGTAGCCAGCGGGAAGGGTGAGCCAGGGAATACCACCTCGCATACGTGTTGCTCCTCCTTCATTGGGTTCCAGTGTGATCGACTCGATCTTTGCACCCGTGCATAGGCCAACCGCGGCATGGGAGAATTCGTGGAAGCCGACCGTGAGAAGCTTGAATGGGTAGAGGAGATAGTTGAGGATCGGAATGTTCCAGAGGATGACGATAGCAACGGCGTAGACGCAGGCTACTATAATGGTTGTGCGTTGATCCTTTGTTGGGTCGATGCGTGATTGGCCTGATGTGGCTTGTCTTTGCAGTAGAAGGTGCGGCATGATGGTGAGGCCGTCCGATGCAAGTGTGTACGTTTTTGTAGTCGAAGGTTGAGGTGGATGAGAGTGCACACAGGACCGGCCTCGTATGCTCGTTAATGTCGTTGTTCGGAAGCGCCGCTTATGGAGTTGTGACAATGGATGTCAACGACGAAGGAAGGGAAAGATGATCGTCAAGTGTCAAGGTAAGCTGAGAAAGTGTTGAACGTCTAGCGGGCACCCATATGTAACCCTAACCCTAAGCGGACGCCTAAAATTCCATGCCAAGAAATGGCTGTGTTGGTCTTGGGCACTGCGCTGCTCCACCCGCTTTGGCTATTGGCCTGAAACTAACACAGCGCAGTAAACTCGCATCCCGCCTTCGAATCGGGCCAAGCTACCAAGATGCTTGACCACGCGTGATAGCAAACTAGCTCGCGAAATTGCAAAGGCCTAACACTTTGAGAAAATATCGATGCCGTGTGAAATCGGATCGAGAAAATGACGTTTTCGGGATGGCAAAATCAGAGCTGACCGCGACTTCGGTCCAATCGTGAGGGCAAACGAGTCACGATAGAACAACACACCTGACAGCAGGAGCTGGTGTCCCTCACAAACGAGGACAGGCTGTGTGGCTTTCGCTTTCTGTACCACCGTCACCAACATCAACCATGCCTGCCCACCGGTTCGTTGACTATATAGATCGCTGATGCTGGCTCCCGTCAACGGCTCGTCCAGCTCCACCTTTGGACCCCTTCCATACACTCCCCGCTTCTAGCGTTTCACCATGACGCAACGGACCCACAAGCTAAAACTGGTCTCGCTACCACCCGAGATCCTACACCTCATCGCACAGCACTACATCTCCGACCTCCCCCTCGCCACCGCTGCGGAGAACAACACCACCTCTCTACTCACCACCTGCACTCTTTTCCACGACCTGTTCTTGCCCAAGCTCTACTCTTCTATTTGCATTTACTCTATTGATCAACTCTCACGATTCATCTCTCCCACCTCAGGCTCGCATCGCTACTGCCCAATCTACACTCTGGATAGCATCACGATCAACATCCCTGGCGTACCCGGTGGAGGAGACGGCACATCCCTATTTGGCAACCCCGAAGGCAGTGCCTCTCGATCACGCGATCGACTTCTCCTCGCCTCACAAGCACTATCCCTATGCACCAACGTCGAAGAAGTCTCGTTGGAGTTCTTCAGCGTACGACATTCCGAAATCCTCACCACAGACGAGTTCCGCCTTACCGAAGCGTTGGCATTCGAAAACGCAGTCAAGGGCTTACAACGATCAAAGCGCTTCCGATGGGCCCCACCGAGATGCGACGCAAACGCAATAATGGGATTGAGCATCGTCATTGTTGACCAAATCATTCCCTCACTCGCAAAAGGTTTGGTCGGGTGTGGGAAGCTAGAGACGCTGGAGTTGTGGAATACAATGCTTCCACTTACAGGCGGAGCTGACCTGGCGGATTCCCTTATTCACATCTCTTCTTCCAGAAGCCAGTCTCGTTCTCTTAATTTGAACCTCCGCTCGGTAACGGGACTGGATCCGAAGACAGTCTCTAGTCTCGCTCTAGCTAGTCCGCCGATCCGGGTCAACATCGCCGACGGTTTTATCGGATCCATCTGGGGCGCAAGGATAGACAAGAACGCGGTAGAGGAATGCATTCGTGATACACTGGATCCTTCCGGTAGCAGTCGGAATAGCAGCTTGGATTCTTCGCCAAGCTCTTCGGAAGCTTCAAGTACTGCCACTAGCAGAGCTACCACCCCGGAGCTGTTGATCCAAGATACGCTGGCAAAGGCTAGTGAGATGGTCAACATTCGTGTCCTACAAGGTGGCATCGCGGGTTCGAGAATCCTTGCTCATTAAAGATAAGCTTTCCCTTCATAGACTTGTACTTGTACCCCGTTTTGTCATAGATGTATCGTTAGGCCCGCTCGTTTTGTTCGTATCGCATTTGCAATTTCTTCTTATCGTACAATGCTGCCAAGTGTGTAACCTAAATGTTGCGCTTGCCCATACCCTTCCCCCTCCCACCCTCCTCATCTCCACCCTTGCCGCCGATGAAGCCACCAAGTTCCAACGCCTCTCTAGCACTCTTATTGATCAATTTGAATCTATCCGGGCCCAAATGCACACCACCATACCACCTAGTTACGACCACAATCACGTTCTCTAATTCCAATATACTCAACAAATGCGCCAATCTCCCACCAGCTGCTGTCTCTCCATCATCGTCGCAGTCCCTATGCACCACTCCGTCCGCCCCTTTGTATACCCAAGCGTTGATGATCGGATGTGTTGCTCTCGCCACTCTCTTGTCGGAGAGAATGCGGGTGAGAACGGAAGGAACTTCATCAGGCGAAGAGATGGAAGCTGCGTATCCGATGAACTCCGATTTGCGTTCTATGAGGGATTCTGTTTGGAAGAGGATGCCTGCGAACGGTTTTGGCTGAGAAAGCACGGGGGCAGTGTCGAAGGTGGTGACGTTGCTGTGCGATTCAGTTGGCGTCGGGCTTGTTGTTGAGGTGGCAGGTGCATTCTTAGCCCGTTCAGCCTGCCTCTCAGTCCACCAATCCAGTACTTTCTCTTTCACCCATTCGATGCCCTCAAAAAGCACCACTTCTCCGGGACCCCAATTCACGCCTTTATCCATACTCCCACCGACCCAGGCCGCACTCGCTGCTGCTTCTTCCGCATCAACAACTTCCCCTCCCACCTCGTCATCTTTTCGATGATAAAACGCCCTCAGAATCTCACCAAAGAGCTTACTGTCGACGCTGAAGCCACCAATGTATTTCGACAGAAGTTGTAGCTGTGGCGGTCGTGCACTGTACGGGTAGAATGAAGGCATCGTGACGGCGAGTCGTGTTGGTATCGCATCCTCCGATCCTGATGTTTCAATATCCGTCGAGATGGAAAGAGTGATCTTTGACCCAGGTAGCCAAGATTGCGGGTCTGCTACGTCTTCCTTCCCTGTCTGGTCTTCTGCGCTACTGGACGTATCTCCGCTGAGGGAGGTGATACTGAGCAAGTGTATCGCTTCGTCAGTATAGATGCTTTGCAAAGCCATCAGTTCCTCTGCGAGCTGCGTCGCTGAATCGAGGCGCTGCGATTCATCTTCGAGCCAGAGAGGATGTCGAGTTGAAGGGCCAGGAATACTGAACAGGGTTGGATCGGCTGCATAGGCCTCTATACGGGCTATAAGGGTTGATAGAGTGGAAGTGGCTGCATCGTCGTCCATTGTTGCAGCTCAAGCTGAAGGGTATGAGAAGAAGCAGGAAAGAAGGTTGAAACTGAGCTCTTTTTCTTTTTCTCTCGGTCGGAAAATTAACGGTGCCTGGTCCGAGCGCGTGACAAGGGTCCTTGAAATGTGGAGAGAAAGTCCAAGGCTGCATCATGCTCCGCTTATCAACACAGCCCAGAACTCCTCCTTCTCTTCCCACCACTACACCATCCCAAACACTGCTCTCTTATCCCAAGCTTTGACCTTCTAGGACCCGCAAAAGTCATCAAAATACGATCCAACTTTCTTCCTCGACTAACCAGCCTCCTTTTGCTATCCAAAATGGCGGAACACAAGCCTTACATGGTGTAAGTTCTCAACCCCCACCGTCACCTTTAACTTTTCCATCACCTCAAGGCCATCTTACTGACGCAAAAGGGATTTCCTCGATGCCCGAATGCTGTTGATGACAGCATCTTCAAAGATGGCACCCCTCAGTCGGCCATTGATGAGCAAAAGTCCAAGATCCAACAAGCCGGTGGTACCGTAAAGCAGACTTTTGACTCGAGCATCATGCGTGGTTTTGCTGCCACGATTCCGGACAACTTTGCCCAGGAGTTGACTACCGCTAGTGCTGGAGGCAAGCACGAGCACATGTAAGTACGGGACACAAGTAGCCAGAAGGGAGAGTGATCACTGACGCAAAACTCTACGTTTTTCGTACCTGTGTCTGGCGGTTTCAACTCACCTTCGCGACACAACAGCGAGTACGTCGAGCCGGACAGCGAGGTCAAGACCATGTAAGAGACTACATCGAATTGGCCGACTTACGATCATGCAATCAGTCGACAGAGTTTGAACGTTGCACAGCGAAATGAAAGATGTAATCCAGCTCAAGATGACATGTCCGCGTGATGCAACCTGACCTGGTAAGCACCAAAGCGAGACACGAGCTTGCTTCGAGTGCAAACTCATCCCACAATATCAAGATATCTCGTGTTGAAACGCACAGAATGCTAAAGATCGTTGAAAGCCAGCCTGAAGGGTTGGCAACCATCTTTCCTTGATCTTGTTCATGCTGTGAGGTATGGGATACTGCTGCTACAAATGCGACCGAAAGATCACTCGTCATCCCAAAAATTATCCTCCTCATCCTTCCTCGCTCCCACCACTCCCTTCCCAACCGTCTCCCCACTCGCATTATTATCCCCACCGAACCCAAAGATGGGCTTCCTATTCTCTCTCGGATCAATAATCCCGCTCTGACCTAACCTCCATTCCAACACACCCGTGGAAAACTTATCCGAGTTCCCCAGCTCTTCGAAACCAACAATCTTATCCTTGCTCATCCCGTCTTTGAAAGTTATCAAGCAGGGTAGTACAGTAATCCTGAGTTTCGCAGTGAGGAAAGGGCAGTTGAGAACGTTCGCTTTGAGGAACAGCGTTGTGGGATGTAGTCGTGCGAGAACGGTGAGATGGCGATCGAGGAGGGCGCAACGGGAGAATTTGGGGTGGTAGAAATGGATAGCGACCTGGCGTTCGTTGGAGGAGAATTGGATGAGGTCTTTTTCGTGTGTAATGTCGGTTAGTAGGCCCTTCATTGATGCTGTGCTCGCGTGTTGTTGTAGAGAGAATTCCGAGGTGGGGTTTGAGAATTCTTTATGTGCGGCGATTCTAGAAAAGCCGAGCGGTAGGAAAGAAAGGTTAGCAAGGGGCAAGGGTAAGGAGAGGAAGTAAGGAGGTGGGAAAGGGGATTGACTTACTCTTGCCGTAACTCCTCTATTCGACGTTCTCGAAACTCTGCCATGTCAAAGTCGGCTACTGAGTCTCCGTTGTGGTTAAAGTTGGATTTGTCTTCCATCATATCCAGTTCCTTGTCTAGTTCTGCGAAGAGTGCTTCGTCGTCATCCTCCCCATCGTCTTCTTGGTCTTCACGGTGGCTATGCGATCGTCCAGCCTGATACGCCGAAGAGGATTCGATGAAGGTGGATGAGGGCCCTGCGGAGCTGCTTGATACGACTGCTGTTGCTACTGTTGCTGACGTTGATGCTTCTGTCATTTTGACGATATGCTCCGTGCTTGGTGAGAGTAGGTGAGGAGAGAAAGGAAGAGGAAGAAAGCAACACTTGGGAAGACAGCTTCGAAGATTTCTTCTTAGCACGCGTGCGTTTGAGTGTGTTGGTGCGCGCGCCGCTGCAATTAACACCAACACCAAACCGGAAATCGGGAAACACACATCGGGAAGACTTTTTACTCGACAGATGGCGCTTTGGTCAGCAAGCAATCAAAAGTCGAAGCCCAGAGTCCCTTTGTTTCACTTTGCCAGCTTTTTTGCTTTTGCCCTTCCTCTCTTCACTGCTTTCCATCATCCTCCCACGAATCGAGTCGGATCATTGGAAGGAACTACGGCCAGAGCTTCTGATCATGAAGCACTCATTATGGCCCTGGTCGTTATCGGCGTCGTCGTGCAACCTCGTTACATCCCTGTCTACAACGAGCTCGATCAGGCTAGCTCGCGCAATGCCGACTATGATATTACTCGGATCATCGTCGTCGAACTGTGCTACCGGCACAAGAAGCTACCATGCCTCTACAAAGTCGCTTAGGGAAACGTTGGATGCATCATATCTTCGGACGAAAAGGACCGTCACATCACTGCAGATGAGCCCGTTATCAGCTTGCTCAAGAGCCATGATGACACATGCGTCAAGCAATACGATCGTCTCAACCTCGACACAAGGTGTTGAACTAAAGAGCTCGCAGTTCCAGCTATTACCGCCGCCCTTCTCATTTCTGCGGTCGTTCAGCTCCTCGTCCCTCACCTCTCCCCTACAAGCCCTGCCCTTGTTAGGCCTCCTACTCTCCAAGATGCCACGGCTCAAATCAGAAGACGGTCCACCAAGCAAGCGACGCCCCTCCCGGCGTCATCCCTCACCCCTCTTCGGTCACAAACCTCAATCTCCCAGCTCACCCTCAAACGGCGCCAGAGGCCCCAACCGACTCCTATCCTACATGGCATCCCTCGATACTCGCTTCTTCTCCGGCCTTCCCCAGAGTTTCGTCCTCTACACCCTCCTCGCGCTCAACTTTCTCGTCTTCATATCCTGGCTTTACGCCTCAGAAACATTACGAAAATTCTCCGACTCTCGCCCGTTCATCTTCCTATGCAAAAACTTCCTCTCCGGATGGCTAAACCTCTCCGAGGGACGATGGTGGACAATGATCACTTCCTGTCTCTCCCACGCGCAATTGGGTCACTTTTTAGTCAACATGATCTCTCTCTCCTTCATGGCTCCCCCCGTTCTCGCGCTTACCGGGCCGTCTACTTTTTTGGCGTTATACTTTGGAGCGGGTGTGGCGAGCAGTATTGTTTCCATGATCGGAAAAAAGGTTGTTCACGATGATAAAGAAGGAGCGGATTTCAGTCATGGAGCAAGTGGATCAGTGTATGCGATTATGAGTACTTTTGCATGTGTTCATCCGAAAGCGACATTTTTGATGTTCTTTGTAATCCCTGCTCCCGCTTGGGCTTGTGTTACGGGGATCTTTGCTTGGGACTTGTGGCATGCTGCGAATAGGCCGGGAGGAAGGACGGATTCTGCGGGACATTTGGGGGGTATCGCCACTGGGATTTTGTTCTGGAGGTTTGGGCTGAGAGGTGTACGTGCCAGCTAGATCAACTGCTTCGATATGCAATACACCACTCTCATTGCAATAGAGAACACTTGCACAAATCGCTGATGACACCGCCTGGAGACATCGACATGGGAGCGAGAAAGAGAATGATTGCCTGTGTTAACGGTGTGCGTCTAGCCAAAGTAAAGATCAACCAACATGGTCGCCACGCCCAACACGATCTCCAACATGATCAACAAAATCACTACGATCTCCAAATACTCTGAATGACTGCTCGTCACCTGATCCTTCAACAACTGCAACATGTCCTGCAACACTTCCACCCTCGTATTCAACAGATCTATCCTCTGTGGGATCTCTAGATAACTCCTTGCGGCCGAGTACAACGGCTCCAGGTCCGGTTGTCTCCAGAAAATCTCTGGACTGTCGACAATACTCCCCACCAGATGAATGTTCATTCGTAGAATGAAAAGGTGACCGATCTGTTTCATGATTTCTGCGGGTGGCATTCCAATTTTACCGCTTTCGGCGATGGATTGTGGGATGTCCTTTGTAGATTCGATGGTGTTATCGATGATACCTTCGAAGAAGGAGATTTTGGTTGATTGGGCAAGTGCATGGGAGAGGGAGAGTTTGGTCATGTAAGAGGAGCCGCGACGGAGGGTGATGACATCGTTGTAAATGCGGGAATAGTCGGCGAGGTACCAGTGAAGGTCTTCGGATTCGATGTCTTCTGATGCGAGGCGTTCTACTTCGAATCGACGGAGTTCTCGGAGGAATCGTTTCTCTTCTTGCAAAGTCATACCCCAGATGACGATAGTACCGTAGTCCATGATGAAGAGTTCAGGAACCACGTCGTCGACGGAGAATCGACTACGTTTGCGTTTGGCTGCTGCCTCGGCGTTCTCGCTTGAAGCATTGGCTGCCTGGCTTGCATTGCCGTCTTGTTGCTGCTGTTCTTCTGAATCTTGATTCAGTTCCGGGATTCCGAGCAGATCTCCCGTCTTTGCGTCCTTATTTGATCGATGCGAATGCGAATGCGAATGCAAATGCAAATGCAAATGCGAAAGCGAAAGCTTTCCCGAACCAGTTCCACCATTCGCATTTGCTGGAATGAGCCCTCTTGCCTCATCAACGTGTTTATAGGTGTAAGTAGTATACAAACACTCGTCAAAAGTAAGCACGTTGGTCTGATGACTTGATCTCCTCGCATTCAACCATTTGGTCAACTCTCGCATCCTATACGATGTAGCCGTCGAATAAGCCGTGACACGCGGCAACTTGGCCCTTGATCGCTTCGTCAACCTCCTCGCATCCCGCCTCATCGAACCCTCCGGAATCTGAGCCAGCTGCTTGTACACTTCTACAGCCTCCTCATCCTCTCCCTCGCCAGCATCGTCTGACGAGCTGTCGTCATCATCGACTGAGTGATGCGGCGAGTTTGCATTCCCGAGTGAAGCGGTAGGGTTAGGCGGTTCAGAATGCGTTGGATTGCGTCGGTAGCCGCTGGATGGGTTGGCTAGAATGCTTTGTCCGCCAACAGATCCGAATATGGCAGCACCGCCGCCAATGGTGGGAGAGGAAGCATTGAGAGGTGTAGCCCCTCCACTAGGTGCGCCGGTGGAACTGTCTTCCGGTTCCTCGGGGAGGATTTTGAGTTTGGAGGACTGCTTTGTTGATCGGGTGCTGCGGTACATGATAGGCCAATGTCACTCGGCAGAGTAGGAATCCTAGTTGTAGTCTCCCTGCTGTGCTGCTGATGGTGGAGAGAGCAGGGATAGTGACGGGGTGACGGGTAGGAAGGATGATAGTGTGACGATGAGCATTGGGCACGTTTTACATGGTTTAAAATCGGCTGCCATCCGAAAAATTGGCCTGTCAGCAGCAGAAACATCACAGCACGCAAGAAGACAGAGAGCAGAAAAGGCGCGTGCATTCGCGCTGTTGCTGCGCTTGGGTGGAGGGCAATTCAAGTCTTCGGAAACTCCTCCATCATCCTCAAAAAAAAACCGCATCTTTCCCACGCTCCCACTCACAATCGAGATTTATCATCGGATAGCTTCCGACAACCTTTCTCAGCAGCTGATCGGATCAGCCTACCAGAATGTATGCTCAATCGGCTGATCCGGCATTCACATTGATTCCAACGGCTCAGCCGAACAGTATAGCGTGACTTGGAACTGTGACGGTGTGACCATTGCTGTATTCTATATACTAAGACGTCTACAAATCATGGTTTCAGCTTCAGGCCTGCTTCCAATACAACTCGCCAATGTCGCCAACTTGATCAACCAACGACCTCAGATCTTCCATCTTGGTCCTTGGATGAACCACCAACCTCACAAAGTCCCCAATCGCATTTGGCAATGGTGCGAAATCGACCGCAAACATACTTCTCTTCTTTAACTCGGCATAAACGAACTGCGTTGCTTCACTTCTCTTCTCCACCTCTTCCTCTCCCTTCGCTTCCCCTTTCGCACCTGACGGAAGCGGTCTGAAACAGATCTGCAAGAACAACGGATCAGCCAAAGGTCCCAGCTCAATTCCTTCCTTTGTTCTGATATACTCCACCAACTCCGTCGCCAAATCCAATCCCGCATCAACGTGCTCACCGAACCCATCCTTGCCATACCTTAGCCAGTAGAGCCAAAACTTGAGCGCATCGCCACGACGTCCACATCCCATCGTCTTCATCGCTGCATTCTCACGGCGGTCTTTCGAGTGGAACAGGTAGCCTGCGTCCAAACTGTTTGCTGACAGCGTGTCTGCATCTCGGACAAGTAGGAAGGTGCATTGGAGAGGTACATTGAGCAGTTTGTGCGGGTTGATGGTGATCGAGTCAGCCAGTTCGCTTCCTTTCATGAGGTTGGAGTAGAGGCGACGGTGGGAAAAGACGATCGGTCCGCCCCAAGATGCGTCGATGTGCAGCCAGCAATTGTGTTTACGCGCGATGGTGGAGAGTTCGGGAAGAGGGTCGAACGAACCTAGCACGGTGGTACCGGATGTGGCGTTGATGAGGAACGGTGTTCCAGTGCCTTGCTCTTTTGCTTGAGTGAGGGCAATGTCGAGAGCTTCAGGACTCATGCGTCCGGTAGAGCCACAAGCGACCTTGATTACCGAGTCCAGTCCCAACCCAGCCGAAATTGCAGCCTTGTCAAGCGAATAGTGGCATTGCTCAGAAGTGAACAGTAACGGTCTTGTCGCTTTGCCTTCCTCCAACAGTCCCTGCATTACTCCTAGCAATCCTTGCGTCCTAAATCTAGGGAAAACGTTCGCCAATGCTGTCTGCACAGCTAACGTATTTGCCGATGAACCACCTGGCATCGTCAACCCATCAGCTTTCTTCTCTGTAAACCCAAACACCTCGCACAACCCCTCGATGCATCTCTCCTCCGCCAGACTCAGCACTGGACTCGCAGACATCACATGCGCATTGGCGTTCACCGCACTCAGCACCAGGTCTGCTGCAATACCGACAGGCGTAGGCGCTGCATAGAGCTTGTCGAGGAAGCGGCCGGTCCATGGGTTGACCGAATTGTCAAAAACGAGCTTGATTGCTTCGAGAAGAGCGGTGTCATCCGTAGGGTCGGCCGTATCGGGGAGACTGAGTGAGACGGCTTTTCGGAAGTCGGGGATGTTACCCCATGGTGCGACGAAGGTCAGAGGTTTCTCGCCTGATGCGATGAAGTTTTGGACCAGTTCGAGAGCCTGTGGAAGGATACGGGCGGCTTCGACTGAGGCTGGTTCGATTTGAAGAGGACTGTGAGAAGATGAGGAGGCAGTGGCGCCATTTGTCGCGTGGTTGCCGTTGACCGTCATGTTGTGCGAGATCTACGGGTCTATTATGTGGTGAGATGATGGTGGTAGGGATAGAAGAACACGAACACGACAAGAAAGAAGCATGCCCACGAGGAAGAGCTCGGCTACATGCGCAGAGACTTGATTTGCCTCTTTGCGCAAGAAGATCTCGCAAGGCGCAAAAGCCCGCTCCGCCAATCTCCAGAAAAAAGAAGAAAAAAAAAAAAAAAAAAGGTCTCCGATAAATTTGCCGCTCTGGCACCGGCTAACTCACAACGAGGCCTTCCTCTTTCAGACTGGAGCTCTTCCACACCGCACCTCTCGATCTTTTATCTATCTTTCGCTGCTCATTGACATAGCTTGAGATCATGGCTGAGAAAGCTTTCGCGCCTTCACCCGCAACCGAACATACATAACGCTCCAAACCCCACTGTTTGCATCGAAGCAATCGCATCTAACCGCCTCCTCTACCTCCCCTACCACCTTTTCTCTCTCTTCCTCGCCTTCTATCGCGTTCAAGAAAGGCCCAGCGAAAGTCCTGAGCCACCCTCTCAAACCACTCTCCTTCGGCAGTGGTGTGATGCGCGGCACCAGCTCGCAGCTCTCCACTTCAAACCCAGCCTCTTTTAGCAGTGCGCTGTATTGATCCGGGGAGGGGAAGAACCATGGATCGTACTTCTCCGGATCGACGCTTCGCCTCTTGAGGGCCAAGTGAAGCTGTGAGCGAATACCGACGCAGTTGAGAAATCCACCAAGCTCCGCAGCGAAGATGCCATTGGGTTTGATTGCCGAATAGATACGCGAGAGTACGAGAGAGGGATCGCGCTTCATCCAGTGTAGAGCTGCGTTACTGAAGACTTTGTCGTATACTCCAAGATGCTCCAACGGGATCTTATCATGGCCGTCTTGGGTAATGAATTGTAGCGGTGCATTTGGCTGTAGAGTCGGATGAGAGGCATGAAGGTTACATGCTTTGATGATCATATCGTCGCTGGCGTCCAGTCCGGTGACTTCTCCGTCCGGGCCAACGATTGTGGCCAAGTCCAGGGTTATTTCTCCGCTTCCTTTCAAGATAGAAGGGCAGCAGTCAAGACAGAGTGAGGATCGCATGAGTTTGAGATCTAAGAGCTAATATGGGTAGAAGGTAGGGTGCTTACCACAACCATAATCGAGAATCTTATCGCCAGGTTGAGGGTCAAGTAGCTGTAAGACGGGCGCTGTGTAGGCAGAGGAGTAGACGAAAGATGCATTCTGACGATAGACTGTTGCATCTTCGCTTCTGTGGTATTTCTGAGATGTCATCTTTCCAGACGCTCCTCTTTCGCTATGATGTGAATCGGGACGGGAACGAAGAGGGCGCAAGTCGGAGGAGGGAGGAAGCTTTATACGTGATGAGTGTGGGGAAGAAGTGTTGCATCCTGACTCGATTGACGGAGGAACCGGCCGAAAAACTCCAGACTGCGGAACGCGGAAGTTGGGCCTGTCCGTCAGAAGAAAAGCCAAAAAAAAAAAAAAAAAAAAAAAAAAAAAAAAAAAAGAAAAGAAAAGTGAGCGAAAGACTTGGCGTTTCTTCTAACTGCACCTTCTTCCACCAACAACGAACAACACCATCGCATTTCCAACAGCTATGATCCGACTGCAACGACATTGCCTGTGACCCTTTCTTCCCCTTCTCATCATATGGATCACGTCCAGCCCCCATGAGAATATCCCGCTTAACACTCTGTTGACAACCGAACCAATGTGGTTGCCATCAATTTTTAGTAGCGGGAAGATTGTTGCACCTCATGCTCTTTTTCTTTCTCTTTCTACCTTGTCCTTCATTGGATGGAGATGAGAGAGGGGGAAGAGGAGACAGGACCCCGCACAGACACCACTTACTCGCCATGCTTACAGGAGTAGGAGGTCACATTCGTCGGGTAACATTCCCCTTCACTCCTCCTTCCATGTTTCCATCTTTGTTTTCTTTCATCAGCTTGTTTAAAGCAATGGCATTTCGTTCGACAAAGACGTTTCGTGTATGTGACAGTAAGCTCTACTCTTGAAACAGCATACTTTTCCCAGGCAAGAAACCACCACCCGGACCAGTACCATTACTTCCACTCGGTCCCGCCGCCATGATCCCCCCGACTCCACCCTCACCTCTCCTCCTAACCGCTTCATCCACCGCTCTCTGCAAGCTGGGCGGTAACACTTCTTCCACATCCTCCACATCCACCGCTCCACCCAACTCCTTTGCCACTCTCACCGGCACGGCTTCCGC
Source organism: Ustilago hordei (assembly GCF_900519145.1). Classification (NCBI taxonomy): domain Eukaryota; kingdom Fungi; phylum Basidiomycota; class Ustilaginomycetes; order Ustilaginales; family Ustilaginaceae; genus Ustilago; species Ustilago hordei. The sequence continues at coordinate 424,017 of NW_024545279.1, read as the reverse complement.
GATCGTACCATGCACGCTTTCCCTCTCGCCCAACTGTGAAGGTGCGATACCTGGTTCATTCTGCAATTCTAGATCCGGATCGAAAGGCTCTCTGCCCACTATACCCCTTAGTACTGCCAAAGCCCCCACCTTACTCGTCACCAGATTAGCGTGCGCGCAAGTCTGACTCGTAACACAACTGGGACAGCCTTCTGTACAGGGACATGCTTCAATAACGCTAATCGCAATGCGGATGAGACCGTCAAGATGTTCGAAAGCTTTTGAGCAAACTCCGCCATTTTGCCCCGGCATGTCGTAAAAGATGAGTCGAGCAGGACGTTTGCGCGAACTAGGTTTGGCCGCGTATTCTTTCTCTGCGATCTTACACTCTGTTCTTACATCTCCTGCTACAGAGACGACGAACATGGGTGTGAGGGAGAGAAGCGCATGTTCAGCAGCATGGATAGCAGCTGCTGCATTGATCCTCTTCTCCGTCATCGTATCGATCAACCATGTGGGCACATCAATCCATAACCCTTTTGTATGCCTGATGAACGGTGGACAATCCACTTCTACAGCATCTAAAATGTTCGCCTGTCTATCCACTTTGAAGTAACCCCAAACATAACTTGCGATCGTAACTTTGCCGTAGTACGCCAAATACGGAGACTCGCGCAAGCGTCGAATGCGGTAGGTCTCCATCGCGTCGGTGTTGGTGTGGTCTCGAGGACGGGTGTGGTAGTTGACATCAGCTTGGACCATCCGTGCGATGCGAGTTTCGTGGTTGATATCTTGACAGATATAGGAGAGGCCTTGATGCATGAATACGGCTCCTTCGAAAGCTTCAAAGATTGCACGTTCCATTTCGACTTCTTCCATGACTTTGGCGCCGCCCGGTCGACCGGGGGTATCGTCGATGTAGCAATAGCTGTCTTGACGGGTCCCACGAATGGCAACGTCACGGGCGGGGTTGGGTCGGAGCTCTTCGCGACAGTAGAAGAAGCCTGTACCGTCGGTTTCGAGTCTTGTCTTGCAGAGAGTTGCGAGATGCGGGCCAAAATATTGCTCATCATCCTCAATGGTGATTGGCATTTCTTCGGCTGCACATTGGAGGTGCGATTCGAGAATGAAGTCGTTGCCGAGGTCGACGGAGAGTGCTGCATCAGGCTGAAGGAAGATCTCATCAGGGAAATGCATGTAGTGCTGATCCATGGGCCAAGGATCACCTATGAGCACCGAGAGCGAATCTTTCTGTCTTCGACCTGCTCTTCCCGCTTGTTGTCGCAGACTCGAGATCGAGTACGGGAACCCTAGCATGATGACTGCGTCTAGACTTCCGATATCAATACCAAGCTCGAGGGCAGAGGTGGCGACAATGCCAAGCAATTGACCTTTGAACATATCTTGTTCGATCTTCCTCCTATCCTGGGGCGAGTAGCCAGATCGGTAGGACATGACTTTGTTGGCTACATCGGGTCGATCCTCCAGCAAAAGGTCATTTCGCACTTGACGCATGACAATCTCGCACGTCCTCCTGACTTTGGTGAAAATGATAGTTCGCACACCTCGCTGGATGAGATGACGGAAGACTTTGCTCACTTCGGCGTACGAGCTTACCCTTCCCTGGGCAGGATCAGATTCGTCGATGTAGGGAGGGTTCCAGATGAGCCATTCTTTTCGACCTGCAGGCGAGCCGTCCTCGGTCACCACATGGACCTCCTCTACTCCGAAGAGCGTCTGCATGTGTTGCTTCGGGTTTGCCACCGTAGCACTACAACTGACGAACTGAACAGAACGGTTGCCAAGTGCACTGCAGATACGACGTAACCGACGCATGATGAAGCTGACATGCGCTCCGAATAGGCCGTTGTAGATGTGCAGTTCGTCGACGACGACATACTTGAGATTGCGGAGGAAACGTCGCCATAGATCCTCACTCGGTAGGATAGACTGATGAAGCATGTCAGGATTGGTAAAGATGACATTGGCGCGCTCGCGGATGTCCTTGCGCAGGTCTTTGTCTGTGTCACCGTCGTAGGTGGCAACGATGGCACCTTCGACTCCCTCGCAGTTGGAGATGAGGCCTTGCAGCGATCGCCTTTGGTCTTGGGCCAGAGCTTTGGTGGGGAAGATGAACATGGCTGTCGAGTCGCCGTCTTCTTCGATGGCGCCAAGTACAGGCAGCTGATAGATGAGCGACTTGCCTGACGACGTCGAGGTGGAAACAATGACATTCTTCCTTTCGTGCAAGGCATTGAGCGCCTCAGCTTGATGCGCATAGAACTGTTCAATACCATGCGTTGCATACAGTGCGTTAACAACACCCTGCGAGAGCAGATAGTTGAGCTCTCCAGTCTTCGCCGGTCGCTCATCAAACACTTTGTGCCCACCAGGAACGATCTGATCCTTCCACCACGGAGCAATCTTCATCTCCTCGATGACCGAAGCGATGCTTGGCCGATGCTGAGGGTTCTTCATCAGGAACTCGAGTCGGATGCGCTTCTTTTGAGGTGTATCACCTTCTGCCCTGGAAGCCGTCTCGGGGTTGAGCGGCACATGGTCATGTGCTGCATCGATGAGAAGCTGGACAGGATCCTCGTCTTTCACCTTGCATGCAGCTAGTAGCTCGAGTACAGCTTGCTCGAACTTAAAGTTGCGCTTGTTGATGAGCTTCATCATGGATGCTGTTGAGGGTAGCGAGTACAGCTTCAGGTTTTGTTTTGGCTTAGCGTTGGGATTGCCTGGCGCCCTTTTGGGTCCTCGACGCATACCTGGACGTCCACGAGCGGTCGCTTTAGGTCCTTGGAGAGTACCATCGTTGAATTCAAATAGCAGCACGTATTTGTCTCTGGCCCTCTGCTTGCCTTTCGCCTGGAGCTGCTGTACTTCGAGCTCGGCAGGAGGCAACAACGGGCCCTGAGGTCTACCTTGAGCATCTTCATCAGCGACATCTTGGAATCCGCCGCCTGTTGTCGCAAAGCCAGCAGAGTCTACTGCCGCCGCCGCTCTAATGGCAGCGGCTGCTATCGAGTTCGGACTGTCCGGAATATATGGATCGCCATCTGCGATTGCTTCAGCCACTCTCTCGTATAGCTCGTCTCGCAACTGCGTACGTGACTTCTTCTTGACCGTGTTGCTCGCGGGATCCTCTGCGTTGGCTCTGCTGTCCATGTGAACCTGCAACATATCATGCTCGACGTACGCAAAGTGAATGAGGTCACCACATAGGCTCTTGATCTGCGCAATATCAAAGATCTGCAAGGGCCGTCTGGTGAGCCCTTCAACACTGCTCTTGATGGTATCGAAAGTTGTGGTCATATGCTTGCGAGCTGAACAGAAGGAGTAGACTGTGTTGATGGCACGGAAGGTCCTTTCGAGTTCGAGAAAGTGCTCTGGCCATGGATCTGTGCGTTCGAGTACTGGCTTCTCCAGCGCAGGAATCTCTGAGACAGACCGAGACAGATCTGAGGGCGTTGCTGATGGTTGCCTTCCGACGATTGCGTCTCGAGTTGAGTTTGCGGAGGCTGTGGCCGAGCGAGCATATCGCCCTCGCTTTTGTCTTTGGGCAACAGGCGGTGGTGTAGTCGGCACGGGCGCTAGATCAGTCGTTGCAGCTCGTGGTGGGGAAGATGGAGGCGGCATCGATGTGGTGGCTGGCGCTGGCGTTGGTGCCGGTGCCGGTGTCCTTCTTAGTGATCCTCCGTTCGAGGGCAGAGCCGCAGGCTTGCATGGCGGCGAGACTATCTGGAATCCAGCATCATCGTCCTCATCTTCAGACTTGATCTGGATAAATTCGGCTTCTTCCTTCACTGCCACTGCGGGGCCCAGTGAGCGCCGCGATAGGGTGGGGGATGCAAGAAGCGGGTCGTCCTGGTCCGCTTCGTCTTCAGACTTGGCCTCCTGTGCGACCTTTCTTGCTGACGTTCGAGCGTTTGTACGTACCGGACGCGACTGCCTGGAATATGAGGGAACACTCTGATTCAAGCTTCGAATGCCAGCCTGCTCGATTGCATCGGCAATTCTTCGGCTCGCGGCTTTCCTCCTCGTCTCTGATGGCAGCTCGGTTGGGTCAATCGCCTCTGCAGTATTGGCTCTAACCGATGTTTCTCTATGTGACCCTGCTGGCGCCGGAGTTGCTGATATTCGACCTAAGAACAGCGCGGGTTCATCCTCGTCTTCGCTCACCTCTTCTACCACATCTTCCTCCTCTTCGGGATTCTGCTCCGTTCCGTTTGAAGCGTTGCGCCTGGTAGTCCTCGGCGGGCAAGCACCATTCTGTCGAGCCTGCGTCTTCTTGTGTAGGATGTGTTGACCCTTACGGATCAGTTTCGGCATCTTGGCAGCTGTTCATACCTCTCGCTGCAGGTAGGGGTGGCGTTGTTGGGAAGGGAGGAAGATGGCTGAGGTGAGTGAAACAGCAGCTGAATATATACCTCCACTTTCGTGTCTTTGTGTCGCGTAAAGTGCATTTCTGAACCCTTTTTCGCGGCTTCTTTTTCTGGGGTTTCCGAATTCCGGAAAAGCATCGATTGATGTCGGAAGACGACATCTTGCTCAACGAGCCTCTTCTTTTTCTTCTGCTTCCACCACAACACTATTCACGGTCACCACTATACTCCTCTCCCAGACAACATCACGCACGTAGAAGCAATAGAGCCACGGATCTGCGCTGTAAAGACAAGTCCCTGCAGACAGAAACTCCTCCGGAAGATACGATCACAATGCCCCGTCTACGAACCTCAAGATCAACCCCACCGCCAGAAGGCTTTGACGAAATCGAGCCCATCCTCGAAGAGTACGATCGAAAGATGCGAGACGCTGAAACTGAAGACACAGATGGTAAACGAAAAGTCGAAACTTTATGGCCCATCATTCAAATCAATCACACACGCTCAAGATACATCTATGATCTGTACTACAAACGGGAAGCGATCTCCCGCGAACTCTACGATTGGTTGCTGAAGTATCAGTATGCGGATGCAAAGTAAGTCTATAACCAATCTACGGGGAAAGAGCAGGGAGTGGTGATGCTGACATTACACTGTTGTGTTCGAAATCGCAGCTTGATAGCAAAATGGAAGCGAACGGGGTACGAAAAGCTGTGCTGTGTTCGATGTATCCAGTCTAGAGTAAGTATCTTCGTCTGTGTCTATGGCTGGGTCAGTGAAAGGCTGACAGTCTTTCTTTGGCATCGTGAATCAACAGGACATGAACTATCAAGGCTCGACATGTATCTGTCGAGTTCCAAAAGCGCAATTGCGTCCAGGGACAGTGGTCGAATGCGTTCATTGTGGGTGTCGTGGTTGCAGCTCATCCGACTAACCCGAATGCAATACGGATCATCAGAGCGCAACAAAGCTCTGCACGGCATCTCACGCCTGGTGTGATATGCGTTCTGTGCCCATGGCCCGAACCCGTGCCATCTCTCTCCAACAAGGGGCATCACGAATTAGGCAGCACGCGGCAAAAGAGGACGATGAGCAAGCTCGTGTAATTGCGTACAGAAGAACGAGATGTGAGAGACTAGAGAAAAGCGTACAAAAGAGAATAGAGACGAATCGAAGGCAGAAGAGGTGGTAGTCTCAGTCTACACGCATAGGACTGCCAGGAACAATACCTGCAGCATGAGCACCATCAATGATCGGTTTACCCAAGTTATCCAACCTCGGCGTCACACTGCCCTGAGCCTTGTTCCTACGGCCCAACAACGTAGCATTGCCCATGTTGAGCTCAAATCCGCGCTTGCGGTTCGAGTTCTGACCACGATCTCGCGGGCCTGCACGACCATCGTAGAGTGCGGCTTCGGCAAGACGACGGTCGGCACCACCCCGACCTTGGTACTGTTGCTGTTGTGTTGACTGTGCTTGCTGTTGCTGGTGGTGTTGACGCGATTGTGCGGCGGCTTGCGAACGAGCTGCAGAGCTGCTGTCGTTGTGGTCACGAGCACCTCGTTGCTTCTCGATGGCTTCACCCGTTGCATCGCCGTACTTTCGGCGGGCTTCATCGGCTTCGTCGCTCTCGTCTTCTTCGTTCAGCTCACCGAGAGGGATGTTGCCGCCAGCACGCTTCCTTGCACCTTCCTCTTCCATTCGATGGACGGCGTAGGTGACATCGAAAGCTTCCTTGAGACGGTTGATCCCGGGCGACATCATCGCATTTCGAGCTGAATTGCCCGTCTTCATGGCGGCCAAGAGTGGCGAATCGTGTGGCATCTCGGATGCCTTGGCGAGGGTAATATCGGCAGAATCGAGGTTAGAGATGGGATCCTTGACATTGCACCATGGGTGACGCAGGAACTCGTCAATGGTGTATCGCTGTCGAGGGTCAACACACAGCAAGTGTGTGATCAAGTCCTTGGCAGAGGAGCTAATGTCATCCCACCATGGACTCAAGAAGGTATAGTATCCCTTGGCGACCTTCTCTGTCAACACTGAAATCGACTCGTCGTAGAAAGGTGGGAAACCGCAAAGCAATGTGTACAAAACACATCCGAGCGCCCACATGTCGACCGACTTCGAGTATCGCTCGTCCTTGACGATCTCGGGTGCTGTGTAACCGACAGTACCACATGGTGTCATCGTGCTCTCCTCCCAGACGACTTTGCTGAGACCAAAGTCGGCGAGCTTGACTCGTCCGATTCCACCACCGCCAATGCCAGGCATGAACTCTCCCTCGTCCTCCTTCTCTTCATCGTAGGGACGCTGGATGGGCTGCTTGGAGGGAATGATCTTGATCGACTCGAAGAGCAAGTTTTCAGGCTTGATATCACGGTGAACGACACCGCGCTCCTCGTGCAAGTATCGGATGGCGTGAGCGACTTGCAGGATGACATGGCGGGCGAGGCTCTCACTGAAGTACGTGAGCTTGACAATTTGGTGGAAGAGTTCGCCTCCCTCCATGAGCTCAAGCACCAAGAAGTAGTGCTCGCGAGACTCGGAGAAGGAGATGAGCTCGACAATACCTTCGTGTTTGAGGTTTCGCATGATCTGGACCTCCTTGAGGATGTTTGCGCGCTGTTAGTGAGAACAAGAGAATGACAACGGACGAAGATGATGTCAGTACGGTGTTTCAGAGAAAAGGGTATGAAAAGCCGAGACACAACAAAGGGAGAAGTGCGAAGGTGGATAAGAATATGGCAGTGTCCCAGAATCAAAGGCGCCGCTCTCTGGCCATGAGTGCGGCCGCAAAGCAACGAACAGTGCAGTGCTGCCTGGGACAAACGCCGAGGGGCAGCGGAATCGGGGTAGAGGTAGGAGAGGAGAGGAGGAGGGAGGGGAGGAGGGGAGGAGGGAGGAGAGAGGAAAGAGAGATTTGATAGATATTTGATCGAGGAAGTGGAAAAGGGAAGCGGATCCGGGGAGACAGGCAAGACGGCGGAACAGGAGTGGACAAGTGAAACGGACCTCTGTGACGCGGTTCTTCTTTCTGAAGTTAGGGTCAAGTCGATCCTGCGAAGCCGGTAGTATGACGTTGTAGAGGTGTAGAGTAGGGAGAGCGGTTCGTCCATCGGTATGGTAGTTGAGATAGTTCGGAGGTGAGGGGAAGTGAGAAAGTGGTTAGTGTCCGCCGCCTTTTGTGTGGCATGGATTATGGTCCGATGTTCGTTCTTGCGTGCGCCGTGGTTGCTGGAAAAGACTGAGGAGCTCCAAGGACCACAGCCGCTATAGGTTCATGTGAACCTTCATCAGCTCTGGCAGCAATGTACATGCTAAATCGGCACAGAGTCGAGAAAAACAGCGAAAGAGCTACGCTTTCTGCCAAATCTCAGGGTAAAGCTTTGCCTCGATCGACTCGCTAACATCGTCAGATATGATGCCGCCCGCCGGAGTTTCCAGGCATCCGACAACACACGAGGAAGGAGCACCGTCGAGGGGCAAGTATGTGCGTCTCGCTGCCGAGCTAGAAAACCTTGGCCAGAGGTATCCAGATCGGTAGGTCGTACGCTACCTGGCAGAGCATCGTAGAGCTAAGCACTGCGCAAGGGCCACAATGCTTAGCTGTGCAATACTCTGCAAAAAGACTTAGACGGAACACGAGGCGAGAACGGAACGCAAACGAGAACAGGAACGGAAGCAAATCACGGCGCAAAGGGCAAGAACCAAGAAACAAAACGAGAAGCAGAACAGCGAAACCGAACCTTTGACTTATCCTGTGTACTTACCTGGTTGCTATTCATCTCATACTTGCGGACAACCTTGATGGCAACTTTCTGGCCAGTCTGACGATCTCTTGCTTTGTAGACGTTGGAGAAGGCACCGTCTCCCATCTTCTTGATGAGCTGGAATCGCTCGCTAAGACCTTCGTAGTAGGGCATCTTTTCGGATGCCTCGCGCTCTTCGGCAACGATGCGCTCTGCCTCACGTTGGTACTGCTCGTTTGCAGTGGCGCCCTTCGAAGTGCCGGCGGCGGGCACGCTGAGGTGGTTGCCGTTGGATGATTGCTTCATATCGCGGGCCTGCTGTGACTGAGAAGCTGTTGACTGTGGTTGCTGCGAAGATGAAGAGGCTGTTGCCGATGCGACGACGGGAATGGGAGCGGCGGCGTGGGCTTGTGAAGTTGTTGCGGGAACGGGTAATGCTTTGTCCTGAGGAGCGAATCCGGTCTGGTTGACGGAAGACTGATTCCTGGAAGAAGAGGAGCTGTCGGTGGGATGAACTTGGATCGACGGACCTGCAGAGGCGTCGTTCTGTGAGTGCGAGTCAAGACATGGCGGCAAAGATGATGGTGGAGGTGGCATCAGCATACTATTACGAAGCAGCACGAGTCAAAGAGCATAGGATCGGATAGCGATTCCGGATCCACGTTAAGTGTGAGGGTGTGATGGCCATGAAAGCAGATTGTGGGCTGCTTCGACCAAACCCTGACGGCGTGAGCAGCAACGAGGAGTGAGTTGCAATTCCGGCCGAATGATTTCGGAGAGACGTGATGGCGGGACCAATGCAACAAACTCTGGTGGCAACGGTGATGTCGAAGAATGCAATACTTACGCTCAAACCTTCTGGCGCTTCCCGAGCTGCCTTTCCGTGCCTGATGAAGTTCTTAAACTGCTCCAAAACGGGCATTGTTGGGTGGTGGTGGTGATGGTGGCGGTCGAATGCAGGTGAATCTATTGATGGTGGGTTTACAGCTCAGATTGACGACGGCAGATGTATGCGCAGTCCGGTTTTCGCAGTTAAATTTGGTTCGAGTATAGAACTCGACTCGATTTCAATTTGGCTGCTAGTTCGTTTCCTGACGAATCAACGTAGATGGTGGTGGTGACGGTGAAGGTGGTGGTGGTGATGATCAGAAGCTGAACAACGTCAAAGATTTCTCTTATATAGTACGTTGTGTCTGGCAAGAAGTTGGCGAATATGATGGGAAAAAAAGGTCCGAAATTCTGATGCCGTTTCGACGAGGTGATTAGTTAAGATGAAGAAATCGCCGGCTGAAACAGGCGTGAATGAGAGAAAGAGTGTGGTTCAGGTGATGGTCGAGAGACGTTTGCAAGTTGCACGTCTTGATTCGGCTCGCAGAAGAGGATGTAGGCGGTTATGAAGGAAGGTCGAGAGTACCAGCTTTGCAAGCGAGCACGAGGTCGATGAAAGGTGGTGGTACGAAAGACTGAGACGGAGGAGGGGACGATAAGTTGTGGTAGAGAAGAAAGTTGGTGACAGAAGTCTGATCTCCGGTACGAGGGACTTTTGTACAAAGTTGTACCAAGTGTCTAAACTGAGAGCAGGCGATGTGGTGATGATGATGATGATGATGAACAGGACGTGTGGATCCCGAGGATTGACGTCGGCGGGTAAACGTCTGCCGGCTGCAATAGTGCTTGTAAGCTTTGGTTTTTTGGCTTTGAATGCGAAGACGATAGAGAAGTGGACTACAGTGACGGCAACTTAGCAGAGCACAATGAGTCAGCAAGGGGGATGATGCACGAGGGCAGAAAGGTGGCACAGAAAGAGAGAGGGCGTTGGAGGAGGATGAGGTCAGGGCGGTAGGCGAGAGCAAGGAAGAGACGCAGGAAGGGCGAAAGACAGACAGGTCTGTGGGAGAGGAGGCTGGAGAGGTGTAGAATGACTGTTTCTGGAGTGGGAAAAGATGACGAGAAGGAGAGGATGCAGTGAGGAAACCCCAAAATAGGCCCTGCAGCAGATCAACGTCAGAGAAGTTGGCGAAGTGGGAGTTTTGAGCGGTCGGAGCAAAGAGCAGTTTCTGGTTGTCTGGCTGACAAGCTGTAAGTTGGGTAAGATGAGGTAGCTCGCTGTGTGATGTGCAGCTTCTATTGTCGACAACGTAGAACCAAATTTGGCAAACTTGAATTCCAGGCCGAGTTGATGATGATGCTGCGGCTGGAAGAGAGCAGAGATGAGGTGGGAGCTGCAGATGCAGACTAGCGACTCTGAAAATAGAGCCACGAGCCAGAGTTTGGCCTGGAGAGTGAGTATGCAAAGGCAAAACAGGCAAATCGGCAGTGACAAGGCTTCTAAGGAGATGGGAGTGAAGGTTGCGGTGCGAGATGGGGAAGCAGTCGCTGCTGACTCGGTGGCAGGGTTCTTGAACTGGAGCTGCAAGGTGGGGTCTTTGGCAGAAGTGGGGGGAAATGGAAGGGTCGGCAAAGCCAAGAGGGAGCTGCAGAAGGCGAGAAGGAGTGTCTTTCAGTCTAGCTGGTGCTGACGATGATGCCGCTGATGACGACGATGATGCGTCGAGTTGCAGCTGCCGGCCAGGAGGGAAGGCTCACAGAAGATAGAGCTCGAAAACCTTGACCAACCAGGAGATTAGCAGCGACGAGCGTTCCTGCGCTGCTGCTGCACTCGAGACGCAGCCCAACGCAATCAATGACGAGCTCCGCGCGCTTTGGTCCTTCAGCTGTCCACTCATTTCGAACCAAGGTTCCAGCAAACTGGATCCCAGTTCATCTTTGCTGTTGGACTACGGCTGTTAGCAATCTCTGTAGGTAAGAAGAAAGCATCTGGTGCGCGCCAGATATCTGTCAACAATGAACCCGCCTTATCGCCAGTAGGAGAGACTCGAAGACAAATGAGACGCTGACCTTGAAAGAGGCTGCAGCACGCAGTCGTCACCTTGCGATACGCAATACTGTTGCATAACGAAGTTGGCGGATCTGACTACAGTTGATGTTGCCCTGTGTCTCGAGCTCGTCAAGCTGAGTTGAGGCTTACAACGGCCAACCCAAGGCGACCTGCAGTAGTGTCCTATTTGTCGCGTGCTTGGCTATCAGCTCCAAAGTCAATCAGAATCGGTTTAGTGGGTGGCATTTTCGGATTGGCGAGCCGCGAAAACAGTTGCCGAATCCGATTCCGAGTCCGAGTCCGAGTCCGATTCCTAGTCCGAATGCGAAGGCCCCTTTGCAGTCCTCTTGTGACGAAGCAAAGCGTCTGAGATAGAGGAAAAAAAAAGAAAAGAAAAGAAAAGAAAAAAAAAAAGAAAAGAAAAAAAGAAAAGAAAAAAGAAAAGAAAAAAAGAAAAGAAAAAAGAACAAGGAAAACAGAGCTGTTGGGAGCTGCTCCAAATATCCGTGTCTGGATTGTTGACGAAATTGATGCAAATAAATCAAGCAGCAGAGCGTTACCTAGCTGCCCTTCGACGTAATTGAACAGATTAGCCCGTACACTCGTCTTCCGCTGCCACACTTCATAGGCAGGTCTTACAGAATTGGCTACAGAACAGTCTGAGCAAAGCCCGCCAGATGGGACTCTCAAGTTCAGCTAGCGGAGTTCATATCAAGACGTCGAACGGCAGTGCTTCCAACACGACATGACGGTGCCCCGCAGATTCATCCTCTCATCCCGAAGCGTTGCCGTGAGCTAGAGATCATGTCGACGTGCTCGATCTGTTCGAGCTTCGTCCCTGTCGTAGATCTGCATCGCACCTTGCCTGGCCATACATGGTGCAGCAGCGTTTTCGCAGTCTCGGCTTGAACTACTTAGCAGCCAATGACAACGTTTCGCAGTTACTCTCCTCCTGTCCTGCCCCTTTGCCCACGCGCACAAAGATCCACATCCACGTGCAAGTCGTTCGTTGCGGATCGTCACAAAGCAGTGGATGATCTCTTCCTTTTCCGATGCGTCGCGATCCATCGTACGCATCGGACTTGTCACGGCGTCAATCGAACGATCCATTGATTTCATCTAAATGTACATGTTACCGTCACCTAGCACTGCCAAGTTGGTTGCTGGCTTGATTCGTCTCGAAGCGGCAAAGTCGAGAATAGTCTTGCTTGGCGCCGATGCTGCTTGATGCTTGCCGCCAAGTCCTGTCAAGGTGCTCAACACATCGCTTGTGGCTGGAGACAATTGAGCAGCACCTAAGGAGCCATATAGCTGGACGTGTAATTGGAAGCTCACGTCTTCAAGTAGCGTCAGGATGGCCGGAATGCTCTCGATGACAGCCTGGCAATGAAAAGAAAGAGAGTTACAGTTAGTATTGTTGTCTTGTATGTCCAGTCTATTTTTGCAGACCTTGACTCACCTTGGACAGGAATCCAGCACCAAGTCCACTTGCCGCTTCAGGGGAGCGAAGCGGTGTCAGCCCTCGCACATCAACCTTGTTCTTCGTCAGATAGCTTGGTGTTGCAAGGTATCTCACAAGCTTGTCGACACCATCTCCGTCGTCCTCGTCAGCAGACTGGTCGCGGTAAAGTTTCTCTTGCGGGCTGTAAGAGTCAACAATCACGATGCTTGATGGTTTCGCTGCCTCGACAAGAGTCTGGACCATGTCATGGAAGCGGCAAGATCGAAGCTGCGGTGGTGGTGCCACTAGCGCCGCGGTGATCTTGTCCCCTGATACGGATTCGACCACTGCGATTGATGCATGTTGCTCTGTCCCCGTTCGTAGCAAGTACTGCTCGGCTGGTGCGGACAGAGATGAGAGCAACGCAGCGCCTGCGTTCCCTATCAAGACCAAAAGTTGGGTGCCAGATTCGAGAGTCGAGGAGCTCGCTCCACTACCGGAAACGATACGGAATGGCTCTTGCCACTTGTTGTCGCCGACCTGAGTACCTGCCTCGAACTCATCCTCAGAGCCCGACTCGAGCTCGTACCTTGGTGCTGGGACCTCACGGTTGACAGGGTCAAACTCCATGTCTAATATGCAGTGTGCTCTCCAGCTGTCGGAAGGGGCAGCTTGCGGGAGGAGATGGCCCCTGTTGTAAAAGGATGTCTGCCGTAGGAGAAGACTGCGCTAGGGGCTCGCTGGTCAAACCAAGGTGTCAGGTCCAAAGACGATGGCTTTGACTAGAAAGGACGCAGAAAGAGGGGTGTGGTCCTTGAGCTTCGAAGTGCGGAAGAGGTTGCGGAAAGATTCGAGCCACGCGCAAGCTTGACCAACACTTCAGGGTCCAACACCTTCTCAAGCGTCGTCAGCCAATAATTTCCGTGTTCCGAAGCTTTAAAAAATTCAAGTTTGTCGTGCGAAAGGCAAAAGCTCAACTTGGCCTGTCGGATTGTGCAATGCATAGCCTATCTAACGCAACTAACTCACATGGCACTTTGCTTCTCAACTCACCTTGCTATGCTATTTTCACGAATGAAGTCCGTTTCAGACCGAATCGACCGACGTGAATACAAGACGAGCATGTCATGTGTATGATTGGCTACTGATGGGCTCGGTCTAGCATCAAAAGCGTTAATCTATTCGCCGTTCCTCGATTTATCTCTTGCATCGTTAAGCGAGTTTCACTTGAGACGCAATCCTGTAGTCGAATTCAACCTTCCCCACCCTGTCCGTTCTTCATCAACAAAAAGAACTTATCAAGTCACACGGAACCACCTTTCTGCAGCACAGGGTCCCACTCATTCCTTCATCCCAAGGTGGACGGAAGATGTGTCAAATGTGAACTTGAATCGAGTATGAGAACGTCCAGCTTTAAGACTACAAGACGGTACTGTGCTGTAGAGTGGATGCAGAGACATCTCCTCGTACGGTGACAGCGATGCGAAGTCGGAAGATCTGTGAGATACCGCTGGCCTGAAGACCGATCTTCTCCCCGCGATCGCACTTTTTATGGCTTCTTATCTGTTGTGAGAGAGGAGCAATCAAAAAGTTTCACTTGACAACCGAGGGAGAACGACTCGTGACCACCAAAGCACGCGAGCGAACAAAGGTTCCCCTCTTCTTCCTCCCACATTTCATCAACTGGTTGGAGAACATTGAAGCCGTCCCCGCTCCAGAAGACTGGTTCGGTCGGTCGGTCTCCTTCCCTGCGATCTGCTTATAAGCTCAAAGCTCGCACGCAAAAACGAGAGCCTCCCTATCTCTCCCCTTCATCCTTCAAACCTGAAGCTCGCCGGCGATCACGATGCTCGGACGGGACGCTCCCCTAGCCTCTACTTGGGCTGCTCTTCTCGCAGCCCTTCTCCTAATCGTCACCAGCGAGATCGCTGCTTCTCCTGTCACCTATCCCTTCCTCGAGGTCCGCAACAATGATCAACAGCCATCCTTCTACGGAGCTGCCTCCCAAGGCAACGCTCCTGCCTACCGCGTTACTGGCAAGAACGGTGCTGTCTCATCCGAGGTTGACGTCTGTTCCAACATCGGCGCTCAGCTCTTGCAGGACGGTGGCTCAGCCGTCGACTCAGTGATTGGTACCGCACTGTGCGTCGGATCCATCGCCTCATTCCATTCTGGCTTTGGTGGAGGTGGCCACGCTCTCCTCAGGTCGCCTGTCTCTCAGGATGCCAACACCAACCACAAGCGTAGCAACGACAACGACGCTCACAGCAAGAGTGCCAACTACATCCACGTTGACTTCCGTGAGACAGCTCCGGCTGCTTCCACTGAGGACATGTTCTCCGCCAACCCTGTCAAGGATGCTTCTCTGCACGGTGGCCTTGCGGTCGGTGTTCCAGGAGAGCCCAAGGCTTGGTGGGACCTCCATCAGAAATATGGCAAACTTCCATGGTCTAAGTTGTTCGAGCCTGCCATTACACTCAATCGTCTGGGCTTCAAGGTCACCACGGAGTTGGCCAAGGCTCTCAACACTACTCAGTATCCCTTCCTCTGCTCAGAGCCTCTCTGGAGCGAGGTATACTGTCCCCATGGCAAGCCAGCTGGGCTCGGACAAACCATCAAGAAGGAGCGCTTCGCAAAGACCCTTGAGTTGCTCGCTCAGCAGGGTATTGATCCCTTCTACCACGGAGACGTTGCAGCAGACATCGTTGACACTATCCATAACAACAAAGTGTACAAGGGCATCATGACTAGGGAAGACCTGGCCAACTACAAGGTCGAGTTCCGTACACCTCGCAACGTCACTCTTAGGGGAGGAGAGTACAATATCTATGGTACTGTCGCTCCTTCCTCTGGAAGCGTCGTGCTTTCGACCTTGCAGACTGTTGACCAGTTTCGTGCTGATGGACAGGAAAATCTGAAGGATATCAACCTTTCCACCCATCGTTTCATCGAGGCGAACAAGTTCTCCTACGGAGAGAGAACCAATTATGGGGATCCAGCTTTTGTTAAGGACGTCTCACGTCTCGAAGGAGAGTACCTCCAGCTAGGCTTTTCGAAGAAGAAGAAGGCCAAGATCGACGACACTCGTACTTTCCCTACAGCTTATTACATCCCAGAGAACAAGAAAACGGATGTGCTGACCGATCACGGCACATCGGCCATCACGGTCGTCGATTCCGACGGTATGGCAATTTCTTTAATCACCACCGTCAACACTTTCTGGGGGAGCACTTTGATGACCAAATCAGGCTTCCCTCTTAACAACGAGATGGATGACTTTTCTTCGCCTGGATCGTCGAACTTCTTCGGCTTTGCGCCCAGCGCAGCCAACTACATTCGTCCTGGCAAGCGGCCTCTATCTTCCATCTCAGCCGTGATCGCGGAAAATGCGCACACAGGCGAGCTCAAACTCAGTCTCAGCTCTGCCGGCGGTTCCCGGATCATCACTGCCGTCACTCAGGTCGCCTACGACGTTTTGTTCAAGGGCGAGAATGCTCAGAAGGCTCTTGCTGAGCCGAGATGGCATGATCAGTTGAGCCCCGGCCAGACCACGGTTGAGAGCGCTGCGCCTCAGGTCCCTGGCTTTGTTGGGTTCAGCAAACAGACAGCAGCTTTTTTGGCTACCGTAGGACACAACATCTCTTGGGTTCCCATTGGAAGCTCGACCGCTCAGGCAGTCGAAAGGCTCCAAAATGGAGAGTTGTTGGCTGCGACTGAGGTCAGGCAGCTCGCTGCTAAGGGTGCTGCCTTCTAAATTTCAGGACGCGAATGTTTGGTTCTGGTAGCCCTGTCAGAGAGAGAGAGAGAGAGATTGTCACCTCCAATACAGCACTTCCATCGACACAGAAGGTATGCAGCATGACCTCACATTGCTCAGTAGAGTGCTATGTCTACAAGTGAGAAGCGTGACAAAGGAAAAGCGAGCGGAACTGAGATCAGGCTAGCCTCCCAAACAACCCAAACATACGCCACCTCGTCTGGGCGTACGAGCGCGTTCAATAGCCTCATACATCCCCAACTGCTGCTCCGTCTGAGCACCAGCTGGAAAGGTGTTCAACCTTAGCAATCTAGGCCCACTTTGATCAATCTTCCAAAAGAGGTGAGCATCGTGCGCTACCAGAAGGTTATTCTGATCAATATCTCTCTGAGCTAGGTTCCATCTCTGACCCAAGAGACTAGTATTGAGCACCCGGGTGGAGACAAAGAACGTACTTCCCTTGCGATTGAAGGATATGGGACCGTTGCTTGGGATGAGAGCGTGCTGAATGGCTCGTTGCTCGAGATCAGGCTGAGCTGGGAGAAGGTAAGATTAGTCTGAGCAACTTAGGTCCGCCTCCATCGATTCGCCAAAAGAGATGCGCATCCACAAGCTCCAACCGCCCTCCTTCTTGCATTCTTAGGTTCCACTTCTACCCAAGGTCACTATCGCTTTTCACCTGGGTGGAAACGTACATCGCTTCAGGTGTAAGCTCCGAGAGGAAAGGCCCGTTGCCTGCAAGGTGAGCGTGTTGCAATGCTTCAGCCTCTAGGTGGGGATGTGCACCGCTCAGATGAAAATAATGATCACGACCCTTGATGCCTTGTACCGGGACTTGATATAGGGATTGGTCTAATCGAGGCTAGCAATACTTGTGGCAGTAACTTAACACAGGACGTATGCATGGAAGATCCGACGTGCCATGTGATGCGACTTATCGTACGAATGGATACATGCGCATTTTTCGATGGTAAGCGAAGGGCCACGATCACTCCATTTCGTCGCAACGCTTTGAGCCATCTCGCTCGCTCGCCTCTCTTCCTTCTTCTCAATCACTTTCTCTTCGTCGCACTTGCCTCCAGGCTGCGCTTCGTCAAGCTTCACCTTCCCTCCCGCCCGTTATACAATACATTTCACTTCTCACGCACGTTAGTTTCTTATACCGCTTTTCTTGTATATCGTTCTTGTGCGCATTCCGCCTTGCTTACACGCGGAGCTCGCAAGCGACTCACTCGAGTTAGGCAATTTAACATTCCTTTTTTCCTCAATTTCTCAGCCTCCTTTTCCAACAATTTTCACGCGTGGTCAAGGGCGATAAAAGGGCGATAACTTACCGTTGATGTGGGGAACCCGGCTTTTGGAAGTCAAAATATCGGATCAAGACCTTTCCTCAATTGAACCGAGCACAGGGTCTTTGCCATTCTGTGTGCAGTACCAACCTCGAGGTGCTTGACTTCACCCAACTCGACAACATCATTCAAAGCTGTGTTTGTTAGCACAGCCAACGCCCTTTCCACGGCCCTCTACCCCTTTTCCTAACTCGTTCTGCTTTGTTTCTCCCACCAACCATCCGCTGTCAAGATTTGAAACCACACGAAGATGTCCGTTGCAACATTAAACAACAACAACGCTAACGGTGGGCTTCCGAGTTACGTCAACGTAGCACCGACTGAAGCTTCTCCGAGTCCGTTACCAGTATCGACAGTTGCGTCCAGCGATGAAGAGCCTTTGCCTCCAGGTATCACTCAAAAAGAAGCCAATGACCCAACGAGCGTCTACAGTCAAACCAAGGCAACACTTCAACTGCCCTTCATCGCGACGACCCAACGTGTACAGCCACCGCCACCTCAGACTGCACCCTTACCTTCATTTCTGCTGCACTGCACTGTGTACGCCGTGCATGATGCACGAACACCTCATCCGGTACCCTTCCAGCAAGTCGGTTGTCCAGCAGCCTACTCTCGAGGCTTGGTACTGGCAAAGCGAATCGGTGTCGAGCTTCCACTACCGTATCTCGGTAACAGACGAGACACAGACACATATGCATACCTCGCACATCCACAGCCCAAAAATGGAGCCGAGATGGTAGGCCGTTCTGGAGATGTGGGCAGGTACAGAAAAGTCAGCCTTTTTCGGGCCCAGGCGAGGGAGTTGACTGGTATCGTGTCCAGACCGTTAGTGGAGAGAGTGCTGGGATCTGTGTATGCAGACGTGGGAGTCCATGGGAGGATGGCCATTTTCCCAGCTGAAGCTGTGCTGCGGTACTCGCATAAATCTATCGATGCAACGCAGGTCACAACTGGTGAGGATGATGGGGAGCAGAAGAGCGGGTGGCTGTCCAAGCTCAAGGCAAAGGCAAAAGGCAAAGGCAAAAGCGAGAACGAGCAGGCCGCTGCTGGTGTCCCGGCAGAGCAGCTTTTGCCAGCTATCGACCCTCCAGCTCCAGCATACGATCAAGTACCTTCAGGAATCCGCTCAATCGAAAGCCCAATGGTTTATGCGACCATCGACCTGCTCGCACCCCCATCGCGTCTTCTGGAAACTGGCGGTCCCTATCCGCTCGAGATGAACAAGGCATCCGATGCTGACATCTCTGTCTCATCTCGACTCTTGGCCGAATTTGACCGCGCATCGGTTGAGGAAAGGTTTCAAAGATTCATGTTCACACCTAACGGTGGCGACAATCAGCTGCTCGCTGACATGCTCAACGCGCTTGAACGTCGAGGTGCTGTTTGGACCGAAGCTGGTCGACTTATCGCTCCAAGCTCAAGAAACCCCAGACCAAGGGAAAGAGCTAGGTTCCTTGTCAAGGGTCTCTTTCCAGAAAGATGGGTTCTCCGATGCAAGTATTACAGAAATCGCAAGTACGAGCCTATGCCAAGCGACCTCGATCCAAAGGAGGTAAAGAAGTTCGGCAGCCCATTGATTGTTCATACTGCTATCGAGAGGACCGGGGCTGAAGGTGTTGACTTGGCTGATTTTGTTGCTCCTCGTTCTGGATCCCCTGCTACTGGGTCTGCCGCTGAGGGCGGACCAAGACTCGAATGGGAATGGGCCGAGGAGGGAAGGCTCATCACCAACCCCTCGCAACGATCGACAACAAGTGCTGGCGGTGCAGAGACTCCACGACCCGACTACATAACAGCCAAACAAGAAGTCTTGCAGGGATATGGCATAGAATCTCCTCGAGCAAAGGCGTTGATCGAGGCCGAACAAGACTTCTTCAGGGGCTGGAGCATTGGATATACCGAAGAGCCCTTCAAGAACGGTGGTTGGTTGGAGATTCTCAATACTCAGTCGGGAATGTACTATGCAGGTGGAGTCGGTGGTTTGTGACGAGGGGCTTGGGCTTGGCGACCTTTGAAAGACAAGATAGATTAACTTTCAGCCTCTGTGTTTGTGCGTTGTATGTGAGATTGTGTGGTTGCACGGATCTAAGACCAACTCGACAAAGAGAGACGAAAGTTTTGACAAGTGACAAGGTGCTGTGCACGATAAAAGCTTCTCCTGCTCAACTCTGCGTAAAGTAAACCTGACCAGCAATCCAAGCCTTTTCAAGCGCCCCTCCCACTGCCTTCAAACCACCTTCGAACGCTTCGCCATTGGCACATTTGAACCATTGCATCATACCCAACACCTTGATATCTGCATAGATGGGATTATCACCACCTAGCCAGAGGCCCTTCTTGTTCTTCTTATTCTCATACAGCTCTCCGAACGGTTCCATCGCCTTTGCATAAACTTTATCCACGCCACCATCTCTCTCTGCATTCTCTTTCGCATCAGTCTCTATGATTTCTTTCGGTGACTTGCCCCAATCGCTAATGCGAGTTTCGTGGAAGAAACCTTGACTTTCCGGGTCCAAAATGTGATACACCATCGGGATGATGGACTTCCATCGATGATCTTTCGTGTATAAGCTTGCTGTGAATTGCTCTTTCAATCCTGAAGCGAGCTGTTTTGATGCTTCATCAGGAAAAAGTGAGCGAGAAAGATCGCCCCCGTTTTCGAGGTAAAGCTGTTGGAGTAGAGCAGCGATGGTCTCGCTTTCAGTCACCCATTCTTTCTCCCCAGACCCGGAACGAGGTGGGGACAGTGTGATAGCTGGTAAAGTGTATCGACTGTCTTTGGGTTGAGGTAGCTCAACGGCGGAGAGAGTCGGGCCAATCTTGCACATAGGGATGTACTCGTGCTGGAAGGGAATGCCGAGAATGCGAAGGGCTAGGTAGGTACGTGTGGTGAAGGGAGACCATGGCTGTTTGGTGGTTTCACAGTGGATGTCGTAGAATACGATCTGTGGGTAGCCTGACATGATGAGGGGTTCAATGCTTGATGGTTGGATGAAGTAGAGAAGGAAGTCAGAGTCATTGTGGTCGTTGTGGAGTGCTTCCTTCGCAAAGGCGAAGGCTATGGCTCGTGCGTGTGGTTCTCCTTCGGCTATGTAAAACAAGTGGGGTCAGAGACGCGTGGCAAAGGTTGTCAGGAAACGGCACTCCGCGGAGATACGACTACTCCACCGCTTGGACACGAAGAAGCATGCATACGGATATGACTCGGCTCCTCCTTTCGGAATGGGTCACGCCAAAGTCTTCATGAGATCTTCATAGAAAGCAATATGGTATTGAAAGAAAATGGGAATATACATCTTGAACAAATACAAAAGGAACAGAGCATCTTCGAAACAGAGTGTCCATCTACCACATCCCCTTCAGGCACCCGAAACGGACAGCTTAGCGAACAGCTTAAGCAGTGCCTTGTTCGCCTTGGGATAGTGTCCAGAAACGAGCTTCGCTACAGTGACTTGGAAGTCAGGACGACGCTTAACCCTGTCCCAGTTCTCCGCTACGTACTCGAGATGAGCTCTCTGAACCTCGTCAAATCGGTCAACGAACGGGCTTAACAGATCGGCCAACACCGTCTTGGGTGAGAGCTCGAGACAGATGTGATCGAAGGCCTTTTCGGCGAGATCGCGTAGACCGAGTTGACGACCGACGCAGTAGGCTGCGGTGGCGGAGAAGACGGGTGGGTAGCTGGGTGATTTGCTGACGCGAGGTGCAGGAAGGGGGGCATTGTCATCGTCGTTCTCGTCATCCTCGCTGCGGTCATCGGCGGATTGGTCGCGGTCAGAGTTGAGCGAGGCAGAGGATGAGGAATCGCGGCGGGAACGACGGTAGCGACGAGCAGGGCTGCGGGCGGGGAGGCGAGAGGCGAAGGTTGCGTGACCGGTGTAGAGGTAAAAGATGAGAGCTTGGAGGGTGGCAGCTGAACAGCCTGTGACTTGAACACGAGATGCGGTGGCGGGGCGAGAGCCGTTGATGGCGGAGGAGAGATCGTTGCCTGCGCTGTAGCGACGGACACGACCGCGGCCGACGGTGTCGTTGCCGTAGTCAGTGGTGCTCGCGGTACTGGGCGGAATGCCTGCAGGCTCGGTCTCGGCGGTAGGGGATGCCTTGTCCTTGTTCATGAACTTTATCAGCTTCGAGAAGCGCGATGAGGAGCGCAAAAATGTGGGATGGGCAGCGATTTCGATAGGAGCAGGTGCGGGAAGGGTGTTTCCAGCAACCTTGCCTCGGTTGCCAAGGGTGAGATCAAGATCGTCCTCTCCAAAGCTGTCGATGTCCTGATGAGTGCCATCGTCGTGCCCGTCATCATTGTGTCGATCCTCGCAGCGCTTAGGCTGTTCAGCCACCGAGTCAGCGTACTCTTCCTCGCCATCTTCAGCATCGTGACGGTCACGAACGTCATCGGCATCGTCATCGCGTTGATCGTTGAGTGCACCGAGACGCGAGTTGCGTCCTCCGTAATCAACCAGACCGAGACTGTTGGTCGATCGGTGGCTGGCTTGGGGACGAGGGCCGGCCTTAGCACCAGCGCCGTTTTGCTTCGCTTTGGCAGCAGCAGCGTTGATCTGCTCCTGCTCCATCGTGTCGAGCTCAGAATGGCCAGTGATGTTGATCTGGTGCATCAGAGCAGGGCAAGCTTTCTTGAGAATCTTGGAGTTAGCAAAGACAACTTCTTCTTTCTTTCCGCCTGCACTGACGACAAGCTCGAGATCGGCCCATGGCTGGCCAAAGATGGCACTGTGGACAGCGTGAAGCGTCTGCTCAGCTACGTGAGGGACGAGAGTGAAGGGGTCAGCAGCATCGGCCTCATCGATCTCAGCTCGGTCGGCAGCAGCATCATCATCGTCGTCGTCGGCAGCATCGAGGTAGGCTTTGCGAGAGCGAGAGATGGGAGCGGCAGACTTGCGGGTGAAGCGGTAGGTATCACCTCCGTTAGGGCCGATACGAGGCGAGGGAAGGGGCTTCTTGTTGCGTTGGAGAACGTCGACAGCGGCCATGGTAGATATCTTCCTGCTGGTCGAGATGGAAGTAAAAAGATGTAGGAGGCCGTCCAAATGAGCGAGTCGGAAAGGTGAAGAAGAAAGTCCAGGAACTGGGAGGGAGGAGTTGTAGAAAGGCGAGGGTCTGAGGAAGGGAAGACAGCGGGGCACGCGCAGGAAGGACAGCTCACTTTATATATATCAGCGTAAAAGGCCAATTCTGCGAGCTCCCTATCACAGTATCGACGAGGACAAGCCTCATTGCGACAGAAAGAGGCAGAGTGACCGACAACGACATCTTTACTCCTTTCGCAGCAGGAGATGACAAGGAGGGCCGAAGAACGGCGAGCTGAGACCGATCGGAGAAGGTCTCGTAGGTGAAACAGAATGCGCGTTGAACGACGATCGGAGAATACATATCAACCAATCGCAACACGATCAGACAGGCAGGATGTAACCGAAGAGAGCGGCAATGGGTTTCAAATTCGGCGTGCCAACTTGGACGGCTTGCGATCTCGGACAGTTAAAGGAGGCGTCCCTCGCGATTAGGATCAGGATCAGGGTCAGGGTCGCGTGGAAGAAGCGGTCAGGGCCTTGCTCGGGTAAGTGGCCTCGCTTGAGTTTGCACGATGGGCGGAGGAAGTCACCGGAAGATATTGCGGCTGGAAGGCCGCACGAACCGGCCTCTATGACGATTCCTAGTCTCTTTCTTGAGTCAGGGTTCAGCCTCAAACCAGTCGAACGGAATGTGGAAAGCTAGAGAGGCACTTTCCAGGCAAGTCGAAGATCGAGTTGCAGGCAGACCAAACGGCCTGCAGAGGCCTGTGGAAGGAACAGCGCGGGGCGAGAGTTGCAGCGGGGACGAGCATTTCATGCAGCTCCAAGGGAGGGGGGACCTTGTACGACTTGCTCAGAGGCTGGAGAGACAGCAACGAGAACGAAACGACCTCCGTGATTGGCGGGCAATCAACAGACCCAAGACGGGATAGCTACTCACGGGCTAGGCGAGCAAATAAATACAGCGAGAACCCGCGCAGAATGGCATAGAATCTGGGAGTAAATCATTGCAAGTCGAGGTCAAGGCTCGACTGACTGCGATCGATACGAGGGCGGAACCAGACCTCGGCACGAGGTGGGATGGCCTTGCTAAGGCCCAATCTGAGTGACTCTTTGAGGCGGTTGCGGTTGCGGTTACGGTACGATTTGAAGGCTTTTTCGACGACGCCGCACCAGAGGAGACTTGGAAAGAAACGGGCTGCTCATACCCTCATACCTCCCCGGAAACGGACCTAGGTTCTTTCCTCTGCCCTTAGCCTCTTATAACATGTATTTAGTCCAGCTCTTGGTCAGGAATGTACACACACGCACCGATTTTGTTCGCTGCAGCTGCAGCTGTCAGCATTGCATCTGAAACCCGACCATGGGAATTCAACCGCGTTGCCCACCGTCAGCTTGTCAAGTCACCCTTTCGCTCTTTACGCTCGAGGATGAGCGTGAGAGATGCTTGCTCCGCATCCGGATCACCAACTCGTCAAATGATAAACTGAAACTGGAAAGGGTTTCTGTTCGTACCATCCCTGGTATGACTGCAACTAGGGTAGAGTGATGGTTTGAATCGCGCGCGTGAATCTTCTTCGAGTTCCGCTCGCTTTCTCGGCACGCCGGTCTCGACTGCTCTCTCTAATCGTTCCAGTCCGTGATCAGCAGGCGTATTCTGCCAAGACGACGTGTGCTAGGTCATAGC
This sequence comes from Ustilago hordei, assembly GCF_900519145.1. NCBI lineage: Eukaryota > Fungi > Basidiomycota > Ustilaginomycetes > Ustilaginales > Ustilaginaceae > Ustilago > Ustilago hordei. The sequence goes on along the minus strand of NW_024545279.1, from coordinate 399,756 downwards.
TCAACAATCGGCCGTCTCAGACAGCATCACTCTGTCCAAGAGCCGAACAGATGCTCGATGTGACCGGATTTGGAGTCGCGAGCGGAGTTTCACGGGAAGGAGAATTACGGTAGAAGCTGCACAGCGATGCCAACGTGCATCGAACGAAATTCGCTGTAAGACGGCATCTCGCTAAGCTTTACCGCTTCTCTTTGCTGTCTCGCCCTTCAATTTGTTAGTTCTTCCGACGTATGCAGAGCGGTCAAGTTGCAACTTCTCTCTCGTCATCCACGCTCATCGCCGAGTTCGTACTAGCGGTACTAGTCGAGCAGAGACATCGTCCGGTGTGGTTCTATCGTTTCATTGAAAGACGTCCAACTTGGCGTTTGCAATCCGTGTTGCAAGACAATTGGCGGCAACAGGACCGTGCTTGGTTAGGTCCGCAACTCCAGAATAGCCTCTTCGTACGCCGCAGGAAAGTGAGCCGCAAACATGTCGCTGCGCAACTCTGGCAAGCTGAAGAAGGCCAGAGGACTCTCGACGTGGTAGACCTGCTTATTGTTGATCCAGATGCAACGTCCCGGCGGTATCAAGGGTCCACCCTGTGCTGCTTCTGAGCGCAAAGTGGCTGAATCTAGCTCCTGCCTTCTTGTCGCTAATGCATGCAGCGGTGCTTCGTCTCGCTGTTGAGGCCCGACCCATGGCGAAGGTGGGATGCGAGATCCTGCCGTGCTATCAGTATCCAGTCGTGCTTTGATGGCTGCGTATAGATCACTTTCCACTTCGCGACGCAACGACCATAGCTGCTCCTCGATCCGCTCCTTTCTATGCAGCATCACGTCGTCTGCGTCCTCGGCCATGCTGATCGATCGCCAGTCCCAGTAGCTTCGCAAGATGTGAATGTGTGCATCGTCTTGACCCTCTGACGATGCCATTGCATGACGGCGTCGTACACGTGCCAGAGCTCCGAGCACACGACGAAGTTCTCGTACCTGTCCGTGCCCTACACGCGGAATGACATCGCTGCCAAGCACTACAGTTGTTACGAGCGGCACTGACCCCATCGCCGCACGCGTCGCCAGATCAGCAGTCATCGTGACTGGGCTCGCAAAGCTGACAGCGCGGATAGGTCTACGAGCGGGCAGGCCTGAGGACATATTGGTCACCCATGTGCCCGAGTCAGGCTCGGCGCCATCGGGAATGAAGTACTCGGCGAGCAGCAGCGCAGCGGCACTGGCGATGGCGCCCCCTAACGAGTGGCCACAGAACATGACGCCGAAGCCTTCGTTCTCGGCAAGCGCCTGACGAAGGGTAGCGAACAGCTTGCTCTGCGGTGAGACGAGCGCCTTGGCAGCACGCCAGATACCGGCGTGGCATCGGAATTCTTCCCCGGGCGTAGGCTGCACCTGCGGAAGCTCAATTTCTTCCGTCTGCAGCTCGAGATCCACGATGATGTCTGAGAAGGATTGCGTTCCACGCACCGCGACGCAGACCACCTTGCGAATGTAGTCTCGCACGACGTAGAAAGTCGGGCTGTAGTCGGCATCGGCGTCAAGCGTCTGGATGTCGGCATGCAGCACATCGTCGGCGTTGAGACGCGACAGATAGGCGAAGGTCTGACGGGAAAATCGGTCACCTGACGGTGTGAAGGTAGGTGGCAGATCAACAATGTGAACGTGCAGTCCGTAAGCTGAGATGGCAAGACGACCGCACCACTTGATGGTGCGCACCAGATCACGATTGCTCTCCTTGAAGGCTCGCAGGTCGTGGTGCGTAGCGCCAGGCTGAGAAGCACCTACTTGAGGAGAAGTCATAAAGTCGTATACACGTCCAAAGTAGCCGGTGCTCGCCTGACCCGGTCGCGCTGCATCCAGTCTCGGCGTCTTTGCAAACTCGAGAATGTCGTCGCCGCGATTCGTGACGACCATCTCGCCCTCGCTGCTCTCGTCTTCTTCTTCTTCTTCTTCTTCTTCTTCTTCTTCTTCGCCGTACGCTTCATTATCTTCATTGGGGTTGAAACCGTTGTCGTCCCTGTTGTCACCATTGGCGACCCGCGACGACCATCCATGTCCGTTCCCAGCCCAGTCCTGAACATTTGGATGGCCATGAACATCGTTGTCGTCGTTGTCGTCTGAAAGAGCACTCGTTCCATTTTGCTGAGCCCAGCTTCGTCGCTTCTCCCCCAATGCTGCTCTTGACGCTGCACGATGAGCGCCGATATCGACTCGGTCTGGACCTCGTGGCTTATGTACTCTGTCGTTGTGGTCTTGCCTCGAAGGTCTCGTCCAGCCCTCAAGCGCTTGCAGACCAGCTCCTTCGGCGAGGTAGCGTTCTCGGGTCACGCTGTGCAAGCAGTACAGCTCGAGTAGACCTCGCATCACCTGCCATTGGGACAAACTCTTTGGTTTTCTGTGACCTTGCGAGTCGGCCTTCTTCTTAGGTCCTTTCTCTTCGTGATCCTCGACTGCGACGGTCGCCCACTCTGCCTGAATGAAGCCGTAAGCTTCAATGACACATTGCGCAAGAACAGTTCGCCCGGTGAGATTGTACACCATCCAGCGTAGGAACCATAGCACTAGGGACACTCGCTCGTACGTTGCATACGCGAGGTCCACCAGATGCGCCAAAATAAAGACAACCAACCCGAACGTGTGTGACACGATGGCGACCAGCCCGCCATAGTCCGCTTCGGCATCTGCTCCGTTGCTGGTCGCAATCGTTTCTGAGATGGCCGGGCTCCTGTTGCGAAGGCCCAAGTCGCCAATCAAGAACCACAGGACGAACGAGCGTGTGCGGCCAGATGAGTCGACATGGATCGTGCTTTGACTCGGGCGATGCTGCTTTTGGGGATCGATCGTACCATCAGAGATCTTTCTTGCCGCCTTTGGGCCTGAGCTTGTCGGTGTTTCGGCATCGCCTGCATCTCTCTGACCGGATGCCGTGTCGAAATCATGCCTCGATTGAGCTGCAATTAGCATTGACGAAGGTGTCAATCGAAGCGAGCCGTTGCTCTTTCCACGCTTCGCATCTGCTACTTTTGAGACCTCCGTTGCTGACTTTGAAGCAGCGTCGGCGGTTTCCGCATCGCGCAAAGCAGAAAAGGCGGTGAAGTCTGTCGTGGCTCCTGTCAGAGGTGATCTAGCACTACCAATCGCGCGCAAGCCTGATGGACTGTCGTATGTGAGCGAACCGCGGCGGGAAGCAGCTGAAGTGGGGAAGGGTGACGGGAGGACTTCGATATGCGTCGGCACGAGCCTCGGCGTGCCTGGTGGCAGACGCAGCGACGAGCTGCTCGTATTGAGGTGGAGATGAACCATAGGCGGAGCATGCAGGCCTGAAGGTTCTCCGTATGGCGTCCAGGGTGAGGGTGGCAAGCTGAGCATGGTCGGTGGGAGCTGCGGCGTTCGAGGTGCTGAGTGGATGTAACGAGCAGACAGGTAGTCGCCGTTGGCGGTAGTCGGTGGACCCATTGAGCGATGGTCCGGTGCTAATGGTGTGAAGGGGGAAGAAGGCATAGAAAGCTGAACTGGGAGTAGGCGTGGTGCTGCTGGGAAGTCGCGGAATGCATTCGATTTGCTTGAACCTCTTGAGGAAGGACGTAGCAGTGGCGAAGAGATCGGGGGCAGATCCGGTGAAGCAAGCTCATCGTCCGGGATCTGGCTTGGATCAAGAGGTTCAGACTCGAAGACCGTATTCAGGTGCCGACCAGCGGCATCGACTGAGTTGTTGCGGGATCCACGGCGTGAAGGGACAGCTCGACGTGCTGCTGCGGACAAGAATGGGCTTGCTGATGTGACTGCCGGGCTTTTGCGGACCTCGACGTCGGACGCTACTGCAGCAGTAGCAGGAGATGCGTCGAGCCTGATTTGCATGGGAGTGTCGGTCTCAGCGGCTTGTATCGCACCTGCGCCGTTCGCGGTCAAGGGGGACGATGCATCACCGTCGAGAATACCGTTCGGGCCTGCAACGGGCGATTTTTCAATCTTGATGCGGGAGGCGCTGCCAGCTGAGCCTGATCTAGATCGCACCAGCTGAGCAGGCTCTGTGTAGCTCCGGAGAAAGGCTGGAGGCTGGTCAAAGCGTCGGTATCCTTGAGCGCATTTCGCAGATGTCTCTGCAGCGTGTGCAGCTTTGACGAAGTTGGTGAGAGCTGTAAGAGGACCCACCTTGTGGGCTGGACGGTTGCGTGCGGCAAGCTTCTCGGCCTGCTTTCTTGCCTTTTCACGCTCGCGCATGCGACGTACGCCGAGCAGGCCTTCGAAACTGGAAGCATCGCTGCCGTGGTCGTCGAGCAAGGGCGGTGGTAGCACCAGTGCACCCTCTTCGTAGCCATCGCCTGGTTTGGATCGCCAAGAAGAGCCACCCTGCCAAGCTCCTGGCATGGCAACAGGACTGGGAGGCGCCTCAGGAAGGGTGTGGTCGTGGTAAGCAGAACCGATACCAAATTCCGACTTGGAAGTCTGTGTGAGTTTTGGCCGACGTCCTGCTTTGAGCACGATCGTGTCAGGTAGACGGCCGAAGCCGAAGCCTGGTGAGCTGGCGCCATTTGTGTCCAGGTGCTTCTTGCTTTGCGGCTCATCCTGCCCTTTTTCTTCGCTCGAATCCAATCTCTGCTTGCCTCTGGTGTGAGGTGTGTAGTTGTTGAGTTGCAGCAGGCTGGATGGTGTTTGTTTGCGGTTGACTTTGCCGACTTCGAAGCTAAGTCCACCGCGTCTGCTGCGGACCTTTGAGAAGCCGTCATGATTGCCCTCTACGACAGCACCTTGTCGAGTGAGGACTTGGTGCCACATTTGTGCTCTGCGCTCGGCAATGGTCGCGCCGCTTCTAGACGAAGATGCTTGCGACGATGCTGATTGCGGTAGCTGAAGACGAAGTTTCTTCTTGCCGAAGGAGCCGAGTGCGCTGGTCCAGGTCTGTAGGCCTTGCTTAGATGCAGTTCCACGCTTGCTGCTGGTCGACTGCGACTGCCTTCGATCTCTGCTTTTGTTCAACGTGACACCACTGTCATCGTTCTCACGGACAAACGAGAGGTTCGCAACTCTACCGGAGCTGTCCTTACGCAGAAGCAGCGCGCCTAGCGCTTCGATTGCACTACCATTGCTGGGTCGCTTGCGTTGGCTCCTCCTTCTTCGTGAGCTCCCGAACTGCTCGGAGGTATAAGGATCGTGTGACTGGCGTGCATCTGTTGGTAACGCATGAGGCGAGCGGAGAATATCCCACTGATCAGAAGTTTCGGGCGCATAATACATCTCTGAGCGTGATAGGATGGCGGATACGGTTACATAGCGAGCGGACGGTGCTGAAGTTGGATATAGAGACGGGTGTTGCTGCTGCACTTGCTCCGGCTCGAGGTTGGTGTTGATGTCAAGCTCTGGTCGAGATGGACTTGCTTCTGCCGGAGGAGCTGTAGGCTTTTCCTGGTAGTTGCTGGAGGGTCGTGCGCGAGAGGGCAATTCGTCGAAGGTGTCCACGGGATGTGAAGAACTTGCAGGTGAACCCTCCAAGCGGAAGGATGAGGGTGCGGCGCTCAGAGCAGGCGAGGGTGCTACAGCCTGTAACGGCTCTGGGCGAGAGGCAGCATCACGTTTGAGACTTGAAAGGCGCTCAATGGAAGCAGGCCTGCTGTTGGAGGAGAATCCTTGTGCTGGTGGGAGCGGGGAGAGTTCGTCCAGGTCGAGATCGAGCAGCTCTGGTCGCCGTGAGGAGACAGCTTCGGGACCAGACGAGGCCACTGCAGGCTTGTCATCGTCTATGCGCACTGATGGCGACATGGCCGCGTTGAAGTTGATGAGCTGAAAGTCTCTGCTGGACTCGATGTTTGTGGTGGAGGCGTCCAGTGGTGGAAAGTGGCGATTGAAGGCTCGGCTCGATACAGACGTTTCAGCGACGAATGAAGCATCTCCTGAGATGGTATATCGTATCTTGATACGTCTGGTCGTTCGATGGGCCTCGGTCAGGGCTATGAAAATGTTTGTAGGATCATGCCTGTCAACTTGACCGGCTCGATGTACAGAGTGCAGTCTCGGTGGTTGTGGCTGTGTTTGAAACGTTCGTTCCCTATGGCCCAGCTCGTGGTCATGAAGGAAGAAAGACGAACGGAAGGAGGAAGGGATTCGACGTCGATGGCTTCTACGACTCAGCCAATGTCGACTGAGTGTGTGATGGAGCAGAGCAAAAGAATTGTGACGTTCTTGTGAGCGGTGATGAATGGGTCAGTGAGTGATGTGATGGAATCAAACAAAAAACAAAAAACAAAAAACAAAAAACAAAAAACCAAAAACAAAAAACCAAAAACCAAAAAAACAAAAAACAAAAAAAAGGGTTCAAGGCTTGCAGAACCGGAAAATAGCCGCAGGAATTCCGACAATTGATCCTGTGACACAGTTGCATTCGAAGTCGCCTTTTACTCCTCCTTCCCTTCGCTCACCAAACTACAGTTGTGACTTGAACGACATCACTCTCAAGCTCTGAAGTTTACTCTCTCCGCTCCAACAATGCCTCGATTGACATTCAAAGTAATCCAAGCTCAGTCTTGAAGCTGGTTTGGTTGAACTTTCTCGTCGAACAAAAGAGGGTGAAGCTGGCAGACCCTGAATTACTGTAAATCCACAGCACGAAACAGAATAAGGAGGTTTCAGTTTTCTCTGAGTTTTCACTGGTTTCTTTTTCTTTTTTTTTTTTTTTTTTTTTTTTTTTTTTTTTTTTTTTTTTTTTTTGATTTTGAAAACTCACTGCTTAGGTAAGCTCTGCCTGGAAAGAAAAACATGGAACACCTCAAGTGTTGCCGATCGGGCGTGTTGTAGAAAGGCTCCGATCGATCGATGACGCTGCTCAAGGTAAAGCAATTACTTTCGACGTGACCGTTTGATTTTACAGTATGCCAGCCAAGTCTTCTTCTTTCATTCATTCGAGGAGACAATGAAACCTTCAGTTCTTGTTATGCAACAGCTGAAAGACGAATGGGATAGACGGTTACGAAAGCTATTCATGGTATCGTATGGATGTGTTGAGGTCTTGTGATCAAGACTCGTCCATGATTGCAACTCTGTCTTCGGCTAGACTTGTCCCCACAGATCGGACCCGCCTTGACTCTTACCCCACCTTTTCTCATTTGCCTTTTGTTCGTCTCAAGCGCATCGTCATCCGCCTCTGATCCTTGTTCCCGCTGCCGCTATTCATAACAGCATGATGGAGGTGGCTCATTGGCAGCTCAATCGGAATGAGACCCGATCGCTTGTTCGAAGCATCGCAGCTCTTCTGCGAACCTGGTGAGCGTGTTTTCTTCACACATGCCCACTCACGCTCACGATACTTGTCCACACGCTGTCAGACGCTGGCTACACCAACAAAAGATCCGTTCCGAATAGATGCATTCCATGATTCCGGTATCCAGGCAAGTATGAGAGAAGGGATACCTAGTGTCCAGAAGGGGGTGCGGTCCGAGCACTTCCCGTCTTCCAGTAATATCCTTGTGGGAAGCTGTAGTCCTCGATCGAACCCTTGAGCATCTCAATGCTGTATTCATCCTGAGCGTCCATAGGAACGTTGTAGCAACCAGCACCGTTGATGCTGACAGGGTAAACAAAGTGCTCATCGAGGCGGTCCACCCATTCCAGCACATTTCGCTCGTTTTCAGCGCTGATGCAAATGTAGTCGATCAGACTCAAATGCACAACGTACTCGCAAAGACCAACTCCACCAGCGTGAGGGCAGACGATCTTGCCAAACTTCTTGGCCATCAGCATCACCGCCAGGATCTCGTTGACGTCGGCAAGACGGCAAGAGTCGATCTGAACCACGTCAATGCAATCGGCCTGAAGCAGCTGCTTGAACGTCATACGGTTGTGAACGTTCTCTCCTGTCGCAACACCAATGCCGAGGTGCTTGATACCGCGTCGAATGGCCGCGTGGCCGAGAACATCACCAGGTGCGGTGGGTTCTTCGATGAACCAAGGTCGGAGGTGAGCAAGCTTCTCCATGTAATCGATGGCCTCTTGCACATCCCATACCTGCTTAGCATCTACCATTACCACACAACCCGTGGGTCCAGCGTTCTTGCCAGCCAAGCTTCCCGGGCTGGGCTCCTTTCGTCCAGCGGGCATCTACTTGGGGTTGTCGACGATTGAGCGCATCAGCGAAAGTCTGCGAATGTCGTCATCAACATCCGCGCCCACCTTGAGCTTGAAGTGGTTAAAGCCCTGTTCCAGTGCAGACCGGGTCAGACGAGCTACCTTGGCATCGTCGTAACCAGACCAGTGAGCAGATGTTGTGTATGCCTTGTAACCCTTGGCCACCATCTCGGCCTCGCGGTCTGCTTTGCCTTTTGAAGCGCCTTGAAGGATCTTGAGTGCCTCGGCAGGTGTGATGGCATCAGTGATGTAGCGGAAAGGAATGCACTTGACGAGCTCTTCCGGTGGCATGTCGACAATCAGCTTCCAGAGAGGCTTGCTGCGCGAGCGAGCGTACAGGTCCCAGATGGCATTGATCACAGCAGCAGTTGCGAGATGGATGACACCCTTTTCAGGACCAATCCAACGAAGCTGTGGATCCGAGGCCATCAGCTGCCACGTCTCACCCATGTTGGCAAATAGAGGCTCCACTTCGCGACCAAGCAGGTGCTCTTCGACGATTGAAGCAATAGCTTGGCAGCAAATCTCGTTACCTTTACCAATGGTGAAGGTCATATCGAAGCCGCGAAGCGACGAGTCTTCTTTGACAGGTGCATTGATGGCTTCGCTCTCATGTCCACGGTACGAGACGACCTCGGCACCATCCTTAGGGCTGGTGTAGAGGATCAGGTAGACGAGCACAAGGGGCTGAGATGGCAAGAACGACGCCAAAGTTGACCGTTCCAGCTTCCAGCATATGAAAGACATGCACAGACAGGCAACCGGCATCTCAAAGTGAATATATGATATCATGTTTGTTGACTACCTTCACGAGAGCATTTAGAGCTGGCGTGCCAGCCAAATCCACATATCCTCGACCTCCTTATCCGGTTCCATGTCGAACAAATGATCAGCACCTTTCTCCTCAATCACGTGCAGCGACTTGTCATCGTAGCCAATCGACTTGAGCGCTTCGATTACATGCTGTGACTGAGAGTGGGGCACTTTCGGATCCGAGTCTCCGTAAGCAATCAGAACAGATGGGCCAGCCGCTTTTGCCTTTGACTTGATCAAGCTTGGAGTGCACACTTGCGAGCTCTCTGAAGGATCTTGGAGGATAAGGCTGGGATAGTTGCCCTCTTGTCGTGCAAAGTTGTAGAGCGCTGCACGCACAGGGTTGCTGGCTGGCGGTGCTTCTGTTCGAATCTTGACCGATGATTGCTCGAGCAGCTGGTGATTCGCGTCGAGGCATTTCGCGAGGTGTCCTTCCTGTTCCAGTGGCTGCTTCTCGATGGCTTTGCCGTCTACGGCCCATGAGAGTGGCTTTTGGGGTTCGTAGAAGAAAGGTGCGAGGTCTTTTGTGACTGTAGTGATAGCGTAGACGGAAAAGATGGCACTAGGCGGCTGCGGGATGCGCTTAGCCTGGCCATGAAGGCTGAGACCGAGTAGCAGGGCTAGCCATCCACCAGCACTTGAGCCACCAAGGATGTACTTGTCCGAGACTACACGGTCCGACTTGAACCCGGAAGCAGCCCTTGCTTGAGGGTCCAGTGTCCATCGAATGCTGTCGGTGACATCCTCGAGCACTTCAAAGATTGAGACTTGCGGGCAAAGGCGAAAGTCGGGTGCTATCAAAGCCAGATTGTGCTTTGCGACCGCTCGCAAGAAGTGTGGTGGGACGAACTTGCGCGTCCCTTGAAGGAAACCACCGGTGTGCACCCAAACAACAGGTGTCAACTTGGTCTGGCTGTTGGTCTCCGGAATGTAGACATCGACCGGAATGGAAGTGCCCCTGCCGTCGGTATTGACGAACGTCTTGTAGGCGAACGTCTGAGGTGCAGGTACGGACATGTTGGTGAGTTTGAGATGGTAAGTGGCGTAAGTAAAGCTAGGCTAGATCATTGCAGAAGCTTCACTTTCGAGCTTGTTGTGGGAAGGCGCACGGATGAAGTCTCGAAAGTGGATAACCTGGGCAGCTCCGCGGCAAGTCTTCCGATCATTTTTGCTGGATCAAAGGCGGAAGAAAATTGAAACCTAACACGTTGAATTTTTTGAAGCCAATCCTTGGTGTTCCACATTTCCGACCTGCCGAGCTGCTGAACAGAGGCGGAACGTGTGTGTCTGCCAAGCATCACTCCGATCTGCCCGATTTGTTCAACAGACATTTCGTTATTGGAAGACTCTTGTGTTGCTTGCTAGCAACACGCCAACATTCACTGCGCCAAGCGTTCTGTTCCGACATCCGAATAACACGGCAGCAAAAGTTGCTTTCACTTTTATCACCTTCACATCAACACAACACCCCACATCATCAAACCATCTGGCAAGCCACACACACAGCGCTCGAGAGCACAAATACATCTCAAGGCCAATGCAGGGGTTAGCATTCGTTGCACTACTGTACCCATGACCACACAAAGGAACCCATAGATCAACAATCTTTGACCAGCGCGAGTGCTTCTCATCAACGCACACATAGCGTCTGCAAGGGAAACGGCGCCTCTAGCTAGCATCAGGTGATCAGCAGCGAGCCTAGGCTGTAGGGTCTGAGGCACACAGAATGCCTTCAGTGTCTCTCTCCGCATCACAATTGTAAACGGTGCCTTTCGACCTTGATGGATCCCAGGATCCCAGCGCTCTACATCACTGGTTTTCCAGACGTCAACTGGTCGAAGCACTCGTAGTCATGGCCATCACACTACAGACAGTGCTGCCGCAGAAGGTTCTGCCCACAGCACCCAGCCCTGACTCGGCTTCACCCAACCCAGGCGTGCGTTCCACCATCACACAGTTCATCCCGGCCTCTCCCGATGCCAGTCTAGATGCCGACTCCGCTACCACACCCACCGGCCAGTCAATTGCAAATGGGTCCACCCTCTCGAATGCAACTAGCTTGAATCGCACTCGTGCAATGAGCAGCAGCTCGCAGGCCACCATTGATGAGAGTAGTACGACCGATGGGCTTCGAAGCCCTGGTATAGGGCCGCTGGCTGGCCGCAAATCGATGTCGGCCGGGGCAGGGTCAAGAAGAGGTATCGCACACAGCAGCCGTGTACTCGGTGTGGACAAGAACAAGGAGGATACCTTTGCTCTGTCACAGCTGACGAACGGCAAAGTCGATGTCTCCTTCGAGGGCTCTCTCAACGGTCAACCTCCTCTGTCGCCTTCAAGGGGCAAAGGCAAGGGTCGAGCACGCGATGTCGAAGATGGCGACAAGGATGCAGTAGCGCTGTTCGACGTTGATCTAGAATCAGGACAGTCATCGGCATCAGGCACAAATCGCTCATTCCGCGCCGGTAGGCTGTTGCAGCTTGGAGCACAGTCTATGCCTTGGAAAAAGTCCAGGGCGACACTAGCACAACCGGATCTCAACAACGCAACAGAATCCTCATCGACGGGCCCAACCATAGCATCCAGAATCGCACCTGCAACAGACTCGAGGAATGACTTGCTCGACTTCTGTCGCCCTCATAAAGGCCTCGACGAGGAGAATCCAGACTACAGTGCGGATGCAAAGCTGGACGAGGATGACGACTATCGCGGAGGGCTTGGCGCTCTTGACGACGATCGAGAGCAGCTTCTCTATGCAGGCGCTGACGGTGAAGAGAGACCAGGCTATTTTGCTCCAGGTGATAGGAGCTTTGCGTACAATTCGTTGCAAGGTCACGCTGGCATGGGCGGGTATGGTGGCGCGGTAGGGTTTGAGGCAGTGACATGGAGAGAAGGCGGATGGATGATGCTCAGCAGCGCGCTGGTGGCCGTGTTAGTGATGGTGGCTATTTTGATCAGTGTCGATGTGATCGATTGGCCTGGCGACGGGATCGGTTCAAATTGAAGCCGGTCTCTTCCTCTCTTGCTCGGTCGATAGCATACCATCGATCGCCCGGCTCCGCACCTCGCAATAATCCGACGGTCGCCTTCGAAGCATCGCATCAACGAAGCTGCCCTCGCATATACGCATTTGTACTTGTATCTCCCATCATCCTCGTGTGCATGTTGAAATGTTGAACGAACCATTGACGAAAGCATGCTTTGACAGAGGATTTCATGAGCTGGAAAGATTGTCTGCATGGACCGAAATTCCGAAGGAAGAAATGCGAGTGGCAAACAGCTTGAAAATGTCCAACTAAAAAGCAACTCGCTGTTCCGCGGCTCCGTGTTCGAGATTTGCGGTGCTAGACAAAGCGATAAGACTATCTGCTATTCTTTCTCACACTGGGGCAAGGAGAATGATTCGGAAAGCGGCAGGGGAGGAAGGCTGTCTCGCAACTCGCAACGGTCAATTCTTCCCGAAATCGGTGACAAGCCCTTGGTAGTCACCTCGGCAATCTATGCGAGGAGAAGCAAAAAGGGCAAGAGAAAGGTGACCATGTTCGCTCATTCGTTGGTTGCTGCATAATGCTCTCTCGCATCAATCAATCTCACATCTGGTACCGAAATAAGTGAGTTCATACTCCAGGCTTTTATCCCGCACATTGTTGTTCAGACCCTTTGTGTTTGGGGCAGGGGAAGTCATAGTGGCGTCTGTTCAGTGAAGCGAACGGACTTGCATTCATGGCAACGATACATGAGGTGCAGCGGGCGATTGAATCCGAAGCTTCGTCTGCAAGGACCAGACTTGTTCTTCTGAGCTCGGCTGGAGGCCGCTGTGTACCACTGACTAGTCAAGGCTAGTCTTCGGACTTGTTCAAGCCGGTTTTTGCAAGACTGAAAGTCAGCTGTGGGAAGAAGGTCAGTCTTGGACCGACAAGTTCGGAAGGCAAGCATGAAACTTGTATGGTGACGGACCTCGTGTCAGCCCAACCGCATACTGCGGGCCGACTGGGAGGGAACCGAAGAAAAGATGGCTTTCAAGTTGATCGACGGTGTGGCACCCAGCGAGTGAGACATTCTTGCTGTTTCGCCGTGTGTTGTGTCTGAAACGTTGGCGCTTGAACCCTTCTTGAGATAGAGATCTAATCTGTATGGAACGCACGTTGCCCCTCCGCCTAAATTCGATCTGATAGACAAAAAGGGCACGAGCTGTCTCGTCGATTAGCGCCGAATTCGAGTGCCTCTTCTCTGCCAAATATGGCGCGCTGCTTCAACCGTGCCCAGACCTTTGACTAGGAATGTGTCGCTTCGCTTAGACTCAAGTTACCCGCTTGACCTGCATCCATCTATCAATGCTGCTTGCTTGGCCCTCCTCGTGGGTTTGGGAAATGCTGCTACCGGCTGCGGTGCACCCCTCTCTTGCTCGAAGTTCGGCGCTTCTGCTGTCTCAAGCTAGTTGCAGGATGATGGTGGTCCAACGTCCCCCTGGGCCCATCCGTGCTGTGTTACCTTCATTCACTACCTTGGTTAGCCTAACACCATCACCACCTTGGTTAGCCTAACACCATCACCATCCCGGTCGCCGTTTCTATAGGTTCCAGCAAGGATGAAGCTGCTTCAGGTCGCATCCGCTGTCGCCTTTGCTGCGCTCTCGGTTTCGAGCGTCTCGGCCACTCCTCTTGAAGTGCAAGCACTCCACTATCCCGCTGGTGTCCAGCGCTCTGTCGAGGCTAGAGCTGCAGAGCGTCTATTTGCTCGTGACAACACTGCATCGACTTCACCCTTGACCAACTATCAGCAGTACTCTTTCCCCGCTCAGCTCTCGCAGGCAGCCTACTGTGGTCAGCCTGTAGGCGCCAGGGTTGGGGATGCTACACTGCTCTGGAAGGCTGGAGACGGTCAATCGACTCCCAATGTGATTGTTGCCTACTCGCCAAGCAGGGGTGTCATCGTTTCACACCAGGGAACCAACACTTCTTCCTTCTCGTCAATCTTGAACGACGCCGACTTTGCGCTGGATCCTATCAACTCGCGTCTTTCCTACTTGGGCACTGTCGAAGTGCATGGTGGATTCCAAGACACTTGGCTGCGTACTGCCGACTCTGTGCTAGCACAGGTCAAGGCTGCCGTCGCCAAGTACCCCTCTGCTCCTGTGCTTACCGTAGGTCACTCGCTTGGTGCCTCTCTTTCGCTGCTCGATGCTCTCTACCTCAAGAAGCAGCTGCCAAACAAGACGGTCAGGTCGATCGTTTTCGGTCAGCCTCGAACGGGCAGTCAGGCCTTCGCCAATGCTGTCGACGCCAACTTGCCAGGCTTTGTACACATCAACAACGGACGCGACCCGGTGCCACGTCTGGCACCTTCGATCAAGTACCAGCATCCTTCAGGAGAGATCTGGATCAACCCTGCCAACACCAACACTGCTGTAACATGTCCTGGTCAGGAGAACGAGAACTGCACTCGCTCTCTCAACCCTTTCACCTACGACGTCGATGACCACACTGGCACTTACTTTAATGTCCACATTGCTGGTCGTGGTGGGAACTGCCCTCCTGTTATCAACGCATAGACGAACAGAAGCGCCAGTATCAGGTAGTAATGAACACCACCATCCCAAGAAGGTCTTGCAGGGTTATTTTAGATGGAAGCAATGTAAGCGAGCAGCTCAGCTGATGTTGCTCATACGCTAGTCTTCCTCCTCTCCTGATCTGTTCTTGCGCAAAAAAAAGAAAAAAGAAAAAGAAAAATAGAAAGGAAAGGGTGGTGGAATACAAGCAAAGTCACTGTCTTTACTTTGGCCCCAAAGCAATACATCCTTTTGTATCTGACACACCATCGTGCGTGTACGAGAGGCTGCATTGAGCAATATAAGCTTGCTGAAGATAGAGATACAGCAGCATGAAGGCTGACGGTGTTTGTGGAGATACAGCGTCCTGTTGATGCAGTTAAAGCAGTTGACAGCTTTGACGGATGTGTGTGACTTTAGAGACGAACGCGTCTCTACGGCGAAGTCAGGATTTGTATTGAGCGTGAGATTTTGTATTCGTCAGCTGCCAAATTTGAATCGTAGAACATTTCGGTGGATACAATTTGGATGTGACTTGAGAAAAAGTGTCACCTGAACTTGTCTCAGCACAAACAGGAAGGGAAATAAACACGGCCGTAAAACAGTTCTGCTGTTGTGGAGAAAAGTGATGAACGCCAAAGATGGAACTTGTGGTCTTCCTGCCTCTTCCGAGTGCAGTCACACTGTCAATCACTTGATCCGTTCGCTGCCTCCACACTCGCTTCCCATCGATCCACCACCACCGACCACCATCTTAACCCATCACCACAATGTTGCGACGCATCGCCAGCCGCACACTGAGGGAGCCGCTCCTTCGACCCTCCTCTCCCGGTCCTCAGCCTACTGCAGCCACCTCTGCCGCCGTCCTCTCGTACCAGTATCAAATTCTTCAGCAGTCACGAGGTCTTGTCTCCTCCGTCTTGCTAAGCAGTACTCGTGATGCCTACGAGAGCAAAAAGTTGGCTGAGCTCAAGGTCGAGCTCAAGTCTCGTGGTCTGGCTTACTCCGGTCGTAAGGAAGATCTGATCAAGCGTCTCATTGATCATGACTCGTACATCAACGGCAGCACCGCAAACATGTCCGAGCCCGGTGCTCGTCCTCAACTTCGTAAAAAGTCTACCCTGGCCTCGCTTCGAAGTGGCGAGGGAGATGCTGCAAAGAAGAAGGATTCCCCTGTCCCGCCTGCCCCCACATCGCTGTCTGGCCACGCCACCATTAAGGGCAAGCCTCCTACTGCCGATGGCGCTAAGCCCCAGGGTCCCACTGTCGAGGCTGCCACCGCCAAGGCCGTCGCTGAAGCCAGCAAGCCTCTTGGAAGCATGAAGGAGTTCGAGACGCCTGCCAACCTCGAGCCTGGTACTGTTCACAACGCTGCTGCTGACGGTCTTGCCGGTGATACTACCGCCAAGGCTTCTCCTTCTCGATCCGAGGAAGAACCTGCTGAAAAGACCACTCCACCTGGCCTTCCTCCTCAAAAGGCACCTCCCGCCAAGGAGACTTTCAACATTCAGATTCCTTACTATCCCGACCCTCCCGCTCCTGGTGCTCAGATCCCCGTCGTCACCTCTTACGCCTCGCCTCACATCCGTCAGTCAGAAGCTGCTGAGCCTACCGAGAGATCGCCGTTCATGCCCAAGGCTATCAGCGTCTCTGCCAGCTCGGCCATTTCGCACGCCTCTGACATGGCGGACCACGCCACTTCGGAAGACAACAAGTCTCGCAAGGCTAACGGGATTCTTTCTGATATCCTTGCTGATCTTCAGGCTTCCATTGGCTCTTCCGGCAGCAACTCCTCTGAGTCTGCCAAGTCGAGTCTGAATAAGAGCGTCGACGTCGCCAAGAGCGCCTTTAGCAGTGTCGCAGAGCAGGCCAAAGGTGCCTTTGCCTCGGCTGCCGGTGAATCCTTCACTTCTGGCTCGTCTTCCTCTTCTTCTTCTTCCTCCTCTTCCTTTTCGTCTTCTAAGAGCGCAAACCGACCTTTGAACGACGAAGAGCGCACTGGCGCCTACGTTCTTGCCGGTATCGTTGTCGGTGGTTTCGTCCTTGGCGGTCTCGGCAAGTCCAACAAGAGCAAGGACAACCACGACGATCACCACCACCACAGCAATGACAACCAGAAGTCTAACAGTGGTAAGACCGCCGACGTTGAAGGCAAGACTGTTGTCAACAAGGCCGTCCCCGTCGCTGCTGTTCCTCGAGGCGATGGTGCTAACAAGTTTGAATCCAACAAGCCTACCGGTTCCTCCTTCCAGTCTCCTGCAGGAAGCGAGACATTGGCACCTATCATGTGTGTTCCCAAAGGCACTCAACTTTCTACTTCCACAGGAGTAACTGGCACCATTGCCACCGAAGGAGCAGCTACATTGGCAAGACTCGCACAGCTGTCCACTTGCGAGGTGAGCACTGTTCGTCCCTAGAGGCATCCACCTTGCAACAAATGTAGATACACACAAACACACGCGCGCGCAATGGTCTCTAATATGCATATGCAAGAACAACAAGCACGATGACTTTCTCAAGAGCGAGGGATTGGTTTGTGCTGACATGACTCGTCTATTCTTCCGTTCTGTGTTCTGCTCTTGAAGGTATCGGATGCATTACTCAAGCTTAAAGTGAAGGAAGGTGGGTACTTGCCCGGCATTGAAATGCATTCTCCAACATATCTCAACTCGCCCGAAGTGAGGGTTTGCGGTCCCGCGTACACCGTCAAGATGGTCTCTCAACAGGACAAGGATGCGCCCAAGCCCGCAAAACACTTTGTCGATGCAGCAGAGGCATACCCAGAGCATGTGATGGTGGTCACAGCACCTTCGCTCAGTCGTTCAGCTGTTTGGGGTGGATTGATGACTGCACGTGCTCAGCATCTCAAGGTCAAAGGTGTAGTGCTGGATGGAAGATGTAGGGATCTGATGGAGCACAGGGAAGCAGGCTTTGCCGTGTTTGCGCGAGGACATTCGACGCAGGGGCAAAGTCCGTTTACTAGACCTTCTGAACTCCAGGTGCCTATTATCATCAGTGATCCAACAGCGGAAGGAAAGGATGGGGATGCGGTGAAGAATCCAAAAATGCCAAGCGTTTCGGTGAGGCCAGGTGATTGGGTGCTGGCTGATATCGACGGTGTGGTCGTTGTCCCGCCCAGCGTGGCTGAAGATGTGATCAGGCTGGCAGAAAAGGGTCGCAGGGAGGACGACAAGTGTATGCAGGATATCAAGGCTGGCATGTCGGTTAAGGGGGCATTTGCTAAGAATCGCACCTAACGGAACTAAGTTGCTACTTGTCCGTATCGCGACCTGTCACTGATGGATGCCGCATCTCATGTAGATATCTACGCTCGAAGAAACACGCGAGCAACTTTGGAACTAGAATGGTATGCAATGTGGTCGCTTGAGTGAATGTACAGAATACGGATGTGCGATTACGCAGTGATGGCGGAGTTCTGCAGCCAATCCAATGATGGATCCTCGAGGTGGTCTGCAGGATTGCGAAAAAGCAAGGTGGAGACAGTGTGAGCCAAACATGTCCGCACGCTCTATCCGAGTATGATTGAACTTACCGTCAAAGTCAACAAGCTTCTCCCATGTCCTCTCCTCCCTCACAGCGCCTTCCAACTCTTTCGCCTTGGCCGAGTCTTGCAATAGAACCGCTGACTCTTGAAGCTGCTTTGCTTTCGCCTCTCCCTTTCCGCCTGTTGATGTGTTGGCTGCTACGGTGAATCCGCTCAATGAATGGTTGTTCGGGCTCAGCAATGTGGCGTTGTTGATGTGTAGTAAGAGTGCTTCTTTGCCAACGAGAGTGGCGATCTTCTCTGCCAGCTTGCTTGCTTGTTGAGAGACGTTGCGGTCGGAAACGAGTTCAGGTGCCTCGTATAACCCAACTACAGCAAGATTCTTGGATGAGGCAAACGCTGAAGCGAGAGAAAGAGCGGCCTCTGCCATAGGCGCGAGTGCTGTCCAGTGATGTGAGAGAGGGATCGAGTCGGTGATGGTCAAGTTTGAAGAGGAGGTGGTATCTGCAAGAAGCAAGCCAAGAACTCGAGCGGTGGGGTACTTGGCTGTGTGCAGAATGAGCTTCTTGTAGGCGAGCGGTGAGACTCTGACTGATGAGATAGACGACATGTCGAAGCAGTGTCTCAGGACAAAAGGATGATCAAGGTTGTTGTGTCCTGAACAGGTGGGGAAAGGAAAAGTACAGTAGCAAGTGCAGTGTCAAGTGTGTTGCACCGCGTCCGTGCGGAACTCTTTCTTCGCAAGATCGTTCAATCGGGCTTCGGAGTGGTGACATCGACCGATTCAAGATTGCTCGGCACCCAAATTTAGCGTTGGAAGAGACTCGAGATCAAGGGTCCAACATGCTCTGTGAGCGTCACAGCTGAGTTCGACGAGCGTATATGTAATTAGTTGCTTCATGACTCCACTTTCTTCTACTTTGAAGAACCCGGGCATTCACAATATGTACAACAGCTGCACAGTTACCTGAGATCAACCTCAGGTTCCCTCTTGCACACTGTCTGAAGGGTACATATGGAGCACCCTCTCTTCCCGCTATCAACTCCCTTATTCGAATATTCAGGTGCAAGCAAGCTCAGGCTGGCTCATATACGATGCTCACCACAACGGCAAGAACGAGCGTCCTCCCCAGAGCGACCTGGTCCTCGGCACGACAGGCCACATGCACCGCCGTCCAGCGTCGATCTTACGCGCAAGCAGCCGATGTCGGACCCGGTCTGGGCGCACCGGCAAGCTCACGTCCAGCACAAGGTGGAGGACAGCAGCGGCAACAATGGCAGCGCAAGCAACCGTTGGCGACCGCACAGACGTTGACACTCTTTTCTGAAACACCTCAAGGTCTTCTCATTGCATTACGGTCTACGCTGCAGAGCATGACTTCACTTGCTTCCCGTCTCGTTCCTGCTCCCAACGCAAACGCATCTCCCAAGAAAGGTCACTATGACCATGTTCTGCTTTACGCTCTCAGCAAAGACCTTCCATCTCAGTACCTTAGCGAAGCTGTCTCCATCTTGCGAGGACCAGATCCTGCTCCGGATGCGTCATCTAGCAAGGAGGAGAAGGCTAGTATGACTGCTGCACAGACCGCCGCGGCCGAGACAGAAGCAGCGAAAGCGCTGCAAGCTGGCGAAGATGCTGGTTCAAGCATCGCAAGAGTCGGTATCTTGTCTTCGCCTTTGCCATCTTCACTTATTCCAGCGAATGCGATTGAGCCTAGCTCTCAGCCGATTGCATCACCTAGCCTATACTCGGCAGCACTGTCTTTGCTTCCTGGTGTCAATGCGGTTCCTTTCCGATCAACGATTCCAGGCCGGGCCGAAGTAGCCGTGGGCCGCTGGATGGACCGCAAGCCGTCGTGGCAGCAGGGCGCAGAGCGAAGAGCCGATCTACTCGATGATGGCAACGGCGCTCTCCCCGGCGGCAGTCGTGACTGGCGTGATATCTGGGGTCGTGAGAACCTGGAAGGCAAGGTCCCGGAAGGTCTCGAGACACTCGACCCAAACTCAGCAGCCTCGTTCATCTTCTTCTCCGACACATCTCCACACGGCCTCATGGAGGGTCTTGCGACTCAATTTCCCGCCAGCTCCGTTCTTGGTCTGTTTGCGCCACCAACACCCTTCGAGACCGGTCGTGACCAGACCCTCCTCCTCTCTCTCCCACAAGGCGGCCCTTCTGGTGTGCAGCCAAGCAGCAACATCCACACACACGGTGCTGTTGGTGTAGCCCTCGTAGCAAGCAACGATGCACGTGATGCAGACCATCTCCCCATCCCTAGCGTCAAGACCGATTTCGAGGGACTACAACCTTTCGGTCCACGACGAGAGATCACTGCAGCGCAAGGAAACATCATCTCCAGCCTTGACAACGCAAACGCTGCCCAGCAATTATTGAGAGATATTCAGACTCGTTCGCATCCTCTCGATCTCGGTTCAGACAAGGCTTCGAGCTCGGGTGAAGGTGCGCAGAAAGAGGCAGAAAAGATGTCGGAACAACAAGCAAGACAAATCGCATCCAAGGTGAAGAAGGAAGAGGATTTCTTCCTCGCCATCTACGCCGAGCCTGCCAGTGGGTCTAGTGCTGATGCTAAGCGTGAGCCGCTGATGCTGGCGCAGATTCTGTCTGGGCATCCATCGAGGGGTACGCTCTCAATCGATACGGAGGCAGAGCTAGGCCCTGGTCCCGGTCAACCTCAGGGAACGATGAAGACTTATGCTCAGTTCTATCAGATCGATCCTGCTTTCCTATCGAAGCACAAAAAGGGTGGAGAAGAGGTGAAGGCGGAAATGAAGTTGATCAGCCCTAGTGCGATCGAGATTCCAGGTCCTGATCCCAGTGTTTGGGTCACACCAAGGTTTCTTTTCCTCTCTTTGCCGGCTTCGAATGAGGACTTGCCTAAGGCTGATCAAGCGAACGACGGTGCGGGGAAGAAACAAGGCGGGGGTGGAAAGCATCAAGTTATGGCACTGCCGAATCTCTTCATTGCTGCTTCGGAACGCGGTTGGATTGCAGGCAAGGGCCAGAAGTCGCCATTGACGCAAGGGCAGAAAGCGAATCAGAAGGGAGAAGGAGGTAACGCGAGCCCCGTGTTGGGATTGCAGAAGGACGGATCGTCAATCATTACTTGCACAGTTCCGTTGGCAAAAGCAACATTGTCGCTGCGTGCTGCTGCCGCTGATTCTTCCTCGCAAATGAAGTAGATGTGCAGTTCCATGGTAATAGAAGAATAAGCTCATGTGTCTCAATTGCGGTTGTTCGGAGCTCTGCAATGTCTCGCAAAGGCGTGAGCGATTGTGGATTGTCCATTGCAGGAAGTGTTGATCTGTGTGAAGAGTGCAAATCGTCTAACGGAACATTCTGAGATAGGCCAAAAGCAATGCACCCGCACCAGTTGCGACACCGACCAAGTACTGGACAGATCGAAGCGCAAGAAAGAGGAGAAGAGGAGAAGCCACATTATCAGCCTACTGCTCACTTTCACACGACGTTGCTTTGAGGGGTGTTGCTTACCTGCAAGACGTTGAACTTGGCGCTTTGAATACTTGTTCTCAAACCAGCGATTTCGGATTCGATACGTGTGTCAACCTCCTTGATCTTGAGTGCGTGGACCGCGGATTCGTCTCGAATACGACCTGTTCAATTGGACGCAGATATCGAAAATACAATCAGTCACCATACTCTGACTAGCCCCTTTTGGGCCACTGCTGTTGTGAGCTTACCTTTCTCGAGATTCAAATCAAGCCTCACACCCGCAGTGGTTCTGGTAATCTCCTCCCTCAACCTCTGCTTGAGTTTCTCTACATCCGCCATCAAGCGTTCGTTTTCGCTCTTCATCAAAGCAAAGTCGTTTCTTTCGAGCAGCTGAAGCTCGGATTTGAGTCTGGTGAAGTCGACTTTTTGGGTGTAGTTGGTCTGGTCGCCCTCTTCGCGTGTGACAAGACCTTTGGCGAGGTTGGAGATGCTTTCGTCGATGACGTCTCGGAGGGCTTCAGTGAGAACATCAGCTTGTTCACGAGAGATGCCGGATGCTTCGAGTCGTTGTGCGAATGCTTGGGTGTCGAAGTGATGAGAAGCGTAGAGGAAGGAGGTGGTGGAAAAGCGTTTCAAGTACGGCAGTTGGGTGCCAGAAGAAGAGAAGGACGACGAGGATGAAGGCGAGGGAAATACTCGAGCTGGTAGTGGGTGTGGAGGCGACGGTGGCTGTTGCTGTTGCGCTGCGCCGTGTTGTGGGGGGGAGTTGGGATGGGGTGGTGGAGAAGAGATCCAAGAGGATGAGGAGTTGGACCAAGAGGATGCGCTGTCTCGGATAAAGCTACGCATGGGTGCCACTCCCCGGACCTGAGGACGGAGATGCATTCCAGATGTCGAGGATAGCAGCGGCCTACAGCTAGCATTCGCCAGACTCATGGCGCCTCTTGAGGTCGAGGCTATGTTGAATCCGATTGACGCCATCTTGTTTCTGAATATGAATGGCTGACGGCAAGTGTTGATGTGATGCTTGACTCGACCGGCTTTCCTTGGCGGAGACAGTCCCAAGCCTGACACGGAGGCGCTGATGCGAGAGAAGCAGCAAGCTGCTGAAAGGGCGATGTGCCCTGCGAGGAGGCTACAAGGTGTTCGATGTATGAGAGAAGGCCACAGATGGAGGTGAGAAGAGCTGATAGCAAGATCTCGGTCAGGATTAGCGTTGCTGCCGGGGAAAGTGTGAGTTGTGCGTCAAGTTGATCCGTGGCTGCAATTCATTCTACACAAATCGGGACAAGATCTCAGAATCGGGATGCGATTTTGGCTTTCAAGCAAATAGTCTAACACTCGCTGCTGCTGCCAGTGTGGAGCTCAGGGTCGAAACGCGTTTCGGCACTTTTAACGGTGCTTAACCTTCTCCACTCTTTCACTCTACTTTGTCTTCACGACAACCACTGTCGAATAGCATCACAGTCCGGAGGCTGCCATCCGGCTGCAGCTTGCGGATCCCACCTGGTAAACGCCAGACGAAAGGGCTTACGCCAAGATGTACCACCTCGTCACCGGCTTGTATGGTGAGTTAGCCGACGAGCATCGAAACCTGAAGTATCGCAACGACTGACAGTCTTTTCCTTCTGCTCGATCACTTCGTACTTTCTGAAGCCGAATGGACGAAGAAACCACGCTACAATATTCTCATGGTCGGGCTCTCAGGCGTCGGAAAGTCATGTCTACTGGAAAAAGTCAAGAGTCTATATCTGAAGCGATCAGCGTTACCGCCAAACAAGATCACACCCACAGTCGGCCAGAACGGTAAGGCCAGACCCATCGGATCAATGTTGCAACCATCTATTGGGGGGTAATGCTGACACCTTCTCCTCCTTACCATCCTAAATGTCGCAATGCAACAGTGCTTGAACTGACGCTGTCAAACATGCATCTACACTTTTGGGACCTCGGCGGATCATCATCCGTACGCACATTATGGAGCAAATACTACGACGAGTCAGACGCCATCATGTGGGTTGTCGACGCTCGTCACTTTCTTGCGCTCCAATCACAAAATACACAAAATGGCGATCACAAAGGCAAGGGCAAAGCTAAAGCATTGGATCCTGATGTCGGATCCGAAGCTTATGCCGCTCGGGAATCTTCTTGGAAGTTGCTGTGTAAGTGTCAGGGTCAAAAACATCGTAATCTCTGATCTTCTTGCTTATACATCTCCTCCGCAATTCACACAGCTGAGCTTCTGATGCATCCAAGCTTGGACGGCCGACCAATCCTCATTGTAGCAAACAAAGCCGACGAATGCGAGTCAATATCAACCGATCTCGCACGTACGATCAAGAACTGGTTCGCCAACAAGCTCGCACATATCGGCGAAGATCCAGAGCAAGCTTCCATAGGAACTGATGCAAAAGCGGGCGGCAACATCTTCGCCGACGAGGATGACCAGGTGTACGGCCCACGAGCAGGTGCTGGATCCACCTTGAATGAAAGAGGATACGAGTGGGATGTGCTTCTTGCAAGCGCTACTGAAGGGTAAGTGAGATGAAGAACCGCTGCTGAATGATGGAGAGACCGACTGCTGACCCGGACCGTCCCGAACTTTTGTCGATGTTGTTCAACAGAACGGGAGTGCATGACGCTGTTGACTGGCTTTCAATACGTGTTCAAGGGTCAAAGAATGGACGTGCAAGATGAATCTCTCGCTTAGACCTTGTGATACGGACAATGTACCATCACCCTGGGCATCCCAAAGTCTAGACAAGCAACATCTGTGTGTGAGCGGCCATATTGCTTCGTAGTGAGGAGGCCCATCGAAAAGCGTTTGTGGTCGAAGATCCGCGTCACGTGATTGCTTGATACTTTTTTGAGACCATTTTTTTGAGGCTGCAACTCGTGTAGTCAATTTCTTCGACTTTCCACGCCTCCGCAGCTTTATTTCCTCCCACCATCGTCTAGCTCAAATTGTAAGTAACACCGCTTCAGCTTCCATAATGCGACGCTCCATCATCACGACCCGAACTCGACCTCGATCTCGGTCTTAAGGACAATCGAATGATGCAACTTCATCAAAAGGGTAGATCGACCTGTCCTGTAAGACGATCGTCTCAATGAACTCTTTACAAACAACATACAACTTTAATATACTCTGAATCTTTCGAGTCCTCGATTGAAGGTCGATGAAAGTGCGGGAAGCGGCGGAATGTAGATGCAGGAACAGGCAGTTGCTGACAGCTCGATTGCCTCTCTTCCCCTTTCCTTCTCGTTTTGCTGTTGCTTGATCAGATCATTGGGATGTATCGAAATGGACACACTTAGTAGATCGCTGCAATCCATTTTTTTCCCCCGCAGCTGTGACGATGTTGTCTGCCTGAACTTCGTTCCGATTGCAGAATTAATGTGTTTGTACATGATTCGCATGAGTGCGTATAGCTTTACTTTGAGGGATAGTCGTAGAATCCCTGCAATAGTCAACAAAAGCGCCGTTTGAGAAGTTCGGTAGAGTGAGTACGTCATCTTCCATTCTTTCAGAATGCGACTGTGAGCCAAGCATACATACCTTTCCACTCTTCTTGCCGAACCAGCCAGCATCGACCATTCTTCCCAACAACACAGCAGGTCTGTACTTGCTATCCGCCGTCTCCCTGTACAACGTTTCCATGATACTCAGACAGGTATCCAGGCCGATAAAGTCAGCCAGAGTGAGAGGGCCCATGGGATGGTTCATACCAAGACGGAGAGTTTTGTCGATGTCCTCCTTGGAGGCGATACCCTTTTCGAGAGCCATGACGGCTTCATTGATGAAAGGCATGAGAAGACGGTTTGAGATGAAACCGGGAACGTCTTTTGAGGTGGTAACTTCTTTACCGCATGCTTGAGCAAAAGCTCGGGATCGGTCGACGACTTCAGGGCTGGTTTGGATGGCAGGGATAAGCTCGACTAAAGTCATGACTGGGACTGGGTTGAAGAAGTGGATTCCAAGAGCCTGCATCATCACAGTTAGAGGGGGAAAGAGCGTTGAGTGTCAGTCATCTAATGCCTATAGGTGGCCTCTGTGATCCAAAGGGATAGGAACTCACACGGGCAGGACTTTTCCAAGCCTCCTCCGAGCCAGGTTTGACGTTCGCGCCCACCGCGCTGGCAGCGATCTTGCTAACACTGATACTACTTGTGTTGGTCGCCAAAACCGTCTCCAATGGCAGGGTCGAAGCGAGTGTACCGAAGATCTTTTGCTTCACTGACAGATCCTCTGTAGCCGCCTCGATGACCATATCAGCAGCACCCTTTGCTCCTTTGTTGGCAAAGTCCTCGAGCTTCTCAACGGTGATAAGACGAGCTCGTGCAGAGTCAGCATCGGCTTGCTGGATCTTTCCCTTGCTGACATCTTTCTTGAGCAGAGTTTCGAAGAAGCTGACACCTTTCTGGAGTTGTGCCGGCGATGCATCGCAAAGGAGAACGGCGGGGATCTGGGCCCGGAGAGCAGCTACGTATGCAATACCAAGACCCATCTGTCCTGCACCGACAACGCCGAGCGTTTTCACGCCGTGTGCTACTGAAGAGGCCATCTTGACAAGATTATCAGGAGTCGTAGGGGAAAGATGCGGATCCGACAAAGGTGATGAAGAAGGTGGTGAAAGTTGTAAATAACGTAGATGCGGATCAGCTTGAGCAGTGAACAGTTCTCTCTTTCTGGAAGGTGCGTGCACATCGGAATGTCTTGCTTGGACAAGATCTTGGGCTCCAGGCGAGGTTTAGGCAAAAGTATCGCGCTCGGCTTTCACCCGCCCCGCGATTCGCACACTTTTCCCCCCTCAAACACATCCGCTAAGACCGATCGAAGTTGACCGCCAATTGTAAGCCGGATTTCGCGTCCGCAAGAGGCTCATACCTCAGCACACCTCACAGTGTTCGTTTGTTAGCTTGGAGACTCGCAGGTGACAGCTCACCCTCACACTGGTTGAGTGTGTGCCCATGAAGATTGTAATTAGAGGAACAATGTAGACCGACATGACAGGATACAGCCGCCAATCTCCAGATGGCGGGATAACAAACGTATTAGCAAGGGATTCGGAGCAATGGAAAGTGAAGGTGGATGGGATCAAAGCTGTGTGAATGTGAACAAGATCATGCGAAGGTGATGAGGGAGAGGAGGTTTCGTCAAGATCGTAAAAAATGCATCGTGTAAAGGCTCAAGAGCTGTTCGAAGGAGCCACCACTCCACTGACAGCAGCGTCGTCGTTAGAAGTGTGTGACGGCACTGGAGGAACAGCAGACGCCGCTTTCGATGCTTGGTGAGGACTTGCGCGGTGGGAGCCCGAGTCGACCGACTTGCGGCCGTCGCTGCTGTTCTGCGCAAGCATATCGGCCGACTTGAGCTGCATGGCTTCGAACACAGCTCTGCGCACGGCTGGACCTGAGTTTTGGTCGGGATCGATTCGACCGGCTTCGAGCGCCTCGGTGTACTCTTCTACGGATCTGACGAGCTGAATGAAGCGGGAGTCTTTGATGAAGCGTGGCACCGAGTCGGT
Source organism: Ustilago hordei (assembly GCF_900519145.1). Taxonomy (NCBI): domain Eukaryota; kingdom Fungi; phylum Basidiomycota; class Ustilaginomycetes; order Ustilaginales; family Ustilaginaceae; genus Ustilago; species Ustilago hordei. The sequence continues at coordinate 372,788 of NW_024545279.1, read as the reverse complement.
AGCCATCAACCTAAAGACGTGATCTTGGATGCGCTCATACAGTCTGACCATCACTTGCAGCTGGCTGGCATGCAGTGGGATTCGGATGCGTTTGGCAACAACGGCGGCTTTCCTTTCTTCGATGGAGGTCGCCTCGCCTGCGTGGCCGTGTGCCATGTCGCTACCTGTCAACGTTGCGCTGAGTTGAGTGGTGGATGCGGAAGGAGATGCAGTGTGCGAAGAAGCCGAAGGGATCCTGGCTTCCGCCAGAATCTTGTTCATATAGAGAATCAACTCTGTGCGCAAGTTATGGTCGATGTTGAGCTCACAAGGTGACGAAGGCGCAAGGTAGGTGTCGTAGATGACAAATGACATGCTGATCAGATCCTGTTGATGTTTCTCCATGGCACTCATGCCCTGACCATCTTCGTCGGCCTTGTCCTTGTTTGCGCCGCCTAATGCACCTGTGACGCTGCGACCGAGTCGACGACCCATTCCACTCTTGTGCTCCTTGATTGGTGTCTGCACGGCAACGGCACTAGAAGTGATGGAGAAACGACGCTTGAAGTCCTGCACGTCGAGCCAAAAACTTAGATTCTCTTCGCAGAAGTTCTGACGGAGAAATTCGCGGAAGAGCGACCGCAGCGCTGGTTCTTCGAGGATGTTTTTGAGTCGGTTCGTGTTGCTGTCACGATTGCTGTAAGAGGAAGAGTCATGCAATCCTTGACCAATGCCCGCAGCACCGCCTGGAACGGGAGAAGAAGCAAAGTCGCTGCGCATCTTGGCGCTGGATGACGGTTTGCGGGTGAGGCGAGACTCTGGGGATCCCGGACTGCCGGACTCGCGAGAGGCCTGATATTGTACGTTCTTGATCTGGTGCGCAGACGCGGAGTCGTCGGCGCCAAGAAGATAGCTGTCGTCCCTTGCCGGGCTGGCGATGCCGGATGAAGGGGTGTCTGAACCCTCCCATCGAGCCACTTGACGACCTTTGTCGGTGACACAGTACAGAGTCTTGGCGTGACATCGGAAGTGACCGTCAGTGGAACCTCCACGACCATCCTCAACGCGGATAATGACATCGCGATCGTCGTAGGGCTCGATCTCGCGTTTGGACTTGTCGATGGCAAGTGAGATCAGATCAAGACGTTGAAAGTGAGTCATGATTTCAGCAGCCTCGTCCTTGCCGCAGACGGTGGTAAAATCGCATAGCCAGTCGAGCGCACCCATGGAGTTGAAGGTGTGCTTGATAGTTCGGTAACCACGACCCTTGACCTTTTCCTGGAGGTCAGCCATCTCGATACCGAGGGTTCGGTCGATACCTGCCTCTGCGTGGTCGCCTGTCGCTGATTCGTAGTTCGGCGCACGGCCGACAAAACGGCGGAAGATGACTTGGAGAACAGGGGTGTTGATGAGCAGCTCGTCGTCAGAGGCGCGCCTCTCGAGGTGAAGCAGCTTCATGCAGATTGGCTGAGAGGAAAAGATTTTGAGAAGATGATCGCCGTTGATGCCGTTTTTGGTGATGAATCGTTCGAGGATGTGAAGGCCCTTGGGAGTGAGCATGTAGACACCTTTGTCCTTGAAGATAGGATTGGTGGCATCGCCGGCGTTCTCGATGAGACGGGCGTCCAAAAAATGTTGACAGATGCCCTTGGCCATATCGCGGTTCATGCTGAAGGTGGTAGTGGTTGTTGTGGTGACGACACGACTGGGCTCATTTGGGTCAGGTACGCGATTGGACTGAGAGAACTTGAGGTGGGAAAGGTTCTCTGCTGCCTCATCCGTGGTGAAAGAGTTGTGATATGTCTTAAAGTATTGACGATGTGTTCCAAGCTCGAGAGAGACGATGAGTGTAGCGAAGAGATCGTGAGTATCCTTGGCAAAGGGACGTCCTCGTTGTGTTGTCTTCATCATGCGACTGGTAATTTGCTGTTTGGTTCTGGTAGCCAAGTCACCGGGTAAGCTTCCGGAGCTGTCGGTGAGGACCATGATGATGACGACAATGAGTCGCGCCCCTTATATGAGGAGCGGGCGAGAGGGGCAGTGCAAAGTTGAGAAATTGGATGCGCGCTGAGGCCCTCGTTTGCAAGAAAGCTACGTGAGACAGATCAACTGCACGCTGTTGGAGCTGAAGTGAGCGGAGTGAGCTGATGACGGTCCGAGCTTTTGCCGGATTGGAGAGGTGTGGAGAAGCGGCTCTGGACGGGAAGAGAGGGCCCGAGCGCCTAAGGTGATTTGTGCCTTGTCGTACCAAGGAAGGTGAAGCGATGAAGCAAGGCGGGGGTCGGTGCTTTCCTGGCAAAGCGCGTATGTACAGCAAATATTGGTCAGAGCCGGATCGAAAAGACTGGCGGCAAACGGGAGAGAGAGAGAGAGAGAGAACGTAGAGATGCGCTTGTTGATGTACGTCTTGTAGTGTAGCACGGTGTGCAGAGGCAAGGCCCAAGCGTATTGGTGTCGGGTGCGAGGAAAGATTGCGGTTGCAATGCGAAATGAAGGTGTTGCTTGTGCAATCACAATCGAGCTAGGATCCGAACTTTCAGCGAGGCTGGCAAAGAGCACTGAGCAGGACGGCAGCTTTGGAAAGGTCAAGAGGCGAATGTAGGCTTCAACTGCGATGGTCGAAGAAGGGAGGGCCGTGCCGAGTGATTTGGATGAGAGCGTCGTGTGGAAGTATGCGAGGAATGCAGGGTAAAGGGATCAAAGCGGGCGAGATGAATGCACCTGTGCAAGATTCGATTAAAGCAAGTTCAGCTTGGATCTCTGAAAAGGGGTTGGAATAAGAGATCCAGACGCGAACAAAGAGGATACAAGAACAAAGGAGGACGGATGGATGATGAAAGGGGAAAGAAGAAAAGATGGACGCAGGATAATAGCAGGTGAAGACAATAAGTGATAAAGACAAAGGGGTTAGGAAAGCAGACACTCAAAGGGAGAGAGAGAGCGTGAGACAGAGAGAGAGACAGAGAGACAAAGACAGAGAGAGAGAGAGAGAGAGAGAGAAGACGAGAGAGAGAAGACGAGAGAGAAAAGACGAGAGAGGACGAGAGAAGTCGAGTATGAATCGTCATTTGAATTTGTGCAGCGGGTAAGTTTGCCTTTCTGACCAGAGACTCGGTTGCTTGGAAGGAAAGTTTCACTTTCAAGCAGAAGAAATTTGATTCAATCGATTCAATGTGTTCCAGCTGGATGGGCCGCGACGACTTGGTCTGCTTCATGCTTCTAACAACGTATATATATACACACGACTTGGTAATGACTGCCGTAGCGATTCTTGTGTTAATCGAAGCAGTATGGAATGTAACGCGTCTTTCCACCTTTGTCCCCTTGTTCCGTCGACGGTAATGACCACAATGCAGCTTATCTATTGAGTTTCTCGGCCCATCTGGTCTTGTAGCAACGGGTCTGTCGGAGCTGACATGGAAGATGCAGTCGGAGAGGCGCGCACATGTTGCTGCAAACGTGGCAACTGCCAAGCCAGCAAGAGTCGAAGAGCAACGGGACAATCGTTCTCCCGAAAACCATGAGATCCCCCGCTTTTGCACACATCCACGATTAAGTATGCTCTTCTCCTCTTCCTTCTGATCTCTTGATGCCTTTAATAGCGATGTCAATGCGCAAGCGTTGCGTCTACACACAATCCTTCCATCCCGCCCTAGCCCGGACAGACACAGGTCAACAGCATTCGCTTTTCAGGCGCCACCATAGTTTTCCACGCGGCCTACTCCTCAACACTAGGCCGCGGTTCGCTCATGGTCATCTCGGCTGGACCCCTCAACCTTGTCTGGATGAACGTCTCTTAAGCGAGCTTCACCTTTTGCAGCCGAGCTAGCGGGCCTCGAAAATCCATCGAACAATTCGCCGAAAAGGTCACAAATGTGAGTAGCAAAGACCTAGCAGCCATGAAAAATTTCACAAGTCGATCCATGAAAGACTCGCAAGTTCCTGACGGTTAAAGAGGAGAGAGAGTGTGTGTGTGTGTGAGAGAGAGAGAAAAGGCTACCATGTTACTGGGACTGGAAGCTGCAGACTCGTTCGGCTCATATTGACTCAGATACCACAGCCAGATGACACATATCTGATAGAAAGACAACAATTTGATTATGGAACACTAAGGTAAATAAAAGAAAAAAGAAGACAACCATTGAGATCAACTACATGTACAGAGTATGACAACTGCTCGATGACTCGGCTTGATCCCTTGCTACCTTTTTCCTTGCCTTGTGTCACAGGCTTGGTAGAGGTAGAGGCTTGCTCTCCTTGGAGGAGTAGATGAGTACATATAGTTGCACTTCTCTGCAAAGGATGGGGCTCAGCCCCATCCACTCTATCTTACATTACTCTTCTCTTATCTTATCTGGCTTTAAGCGCAGTAACACAGTCTTTCCTCTGTATCATCTCCAGTTGCAATCACAGGCATTGCAACAACTTTGTGTGTGTGTTGTATCACTGCTTCTAGATATTATCAACACTTCCATTGACACTATGGCACCTCAACCGTAGGCAGTATCTCAATTGCGGCCCTGGTACCACAACCAGTACCATCCTACAACTGTCTGCGTATTACAAGCACTCTATCACGAACCGGCCCGACGGTGGGTGGGACGACGACGAGGGCGCGATCGAGAGGCAGAGGAGGCTACCAGACTTTGGAAGGAATAGATGAGAGTTGATTGAGAGAGTTGATAGAGAGAGTTGATTGAGAGAGTTGATAGAGAGAGTTGATTGAGAGAGTTGATTGAGAGAGTGACTTATGATATCTTTTCCTTAAAGGAAAAGAGAGGAGAAGAAGGAAGGAGCAAACTATAAGATTGAAAGTACAAGACTCGATGCAACGAGTCTAAGACTCTGTCCAGTGAAATAAATCACCAATGTTAGATCTAAGATAATTATGAGAGGGGTTATGAACGAGTCATGACAGAGCTGGAGGAGCAGGAAACTGTGTCGAGGAGGAGTCCCTACAGGACAGGAGGAGCAGGAGGAGCAGGAGGAACAGGACGAGCAGGAGGAACAGGACGAGCAGGAGAAGGATGAGCAGGGTAGTAGAGGCTACCCTCCTCCCAGAAGGAGGAAGAGCAGTGTCGCAGGCGACACTAAACACTCATATATATACATACATTCACTTTGTCACAGTGGAAAAGTGAAGCTCATCCACTCTACTTACACTTTATCTTACTATACCTTACACTTGTTGTATCTGGTTATAAGTGCAGCATCACAGTCCTTTCATTAAGTATTGTCTCAGTTGTAGTTGCAGGCCATTGCTTCTACTCTGAGTGTGTGTGTTGTATCACAGCCCCTTGATGCCATCTGTAGGCAGTACTCCATGTCATGGGCCTGGATGCTCAAGAAGCAGGAGGGTCACGGGTTCATATGGAAGGAGCACAGGTATTGAAGATCTAGTCGAGATCAGTAGAGAGCATGGTTGTAGTGCAGTCTCCATGGAGACCATGGACTCCTATGGACTCACATGCAAAGAAGGGCCAAGTACAGCCACGAGGAGGACCAAGCTCAAGGAGCAGGCACAGCCACGAAGAGGACCAAGCTCAAGGAGCAGGCACAGCCACGAAGAGGACCAAGCTCAGATGGTTACCACTCAGGGGCTCGAGAGACAAGAGTCAAAGGAACTGTCACTGGTCAAAGGGAGAGGAGCAGTGTTGAAGGAGTTGACACCAGGTCATGAGGAGGAGGAGCAGTGTCGAAGGAGTCAACACCAGGTCATGAGGAGGAGGAGCAGTGTCGAAGGAGTCGACACAGCTCAAGAGGCACAGGGGTGCCAAGCAGGAGAGGCCCCTGAGCAGTACTTGATGAAGAAGGTACTCTCTGGAGAGAGAGCAGGAGCAGCATCGCTGGCAATGCTGAGAAGAGGTATATAACCATGCTTTCTCATCATCAATAGGTCGAGTGGATCCTCATCCACTCTACTCACCATATAACTAGTTATCACTTCAGCATAAGTATACATTAGTTTCAGTCAGCATAGCAGCAATCTATCAAGGTTGCTCCTCATCGTAGTGTGTGTGTTGTATCACCACTACCTGACGTCCGAAGGTGCCCATAGCAGGTTAGTGGTCCAGATCAAGATAGAACCGAAGGCAGTAGTCCACTGCGGTCCAGGGATCACTTCAAGCATCAAGTCAACACACTGGACACTCGTGTTGATGCCACCAACCTTATCACCAACACCATCAACCTCATTATCATCAACATCACCAATCTTATCACCAACACCATCAACCTCATTATCATCGACATCACCAATCTCATCACCAACACCATCAACCTCATCATCATCAACACTCACACCAGACCTTGGTGTCATCATAACATTGATATTGATCGTGCCGAGCTACCCCTGAACGGAGTGTCCACAGAGGTCAGCCGAAACCTACGATAGTATATACAACGAACGCCACCTGCTGTCACTGCACAACTTGATAGTCACCGATACCGAGACAATAGCTGTCACACAGTTTGATAGTCACCGAGTATCTCGACAGACCGACCTGGGTTTCAGGCGCGAGACCCCTGACACATGACTGCTGACAGTATGATGGTACTTGTCAGGGATCGGGAAATCGGGTAACCAAACTGAAACATAGTGAGCAGTAAAACCACTACACCAGCTAGTCCCTTAGCTGGTGTACCCAATTCACACAACACTGAAGTATAAGCATTTTTACTCCCAAATGCTCCGGACTCGGAGAACGGACATCTATTCATTTGGGTGACAGTACTGGTTGAAGTGCCAGGACCACAGTTGAGGTGCTGCCTACAGTTGAGGTGCTGTAGTGTCGATTGAGGTGCCATAGTGTCGATTGAGGTGTTGACAATGTCTAGTAGCGGTGATACAACACATGTGTGTGGAGTAGTTGCAATACCCTGCAATTGCAACTGAGACAATACTTAATGAAAGGACTGTGATGCTGCACTTATAACCAGATACAACAAGTGTAAGGTATAGTAAGATAAAGTGTAAGTAGAGTGGATGAGCTTCACTTTTCCACTGTGACAAAGTGAATGTATGTATATATATGAATGTGTAGTGTTGCCTGCAACACTGTTCTTGCTCCTACTAGGAGGAGTGGACACTCCTCGACACTGCTCATGCTCCTCCTGACCTATGTGGGCACCTCCTCAACATTGCTCTTGCTCCTCCTGCTCCTCCTGATCTATGTGGACACCTCTTCAACCTGTGTGTGTCCATTTCCCCATGTGGGCCCTTTGTGACATGCACATGCCCCTATGCTTGAACCCCTCTCATGCATATTGCCTCCTTCCATATGTCTCCGCTTGCCACCAGTGATGGTGACAAGCCTCCTACAGCTGTCCCTTCAATCCTATAAGGTTGCTTGACTCTTGATGCATTGATGACCCCTTTTCGCAGCGCAACCTGTAATATCTGTTGGACAGGCTTGTTCTGACCGATTTCGCATTTCGTGTGCACTGCGCATCTGATGCATGTCGAGGGTCTCCTGCGCAGGCCCTGTGACAGGTGGGTGGGTGGGAAGGAAAAGTTTGGAAGCAGCATACATATACTTAGCTGCTAGGAACCAAATGTATGTGTTTCTGTATATGGAGGCACAGTTCTGACTAGTCAGGCACACACATGCACGCATGTACAGTCCCTGTGCAGAAGTTTGAGGACAATCAGGTAATTTCCCAATTTAGTCAGTTACCCTGCATTTGGGTTGTTGTTGTCATTGAGCAATAGCACTACCATCATACTAAGCAAGAACACTTCAAACACCAATATGGTCTGTGGCAATGAGCTCTCTCCAAGCAAGTGTGCTTCAATCATTGCAATGCATGATACTGGGCTGCCAATCCAATGAATTGCAGAGCTAAGTGGTGTTTCCAAGACAGCAGTTCACAAGACCATCCATAACTTTAAGGAGTGTGGTTCCTTCAAAACAAAAGCATGATCCAGCCATCCACACTCCTGGACAGCTACCTTGTACTGATACCTTCAGCATGAGGTACTCAAAAACCCATTTCTATCATGGTGACAGCTGTCAGCATTGCTTGGCAGCATTCCAATAATGCAGCTCTGGAAAGCAGCATACCAGGCCAGTATTAACTGCCAGATTGTGCTCCAAAAGCCGTTTCTGACATCCAAAAACTGGCATAAATGTCTAGAAAGGGCCAAGGCTAATGGCTCCACTGATTGGAGGGGTGTGCTGTTCACAGATGAGGCAGCTGTCGAGGTTGGCTACCAGCCTGGATGCACATGGGTTAGTCACTGGAAAAAACCTTGAGAAGACATCAACAACATGGTTCCAACATTCTGTTCTGGCCATTTCAGCATCCAGGTATGGGCCAGCATTGCATTCAACCTTAAACCCCCATTGATTGTGCTCCCATTGGCTCCAAGGAAGAAGCAACCAGGGCTGGCTAATCAATGGGATCCTGCCAAGAATCTCACAGCTGTCAGGATGCCATAACTGTGTCAGGGGTCTCGCGCCTGAAACCCAGGTCAGTCTGTCGAGATACTCGGTGACTATCAAACTGTGTGACAGCTATTGTCTCAGTATCAGTCTCGACAAGCTAGTCATTTGGTGACTATCAAGTTGTGCAATGACAGCAGGTGGCATTCATTGTATATACTATCATAGGTTTCGGCTGACCTCTGTGGACACTCCATTCAGGGGTAGCTTGGCACGATCAATATCAATACATAGGTTATGATGACACCAAGGTCTGGTGTGAGTGTTGATGATGATGAGGTTGATGGTGTTGGTGATGAGATTGGTGATGTCGATGATAATGAGGTTGATGGTGTTGGTGATAAGGTTGGTGGCGTCAACACGAGTGTCCAGTGTGTTGACTGATGCTTGAGGTGATCCCTGGACCGCAGTGGACTACTGCCTTTGGTTCTATCTATATCTGGACCACTGACCTGCTATGGGTCACCTTCGGACATCAGGTAGTGGTGATACAACACATGCACTACGATGAGGAGCAACCTTGATAGATTGCTGCTATGCTGACTGAAACTAATATATACTTATGCTGAAGTGATAACTAGTTATGATGGGTGTGTAGAGTGGATGAAGAACCACTTGACCTTTGATGATGAGAAAGTATGGTTATATACTGTCAGGGGTCTCGCGCCTGAAACCCAGGTCGGTCTGTCGAGATACTCGGTGACTATCAAACTGTGTGACAGCTATTGTCTCAGTATCGGTGACTATCAAGTTGTGCAGTGACAGCAGGTGGCATTCGTTGTATATACTATCGTAGGTTTCGGCTGACCTCTGTGGACACTCCGTTCAGGGGTAGCTCGGCACGATCAATATCAATGTTATGATGACACCAAGGTCTGGTGTGAGTGTTGATGATGATGAGGTTGATGGTGTTGGTGATGAGATTGGTGATGTTGATGATAATGAGGTTGATGGTGTTGGTGATAAGGTTGGTGGCATCAACACGAGTGTCCAGTGTGTTGACTTGATGCTTGAAGTGATCCCTGGACCGCAGTGGACTACTGCCTTCGGTTCTATCTTGATCTGGACCACTAACCTGCTATGGGCACCTTCGGACGTCAGGTAGTGGTGATACAACACACACACTATGATGAGGAGCAACCTTGATAGATTGCTGCTATGCTGACTGAAACTAATGTATACTTATGCTGAAGTGATAACTAGTTATATGGTGAGTAGAGTGGATGAGGATCCACTCGACCTATGATGATGAGAAAGCATGGTTATATACCTCTACTCAGCATCGCCAGCGATGCTGCTCCTGCTCTCTCTCTCCAGAGAGTACCTTCTTCATCGAGTACTGCTCAGGGGCCTCTCCTGCTTGGCACCCCTGTGCCTCTTGAGCTGTGTCGACTCCTTCGACACTGCTCCTCCTCCTCAGGACCTGCTTGCCGGTTCCCTATACACTGCTCCTTCTCCTTTGACTGGTGACAGTTCCTTTGACTCTTGTCTCTCGAGCCCCTGAGTGGTAACCATCTGCATGCTCCTTGAGCTTGGTCCTCTTCGTGGCTGTGCCTGCTCCTTGAGCTTGGTCCTCTTCATGGCTGTGCCTGCTCCTTGAGCTTGGTCCTCTTCGTGGCTGTGCCTGGCCCTCCTCGCATATGGGCTTGGTCCTCCTTTGCATGTGAGTCCATAGGAGTCCATGGTCTCCATGGAGACTGCACTACAACCATGCTCTCTAATGGTATCGACTAGATCTTCGATACCTGTGCTCCTTCCATATGAACCAGTGACCCTCCTGCTTCTTGAGCATTCAGGCCCATGACACCAAGCTCATTTTGGCAGCTGCACAGCACAGCTGCTTATGATCTCTGCGCTGGCCCTGTGACATGAAGCAGCTAGAGGCCACCCATCCAGAGGAGACAAGGAGGCGGTGCCAACAAGTGGCATCACAAGGTGGATGGGGAGCATAGGAGGGATGAGGAGGGTGAGCAGTGTCACAGACAACATTGCAAGAAAGGTATATAACCATGTTCTCTGTCCTAGCAAGAGAGTGGATCACCATCCACTCTACACCATACACTACTAGTTATAGCTTTACACATAAGTATACATTAGTATCCAGTCAGCATGTTGCAACCTAAATAAGATTGCATCCATCATAGTGTGTGTGTTGTATTGCTGCTCACTGACATCCAAAGGCGGTTCATAGAAACCTGTGGTCTGTCATGGGCCTGAATGTTCGAGAAGCAGGAGGGTCACTGGTTCATATGGAAGGAGCACAGGTATCAAAGATCTAGTCGATACCAGTAGAGAGCATGGTCGTAGTGCAGTCTCCATGGAGACCATGGACTCCTACAGACTCACATGCAAAGGAGCACTGAGCCATATGCGAGGAAGGCCAGGCACAGCCACAAGGAGGACCAAGCTCAAGGAGCAGGCACAGCCACAAAGGGGACCAAGCTCAAAGAGCATGCAGATGGTTACCACTCAGGGGCTCGAGAGACAAGAGTCAAAGGAACTGTCACCGGTCAAAGGAGAAGGAGCAGTGTATAGGTAACCAGCAAGCAGGTCCTGAGGAGGAGGAGCAGTGTCGAAGGAGTTGATAGCTCAAGGAGGACAGGAGTGGTGCTAGAGGGGCCCCCTGTACAAGTACTCGATGAAGAAGGTACTCTCTGGAGAGAGAGCAGGAGCAGCATTGCTGGCAATGCTGTGAAGAGGTATATAACCATACTTTCTCATCATCAAAGGTCAAGTGGATCCTCATCCACTCTACACACATCATAACTAGTTATCACTTCAGCATAAGTATATATTAGTTTCAGTCAGCATAGCAGCAATCCATCAAGGTTGCTCCTCATTGTAGTGTGTGTGTTGTATCACCACTACCTGATGTCCAAAGGCGGTTCATAGCAAACCAGTGGTCCAGATATAGATAGAACCGAAGGCAGTAGTCCACTGCAGTCTGGGGATCACTTCAAGCATCAAGTCAACACACTGGACACTTGTGTTGACACCACCAACCTTATCACCAACACCATCAACCTCATCATCATCAACACTCACACCAGACCTTGGTGTCATCATAACCTACATATTGATATTGATCATGCTGAGCTACCCCTGAATGGAGTGTCCACAGAGGTCAGCCGAAACCTACAACAGTATATACAATGAACGTCACCCACTGTCATTGCACAACTTGATAGTTGCTGAGCAACTAGCTCATCGAGACCAATACTGAGACAATAGCTGTTGCACAGTTTGATAGTCACTGAGTATCTCGACAGACCAACCTGGGTTTCAGGCGCGAGACCCCTGACATGGTCCAGATAACGATAGAACCGAAGGTAGTCATCCACTGTGGTCCAGGGATCACTTCAAGCCTACAGTCGACACACTGGACACTTGTGTCAGCACCACCAAACATATCTCTCACACCAGACCTTGGTGTCAGTACCAGTTCATATCAGTTATTGATTGTGCTGAGCTACCTCTGGATGGAGTGTCCACAGCAGTCAGTTGAGACCTGCAATAGCAAAACCACTACTGCATTTCCAAGTGAGAAAAGTGATAGAGACACCTCTACTACATATCTTGCCAAGATTCATAATACCACAAGCATTGTCACATATCTTGACAGGATTTGTAATAGATGTGACTCTATTACAGATATCAGGTTTTGGGCATGCGACCTCTGACAGGATGCTACAGACGAATTTAGAGTGAAGCTGAGAGAAAGAAGATGAAGGTCAAGGAAGATGACAGAAAGGAAGGGCAAATCTGGGATGTGAGAACAATCTGGACCCCTTATATGTGCCATGAAAAGCCAGCAGCAAGCAAGTCCTGCCAAAGGGAGAGCATTGTTCTCTTTCCCAAGGGCAACACTGGTGCCATGCCAGGCTAGGCTTGAGAAGGTTGATGCTTTCACCCAAGCTGTCCAGCTAGCCAGCCTGGACCACTCATCATTGGCTGAGGTGCCGAAGGGAAGAAGAGGAGAGAAGTCGAAGCTTAAGCTGGGCCGACCCATCATGGCCAAAGTCACCAATGTGACACTTGAGTTGCTGAGTCGAGTTGCCTTGGCACAAGGAGTAGCCTATGGAAAAGAACAAGAGGAGGAGGAGGAAGGAGGAAGGAGGAAGGGGGAAGGAGGAAGGAGGAAGAATAGGCCAAACACAGACTGACTGCCTGCCTGCCTGGCATGTGTGTGTGCATGCATCTGTGTGTGCATGTGTGCATGTGTGTGTGTGTGTGTGTGTGCGTGTGTGCGTGTGTTGCTTGATGTGACTTTGGAAAGAAATACACCTCCTCAATGTGACTGTGGAGAAGAATGGGAGAGGGAAAAAGGACTTGACTCAACTTGGCTTGACCTAAGCTGACATAATCCCCCATGTCACCTCGGCTTCGTCAAGAACGGTTTGCTTCCCTGCAACTCCGGCTATCTTTAGCAGCTTGAAGTCCTCAAGTCCTCCTATAGCTGCGCACTTGAATCTGCACACAAACCTTCTTTTGGCTCTGCCGACTTTGATCTCTACCACCATCAAGTCTTGTGCACTTCGCCTTGGCTTCACGCTCTGCTGCAGACCTTTTCGACTACTTTGGCGCTCAAGATGCCTTGCACTTCCATACAGACGCCTGTTCCTGACGCAGCCAAAGACGCCATCATCTCCAAATTGCGTCGGCCTGCGAATTCAGACTCGTTCCCACAGTCCAGCACAAGTGCACCAGCACCTTCAAGCACACCATCGGAAGAAGAATCTCAAGGCACAGCAAAGGATGTCGAAACTGTGTCAATACAGGAGCACATCTTCCAGGAACCACGCAAGCGCATCGTTTCCCCTGCATCTCTGCACAGGTTCGAGCACTCGGATACTTTTGCAGAGATTCTTGCCTTTATCCGCGTCTGCAACACGAGTGTCGTTGGCAAGACACTGACCGACGATATCGAGACATCACCAACATGCAAGTCGATACTCGCTATCTTGGATGAGGTGGCGGCAATTCGCAAAGCAACTCCACCTGATGCCTCCATAGGCTCCTCTCGATTCGGCAACCCCGCTTTCCGCACTTTCTATGCAAAGATTCGAGATAACAACGACAGATTGCACCGCATGATTCCAGGACTCGGAGATGATTCGGAAGCATCCCAAACAGCTCGCGCCGAACTTGGCGTCTACTTGCAAGAGAGCTGGGGCAACGAGAAGAGGATCGATTATGGAAGCGGTATGGAACTCAACATGGCTTGTTGGTTGTGAGTACCTTTGCGGCTGTTGTGAGAAAAAAGCAGCTCGACCTTTGCCGGCTGACTTATTTGCTTGATTCAGGCTTTGTCTTTGCAAGCTACGCACTCTGCGTCTGCCAGAAGATGGTCCAGCCATCGTCCTTCGCATCTTTTGGAGCTACATTCAGGTGATGCGAGACATCCAGTCCTCCTATTGGCTTGAGCCAGCAGGCAGTCATGGAGTGTGGGGGCTCGACGACTATCATTTCCTTCCCTTCTTGTGGGGAGCTGGCCAACTCAGCAACCACCGACACCTTCGACCAAAGGCAATTCACGACGCCGAGATTGTCGATGAGTTTGCCTCCAGATACATGTATTTGGCTTGCATTCAGTTCATCAACTCTGTCAAGACAGCTTCACTGCGCTGGCACTCGCCGATGCTCGACGACATTTCAGGTGCCAGATCATGGGGCAAGGTCAACCAAGGCATGATCAAAATGTACCATGCCGAAGTGCTCAAGAAACTACCTATCGCTCAGCACATTTTCTTTGGAAGCTTGCTGCGTTTCCCCGAACCTGCTCCAGGCGAGCTTGAGGATCAAGACACTCAAGAGGATGCGCACGGACACATTCATCCTGCTGGCAAGCCACATGCTCATGCCACTGGTCAAGGTCAGGCTGCAGGTTGGGGTGACTGCTGCGGTATTCCCATACCCAGCGCATTTGCAGCAGCGGAAGAGGAGAAGAAGCGCCAACAAGGTTTTAGCTCTACCATCCGTGGCGAGAAGCCTTTCAGAGCAGGCGTTCGTCGCATCCCATTTGATTGATCAGGACCGCATAGCATTCATACTTAGTCTAATTCAACCTTGATGTATCTTGCGAACCTTCGCTCCTTTCACTGCCAACCTCTGCGGCGTAGCCACTGCATCCACTGTACATTCACACTCACACATGACAAAAGCTTTGGGGCAACCGACGAGCATGCCAACAGAGGGTGAGACTGGCGCAGGTCAAGTAGTGGTCAATCATGATCTGCAACGCTCAACAATGATACAGAGTAGCAGATGGTGAGTTTAAAGGGCAGACGCGTTGCGCTGCTGTGTGTGGCGATTGCGCAGCAAGTCATGAGTGTGTTCAGTCCAGGGTCCAATTTTCTGAAGCCTGCCAAACTCAAATGTGTCAATATAATCTCTTTGACTTCTCACTTTCATCTACATATTTATACCCATCCCTTGCGCCCATCTCTCGCAGTGCCTCCCTACACTGCCATACGGAAGAGCTTTCTTTGCCTTCTTCAGCTTCAGCCTGAGACAGATTTCGCGTCCTACTTGCCTATCGCAGGCAAACTCTGTAGGCACTTGCAAAGGATAGCCAGAAGCTCGTCTCATTTACCGCGACCTTCCTGCGGCCCTTAATCCGGTCTCTGGCTCTAGACCATGGCGGAACCATCGAGAAGAACTCCGATTGCCAGCAGGGCCGATCCCATAGTCCTGTTGGACGATGATGATGACGTCGACATGGTTGCAGCCGCTCCTCAAGCTTCTACACACGCACACATGCTGTCGCCATCTGGCTCGCTTACTAATCTCACTCCTGCTGTTTCGGTCTCGACTTCATCGAATGGCAGCGACCACCATTCCAATGGTGCTCCTCTCAACGGAAGGGGGATCAGCAAGGACTTTTCCAGCCTGGATCAATACCGCTCCGGCCTTGTCTATTCTTCGGACATGATGTTGCATTCCAACCCAATCGACCGCGACCACCCGGAGAAGCCTGTTCGAATCTGGATGATTTTGAGAAAGCTACAGGAGAAAGGCATCATAAAGCACATGAAACGAATCGAAATTCGCCAAATCAAAGAGAAGGAGGTCTTGCTTGTCCACGACAAAGGCATCTGGAAAGGTGTTGAAAATTCAGCTCGTAAGTTGTCAGAGATCCGACATGGTCCTATCTTGAGCCTGTAACTGACCACATGCATGTCTCGCATGACTTCTCACAATCAGTCTACCACCCAGACATCTTGAAGGAGCACGTGCCTATGCTCGAAAATACAAGCTCGCTTTACATCAACGAGCACTCTGCTTACGCAGCTCGATTGTCATGCGGTGGAGCCGTCGAGCTTTGCGACGCTATCGCCTCCGGTCGTATCCGCAATGGTTTCGCGGTCATTCGTCCACCAGGTCACCACGCAGAGCCCCACAAAAGTATGGGCTTCTGCTTCTACAACAACGTTGCCGTAGCTACCAGATGCTTGCTGCAGAAGTACCCGAACACTATCCGCAAAGTGCTCATCCTCGACTGGGATGTTCATCACGGCAACGGCACACAGCGCGCTTTTGAGAGCGACGCGGAAGTCCTCTACATCTCTCTTCATCGCTATGACGAGGATGGTAGCTTTTATCCCGGTTCATCTTATGGCAACTACACGAGTTCCGGTACCGGCCCAGGCGAGGGTAAGTCGGTCAATGTGCCTTGGCCTTCGAAGGGGATGGGTGATGCAGACTATATGTACGCCTTTCATCACCTCGTCATGCCGATCGCGCAAGAATTTGCGCCGGACTTCGTCATCATTTCAGCCGGCTTCGATGCGGCCGAAGGCGACCCGATCGGCCAGAATCGTGTTTCGCCAGGTGGCTACGCACAGATGACGCACGCTCTTACGTCGCTGTGCCAGGGCAAGGTTGCTGTAGTACTCGAAGGTGGCTATAACCCTGAAGTGGTAGCGGAAAGCTCTCTAGCCGTCACTGAGGTTCTACTCGCAAGGAAAACCCAGGAACCGCAGGAAACGGTTGCCTGCACTCTCGCTGCGCAGACGGTGCAGCAGGTCTGTCGCTTCCACTCCAAATATTGGAAGTCTCTCAAGGTGCCGGATATTGATACCGACGATCTGGACCGTACTTCCGCTAGCGCTCCTCAAACTGTCAAGGTGACCGAACTTCTCGCCGAGTACCGCAACAAGGTGGTTTGCGAAAAGTTCGACCTCTTCGGTGTTCCTCTTTTCAATACGCCACACGTCGATTTCGACGGTCAGGTGTTGTGCTCGGAGGGAATCCTTCACCGTTACGAAACTATCATCTTCTTCATCCACGACATGGGCAATCTCCGCTCCGAGAGACCCGAACTAAACAACAGCTTAGGACTCGAAGCACTGCAACTCGCAGATGCTTCGAGCCTCCTCATCGGATACGCCAAATCGCGAAATTATGGCTTGGTAGACATGAACATCTTTAAAGAGTTCAGCGCTACCAAACCGATGCTGCCTGGTCTCAATAAGGCGGTCGCAGGCTCTACTGCTGACATACATAGGGTCTCGGAAGCTCGTTCAGCGGCAGCGTTTGTGTGGGACAATGTGGTTGCGCTTGCTGGGACGTCTAAGGGGGTGAAGAATATTGTCATGGTTGGATTCGGTTCTGGATGTCATGTCGTGACGTCTCTTCTCGAGCAGAGAGACACAAAACATGTCAGGGCAGTAGTTAATGTGGTAGGGTATGGCGAGATGCCTAGTCTTTCGCTTCATGCGGATTTGGCAAGGAAAAAGTTCTACTACAACAAGTCAAAGGTGCTTGCGCCAGCTGACCACCGTCATCTACTCGAGCGAGGCGAGGCAGCGCCATTGAAGAGGTTTGGCAAGATTCAACCGATCAGTAAGTATCTCGCATCTTCCTCGCTGTTGCAGCTGTATACCGTGGTACTGATTCTGATTCGTTTCCGTGCGTGTTGACAGACCACACTCGCGCAATCAACATCCTGAGCAGCAACGTCGACGAGATCAAATCATTCGTCGATAAGAAGCTCCGCATTGCGAGAGCTGCTGCGGACACCATATCTTAAGGCATTTGCAATCTCAACTCCTGATCAAACTCCTCTCCTGCATCCACTCAACAGGCTTGATAGTAGACGCATCATTCCACACCACTCCTTTCCAATCCAAGAGACGCCAAAGAGGGAACACGAAGTCAGACAGTGGGGATTTTGTTTCTGACAGCCCAAAGCTAACGCGAACTCAGACGCTGAGAATGAGTGACAACGAATGGGTGGATTAAAAAGATTCTGATTCTAAAGGACAGACGAAGCGACCCAAGAGAAAAGAGCAGGAGAGACAGACAAGATGCAAGCAAATGTAGATGATCTGAACGAGTGTCAATGTAAGTGTGTATACCCTTGAGATCGGGTTGGGGTAAGGGTTAGGTCGAGATCCTGTCAGCCGATGTAGAAGTGATCTCAATCCAGATCAGCCAGCGAGGCTGGTTGTTGAGGTGATGCAGCAGCGATAGCTCTTCCAAAGTGACGCTTTCGCATCTTTTTAGCTCCAAGTTCGTGCGTAACAGCCCTGCGGATGTGTCTCTTTACAACATCCTCAGCGACAGGATCGGCAGGAAGCGATCTGCTGTAATAGCCAGAAGGTGCTGTAGAAGTGGAAGTAGCTTTTGCTTCCCTGCTTGTGCTTGTTGCAGAGGCGGCGCTTGCCGAGTCCGAGCCTTTGGCACCGAGATTTGCTTTGTAAACCGAAGTTGGCTCGTCAGAAATAGATCCTGAAGGCGAAACAATCTCTCTCCACACGATGACGCCAACTATGACGCCAACAAGAGACACGAGAGCGATGACAGCTATGACGATGAGCTTTCTCCTCCCCCTAGCCATACTCGCCATCCAAGCCTTGCTGCCGTCTTCGAGCTTATGTGTGCCAGCTGTTTTCTGTGCCATAGAGAATCGACGCCAGAATTTAGCTCCTTCTCCGTGAGTGTCCCATTCTGCTCCTTCTCCGCCAGCGCCGAGGAATTGAGACTTGCGTGGGTGATCAGGCTTTTCAAAGTCGTCCTGGAGGCCTTGGACGCGTGGTGCGGAGGAAGCGCGGGGCTGAGCGGGTGCGGGTACAGGCATTCGCATTTGCTGATTGCCTTGGGGGCCCATGCCACCGGAATCGGTGCTGCCGCCTCCGGTGAGCATAGCCATGCTACGTCGGAAGAGTGATTGGCGTTTCTGTGGTAGGTGCGAGCGTTGTTGAGGGTGGTTAGGTTGGCCGTTGCCTGGGGGACCCGCCTGGGGCCCTCCGCCAAACATGGCCAATGATCTGCGGAAGATGGATTGACGCTTCGAAGGACGTGGTGTGTCGGAGAAGGAGGGACCAAAGTTGCCGTTTGGTCCAGGCGGACCTCTGCCTTGCGGGCCGGGACCTCGCTGAAAGCCGTTGGGAGGGTTGCGACCGCCTAAACCCGCTTGTAGTGAGGAGGGATGCGGTGCGTTGGGACCCTGACCAGGGTGAGTAGGGCTGGTGTTGCTTTGATAGCCGCCTGGACCAAGAGGGCCCTGAGGCCTGCCAGAACCGGCGGGATTACCAGGAGGACCTCGTTGGCCATAGGGCGAAGGTGGTCCTCGTTGGAGCACATTCGGCGGCATTGAGCCCTGTGCGTGAGGGTGGCCCGGTGATGGCATGCCACCGGGACTGTAGCCAGGAGAACAGAGGGGCGTAGCACTGTTGGGGGTCGAAGCGGGAGCAGACAAAGGCTGCTGTCCGCCAGAGCCATGTTGCTGAGCTCGTCCGACATCGATAGGTGGAGGGCCAGCGTTGCGCGATGATGATGATGTTGACGGACCTTGTGTAGCTTGGGGAGCGCGACTGTCAAAGTAATCCCTCGGCTGGTTGGGCGAGGGTGCGCGAAACTGTGATGCTGTTGGTTCCGGGTTCGGGCTGGCAAGACCAAGCTGCTTGGTCAAAGCGGTTCGAGCACTCAGACGCTTCGAGTTGCCGCCGATGTTGGCAGTTTGGGAAGAGGTTCGACCATCGGCAGGCTGACCACTGAAACCAATAGTGCTGCCATGACGCGAATTACGATCGATGAAGTTGGAATCGACCGCGAGCCTGCTGTTTCTCTCGTCTCGTGATTGGTCTCCGCCTTGCTTGGCCGACTTGAGTGCCATAAGCTTAAGTGATGGTGGATTCTGAGAAGCACTATCAGGCGGACGCTGACCAACAGCCTTGGCGCGATCGGTCCAGCTTTCGGGCCTATCTTTGTCCCGGCGATCGTTGGATCTGTTGAGAGCCGGGTTGTTAGGCTTTCTAGAGCGTTCATCGTCTGTGTCGGAGTCAGATTCGGAGTCACTTCCACCCAGCATACCAAGACCTAGACCAAAGGCGCCAGAGTCGCGATCATGAGTGCCGTCGTCCAGGTGAGAGGCGAGACTGGCGCGACTCGATCTCTGGTTCTGATGTTGAGCACTGTGGTGATGATTATGAGCAGCGGCGATGGCGGCGTTGCGGGATGAAGCAGTGTGGCCATCAGAGGCTTTCACATTCTGGGAGAAGGCGATGCTCTTGCGCTGGGCGGGAGGTGAGTGGGAAGAGCCAACAGAACGCAGACCGTTGGCGTCCATGTGATTGGCGGGACGACCATGTAATTTGAGTTGACTGGCTTTGCGAGCAAGTTCGCGTCGGCGAGGGTCGGATGATTCGAGATCCTTAGGATCGTAAAGATACTTGTCGTAGATGCTGACGACACGCGAATCGCGAGGATTCATTGAAAAGGCTGTGCTAGACTGTGACTCACCAGCCCAAGCGGGTGGAGCCATAGTGGATTGGAGGGCTTGGTGATCCTTGAAGGAGGAAATTGAAGGTCAACAACCTTGCTTAATGCCGACGATAGTGCACGATGTGTGCGAGAAGGTGAGCAGAGTCGTGGAAGCTCGAGCAGATAGTGATCTCTCTAAACCGCCACCAGGGTTGCACTCGAAAGAATGAAGAGGCAGCGAAAGACGAGACGAAAGGAGCGCGTTGATTGAGAGGTAGGTGGAATTTCCAAGAGAGCCAGTAGAGTGTGTGCGAAAGCGGATGTCGAGATTGAGAGAACGGCCGGCGTTGAGAGAACTAAGACGGATGGTGGATGCAAAGAGTGTGTCGAAAAGAGAGTTGGAGAGAAGGAAAGCGCTGATTCCAGAGGTGTTCAAGGAGCGCTGGAGAGACTTGTGGGAGTGATAGGATGGAAAGCTGAGAAGGGATCGGGAGGTGAGAGGGATGGAGGAGATGAGCAAGCGGCGGAAACGAGGAGAGGGAGCAGCAGCTACAGAACAGCGCCAAGCAAGACTGGAAGGCGGCAAGGCGAAAGAATGACAACGCGAAGAGCTGAAGCAAAATGAGAGAGAGCGAGTAAGGAGCTGCGCGCCCGCAAGGCGGTCCAGATAGAGACGCCCACCGTGGCTCAAATGTCAAACATGAGCAGGTTCACAAGGCGCTTTTTGCTGTGTGTGTGTGTGTGTGTGTGTGAATCTTATTTGTCCTTGTTTCATGACGATTCCTCATGGAGATCGGCTCATCCGAGTTGCTGTTATCGACTAGAAGAGCAAGTGCATCAGCAAGCCTATTCTGAGGCAATGCCTGTTATCCTTCGCTGCAAAAGAAGAGGGGTTCTGCGCAGAGGGGCCGACTGCAGAGAGACCTAAGCAACAGAGCAGAAAGAGAGAGAGAGAGAGAGAGAGAGAGAGGCAAAGGAGAAGGAGATAGGAGGGTGCATTCGGTGATGCCGAACTGTGACTGGTCTAGTGCTGTGGCTCGGTCTGGCTGCCGGACGTGTGGGCGCGTTTCTGCAACACATCTGCCGACTGCGCGGTGCGTTGCGTTGCGTGTGTGAGAGTTTGGAAAATAAGAAATAAAAATAAAATGCCAAATCCAAGCGCGTTTTTGCAGGCCCAGCATATCGCTTAGTAAACCGAACGCTTGGGCTGCCATACAGCGGAGGGCCTCTTTGATGGGCTCAACTTATGTAATCATGACTCTTTCACCCGAGTCCAACACACAATCTGAAATGCACACACGCATGCACCACCTGAGTTGCACTTAGCTGCTGCTGGTGTCCTATGTCTCACAAAGCAAATCCATTTCGCCAAGACAACATATCAACCAACTCCATCAACACCCTTGCTTAGTCCTGACGGCGTTCACCTGACATGTCGTCATCAGATCCATTGGCTTCCGGCCACGACGATGCCGCCAACGCTTCCTCTCATGATCTCTGGGCGGACGCTAGCGAATCCTCGGGCGAAGAGGAGCAGACTCGTTCGCGCCTCGATGATGCCAATGGAGGTGCAAGAGCTAGCATGCATGCACCTGCTCATCTAAGAAATGGCTATGCCAACACATCTTCACAAGACGCTTCAGGCTTTCCCTCCACCGGCTTATCAGCCAGGCTGCCCCGTCAAGACTCCTCCTTTGGCACAAAATCCAACGCTAGCGCAGGCAATACACGCAAACCCGTATTTGCTCCTTACGAAGCCGAGCATCTGGAATTCGCCTGGGGATCATCCTCTCAACCTGACAAGCCATTTCGAGCCACCTTATCTGCCAGTGCTTCTGTCTTCGAGCCTTCCAGGCAATGGCAAGAGCCTTCCGATAACGTCGCTAGCACCAACGACTTCCCAGATCCCCTTACAAGCGCATACAGCTCCGATTCAACCCCGCTTCAACAGCATTCAGGCTTGCCTGATCAGCCCAAGCAGCCAGGATCTGCTACTCTGGATCCACAAATGAGTCAAGGCGATCGCCGTCAGCCTCGCGACGAGACGAGTGTGCAAGCTATTGAACAAGCCAACGACCATGCTGATTCTAGCACCGGCGCGACTCACTCGCAAAGCAATCCCCCAGCAAGCTCATCGTCGACAGATGCAGCGAAAGGCACAATAGACTTCGCGGCGCGCGAGAATCATTCAGAAAGTAACGCCGAAGGGGAGGACGATGAGGACTTTGTGTATCCCGGCAACACGCACACCGCTCAAGAAAGGCCGAATGCACCTACCGCAGAAGGCGAAGAAAGCTTTGCCCTGCCTGCTCAGATTGCTGATGGGACGAATGACACCTCGAGCGAGCCACTGTCGCCTCAACTTCCGCCACCACCACCAGCCCAAACAGACGCCGATAAAACGGTGCAAGGGCCAATCTCCTCCTCTACTACTTCCAACAGTCAAGTGCAGCAGATTGATTACGATACTCTGGCAGAACTTTGCAGCGGCGACAGCCTTTCCGATCTTCAAACTTTTGTTCAAACGACTTGCTCAGCCGATACCAACGCGGTGTCCATGTTTGCTCTTGCTAACGATTCCAACCCCAGCAATGGCCTCGTTCCCCTCCACTTTGCTGCTAAAGAGGGCAAAACCGACATCGTTCGCTGGCTGATCACCGAAGCAGGCGCCATCGTCGAAATGGAGGATCGCGAAGGCGAGACTCCTCTCCACAAAGCTGCCATGGCTGGAAAGCTTTCCGTTACCTCCCTTCTTCTGTCTCACGGCGCTGACGCCAATGCCAGAGATACCGACGGCTGGACTGCCCTTCACAACGCCTGCAGCCGCGGCTATCTCGATCTCGTTCGCCTCCTCATCGATCGTGGCGGTGCACAGATTGATATTCAGGGTGGCCGCGGCGCCTGGACCCCGCTCATGAATGCAGCTTCAAAAGGTCATCTACCCATCGTCCGTCATCTCACTGCCAAGTACCGTGCCGATCCTTTCGTACGCAACACTGCTGGCGAGACAGCCTACGATGTTGCAGCAGCCTCCTTCGAAGTCTACATCTGCCAAGTCCTCGAACGCTACGAAGCTGAGCGATGGAGCGCCTGCAACTTCTCCTCTGGAACTCCCACGCGGCCTGGCCAGATCGCTCCAGGTCGCGGCCCATACGAGCCTCTAGCCTTACACACCACCATCCCCATCATTCTGCACGAAAACCAGCGTCTCGACACGCGGTTACAGACCCTGGCCATGAATGGTGGCAAGCCGCGATGGAGCTCCTCAAGTGCAGCCCGCACTCACAAGCCCGACAGACGCTCACCCAGCTCGATGCCTCCAGGACCTCTGGCCCCAAGTCGAACCCGGCACGCGCCTATGCGCCAAGAAGATGTTGGTCTGCCTGCTCGTTCCCTGCCTTATAAGCTTCGTCTCCGCTCCCGCCTAGGCCCAGCAGCCACGCGACGAAAAGCCGCAGCTCAGGCAGCTCATCGAGCTACAAACACCTCAAACAACCTCGACGAGGATCTGGCAAGCACTCCCACCCCAGAGTCGGTACTTCAGGCTCGCCGTGGCGCTGGACGAGGTACAAGCACGGCGGCGGCCAGTGGTGCCGAAGAGGAAAGCTCTCATTTCTGGCTCTGCGAGTGGCAGCTTGACACCACTCATCCACTCGTCGACGTCGAACAGGGATGGCAATACGCCCAGTCATTTGATGCGCTCGACGACAAGTGGTCATCGCAGCCGCCACCTCCTCTCGAACGTTTGCTCGAGGGACGAGGCTTGAGCGCTTCCGTCACCCGAGCCCTAACTGGTGGGGCAGGTCTGGCAAACGCACAAGCGGACCAAGAAGCTTCGTCAAGCGGATGGGTTCGCCGACGACGATGGGTACGAGTCTTGCGGCGCCGCCTCGATATCGAGTTCGGTGATGATCTGGAAGCTTGCGACAGTACCCTCTCAGCAGAGGATGACGCTTTTGAGTCAGGTCGAAATGACGATTTACATCAGACGGAAGGAAGGGCCCTCTCAACTGCTGCGATCATGGCTGCGCAGGAGGCAGCCAGGCTTGAATGCTCGCAGCTCGGATCAGATGCTGACTACGTCAATCGGGCCAAGGCTCTCGCTGGATCAAGCGCTTCGTCCGGTGCGACCCCAGCTGACGCGCTCGGTGACGATCGCGATGAGCTTGCGAGGCGCATTGCCCGTCTGGTCATGGCGCTCACCGAGCTCAGGGCTGCCTTCGAGGACGCTGACGTAGAACGCAGAAGCCGGGCCGAAGACTTGCGCAAAGAGTACACTCTGCAATTGGGTCAGCTTCGACAGGCTGCAGGACTGGATGAGGACGAAGACGAAGATGCTGCGGATGACGACGATGACGAGTTCATCTACCCCAACTCATATAAGGACGATGGCGCGTCTGTCTTCACCCGTCTCGTCAATGCAGAGACCTCAGGCACCCTCTCGCGACCTCCGCTCTCGCAGCGACAGAGCAGTGCCGCCTCGATGCTGCGGAGCAGTGTTGCCCCTTCCGAAGCAGGAACCTCACTTGCCGCGGCACGCAGTGCCGATCTTGCTGCCAATCGTGAGTTCCGCGTGCCAACCAATGAAGCGCCAAACAAGGTCACATTGCGTCGAGGTCCAGCGATGCGCGAGCAGAACCTGCAGCCGCAGTGGGAGCGCGATGAGGAAGCGAGGGACTGCCGAGGCTGCGGTCGACACTTTACTTTCTTCCTCCGTAAGCACCACTGTCGACGATGTGGTCGCATCTTTTGCGACTCGTGCTCGTCGAAGCGAGCGCAGCTACGAGCCAATGACATTGTGGTCGATCCCAGTCTCCCAGGTATGGCAGCCTCAGAAATCATCGCACCAACGCGAGTTTGCAATGGATGCCACGCTGAGCTTCAACTGCCACCTCAACTGCAGAACATGAGAGCGAACGAGGCTGCTGTGGCGGCCTCGCGTGTTCGCGCCGGAGGAGAGGCCTCCAGTCGGAGTGGTGTGGAAACGCATCTGGACGAGAGCGGTTATCGTTCGACGCTGGCGCCCCCGAGCGATGTCTCGAGCCGGGCCAGCGAGCTCACAGAGTGTCCGGTTTGCTCCACCTCCCTCTCTGCGTTGGGTGGAAGCGAAGAGCAAGAGGCTCATGTGCGCAACTGCCTCGAGAATGGTGGTGGAGGAAGCATGCAAGGCGGAAGATACCTAGTCTACAAGCTGCCAGACAACTCGCCGATCGTAGGAAAGGAATGCTCAATCTGCATGGAGGAGTTCATCGCTAACAGCACCATCGCACGACTACCTTGTCTCTGCTACTTCCATCGAGGTTGCATCGACTCGTGGTTCAAGAGAGGAAGGGAGTGTCCTGTCCACGCCAGGTCTTGGTAAAAGCTGCATCCTCGCTGATCTGGCGGCCATTCATGCGTTCAAAGCCGTGACCCATTTCGGACACCTGCAGATAGACACCACTCTGTTAAACAAATCTCTTTCGCTTTAGGAGCGGCCCACTTTGCCTTCCTTCTGCTTTTCGAGTCTGACGAGGCGAGAGGATGCAAGATGGTCCCCTCGCCGACTCGCTGCGTCCATGAGCCCTGAGCAGCGACTGAGTGGAGCAGTTGAAGATGCGTCGGCAACTCAAGCAAGATGCACGTGTCACGGCCGAGACACCGAGGCACAGGAGGCTTACTTAAGTGAGAAGCACAATGAGGTACATGACTGTTGTCATGGCGACAGCTCAGTGGCACTCAGTATCATAGCAACACAGGAGTATGAATGAAGTGACACATCCTGTCTCGGATAGGACTAGAGCAGTGAATGGAGTATATATATGTGTTTGTCATTTAGGTTCACACTACAAAAACTAAGCATTACATAGAACATATGGCTGTTGTAAAGGGAGTCTGATTGTGACCCTGATAACACTGTGTATTAATTGTTATCTTCAATTGATTAAGAGTCTGAAGAAGCTATCACTGAGCCAACTGAAACTCATTGACAACAATGGTAGAAGACACCAAAATGAGGATCAAAGGAAGCAGAAAAGGCAAGAACACCCAGGTTTGGGTCAACAACAATGCCACAAATGAGAACGAGCCAGAGGCCATCAACAATGAAGCTGACAAAGACACTGATTCCAACTCTGACTTCAATGATGGTGACAAGTGATATAACTTTCACACCCTAGCAAAACTCCTCAAACCTGTGCCAAAGCTCACATCACACAGCTATTATAGCTGGAGTGCTCATGTGAAATCTTTCCTCCAATCCATGCCCCATGTGATGAAACACCTCAAGGGAACATATGACAAGAAGCACCCAAAATGGAGCTGCTCCCTCAATGATGCTTTAATCAATGCCCTGCATGGAACAATCGACACTACCGGAGAACACAATGTAAATTACCTCATTCTAGATGTAATCAAGGAGTACCTTACTTTCAATCAAGTATGGAGAAAGATTGAAAACAGTCTCATGAATGAAGCCACCAAGACATCTCACAGACTTGTGCTCATCTCACAGCTCAATGATATAAAGATGTTTCACTCAGATGCCAGAAAGCTAATTCAAGAGATCTGGTCCATACAGACTGAAAGTAGCCTCCTTGGCAAACCATTTGCCAATGATACATTGTTCTCAGCTCTGCAGAAATGCATGATCTGGCATCCAGTGTATAAGGAGACAGTTGCCACTGTCCATCAAATCGATTTCAACACCCTCACCACTGCACTAAGCATCTGGCAGACTGCTGTTGAGAGCATCCCTGCACAAAAGATTGACCCCCAACAAGCCAGCACTAGAACTGCTGGCAACAATGATCAAAATGAATGGGCCAGAGAGACTGAAGCCGAAGCTGACAACAGCCATGTGAGCTTGAGGAATGCAGGCAGACCATGCCAAATCCAATGCTGGATCTGCAAGCAACCCAGACATGGTATTAGTCAATGTGATGCCTCAGTCACCATCCCCAAAGACTCCCCCCTTGCTAAACCTAAATAGGAAGCATGGTGCTCCCTCACCCTCCCATTGAAATGGCAAGACCCCCCAAACACAAAAGAAACAGCTCATTGGATCTTGGACTCAGGGGTGAGTTATCATATGGTGAATGACTATAGCATGCTCATCCATCTGAGAACTTGCCAAAAGTGGATAATTACCACCAGAAGCAAGGTCTTGGAAGCAGCAGCTATAGGAGATGCAAGCATATCAACAGATTATGGGGAAATCTCCCTACAAAATGTATTATATGTGAAGCACCTTAATGTTAACCTTCTGTCAACAAATTCATTAATGGATGAAGGAGCACAAGTGATATTGGACACAACTGGCAGTCAAATTTTTCTAACAAACAGCATGACACTTAAGATTGCAAAGAATTGTGAGCAAGGACTTTTGGAGTTCCGAGGTGACACATGGCAAGAAAGTGCAATGGCCACATCAACACCATTGTTTGAAGGCATTGATGAGGAGTTCGAGCATATTGAGAATGAGCTGAAAGTTTCGAAGCAACAACTATGGCATGAGCATCTCGGACACCCAGGGAGGGATAAAGCTAAGGCAATCACGAGCAAGTTAAAAGATAAGCATACCATGGAATTGGATCCAAACACTGCTCTGACATGTGAGCAGTGCATACAATCCAAGAGCACAAGTGCTCGGATGGGGCAAGGTAGCAGCGAAAGAGCCATAGGGCCCCTGGATCTTATTCATGTTGATCTAATAATAGATTTGTCCCACATGATGGAGTACACATGCACATTAGTGCTGGTCGACAATCATAGCAAGTATGTGTATGCACAGCCATTGACACAAAAGAGTCATGTGTTTACACAACTCAAAAGGATTGTTTCGTTCCTGGAAACACAGACAGATCAGAAGCTAAAAGCAATCCGATCTGATCAAGGAACTGAATGGAGAAGCAATGATGCATTAGAATGGTTGCTAGAAAAGGGCATAGAGTGGCAAACCACCATAGGGTACAACAGTAAACAAAATGGATGGGTAGAGAGAATGAACAGGACCCTTGGAGAGAAGATGAGGATGTTGCTAATGCAGAGGAGACTACCAAAGAAGTTCTGGCCATACATGATCAGAGCTGCAGCATTCAAAATAAACCTCACTCCAAGCATTGATAATGAGTTCCCTTACCAAGCCATGTTCAGCAAGTTGCCAGAGTGAGCTTTAAGACTTCTATGAGTGTTTGGTTGTCTGGCATGGGTAAACATACCCAAAGTCAAACAGGACAACAAGAAACTGGACCAGCGAGCCATTGCATCCATTTTCTTGGGATACAGTCTAGAGAGAAAGGGCTGGCTATTCTACAGTCTGGACTATAATCCAAACATGTTCTGGAGCAATTCAGCAAAATTCATGGAATCAAAGTGCTGGTCAGACAGAATGGAGTGGCAACTGGTCAACACAAAGGCACCTCCAGCAATGATGACAGAAGAGAATTTTGAAGATCTAGGATATAACAAAGAAAATATATTCGACGAAACAGATGAAGGGCCACTACAAGAATACATGGATATGGAGACAGATTCGGAAGAAAGGTTAAGCAGAGGAACAGTGGAGGTGATGGAACAAGGATCAATTGCCAAAGCTCAGATTGACAGTAAATCCTTTGGACTCATAGTGACATGACCAGAATGGAGAAAGAACCTGGACCCAACCATACATAAAGCATTGAATGGAGAAGACAGAAAGCACTGGGAGGAGGCCATGCAAAAGGAACTGGATGGATTAGAAGCGATGGGCACATGGGAGATCATTGACCTCCCAAAGGGTGCAAACACCATTGACATGCATTGGGTACTCAAGATCAAAACTGATGCGAACCTCATGCTGACAAAGTTCAAAGCCCGGCTCGTGGCACGAGGTTTCACCCAATGTGAGGGCATCGACTACACAGAGGTCTTTGCACCAGTAGTGCCCATCCAATCCATTTGAGGGGTGATCACTGTTGCAGCAATACGAGACTGGGAAATAGACTCTATTGACATAAAACAAGCATATCTGAACTCTACTATACACCATGATGTATATCTAAAGCCCCCAGTAGGAATCAAAGTACCACCTGGAAAAGCGTTGAAGGTAGTGAAAGGACTGTACAGTCTGAAGCAATTGGGCTGAGAATGGAACATTGAGTTAGACTCACATCTCCAGATGATCGGATTTCATTGCATGCCGAGCACACCATGCCTATACTCAAGAGGGACAGGTGACAAGATCACAATCATTACAGCATATGTGGATGACATGCTGATAACATCACCCAGTCATGATGAAGTAGACCACACTAAGTGAGAGATCATGGACAAATGGGAGACACAAGACAATGGAAGGATCAAAGAATTTCTGGGTATCAAGATCACATGTGATAGAAGATGGAGGAAGATATCTCTGGGTCTAACAGCATACATCAAAGAAATGGTGAACAAATGGTTAGGAGGAGCAAATGAGAAATCTTGGGTACCCATGCTGAGCATAGTGAATGTTGCTGGAGGCGAGAGATGTGATCCTCAGCAAGCAAAGAAGTATCAGGAGTTGGTCAGCCAACTATTATGGGTCTCCAACACAGCCCAACCAGATATTGCCTTTGCCATTGACATATTATCGCAATACATGTTGATCCCAATCGACAGTGCATGGAAGGCAGCCATTCACATGGTAAAGTACCTGAACCAGACAAATGGATATCAGTTACACTTAGGAGGGGAGGCAAATGAGCACTTGGATACACAGGTAACAACATATACCAATGCAAACTGGGCATCCAACCCCACAAATGGATGAAGGAGCACCTCAGGGTCGATAACATATGTGTATGGATGTCCAGTGAGTTGGAAGTCTCATGTTCAAAAATGTGTAGCATTGTCAGCAGTCGAAGCAGAGTTCATCACCACTTCCGAAGTGGTGCAAGAAGCATTGTTCTTCTCATATTTGCTCTGGGACTTGGAGATCACGGACATTCAGCCCATACTATACACTGATAGCCAGGGGTGCATGCAGGTGAGTAAAGATCCAGCCAAACATTGGAAGTTAAAGCACATCAACACATGGTATCATTTC
The DNA here is from genome assembly GCF_900519145.1 of Ustilago hordei. Taxonomy (NCBI): domain Eukaryota; kingdom Fungi; phylum Basidiomycota; class Ustilaginomycetes; order Ustilaginales; family Ustilaginaceae; genus Ustilago; species Ustilago hordei. Next base: position 342,617 of record NW_024545279.1, on the reverse strand, counting down.
ATCCACGATCACATGCAAGAGGGTGATGTGGCAATCAAACATGTCAGAACAGCAAACAATGTTGCAGATGTCTTGACAAAACCTTTACAGGGTCTCAACACCTCACAATTGGCTAGGATGATAGGGCTGGAGATCCTGCCAAAGGGGGGAGTTGAAGATGCATTGGCAACTCAAGCAAGATGCACATGTCACGGCCAAGACACTGAGGCACAGGAGGCTTACTTAAGCGAGAAGCACAATGAGGTACATGATTGTTGTCATGGTGACAGCTCAGTGGCACTCAGTATCATAGCAACACAGGAGTATGAATGAAGTGACATGTCCTGTCTTGGATAGGACTAGAGCAGCGAATGGAGTATATATATGTGTTTGTCATTTAGGTTCACACTACGAAAACTAAGCATTACATAGAACATATGGCTGTTGTAAAGGGAGTCTGATCATGACCCTGATAACGCTGTGTATTAATTGTTATCTTCAATTGGAGCCTGTCAGGGGTCTCGCGCCTGAAACCCAGGTCGGTCTGTCGAGATACTCGGTGACTATCAAACTGTGCAACAGCTATTGTCTCAGTATCTGTCTCGACAAGCTAGTTGTTCGGCAACTATCAAGTTGCGCAGTGACAGTGGGTGGCATTCATGTATATACTATCATAGGTTTTGGCTGACCTCTGTGGACACTCCGTTCAGGGGTAGCTCGGCATGATCAATATCAATGCATAGGTTATGATGACACCAAGGTCTGGTGTGAGTGTTGATGATGATGAGGTTGATGGTGTTGGTGATAAGGTTGGTGGCATTGGTGATAAGGTTGGTGGCATCAACACGAGTGTCCAGTGTGTTGACTGATGCTTGAGGTGATCCTTGGACCACAGTGGACTACTGCCTTTGGTTCTATCTATATCCAGACTGCTAACCTGCTATGGGGTGCCTTCGGATGTCAGGTAGTGGTGATACAACACACACACTACAATGAGGAGCAACCTTGATAGATTGCTGCTATGCTGACTGAAACTAATGAGTACTTATGTTTCTAAAGTATTGACTAGTTGTATGGTGAGTAGAGTGGATGAGGATCCACTCGACCTCTGATGATGAGAAAGCATGGTTATATACCTCTTCACAGCATTGCCAGCGATGCTGCTCCTGCTCTCTCTCCAGAGAGTACCTTCTTCATCGAGTACTGTTCAAGGGCCTCTCCTGCTTGCTCGGCACCCCTGTGCCTCTGGAGCTGTGTCGACACTCCTGTGCCTCTGGAGCTGTGTCGACTCCTTCGACACTGCTCCTCCTCCTTGCTATCCTGCTGCTTGTTTGGCACCCTTGTGCCTCCTGAGTGGTGTCGACTCCTTCGACACTGCTCCTCCTCCTCATGACCTGGCGTCGACTCCTTCGACTCTTGTCTCTCGAGCCCCTGAGTGGTAACCATCTGCATGCTCCTTGAGCTTGGTCCTCTTCGTGGCTGTGCCTGCTCCTTGAGCTTGGTCCTCCTCATGGCTGTGCCTGGCCCTCCTCGCATATGGCTTGGTCCTCCTTTGCATGTGATTCCGTAGGAGTCCATGGTCTCCATGGAGACTGCACTACAACCATGCTCTCTACTGGTATCGACTAGATCTTCGATACCTGTGCTCCTTCCATATGAACCAGTGACCCTCCTGCTTCTTGAGCATCCAGGCCCATGACAGAGCCTAGCCTCAAAGACTGAATGCAAAAATTACGATTGTTAGGCCTATTTGTTTCGACACCTCTGGAATTTGGGAGCAAGCACGTGACGTGTTGAGAACAAGTTGAAGATGCATCGGCATTGCCAATGCGTGATGTATCGAACAGGAGTACACAGGATTGGGAAATCAGGAAGAGACAGAACAATGAGGAAAGACAAGCAGAACGCGAAGCTAGTGGGGACTAATACATTGACATGACAACACTCATGAAAGTAGATATGTGGCATATGGGAATGACTTGACAAGGTAAGCACAGATGAGTGCCCAGAGCATGTATATATACTCCAAGTCATGTTGCTATCATACAATAAGTAATACAAGCCTTTTTATCTGAGACTATCTGATTGAGTGAGTGCCTGCTAGTGGCCTCTGTATCGGTGTATCTAAATTTAACTGGCTCCCAATGTGGGGCTCGAACCCACAACATTCATCATGGCAGGAGAAGGAGATCACCAAGCTGGTGAGGCAACTAAGAAGACAAAAGGAGGAAGAAAGGGAAAGGTGGCTCAACAAGTATGAATTGATGACAAGGCCACTGATGGCAATGAAAATGAGTTTAATGAAGCTGAAGAGGAGTCAGACTCCAACAATGACAACAAGTGGTATGACTACTGTACCTTAGCCAAGATTGTGGAGGCAGTCCCTAAACTCATGACACGAAACTACTATAGCTGGAGCACCCTCATCAAGGCCACCCTCAGGGTTGTCCCTCATGCCACACAGCACTTGGAAGGCACATACGATAGTGATCATCCAAAGTGGAACAGAACCTTTGATGATGCCCTAGTGGGTGTGCTACATAGCACCCTAGACACCGAAGGAGAGTACAACACTCTCTACTTATTGCTCGACATTAGTAAGGCATATTTGACTTTCCACCAGACCTGGAAGAAGATCGAAAAGGCCTTGACCAGTGAAGCTACTAGGACCTCATGATGAATCACACTCCTCACCCAACTCAATGAAGTCAAGATGTTCAATGCTGATGCATGGAAGCTAATCCAAGAGATTAGAGTCATGCAGACAGAGACAAGCCTCCTGGGAGCACCTTTCAGTGATGATGCCATATATGCAGCACTCCAAAGGTGCACTATCTGGCATCCAGTCTACAAGAAAATGGTCGCCACCATCCATCAAGTTAGTTTCGATGTCCTCACCACAGCATTGATGATGTGCCAATCTGCAATCGAAAGCATTCCCGCCCAAAAGGTGGATCCACAACAGGCAAGTGCCTGAGCAGCTGGTAGCAATGAGCAGGATAGCGACACTGATGATGACACTGAAAGCTCAAAGGCTAAGACTAGACCAAGGAGGATTCACTGCTGGGTGTGCAAATGCTATGGACATGGCACCAGAAAGTGCGATGCCACCATCACCATCCCCAAGAACTCCCCTCTCACCCAGACTAAATAGGAAGTCTGGTGCCCACTCGCCCTGAGTTGGCGAAGGCCCCCAAAACCAGACCAATCAACCCATTGGGTTCTGGATTCGGGAGCAACCTTCCACATGATTAATGACTACAGCATGTTGATCCATCCAAGAAAGTGCAGAAAGCACATACATACTGCTGGAAGTGAAGTCTTAGAAGCAACTGCTGTAGGGGATGTTAGCATATCAACAGAGTATGGGGAGATACTACTTCAAAATGTTCTTTATGTTCACAGCCTCAACATTAATCTATTGTCAACCAACTCATTGACAGACAAAGGAGCACGTGTGACCTTAGACCCTAAAGGGGGACAAATACATTTGGCAGATGGCATGCTGCTAAAAATAGTAAAGAACCACAAGAGTGGATTGCTAGAGATATGAGGCAATACATGGCAACAAAGTGTGATGGCTGCATCAACACCACTGTTTGAAGGGGTTGACGAAGAATTCGAGCTAGCCGAATGGAGACCAAAAGTTTCCACAAAACAGCTCTGGCATGAGCAACTGGGACACCCAGGTCGAGATAAGTCCAGGGCAATTGTTAACAAATTGAGAGGTGAACCTGTAGAAGCATTGGACCCAAACACAGCTCTGACATGTGAGCTGTGTATACAATCCAAGAGTATGGTCACCAGGATGGGGCAAGGTAGCAGCGAGAGAGCTGCAGGGCCCCTGGACCTCATCCATATCGACCTAATCATTGATTCATCCTATGTGACAGAGTACACATGCATATTAGTGCTGGTTGACGACTATAGCAAGTACATGCACATACAGCCACTATTATGGAAGAGTCACACATTTGTGCAGCTCAAGAGAATCGTCTTATTCCTAGAAATGCAGATGAATAGAACATTGAAAGCAATTCAATCTGATCATGGGACCGAATGGAGGAACAACAAAGCACTGGAATGGATGCTTGGGAAAGGGATAGAATGGCAGACCACTGTGGGGTACAATAGCAGGCAAAATGGACAAGTGGAACAAATGAACAGGAGCTTAGGCAAGAAGATGTGGACATTATTGATACAGAGAAATCTACCAAAGAGTTTTTGGCTGTATGCAATCTGGGCAGCAGCATTCAAGATGAACCTGACCCCTAACATCGATGGAGAGTTCCCCTATCAGCTGATGTTCAGAAAGTCACCAGAATGTTTCATATGCCTCATGCATGTGTTTGGATGTTTGGCTTGGGTGAATGTCCCAAAAGCCAAGAGACACAACAAGAAATTGGATCAGAGAGCAGTCCTGGCTATATTCATAGGATACAGCTTGGAGAGAAAGGGATGGCTGTTCTACAGTCCTGAATACAGCCCGAACATCTTCTGGAGCAACTCAGTGAAGTTCATGGAAACTCAATGCTGGTCAGACTGAACAGAATGGAAGCCAGTGAACATTCAATCGCCTCCAGTTCTGAACAATGAGGAGGACCTAGCTAATCTGGGGTACATGGAGGAGGACCTCTTCAATGAGGGTGATCAAGACCCCTTGAATGAATACATGAGCATGGAGACAACCTTGAGAGAAGGGGAACACAAGGAGCCAAGGTACAAAGCACAAACTTCCTTTGGGCTAGTGACAACAGGGCTTAAGAAGAAGGAAAGGAACCTCAATCCAACCATTTGGGAAGCACTGGCTGGAGAGGACAAGAGGTTCTGGGAGGAAGCAATGTGCAAAGAGCTAAAAGGGCTAGAAGCAATGAATACATGGGAGACCACCAACTTACCATGTGATATGAACACAGTTGACATGTGTTGGGTGTTGAAAATTAAGATGGATGCAAATCTGGTTCCCACAAAGTACAAGGTGAGGTTAGTAGCATGAGGGTTCATGCAAAGGGAGGGCATAGATTATACAGAAATCTTTGCACCCATGGCACCCATCCAATCGATCAGAGGAGTGCTAGTGATTGCTGCCATATGGGGCTGGGAGGTTGACATGATCAATGTAAAGCAGGCTTACTTAAACTCAAGCCTACACCACAACGTCTACCTCAAGCCACCCATTGGAATGAAAGTGCAGCTGGGGAAGGTACTAAAGCTTGTGAAAGGGCTCTACAGCCTGAAACAATCAGGCTGTGAGTGGAACATAGAGTTAGACATGCATTTGCAAAAGATCAGTTTTCACTGCATGTCAAGCACTCCATGCCTGTACTCAAGGGGGACAGATGATTGACTCATGGTGATAACAGCATATGTGGACGATATGCTCATTGCATCACCCAGCTGGAAGGAAGTTGACCATACCAAAGCAGAGATCATGGGCAAGTGGGAGACAGAGGATAATGGACCGGTGAAGGAATTCTTAGGTATCAAGATCATGCGAGATAGGAGCCAAAGCAAAATTTCACTCGATCTGATGGCATATATTAAAGGCATGGTAAGCAAGTGGTTGGAGAAGCCAAATGAAAAATCATGGATACCAATGCAAAGCATCGCAAACACTGTCAGAGGAAACAAATGTACTCCAGAGAGAGCTAAACAATATCAGGAATTGGTGGGTCAATTGCTATGGGTGTCTAACACAGTACAGCTGGACATTTCATTTACAGTTGGAGTTCTAGCATGACACATGTCAGAACCAATTGATAGCACATGGCAAGCAGCAATACACCTGCTAAAGTATCTGAACCAAATGAGTGAATATTGCCTGGAGCTTGGAGGAAAGCATAAGAAGCATGTGAGACAGCCAGTGGTCATGTATACTGATGCGAATTGGGCTTCAGACCCTACCAATGGGCAAAGGAGCACATCTGGGGCAGTCACATACATATATGGATGTCCAGTCAGCTGGAAGTCACATGTACAGAAGTGCGTAGCATTGTCGGCAGTGGAGGCAGAACTGGTCACTGCATCAGAGGCAGTGAGAGAAGCTCTTTTCTTCTCATACTTACTCAGGGATTTAGGGACCATGGAAGTCAGACCAGTCTTGTACACTGACAGTCAAGGATGTATACAGGTCAGCAAGGACCCAGCAAAGCACTGGAAACTCAAGCATATCGACACTAGATATTACTTCATCAGGGAACATGTACAAGATGGTGACATATTGATTGAGTTTGTTGGGACAGTCAACAACATGGCTGACATACTCACAAAGCCTCTCAAGGGACTCAACATGACAAGGATATCAAAAATGATGGGATTGGATATGCTGTTGAGGGGGGGAGTTGAAGATGCATCAGCATCGCCAACACGTGATGTATCAAACAGGAGTACACAGGATTGGGAAATTGGGAAGAGACAGAACAATGAGGAAAGACAAGCAGAATGCAAAGCTAGTGGGGACTAATATGTTGACATGACAACACTCATGAAAGTAGATATGTGGCATATGGGAATGACTTGACAAGGTAAGCACAGACAAGTGCCCAGAGCATGTATATATACTCCAAGTCATGTTGCTATCATACAATAAGTAATACAAGCCTTTTTATCTGAGACTATTTGATTGAGCGAGTGCCTGCTAGTGGCCTCTGTATCGGTGTATCTAAATTTAACTGAACAACATGCAGCTGCAGAACTCTGTGTGACATTCTGGACTTTTCTCTTGCCTCCACCGTCTCCCTGGTCGTCCACCTCACCACACGTTCCGATCTTCAGCCATTCCCAACACACACGATTGATCGTATTCACGTGCATAGAGCCAAACTGGCACCCTGCAGAGGCCCTGCGCACCAGCAGAAGTCCAAGCATCACAGCCTTACGTACAAACAAATAAGCCTGGCTATCCACGAACAGCAACGTACAACCAAGATGTCTTCAGAGGAGCACTTTGATTCCGACGCACACAGGAGCGACGAGCAGCTCGTAATTGATCAGGAGAGAGAGGATGAAGACAGAGAGACATCGTTTCTCACTCAGAAGGAAACCCGAGATGTCGAACCATCGACATCATCACAGACCGCTGTTGGTGACGCAGCAGCACCTGACCAACTAACTGGACCTACCGCCGCAGAACAGTATACAGACACAATAGAAGAGGAGGAGGCTGCAGCGGTTGAAGAAGCAACAGCAATTGAAGAGGCGGTAGCGTTGGGAAGCAAATCATCACGCAGTGCAAGAAAGAGTCGAGCATCCGGGCCGGGTGTATCAGCCGGCGATGCCAAAAGCGAACAGGCCAGGAAACGAGCTCGCAAATCTGTCGCTGGTGGTGCATCCTTATCCGAAAGGACCGCTGCAACGGAAGCAGATGCTAACGTGCGACTTGACCGACTGCGTCAGGCGCTCTTTCGCTTCCTCGATCTTATTGAACACCGCGCTACTCGATCTAGCTTCGCCAAAGCATTCCCCCACATCGACGAGGAATCTGTCGAGGCGCTACGTCAGCAGTTCGTCAGCCAGCTCAAAGACGCGATTGTTGACGAGTCTGAAAAGCTCATCGAGTCCAATGAGCTCGAAGCCAAGCTAGCGTCTTTGCATCGACTGACTCAGGAGGCAGACGCGCGATACCAAGCTGGACACGAGTACGGTTCAGAGGAGCTCAAGGATGTCTGGAGGAAAGATCTCGATTTGGAGACGGCTATCTCGGCGCGTGCGATTCCAAATCAGGAAAGGAGAGTTCAGGAGCTCAAAGCTGAGCTCGAGTTGGTTCGTAAACAGAATCGCGCGATACATACAGAAATGCTCGACACAAGAGCAAGATCACTGGCAATACGAAGCGATGCTCAAGATTCGCTTGATGCTCTTGAATCAGTAAGTAATTTACAACAGCTTCCACTCATTGACTGCAGTAGCTGAACTCAACTTTGACTCCAACGCATTTGCATCTCAAACAGGCCATCAGAGGGCTCGAAGCCACACCAGACATGCAGAAGCAACTTCGACAAACGATGGACGATCTACTGCAGGACCTCGGCGCTCGTGTCTAGCCATGCGCAAACTCAATACCCTGTACAACATCTTGTCTCCATTGCAATGCAGCTACCACAGTCACGGTCACATGTCACAATCACGGTTTGCGCAACTTGTCCAGCATGCATTTGAATCTCTGATGTAACGCGAGTCTCTTTTGAAGATAAATGAGATTGTCTTTGGCGCAATCTTGTTGAACACTGTGAGGTAGGCACGGCAAACGCGAAGAGGGTATAGAAAGTTCGTGTATTGGTGTCTGTGTACATGCGCATGTCTGCGAGAAGGCGACGGCTTTGCGAGAAGCAGTGATCGTCATTCAGCTCTTAAACCTGACGTCCGTTCTTACTCGCTTCGGATTCTTCTGGTGTTGGCGGTCGGATGTCTCCCAAGCGCTGACCAACCTTGATCTTCTGCTCCGGCTTAATGTCGAAGCGGAAGTCGCTCGGCGCCTCAAACACGAGCACAATAGTGGACCCGAGCAAGAAACCGCCCATCTCGTCGCCGGCAGCAAGAGGTTGTCCACCGAGAAGCCTGCTCGCACCAGAGTAGGAGGCTTCAGAGTAAGTACCGGCTAAGTAGCGCTGCATACGGACGTTGGTTCGGAGCGCCTTGTCAAAGTTGATGCGGATCGAGCCGACGTTGGTTGCGCCAACGGGCACCATGCCGAAGAAGCCGTGTCTCCAGCGACCGAGTAGTGCTACACGCTCGTTGAGCACGAACAAATTGGACAGACGCTTGGCCATGTAGGGTGAAACAGAATAGAGTTCTCCGCGGAAGTGTCGACGTCGCTCGGCTACCCAGTTGGTGGGACTGTGGAAGCGGTGGTAGTCACCAGGAGCTAGGTAGATGACGCAGAAAAAGAGCTTGTTTCCTTCCTTGACACCCTTGGCGCCGGGAGAATGCGGTTGCAGGAGCGGTGGAAGAGCGCCAACACCCATCTCGTATGCAACGTTGGCGTATCGTCCAAGTACTTCGGGAGTGTCGGGCTCTGGCATACCCGCATCGTCGATCTTCTTCGGTTTGCTGTCTGTGGCCTGAGAAGTGCTGGACGGTATAATGTCGGTGTCGTCTTCGTCCGAATCAGTGGAGCCGTTAGCAGCAGAGGGTGGGACTCCTGTGGTATTGGAGCCTTGGGATGGCTTCCGCGTTACCCAAGACTTCCAGTAGGATGCCTTGCCAAACCTCTTCCAACTCGACATGCGCTTTGGCTCCTCCTCGGGATCAGGAACAGCCGACTTGCTCTTCTCATCACCAAGAAGCTCATCCAGCGTGTAGTCAATTCCATTGACCGAAGCAAATTGGCGATCATCGATGCGAGCGTGCTCTACCTCTTCCTTGGTACTGCCGATGACGTTCTCGGTGGCCTCTGGAGCGCTTGTCACGCCCAGAAGGGCATCAAGCGAATAGGTGATACCCTTGACCTGCTCGACACGGCGGCCGGCAATTTCACCAAAGTGGAGAACCTTGCCGTCTGCAGGCGAGACAAGGATGCTGTCGTCGATCTCGCGGGCACCCTCCTTCAATTCACGGTAAAAGAACTCGCCGAGACTCCTGTAATGTGTGAGATCAGGGTCCTTCATCTCGTCGAGATTGCAGCCAAAGATGTAGGCGTAGAGCTTGAAGCCGAATGGACGGAACCAGACGGGAAGGGTCAGGTTATTGGTCCAGCCCCAAGCTCGAGAAATGGCGTTGAGAGGAAGAGCTCCAATGACATAGACGGTCCACGGGCCCTGCATCCTGACGACCTGGCCATTCTCATCGACGATCCTGTTACCGACACCTTTGCCATCTCGCTCGGCAACGTAGTTCCTACGTGCTTGCACTCCAACAAGGACGACAGCCCCTAGGAGAAGGGGAATTGGATACCACTTGATCTGTGTGCCGGACCATGATCTTGACAGCTTTTCTGTTGATTCGTATTGTCGTCAAAGCAAGATGATGATGACTGTGTCAGCGAGGAGACCTACCGGCTCTGATCCATCGAAAGTCGACCACCGCCACTGAACTTACGTTTGTAAGACCCTTCTTCAGCTTTCTGTCTGCTCTCTTCTTGCTGTCGTGCCTGCTCTTCTTTGCGACTTCGTGCAACGCGATTGCCCCGGACTGTGTTTGCCTCGAGCTCGGCTTGAAGCGGATCACGGCTGTAGTGTCGCTTGGAAGAGTACGAGTACAAGTTGATGCGATGTGATGGATTGCTAAGCTGTATAGATGAAATGAGCTGCACCGGGGCTGTGGTGTTTCGCAAAAGGGCTGGTGTAGCTCGTAGCGATTCGGCAGGAGCCCAGGGGCGATATAGAAGGCTGGCGCGGCCGCGTGGCCGCATCAGTGATGCTTGCATATGTGTAGACTCAATTGAATGAGAGCTCCTCTTGATGATGATCGTGACTGGGGAGAAGATTTTGCTATGACTGTGGCGATGGATCGGAGTAAAGCTTGATCGAGGCATTGCCAAGTCTTGGTGTGGAAGAAGGCGCTCGGGCCTCTGTGTTTCTTGCCGCTCTCTAAACAGCGTTTAATCCTTCTCAAAAAACGTCAAGTCGTGAAAATGTGTCAGGTGGCCAAGGTGCAGTCAAAGGGTTGACAACGCAGCACGGTGTGAGACTTTCCTGATAGTTGAAGCTATACCGTGCACCTCCTCGTCCGAGCCACGTTCTAGCTCTTTCGTACTAGTGTGTCGTAGATGTAATGCCTGGTATTTTATTGTGCACTATTGCTACAGGGTTGTGTATATATACCTTCATCCTGTTAATGAGATGGCTTGTTGTTCTCCTTCAAGTCATGCCCACTTTGTAGTATCTCGGCATTTTCCTTTCATATGCTTCTCCTGATTGGTCACCACTCAACTTAGTATGCATGCAGGGGATCAGTCTGTTGGTTACTCGCTTCTCTCGCATATTGGTTATCCCAGTGACTCTTCAACTCCCCCCTTTGCTGGCATGACCAAACCCATTGCTCGAGCTAGACATGTGGTCTCTCCTCCTTTTAATGGCTTTGTGAGAATGTCCACCAAGTTGTTTGCTGTTCTGACATGTTCAATCAGAATGTCTCCCTCCTGCACATGTTCCCTGACGAAGTAATAACATGTGTCGATGTGTTTAAGCTTCCAGTGTTTGGCTGGGTCTTTACTCACCTGTATGCATCCTTGGCTGTCGGTGCGGAGCATTGGTCTGATGTTATCGATACCCAGGTCTCGCAGCAGGTATGAAAAGAACAGTGCCTCTCATGCTGCTTCCGATGCGGCAATAAACTCTGCTTCTACAGCTGACAGGGCCACACATTTTTGCACGTGAGATCACCAACTCACCGGGCTCCCATATAGATATGTGATTGCTCCCGATGTACTCCTCCAACCATTTGTGGGGTCTGATGCCCAATTCACATCGGTATATGTCATTAATGTCTCCTTCTCCACATTTTCTCTCCCTCCTAGTTGGAGACAATATTCACTTGTTTGATTTAGGTACTTTAGAGTGTGGATCACTGCATGCCATGCTCCTTCGACCAGAGTCATCATGTGTCGCACTAAAACTCCTACCGTGAATGAGATATCTGGTTGCACTGTGTTGGATACCATAATAGCTGTCCTACTAACTCCTGGTATTCTTTGCTTCATGATGATGAGCATCTCTCTCCTCCTGTGCTTGCAGTTATGCTTTGCATTGGGATCCAGGATTTCTCAGTCTCCTTCTGTAACCATCTGCTTACCATTGATTTAATATATGCCATTAGGTCAAGAGATATGCTCTTCTGGGTCCTGTCTCTCGTGATTTTGATTCCAATAAACTCTTTGATCTTCCCATTATCTTCTGTTCCCCACTTATTCATGATCTCCTTCTTGGTGCGATCTACTTCTTTGCAACTTGGTGAAGCTATCATCATGTCATTGATGTATGCTGTGATGACTGTGATGTTGTCTCCAGTTCCTCTTGCATACAAGCAAGGTGTGCTTGGCATACAATGAAAACCCATCCTCCGAAGGTGTGAGTCCATCTCAGTGTTCCACTCTCGCCCTGACTGTTTTAAACCATATAATCCCTTTATTAGCTTGAGAACCTTTCCTGGTGGCATCTTTGTTCCAACTGGTGGCTTCAGGTACATGTCATGCTGTAAGTTTGAATTGAGGTATGCTTGTTTGACGTCGATTGAATCTACCTCCCAATCTTGCATGGCCGCCACAGCCAACACTCCTCTGATTGATTGAATTGGTGCCACTGGCATGAAGATTTCGGTATAGTTGATACCTTTTCTCTGAGTGAATCCCCTTGCAATGAGTCTTGCTTTAAACTTTGTGGGCACCAAGTTTGCATCCATTTTCACTTTGAGTACCCATTTGGTGTCGACAGTGTTCATGCCAATTGGGAGATCCGTCACTTCCCACGTGCCCATAGCTTCTAAACCCTCAAGCTCTTTTCGCATTGCCTCCTCCCACAGCCTTTTGTCTGGCCCTGCCATTGCCTCTTGGATGGTTGGGTTTAGGTTTCCTTCGCCTTTGCTGTCCATGGCTGTGAGTCCAAAGGACTCACCATTTGTCCACCCTTCAAGGTCTTGGCCTTCGTTTGTGTTCATAGTTGTTTCCATGTCCATGTACTCATTTTGTGGTTCCTGGTCCATTTCATCAAATAGGTTTACTTCCGAATAACCCAAGTTTTCAGCATCTTCTTCATTCATCATTGTTTGTGGCAATTGAACTTTTATCGGTTTCCACTTGGTCCAGTCCAACCAGCATTTGGATTCCATGAACTTCACCAAGTTACTCCAGAATAAACTTGGTTGATAGTCCGGACTATAAAATAGCCAACCTTTCCATTCCAGGCTGTTTCCTATGAATATAGCTGCCACTGCTCGTTGGTCCAAGTTCTTGTTGTTTCGCTTTGCCTTTGGGATGTTTACCCAAGCGAGACATCCAAAGACACAGAGAAGCTGCATGAGTCGTTCGGGTGATTTGTTGAACATCATCTCGTATGGGAGCTCATTGTTGGCATTTGGAGTAAGGTTTATCTTGAATGCTGCTGCCCTGATTGCATATGGCCAAAAGATCTTTGGTAGTCCATGTTGTACCAGTAAAGTGCACATCTTCTCACTCAAGCTTCTGTTCATTTGCTCCACCCTGCCATTCTGTTTGCTATTGTATCCCACTGTTGTTTGCCACTCTATTCCTTTGTCCTGTGACCATTCAAGAGCTTCGTTGCTCCTCCACTCTGTTCCTTGGTCCGATCAGATTGCTTTTAGGCTCCTGTTGGTCTGTGTCTCAAGGAACGAGATGATTCTTCTGAGCTCTGTGAAAGCTTGGCTCTTTCACAATAATGGTTGTGCATAAACATATTTGCTATGATCGTCGATGAGCACCAATATGCAGGTGTGTTCGGTCACATGTGATGCATCGATGATCAGATCTATATGCACAAGGTCGAGGGGTGCAGCGGCTCTCTTGCCACTGCCTCATTTCATTCTTGCAGCCATACTTTTGGACTGTATACACTGCTTGCATGTCAGAGCTGTGTCTGGGTCTATATCCATTTGGGTGGTACTTCCCATCTTCTTTATAATAGACTTAGCCTTATCTCTTCCTGGATGTCCAAGGCACTCATGCCAAAGTTGTTGTATGGAGATGGTGGTCCTCTTTGTGGTTGGTTCAAACTCTTCATCAACATCATTGAGCAGCTGTGTTGATGTGGTCATTGCATTTTCCTTCCATGCCTCACTTCGTAACTCTAGCAAGCCTTGCTCTCTGTTCTTTGAAACTTTGAATGAGATTCTGTTTGCCATGTGTATCTGTCCACCAGCATGGTCTAAAGTCACTCGTGCTCCCTCATCTGTTAATGAGTTGGTTGACAATAGATTCACATTGAGATTCTGAACATACAAGACATTCTGGAGTAATGTTTCTCCATGTGCAGTTGATATGTAGAGATCTCCTATAGCGCTTGCATCCAGAACCTCCTTTCCAGCTGTGTAGATGTGTTTTCGGCAGGTTCTTGGGTTTATGAGCGTGCTATAGTTGTTTGTCATGTGAAAGCTAGCTCCTGAATCCAGTATCCAACAGGTCGTTTCTTCTGGGTTCTTCTTCCAACTTGGGGTGAGGGAGCACCAAGCATCCTATTTGGAGTTGGTGAGTGGCAACTCTTTGGGAATGGTGATGGTGGCGTCACATTTGCCTGCACCATGACCAACTTGCCTGCACACAAAACACCAGATTCTTCGGCATCTGTATCCAGTCTTGGCAGTTTTGTTGTCATCATTGTCATCAGTTTCGTGGGCTGATTTGCCCTGGTCACCATCACCTGCTGTCCTAGCATGACCTTGCTGGGGATCAAGCTTCTGGGTGGGAATGCTCTCTAATGCCGATTGACATATGCTAAGTGCCATGGCCAGCGCTTCAAAGTTGAGTTGGTGGATGGTGGCAACTGTCTCCCTGAACATTGGGTGGTGAATCGTGCATTTCTGGAGAGCAGAGAAGATTGTATCATCTGCAAATGGTCTTCCCAGGATGCTTCCTTCGGCCTGGATGGTCCTGATTTCCTGTATGAGTTTCCGAACGTCAGAATTGAACATCTTGATATCACCCAGCTGAGTGATCAGAGTGAGCTGGTGAGAGGTTCTGGTGGTGTCGTCACCTAACCTTGCTTCTATCTTGCTCCAGACTTGATGAAATGTGAGGTACTCTCTTATTATGTCCAAAAGAAGATAGTTTACATTGTATTCTCCCATGGTGTTGATGGTCCCTCATAGGGCATTTGTTAATGCATCATTGAATGAGCAACTCCATCTGGGATGGTTTGCATCAAATGTTCCTTCGAGGTGTTCCATAGCATATGGTACTGATCGGAGGAAAGACTTTACATGCGCATTCCAGCTATAGTAGTTCTGGGTGGTGAGCTTTGGCACCAGTTCGAGGAGTTTGCTTAATGTACAGAAGCTGTATTGTTTGCCATCATCATCATCATCCGATTTGTCTTTGGGGTCATTGTTGATCTCATTGTCATCATTTGCTGTTTGTGTCTGCTGGACAATTGTCACCTTCTTGGTTCTTTTAGACCTCTTGGCAGCTTTGCTGGCCCCAGCTTGAGGGTCAGTGTTGTCTACCATGGTTTGCTTTGGTAGAGGTTTCAGACTCTTAATCAGTTGAAGCTATACCATGCACCTCCTTGTCCAAGCCATGTTCTAGCTCTTTTGTACTAGTGTGTCGTAGATGTAATGCCTGGTATTTTATTGTGCACTATTGCTACAGGGTTGTGTATATATACCTTTGTCCTGTTAATGAGATGGCTTGTTGTTCTCCTTTGAGTCATGCCCACTTTGTAGTATCTCAGCATTTTCCTTTCATATGCTTCTCCTGATTGGTCGCCACTCAACTTAGTATGCATGCAGGGGATCGGTCTGTCGGTTACTCGCTTCTCTCGCATATTGGTTATCCCGGTGACTCTTCAACTCTGATTCTTTCAAGGTTGAGATCAACCCTGCGTCATAGGTTCCCGATCCTTCCCGATTTCGCTCAAATTCCCACTAAATCTTCACCAGATTTGTCGATTGCCTCTCTATGAACAGCCCTGTCAGTGTACGAGTATCTTTGACATTGAAAAGCAGTTAGGATGAGTCAACGTTGGCAAAGCAAAGGTCTCAAGTTTGAGATCAGAGGTCAAACCCAAATACAGGTATGGAAGAAAACGGAAATGGATTCGAGACAAGAAGCATATGTAAGACATGCCAGCGTTCGGGGCCATTTGATCTTGGTAGGGAACATGCGGATGCGGAGGAATCGAAGACCCTGACTTTTTCACTGAGTGGCTCCGTAAGACGGTGGTGGAGCCTGAAAGACCGGCTGTCCGTACTTGGGCATCCACTCGCCGTTGCCCTGATATGTGACGGCCCCATTGAAGCGTTCTTCGGCCTTCATCTTCTTATAGATTAGCCAGACTGTGGATCGAAAGCAGCAAGAAGGTCAGGAATTGTGGTCAGATAATTCAACAATGCAGTAGCTCAAGGACGAGGTCGACTTACAGGCATGAATGTGTCCTGGGAGGTAGCTGTGACAACAAGAGCCAGAGGTGAACATCAGTTCACCGCAGCAAAGGCGAAAACGTCAGCTGATGGTCTACAAGGGCTCATTGTGAGTGAAAGGCTAGCCGTACTCACCCCAAGACCGTGAGAAGAATATTGATCATCAAGTCGCACGAGCACTATGATTGTAGGACAAGAGAAGGAGTGTAAGTTGGCTTGACGTCGTGATCTCTCTTCCTCTCCATGCCATCGGGCTTCTACTTACACCTGTGATGAAGGCCACTGCGGCTGGCGGGAAGATGAGAGCCACTGCAGGAAGTATAGTTTAGCGTCAGTAAATGATGGATAAGGTTTGTAAAGTCGGTATTGTGAGTACTAGCCAGTGATGCCGGTCGTATACTTTCAACTCACCCAGGATCAGAATAATATCGGCGCCGTCAGTCATTGTGTCGAGCAATTTCCAAGCCAGGGGTCTTGAATTCGAGTACCGTATTAAGGTAAAAATGTGGATGTCAAGGTGATATGTGAGCGGATGCTTGTGGTAAAGAATGTGGATGGGCTCTTCATCAGATCTTTAACCTTGAGCTGCGGAAACAAAGGCGGTGCATGCTCCTTGGAATCACTCCGCCGGCACATGCTTGCGTGCAGAAATGTGGAGGAATTCGCAGCTCCATCGGGGCTTTCATCGGTGATTTTCTCAGGATCGGCCTCCGTTTTTCTTCCCCACGTTTCCCTTCGCTTTAGCCATTTTGATTGCCGGACAAGAATGACCGGGCGACCGGCTCAACAGAATGGTTGCCCTCTTTGACATGATCCATGTGGTACTTCAACAGCATCCCTTTCCTCTCACTTCGGCAGTACTTCAGCTTCTACTGACCTACATTAAGGCTTGAACTTTGACGTCGATCACCTTGAGCCCCAAGAACTCGGACTGCCCTACCACGAACTGAAATTTGCACAACATTCGCCCAACCATTCCGAACACGTCTATCGTACAGCCGCTATCCAAAACGCTGCTTCGTCAAGCTAGTTCATCATGTCCACGCTAAAGCTAGTGATGCCCAAGGTGGGCTCCCATCTCATTCTGACAATCCCTGCTCGCCATGTCCTCCAGATGACTCTCAACCGGCCTAAGCAACTCAACGCCATGACAGATGCCATGGAGCAAGACATCTGCCGTGTCTTCGACTGGTTCGAGACCGAACCTTCACTGTGGGTCATCATTCTTGCCGGTAAAGGAAGAGCTTTTTGTGCTGGACAGGACCTCAAGGACTGGCTCAACAAGAATCAAACTTCCGAAACCGTGAGGCACGCTACTGGAGAGCCCATGCAGCCCGATGCCGAGGTCAATAAGTCCCTTGAGAGGCTCAAACGTGGCGGTTTTGGCGGCATGAGCACACGCAGAAGTGCCAAACCCATCATTGCAGCAGTCGACGGTATCTGCATGGGCGGTGGTACCGAAACAATCCTCAACTGCGATATGGTCGTCGCAAGCACTCGGTCCGTCATCGGCCTTCCCGAAGTGGCAAGAGGAGTGGTTGCTGCTATGGGTGGCATTCCTCGATTGACACAGCTCTGCGGTCATGTAAGTGCTCATCGCAACAGCTCAAGAAGCTGTCAGCCTCGACCATCGCTGACGCCATGCCATTTCTACATCCAACCTTTGATCATACTTTCGCTGTTATTTATGTAATCCTGTACTGTGATCGCCCGTCTTGTTTCCCAGCAACGTGCCTCGGAACTTCTCCTGCTCGGAAAGTCGATCAGCGCAAAGGAAGCTCACGACCGATACAATATGGTCAATCGTCTCGTCGAGGTGGCCAAATCCACTTCCGAGGTGCTAGGCCAAGCCGCTGTCGACCAGGCTGCTATTGAGCTTGCCGTTCAGCTGACTCAGAACAGCCCTGACAGCGTTCTGGTCACCAAATCTGCACTCGTCATGGCTCGCGATGCAACTGATGGCGACATTGACGCTTCGGCATGCAACAACATGCTCTCTGACAGGAGTCGACTCTTGTATGTCGGCAAGAACATTAATGAAGGTCTCGAAGCTTTCAAAGAAGTAAGTGTCACGACGCTGTCGTGCGGGCATCAATTGTGTCTTACCGCCCAACCTCTGCTAACTCAAATCTCTCCGTGTTTCCGTTCTGCTTTCGAATCAACACAGAAACGCAGCCCAAAATGGTTCAACCCAGTAGCTTGGCCAGCTTCTGCTACGGATCCGAGATCAAAACTCTGAGTGCACAGCTAGCGTCTTGCCAGGCTGCCATCTTGCGCTCATCAGACAGTGTATGGCAGCCAGTGTCCAATTTTTCAATGCCAAGCACCTTCAAGTTGTTGTCACTGCAACTTGCTGTGATTTGTTCGATGGTTTTGAGTCGCCCCGCAGCTGTTCAGAGATACGACGATGGGCATGTGAGCTTTTGTCGACAACTTGCACTGGACTCGCTCCTGGTCACACCAATTCTGCGTAGACAAAGGTCGAGATGATTCTGACTCAGCCATGGGAGTTAGCCAGCGCGACAAGTGGTATTCTATGTATGCACCAACGGGCAAGTACTTCTACTCCGGTGGCATAAGTAGGTCTTACATGGGAGTTAGGGTTACCTCAACTGTGGTCCTGGCACCACCACCAGTACCATCATACGACTGTCCAAGCATTACAAGCACTCGTGCGAAGACAGGCAAACTCATTCCATAGAGCAATCCAAGGACTCTGAACGTGCCACGCTACCTCTGGACGGAGTGTTCACAGCGGTTAGTCGAAATCCGCCGGAAGACAGTCTTCCAGCAAATCTCACTGAAATCGGTGGGAAGAAGCTCACTTGACAGATTTCACCGAAATCGGTCAGGACAAGCTTTTCCAACAGATATCGGGTTTCAGGCAGTTGAATTTAGGTACGCCGTTGATTCAAGAGGCCACGATCAGGCACTCTTTTTCAGTCAGTTGGGACTATGTATCTAGCTACTATTCCTCCTTGAAGGTGGTTACTAAACATGAGTATATATACACCTTAGCACTCAGCTATGTCTACTAGTTGAAGATTCATCGGCATCACAAGAGGGATGCACGAGGCACAGCCGAGACACCGAAGCACCGAACGCCCGCATAAGCGAGAAACACAATGAGGCATATGAAGGTTGTCATGGCAACAGCTCAGAGGCACCTCACAAAGTAGCAACATAGGGGTATGAAGGAAGTGACTCACTCTGGCTCAGATATGACCAAAGTGGCAATAAGATATATATATGCACTTGTCATTTTAGGTTCACACAAAAGAAATATAAGCATTACAAGAAGCATACAACTGTGGTAAAGGGAGTCTGATCATGACCCTGATAATGCCATATACTAATTGTTATCTTCAATTGATTAAGAGTCTGAAGAAGCTATCATCGAGCTAACCAATACACATTGCCAACCATGGTAGAAGACACCAAAACCCAGGTTGGCACCAGCACAAGGACCAAAGGAAGCAGGAAAGGCAAGACCACCCAGGTATGAGCCAACAATGATGCCACAAATGAGAATGAGCTGGAAGTCATCAACAATGAAACTGATGAAGATGCCAACTCCAACTCTGATTTCAATGATGGTGACAAGCAATATAACTTTCACACCCTAGCAAAGCTTCTTGAACCTGTGCCAAAGCTCACATCACACAGCTACTACAGCTGGAGCACCCATGTGAAGTCTTTCCTTCAATCCATGCCTCATGCAATGAAACACCTCAAGGGAACATATGACAAGAAGCACCCAAAATGGAGTCACTCTCTCAATGATGCCTTGATCAATGCTCTCCAAGGAACAATTGACACTACTGGAGAACACAATGTCAATTACCTTGTTCTAGACATAATCAAAGAGTATCTCACTTTCCATCAAGTGTGGAGAAAGATTGAAAATGGCCTAATGAACAAAGCCACCAAGATGTCTCACAGACTTGCACTCATCTCACAGCTCAGCAACATAAAGATGTTTCATTCAGATGCTAGAAAGTTAATCCAAGAGATCTGATCCATTCAAACTGAAAGCAGTCTCCTCAGAAAGCCATTTGCTGATGATACATTGTTCTCAGCCCTGCAGAAATGCACAATCTGGCATCCAGTGTATAAGGAGATGGTTGCCACCATTCAGCAAATCGATTTCAACACCCTTGCCACTGCACTAAGCATCCAACAGACCACCATTGAGAGTGTCCCCACACAAAAGATCGACCCCCAAAAGGCCAGCACTAGGGCCACCAGCAATGATGATCAAGACGAATGGGCTGGAGAGACCGAAGCCGACAACAGTGACATGAGCCCTGTCAGCGGTTGCGTGCCTGAAACCTGAGATCTGTGGTAGTATTGATACTATCACCGATTCTGTCGAGTTATGTGACAGTGCTAATGGTATTTCGATTCCTAGTGAAATATGCGACAGAGCCTTCTCTGTCACCTTTCTCGTTGGAATCTGTAGTTGTGTTATCGTTATGACAGATTTCAACTAACCACTGTGGACACTCCATCCAGAGGTAGCTCAGCATGATCAAACTACAATATGACTCTAAGTGAACTTGATCTTGACACCAATGGTCTGGTGTGAGTATGGATTGTTGATGCTGACATGAGTGTCCAGTGTGTCGACTAATGCTTGAAGTGATCCCTGGGCCACAGTGGACATCTGCCTTCAGTTCTATGGTTATCTGGACTGCTGGTTTGCTACGAACTGCCTTCAGACATCAGGAAACAGTGATACAACACATGCACTTCGATGAGGAGCAATCTGTTGATTACTACTATGCTGACTGTGAACTAATGATACTTATTTGTTTTGAAGTAATACTAGTTTGTTTGATGAGTAGAGTGGATGAGGATCCACTTGACCATTTGTGACAAGGAGGTAGGACTATATACCTCTTTGCAGTGTTGCCAGCGACACTGCTCCTGCTCCCTCTCTCCAGAGGGTACCCTCTTCATCGAGTACTGCACAGGGATCTCCAAGGAGGCACCTCCTCCATATCAAGCCTTGTCCCTCCTGTCTTTCCTGAGCTGTGTCGACTTCATTGACACTGCTCCTCCTCTTCATGTCCCTTTCGCTGGTGTCCTATACACAGATCTCCTTCCTTTGACCAGTGACAGTTCTCTTCTACTCCTGTCCTGTGGGCCCCTGAGTGGTAACTGACTGCATGTCACTGAGCTCGGTCCCTCTTGCATGTGAATTGCCATATGGACATCCTTACTACCAATCTCTGCAGAATCTGCCACACATTCTCGCTTGCTGCAGATTCTGGTGGGATTCATGATATCGACAATGCTCATGCGGATTTCGCTGTGGTCTGCCATAGAGCAGATTCTACTGCTGATCTCAGTGAACTCTGTCGCAACTCCTATGATCTACCCGATTCCACGATTCCTGCACTACCTTCATATGAACTTCGGTCTTTCCTCGTTCTGCGCACCCAGGCCCATGACAAGCCCTAAGAACACAGGCAGACCATGACAAATCCAATGCTGGATCTGCAAGTGACTGGGACATGGTATCAGTCAATGTGATGCCTCAGTCACCATTCCCAAAGACTCCCCCCTTGCTAAACCTAAATAGGAAGCATGGTGCTCCCTCACCCTCCCATTGAAATGGCAAGACCCCCCAAACACAAAAGAAACAGCTCATTGGATCTTGGACTCAGGGGTGAGTTATCATATGGTGAATGACTATAGCATGCTCATCCATCTGAGAACTTGCCAAAAGTGGATAATTACCACCAGAAGCAAGGTCTTGGAAGCAGCAGCTATAGGAGATGCAAGCATATCAACAGATTATGGGGAAATCTCCCTACAAAATGTATTATATGTGAAGCACCTTAATGTTAACCTTCTGTCAACAAATTCATTAATGGATGAAGGAGCACAAGTGATATTGGACACAACTGGCAGTCAAATTTTTCTAACAAACAGCATGACACTTAAGATTGCAAAGAATTGTGAGCAAGGACTTTTGGAGTTCCGAGGTGACACATGGCAAGAAAGTGCAATGGCCACATCAACACCATTGTTTGAAGGCATTGATGAGGAGTTCGAGCATATTGAGAATGAGCTGAAAGTTTCGAAGCAACAACTATGGCATGAGCATCTCGGACACCCAGGGAGGGATAAAGCTAAGGCAATCACGAGCAAGTTAAAAGATAAGCATACCATGGAATTGGATCCAAACACTGCTCTGACATGTGAGCAGTGCATATGATCCAAGAGCACAAGTGCTCGGATGGGGCAAGGTAGCAGCGAAAGAGCCATGGGGCCCCTGGATCTTATCCACATCAATCTGATCATAGACTCATCCCATGTGACAGAATACATGTGTACATTAGTGCTGGTCAATGACTATAGCAAGTATGTACATGTGCAGCCACTTTTGCAAAAGAGCCATGCATTTATGCAACTCAAGAGGATTGTTTCATTCCTAGAGACACAGATGAATAGGAAGCTAAAGGCAATCCAATCTGATCAAGGAACTGAATGGAAGAGCAATGAAGCATTAGAATGGTTGCTAGGAAAGGGCATAGAATGGCAAACTACCATGGGATACAATAGCAGGCAAAATGGATGAGTAGAGCAGATGAACATGAGCCTAGGTGAAAAGATGCAAATGCTACTGATGCAAAGGAGTCTACCAAAGAGGTTTTGGTCACACATGATACAAGCAGCAGCATTCAAGATCAACCTCACTCCCAGCATTGACAGAGAGTTCCCATACCAGCTCATGTTCAGGAGGTCACCAGAATGATTCATCTGCCTCATGTGCATATTTGGATGCCTAGCTTGGGTGAATGTTCTGAAAGCCAAGCGAAACAACAAGAAGTTGGACCAGCAAGCAGTTGCAGCCATATTCTTAGGGTACAGCTTGGAGAGAAAGGGATGGCTATTTTACAGCCCCAACTATACTCTGAACATCTTCTGGAGCAACTTGGCAAGATTCATGGAAATGCAGTGCTGGTCAGATCAAATGGAATGACAACCAATAAGCATCCAACCTCCACCAGTCCCAACTATTGAGGAGGACCTCGATGACCTGGGATACATGGAAGAGAATCTGTTTGATGAGAGGGAGCAAGAGCCCCTGGAGGAGTACATCAACATGGAGTTAGCCCTTGAAGAGGAGGAACTTGAAGGGCCACACATCAAAGACAAAGCCCCTAATGGAGGCCCAGAAGAAAGGGGGACAACAAAGGGGAGGGAGGAGTATGCACCAGTGCCACCCGAGGAGAGGGGTCCATGGCCAAACTGGAGGCTGGCCAGAAACATTCGCAATTCAGAGACCTGGGTAAAGAAGAGTTACTTCGGGCTGGCAGCAGCAAGGGCTAAGGAAGGAAAGAAGAATTTGGACCCAACCATCTGCAAGGCACTGGCCAGAGAGGACAGGAGGTTCTGGGAAGAAGCAATGTGCAAGGATCTGGATGGCCTGGAGGTGATGGGAACATGGGAAACAACTGACCTACCACGAGGCATGAACACAGTCAACACACGATGGGTGCTCAAGATCAAGATGTAAGCAGTCGCGTGCCAGAGACTTAGGTTTGGGGGTTATATTGAGTTTGATTGAGTAAGGTCTACTCGATATGTTTCACCTAAACGTAACCAAGTGTCACCACCTGGTAAGTCTTGCTGACCACCTTGAACACTCTGTTCAGAGGTTGCACAGCAGAAATGTTTATTCGTTGGTGAGTAGGTGGTACACCCTCTCCTACAGTACAAGTGTTCATAGTACTGTTGATAATGCTCTTGGACATCGTCTGGACCATGATATGCAAATTGCCTACAGAGGATGGGAGTTACTGGACTGCAGGTGTGAATCACTGCCTACAATAACCAACTGGACCACTGGTGTCAAGCAACACCACCTACAGCAAGGGACTGGACTGCAAGTGTTGAAGAACACTGCCTACAATAAGGAACTGGACCACTAGTGTTGAAGAACACCACCTACAGTTGTCAACTAACAGTGATACAACACACACATTGAGAGTCATTGCAAGAGCACTGCTATTGCAATGGTATGTAGCTAAGTAAGTAGTAATAAGTAAGTATAAATAAAAGAGTGGATGGGGATCCACTCATATGCTATGGTAGAATGAGAGTATTTATGCATTCAGTTGGCATAGCCCATGACACCTATCCTGCTCCTCTTGAGAGGCCTTTGTCCCCTGTTCAGCACTGTCTTGTCCTGCTGGCATCAATCCCATAGATACTGTGCTCCTACCATTTTCATGGTGTAAGGGTTATGCAACACTGCCCTCTCACCTTCATGCTCTCCTTCTCCCTGATGATGTGTGATGCCCCCTTTCGACACAGCTCCTTCTCGACTTTATCTTGTGAATCCTTTTAGCCACTTGTTGAACCTCATGACCAAACCCCTTGGTCATGTGGTCATGTTGGCACAGCTCCATCTCAACTTTGTCTTGTGAATCCCTTTAGTCACTTGTTGAACCTTGTGACCCAACCCCTTGGTCATGTGGTCATGTCAGCACAGCTCTGAGTACTTGCTTGTATGAGCCAACTAGTTGAGGCATGCTGATCCAACTGATCCTGACCAATCCCATGAGATTGATCTGGATTCCCAGAATTCAATTGATCTTGTAATTCATATGTGCTGCCAACCCAATTAATCTCGTTGATCCCCAATGGTTATTGGCTCTGATCGATCTGGTGCACCCTTCATATGTTGATCTTCTGTGCACCCTTCATATACTGCTCCGTTACACAACATTACCATGACTGCCGCTTGATCAATTGGCACACTCTCTTGCGCTGGCCAGCCGATCCTGTGACACAAGACTGACGCAAACCTGATCCCTACGAAGTACAAGGCAAGATTAGTAGCACGAGGATTCACTCAGAGGGAGGGCCTAGATTATGCAGAGATCTTCACACCAGTGGCACCCATCCAGGTGATAAGAGGAGTGCTGGCCATCGCAGTGGTATGAGATTGGGAGGTTGACTCAATTGACATCAAGCAGGCCTACCTCAATGCAAGCCTGCATCACAACATCTATCTAAAGCCACCAGTTGGGACCAGGGTACCACCAGGGAAGGTATTGAAGCTTGTAAAGGGACTCTATGGCCTAAAACAATCAGGCTGTGAATGGAATATCAAGCTGGACTCCCACCTACAAAGGATCAGTTTTCACTGCATGCCAAGTGCCCCATGCCTTTACTCAAGAGGGGCAGGCAGTCAACTCACAGTTATCACAGCATATGTGGATGACATGCTGATTGCATCGCCTTGCTGTAAGGAGGTTGACTGCACTAAGACCGAGATCATGGATAAATGGGGAACAGAGGATAATGGACCCGTAAAGGAGTTCCTAGGCATCAAAATTACTCGAGAAAGAAAGCAAGGTGTCATGGGCCTGAATGCGCAGGTAGCAGGAAGACCCGTTAGTTCATATGAAGGGAGCACAGGAATCAGGGGATCAGGCAGATCATAGGAGTTGCAGCAGAATTCGCTGAGATCTGCAGTAGAATCAGCTCTATGACAGATCTTGGTGCAATCAGTATGAGCAAGGATGATATCACAGATTCTGCCAAGATCAGTAGTAAGCATGATTGTAGGGCAGATTCTGTGGAGATCAGCAATAGGGATGTTCATACAATGTTTCACATGCAAGGAGGACCAAGCTCACATATGGGGAGGACCAAGCTTTGCCAAGATGGGGACCAAGCTCAGTGACATGCAGATGGTTACCACTCAGGGGCACACAAGATAGGAGTAAAGAGAACTGTCACTGATGGAAGGAGGAGGAGCAGTGTTGAAGGAGTCGACACAACTCAAGGAGGGCAGGAGCGATGAGCAAGCATGGTTTGAGGAGGAGGAGGAGCCTTATCAGGGGCCCTTGGATAGTACTTGACGAAGAAGGTACTCTCTGGAGAGAGGGCCAGAGCAGTGTCACTGGCGATGCTGTGAAGAGGTATATAACCATACCTTCTCATCACAAGTGGTCGAGTGGATCCCCATCCACTCTACACACCATAACTAGTATTACTTCAGAAGCATAAGTACTCATTAGTTCAGTCAGCATAGTAGTAATCGATAGATTGCTCCTCATTGTAGCATGTGTGTTGTATCACCACTCACTGACATCCAAAGGCAGTTCATAGTAAACCAGCAGTCTGGATTAGATAGAACTGAAGGCAGTCATCCACTGCAGTCCAGGGATCACCTCAAGCAATAGTCAACACACTGGACACTTGTGTCAATGCCACCAGTACCCACACTCACACCAGACCTTTGGTGTCATCATCAAGTTCACCCCCAAAGTATTGATATTGATCATGCCAAGCTACCTCTGGACAGAGTGTCCACAGCAGTCAGTCAAAATCTGCAATAGCATTACTACAACTACAGATTCGAGCAAGAAAAGTGATAGAGATGGCTCTATTGCATATTTCACCAAGAATTGTAATACCACTAGTGTTGTTGCATAACTTGACAGAATTGGTACTAGTATCGATACTACTACCGATCTCAGGTTTCAGGTGCGTGACCGCTGACACAAGGCAAGATCTGACTCAACCTAACCGCATATATCAAGGGCATGGTGGGTAAGTGGCTAGAAAGATCAAGCGAAAGAAGCTGGATTCCAATGCAGAGTGTAGCAGGAATTGCCAGAGGAGGCAAATGCACCCCAGATCAAGCCAAGCAATACCAAGAGTTGGTGGGGCAACTCTTATGGGTATCTAATACAGTAAGGCCAGATATCTCATTTGCAGTTGGAACCTTGGCATGATATATGTCAGAACCAATTGATAGCACATGGAAGGCTGCAATACACCTACTGAAGTACCTAAACCAGACAAGCAATTATCACCTGGATTTAGGAGGAATGCATAGGAATCATGCAGACCAACCAGTAGTTACATATACTGACACAAATTGGGCCTCTGACCCTATGAATGGACATAGGAGTATGTCTGGGGCAATCACATATGTGTATGGATGCCCAGTCAGCTGGAAATCACATGTACAGAAATGTGTAGCACTATTGGCAGTAGAGGCAGAGCTGGTTGCTGCATCCAAAGCAGCAAGGGAAGTGCATTTCTTCTCATACCTACTCAGAGACCTAGGAGTAGTTGGAGTCAAGCCAATATTGTGCACTGACAGTCAAGGATGCATACAGGTCAGTAAGGACCCAGCCAAACACTGGAAACTCAAGCACATCAACACCAGATATTACTTCATTAGGGATCATGTACAAGACAGTGATATATTGATCGAGTTTGTTGGAATGGCCAACAATGTGGCTGACATTCTCACAAAGCCCCTCAAAGGGCTTGGCATGACAAAGGTATCAAGAATGATAGGATTGGATATGCCATTGAGGAGGGGAGTTGAAGATACACTGGCATCACCAAAGTGTGATGTGTTAAATCAGAATACTCAGGATCAGGGAATTGGGAAGACACCAAGTGACAAGGAAGATAAGATAGATGCAAAGCTAGTGGGGGCTTATGCATCCTATGCATGAGGATTGACACCATGGTATGCAGGGGGTATGTTGATATGACAACACTTATGAAAAGGAGATACATGGTGTCATGGGCCTGAATTCTCAAGAAGCAGGAGGGTCACTGGTTCATATGGAAGGAGCACAGGTATTGGAGATCTAGTCGATACCAGTAGAGAGCATGGTTGTAGTGCAGTCTCCATGGAGACCATGGACTCCTACAGACTCACATGCAAAGGAGCACTGAGCCATATGTGAGGAAGGCCAGGCACAGCCACAAGGAGGACCAAGCTCAAGGAGCAGGCACAGCCACAAAGGGGACCAAGCTCAAAGAGCATGCAGATGGTTACCACTCAGGGGCTCGAGAGACAAGAGTCAAAGGAACTGTCACCAGTCAAAGGAGAAGGAGCAGTGTATAGGTAACCAGCAAGCAGGTCCTGAGGAGGAGGAGCAGTGTCGAAGGAGTCGATAGCTCAAGGAGGACAGGAGTGGTGCTAGAGGGGCCCCCTGTACAAGTACTCGATGAAGAAGGTACTCTCTGGAGAGAGAGCAGGAGCAGCATTGCTGGCGATGCTGTGAAGAGGTATATAACCATACTTTCTCATCATCAAAGGTCAAGTGGATCCTCATCCACTCTACACACATCATAACTAGTTATCACTTCAGCATAAGTATATATTAGTTCCAGTCAGCATAGTAGCAATCTATCAAGGTTGCTCCTCCTTGTAGTGCATGTGTTGTATCACCACTACCTGATGTCCGAAGGCAGTTCATAGCAAACCAGCAGTCTGGATTAAGATAGAACTGAAGGCAGTAGTCCACTGCAGTCTGGGGATCACTCCAAGCATCAGTCAACACACTGGACACTTGTGTTGATGCCACCAACCTTATCACCAACACCATCAATCTCATTATCATCAAGACTCACCAACCTTATCACCAACACCATCAACCTCATCATCATCAACACTCACACCAGACCTTGGTGTCATCATAACCTACATATTGATATTGATCATGATGAGCTACCCCTGAATGGAGTGTCCACAGAGGTCAGCCAAAACCTACAATAGTATATACAATGAACACCACCTGCTGTCATTGCGCAACTTGATAGTCGCTGAGCAACTAGCTCATCGAGACCAATACTGAGACAATAGCTGTCAACAGTTTGATAGTCACCAAGTATCTTGACAGACTGACCTGGGTTTCAGGCACGAGACCCCTGACACATGGCACATGGGCATGACTCGAAGAAGTAAGCATAGTCAGGTGCCAAGGCATATATATATGCTCCTGTTTAGTCGTCACCTCCTCATGAAATCTAAAGCCTTTTGTGTAGTTTCACCTGATAGAGAGAGCACCTGATTGTGGCCTCACGAGCGGTGTATCTAAATTCAACTCTCACTTGTGCGACCACGTGAGTCAAGCTGGGATGCGAGGTCAGGATTTTTCGACTGGTCCAGCAAATCCAGAGTCCAAGTCACACACCTGCGGCATGACAGGTCTCAGAAACGAAGCTAAATCATATACGCCAAAAGAGACTACAGTTGAAGTCATTCGTCAGTGCGTTGGAGTTGAGGCGTCTTGTTGATGATGATGGTAAGAGACAGAGAGCGAGAGAGCGAGGAGTCTATATATATACAAAAGAAGAGCGGCAGAGAGCCGCATTGACTGCAGAACATAACAAAGCATTTGCCTTGAGTAGGTTGTGACACATGTGGTCTGTGCTAAGATGTTCAGGCCTTTTACTCGGCCGTAAGCACTACCTTCACTGTCTCTATGCTTTGTGTGGCTTTATCTACTTCAACTCCCCCCCTCAACAGCATATGTACCCTGTTCATTATGCTGTTGTTTCAAGGTGTGACCTCCGTTCTTCAACACTGTCGCATAGCTCGGGGACCCCATTTCGTACACTGCTGCTGGTATTTGCAGGTGTAGCCCAGATCTTGCTTGCTGCATTGCCTGTCTCCCAATGGGCTTTGTGAGTACGTCTGCCAAGTTTCTTGTGGTGTCTACGTACTTGATCTGCACCCTTCCCTCTTGGACATTGTTACGGACGAAGTGATACTTGGTGTCGATGTGCTTAAGCTTCCAGTGCTGTGCTGGGTCCTTACTAACCTGTATGCAACCAGTGTTGTCCGAGTAGACCATCGGTGTGTCTGTGGCAATGCCAATTGAGCATAGCAGCTGCTTGAGGAAGAGCACCTCACGTGTTGCTTCTGTGGCTGCAATGAACTCTGCCTCAACAGCGGACAATGACATGCATTTTTGTGTCGCTGACTTCCAGGCTACTGGATTCCCATACACTAACGCCACTGACCCCGATGTGCTCCTTCTCTGTATGGTGGCATCGCTTGCCCAGTTTGCATTGCTGTGTGCAACCAGTGGCTCTTGCGACTCACTTGCTCTATAAACCAATCCAACCTGCCTTGTGCTTTCGAGGTAGCGTAAGACCCTTTGTGCTG
The DNA here is from genome assembly GCF_900519145.1 of Ustilago hordei. Classification (NCBI taxonomy): domain Eukaryota; kingdom Fungi; phylum Basidiomycota; class Ustilaginomycetes; order Ustilaginales; family Ustilaginaceae; genus Ustilago; species Ustilago hordei. The sequence continues at coordinate 312,664 of NW_024545279.1, read as the reverse complement.
CTTGATAATGCTCCTGTGATGGTTCACGCATGTGCCTAGCAAGAACACCCACGGTGAGACTAAGGTCGGGCCGGGTGCTGTTGGCAACCCAGAGCAGCTTGCCAACAATCACCGGATACTCCCTCTGTTGTGCTGCACTTGCAATAAGGGTTCCCTCCGGTATGCTCTGCATTGGAACCATGGTCGGCTTCGTACGTTTGTCCAGGTGCTTTGCCAGCACTTGGTCAATGTACCCTGACTGACCAATCGTCATGGTGTGCATCGCACGGTCTCGACTGTTTTTGATGCCCAAGAAGTGAGAGACCTCACCGCTATCTTCCATCTTCCATCTCTGACCAATCTGCTTCTTAACCTTTAGGACCGTTTCCAGCCGTGGTGCTATGACTAATGTATCATCGATGTAGATAACCACAATGGCCATATCTTCACCCTGTCCCTTGGTGTAGATGCAGGGAGTGCACTCTACCTGGAAGAATCCCATGTGTCGCAAAGACCTGTCGAACTCCTGATTCCATTCTCGCCCAGACTGCTTTAGGCCATATAGACCCTTGACTACCTTGTACACCTTGCTGGGTGCTACTCCTGATCCTTCTGGCAGCTTCATGTAGATTGCTTCCTTTAATGTGGAGTTCAAGTAAGCCATAGTGATGTCCAGAGCATGTACCTCCCAGTTGTTCTGCACCGCTAGTGCTAAGATGGCTCTGATCACTCCGAGGGGTGCTACTGGAGAGAAGGTTTCTTGGTAGTCGATCCCCTCTCTCTGTGTGAAGCCCCTTGCGACCAGTTGCGCCTTGTGCTTAACAGGTACACCATCAGCGTCAAGCTTCAGCCGAAGCACAACCTTAGAGTCCACAAGTGGTACTCCTGGTGGTTGGTGCACCACCTCCCAAGTCCCCATTGCCTCAAGTCCTTCTAGCTCCTTTCATATTGCCTCCTTCCAGAGCTGGGCGTCCTCACCATTCATTGCTTCCCCAAGCATTGGGTCCAGGTTCAGTATTGCTGTGTTGGCGGCGCCTACTGTGCTGTCTACGGCTGGTAGGAGATCCTCTACTGCGGCCTCTGATTTGGTCTCCTCTTCCACTGTGGCTGGTGTGACACCCTCCTCCTCGACCTCCGCAGTCACCACGGGCCTGACTGCCTCTTGTTGGCGATCACTCCATCCCTTGTCCTCATGGAACGTTGCTGAGTTGCTCCATTGAATTGACGCAGGCTGGTCCGGGTTGCAAAACTTCCATGCTTTGTGTTCGTTGTCATACCCAATCATGATGGCTGGCTTTGCTCTAGCCCCGTACTTGCCCTGCTGGTCCTTCTGTTGAATATGAACCCATGCCAAGCATCCGAAGACTTGCAGCTGCTGGGCCAGCTTGTGCGCGGTGGTTCCATAAAAGGCCTCGTGGGGAATGGTTTTGGTGGCTGACGGGGTAAGGTTCATCACGTGTGCTGCTGCTGTGATTGCATACGGCCACAACTCTCTGGGGCAAGCTCGACCAATCAGCATCGAGCGCATCTTTTCTTGGACCGACCTGATTGCTCTCTCCGCCCGTCCATTTTGGACGCTGATCCCTGGGACGCTCTTTTGCCACTTGAAACCCTCTTGTGTTTGCCAGTCTTCAGCTGCTATGCTGCACCATTCTCCTCCATTGTCGCTGCGGAGTGTTTTGAGTTTCCTGTCCGTTGCCCGTTCCATCCTGGCTATCCACCTTCTCAGCGCCATGAGTGTGGCGCTCTTTGTGCAGAGTGGTTCCATGTAGATCAGAGAGGAGAAGTCGTCCACAGCAACTAGTGCGTAGTGGTAGTTGGCATGTCCTTTGAAATCTGTCATCAGGTCTACGTGTACCAGCTCTAATGGTGCCTCCATTCTTTCCGACTCTGATTGGCCCATCCGTGCTCGAGTCTGTTTTCCTTGACTGCACGCATTACAGTGCTTCGACTCATGTTCCATTTTCTCATCGGTACCTAGGTAATGGGCCCGGATTTGTCTCGTTTTGTCTCGTCCTGGGTGTCCGAACCTCTCATGCCATAGGTAGCTGTCTCGATGCTTCATGTCCTTATTGCCCTCCGGGGCATTATCTAGTTTTCCTGTGTTCTGGTTGTCCGCTGGGACATCATCTCGTGTTTCCTCCAGTTCCAAAGCCAGTGCTTGCCCTTGCACTTTGAAGTGACCCTGTCTTCTGTCCCTTTTGAATTGTACTTGGGTACCATCATTCTGCTTTATGGTAGTTCCAAATTCGTCAAAGATTACTCGTGCACCATTCTCGATCAAGCCTTGTACAGACAATAAATTAGCATTCAGTTTCGGTACATAAAGCACATCCAATAGTTGGATGGTGGCCTCACCGACCCGAAGGGAGGCATCTCCTATAGCCTTCACCTGAAGCTTTTCGTCCCCAGCTGTACTGATTTGGCCGACCTTGTTCGTCGAGGTGAGCAGCATTCTCTCATCATTTACCATATGATGGGTTGCACCTGAATCGATGATCCAGGTGTCGCATGCTGATCGCTCGCCCCTGTCGACTGCTAGAAAGGTGCACCCAAGTTCCTAGTGGTTCACCTCTTGTGTCGTATGAGCAACAGGTTCGCTTGTGCCTGGTGCGTTCGTGCAATTTCGAGCAATGTGATTCGGTTCTCCACAAGCGTAGCACTTTGGAGGGGCCAAGGGATTGCGAGGGTCGCGCCTGCCCCTGGGTCTTTGCCCCACCTGGTTGGCACTCCCCTGTTCCGCGCTTGTGGCGACCCTTGCTGCTCCTCTAATGCGGCCAGTGATCTCACCATCCTGCTGTTTCTTGGCAAGTGCGTGGTAGGCTTCGTCATACTTACAGTCTGGTCTGGCCGTCTTCAGTGCATCGACAGTGTTGGCATAGAACCAATCTTGAGCCGTGCAGCGATAGAGAGTTGATTTCTTGAGGTCCTCGTCGAAATGCTTTCCGAGGCGTGCCGCATCGTTCCAGATCGAATCAAGTTCCTTGCCTAGCCTGACAATGTCTCGATTGTGCAAGTGCACTGTGTGGATACGATCCTGCAGTCCTGCTCGCTTTACAGCGTCGTTTAGTGTTAGTGCCTTCTTGAGTTTGGCATAGAGTGTGCTGCCAAGTTGAACTTCTTCATCCACCCCTCTGATGGTATAGGTGTCGATGTGGCTATCCGGGCTGTTATCGCAGCAGGCGTGGATGAGGCCCACGAGTGCCTTGTCTAGGTCTTCATCGTATTCCTCGCTCCCAGGTACAACAGTACCATACAGGATTTCCTTCGCGTTGTGCACTCTCTGGAGGCAGTCGATAAAGGTGGGTTCCCAGGTGTGCCAATTGCTATCGCTGAGCTTCTTGATGTGAGCAATGGAGCTCGATACATCCTTGGGGATCTTTTCGGTCTCCCTGCGTGGAGCTTGGTTGCTAATGTTGACCAGACCCATGGCCCATACTATTGCTTCCTCTGCCAATAGTGCTGGGTTCGCCAGCTGGAGGATCCTGACTACCTGCATGAGCCATCCTTCCTCCTGTCCATTTCCTGTTGTTTGATCATCATCCCCCCTTCCCGTCTGTCCTGCTCTTGTCGATGGCAGCATTGCGTTGAGTTTCAGACTCTTAATCAGTTGAAGTCATTCGTCAGTGCATTGGAGTTGAGGCATCTTGTTGATGATGATGGTAAGAGACAGAGAGCGAGAGAGCGAGGAGTCTATATATATACAAAAGAAGAGCGGCAGAGAGCTGCATTGACTGCAGAACATAACAAAGCATTTGCCTTGAGTAGGTTGTGACACATGTGGTCCGTGCTAAGATGTTCAGGCCTTTTACTCGGCCGTAAGCACTACCTTCACTGTCTCTACGCTTTGTGTGGCTTTATCTACTTCAACTACTACTCCTCTTGATTGGCCGTTATTTTCGACGCCTGCTTTGGCGAATCAACTGCCTGCCATGTGTCGTGACTGGCATCAGTCTTCGCATGAGCCAATCCCAGCAAAGCACGCAGGCACGAGAATGGAAGCGTGAGGCCGAACGCATCGAAGATTCGGAATCGTGCACCGTTGGTTTGCTGGCGTTAGCATGCAAGCTTAGGCTGGTTTTCTTCTTCAATCTCTGATTCACTCTGCAGGAACGGTTATTGAAGAAGAACGTGCGGCAAATGGTGGTGAACGCAAGTATCGATTGCGATGGATCAAATAAGACTAGATACAGGATGATGATCAATAAATCTATATCTTTCAGCGTTCTGTACATGCGTGTATGATACTGAGACGTGCTGCCTATGAACGATGTTGAAACCCAACGGGGCAACTATCTCGGGTATTGGATAGCCGGTATCCCGATGCTTGTCACGATAATCGACCTGGGACAACATGCTGCATATCCGAGTGAGCGTAACCCTAACCCACTGAATACGGTAGCCCGACTTCGGTAAAGAGTAGTGTTTCTACATTCCTGACCAAGAGCGGGACTAAATCCATGTTATAAGAGGCTAAGGGCAGAGGAAAAAACCTCGGTCCGCGGTCCGTGTTGAGCATTAACTATCAACGTGCGTGATCTATACACACAGTTACTGTTCGATCGTGGCAACACTATTGGCGTTGACTTCTATGGGACATGGGCAGTTTGAATCGAAATAAAGGTCAGTCATTTCAAAGGTTGTCGTCTTTCTTTGAAGCTCCGCTTGAGTTGCTGCTGTTACGACCCAGCCCAAAGTGTTTTTCCCTTCACATGCAGGTCCGGTTGTAATTCAAGACAAGTTATCGCAAAACTCTGAGTCCAGTGGATTTGCCGAGGAAATATCAGAAAGCGTGCTTGAAGGCTCTCTACCGCTCTGATCTGCCACCCCGCATTTCTGGCTACAATCTTCTCCGCACGAGTCCGTTGACCGTGTCGACAGCCACTGCCGGACATAACCAAGGGGCGCCATAAGGCTCTGTCTCATCTGGGTCAAGCCCCTACGTGTGAAGAGACAGGAGGAGCCTGCATAGTCTGCTTGCGGAACCGTATTTCGTTTCGCTCGCTGCGTGGAATCAATGCTAATAACAACAGCCATCCAGAATGGCGAGGCGAATGTGCGAGATCGGCACAGGCAAGGAGGGAATTCGAGAATTTTGAGTTAAAATTCGACGCGTGCGTCTCATTTCGCCAACTGATTTCTAGACCCGCGTATCTTTCTCATTCTCACGAGTCCCCTTTGATTCTCATTTCTCTCAAATACCTTTGTTCCTCCGTTTCACCAAAACTCGACAACGTACTCCATTTATGGTTACAACATTCTCATGCAACCGCATCCCCTTTGTACTCGACGATTCTCTCTTGTCCTGAAAGGACATCCCCTTCAAGCCGTACATGATAGATTCACTCAACTTAGCCATATTCTCACACACACTCGGCAGACAAATCATCTATATATACGCACTATATTTCATGTATTTACTCATCTAAAATCATTGACTCAGTTACTCTCGAATAGATACTGCCTGATCCCTTAACAGATTAAGAGTCTGAGTGCTCTAAATCGACAAAGGCAAAAAAAGCCAACCGCAACCACGCCGCTCCCGACTAAACGACAGCAACTCGATACCTCAAGAATACCAAAACCAACGAAGACTCCCCGACCTCGACAAACGATAACTAGGAAAGACCGAATCGAACTACTCCCCAAAGCAAAACGAAAGATGAACCCGACCGACTCAAGACCGCCCTCCAGAGGCGAAGAAGACAATGAAAACGAACCGAACCTACCACCTGCCATCGATACCAACCTGCCCCCCCAGATGATTATTGGACCAGAGACACCTTCTCTTTGGAACCCCGAAGATGTTACTAGCCCCGTCCAATTCAACCAAATCACCGAAGAAGAAATTGAAAACATGGATCGAAGGACTATGCGAGGTATGCTCATGGCTATGAGCCGCCAAGTCCACAAACCCAACGAATACAAAAGACCCTCGAAGCGTGATGACTTCTTGGGACTACTCAGATGGTTCTCGACTACCATCGGAGTAGCCCCAAAGCTCAACGTCAAGAACTGGCATGTTTGGAACCCATTATTCCTAGACGCTATTGACACTTGGAGCGAAGCTCTCCGACACCTCCAAGGAAAAGTCAAACCTGGCGACGAGAAATTCGACAGAATCCTTGATGGGCGACTCAAGATGATTCTGATTGGAGTCTGCGAAATCGAAGGACCGAACAACCTGAACTACATCCTGGCTAGACCCAAGGATTCTACGCCATGGACTTTCCACGAGCTCTATGAGCAAATCAAAACCAACCTCCTCAAGAACGACGATCTAGACCAAGCCACTATACTTCGAGACGCTGGCCGCCTTCGAATGTACAACAATGATGTTCGGAAACTCATTGAAGACATTCGAAATCACTGGGCCAAAGCCGACACGATGGGACATCCCTTGCCCCAGTTGATGAAAATACAAACATTAATCAACTCAGCTAGATACAATGCATCTTATGCGACATATATCAATACCCTCGAATGCATGGGCAACACCCATGACTTTGATCGAGTTGCTGCTGCACTACTCAAATGCCAGGAACAGATGCAAATGAAGCCAATCCATCGAGTTGCTGCCCCCGGAACGGCATCCAGCAGCATCAGGGTGGTCGAAAGTTCACAGACTGAAGATTACCCTGAAAGCTACTGGAATGGCAAGGCTGGACCCAACGGAGAGGCCCCAAAATGCTACAACTGCTTCGACACCGGACACATCGCCAAGAAATGCCCCAAACCTCGCCGACCCCGTACCTACCCAAATGACCAAACCAGTTCAACCCCTGCCTAGGAAATTTGGTGCACCATCCCTTCAGCTTATCGAGTCTCACTTGAATCGACCAACATCCAAGATTGGATAGTCGACTCAGGTGCAACCGATCACGTCGCCTGCAATAAATCAATGTTCTCTTCCTTCACCCCCTGCCTAGGATACGTGAATACTGCTGGAGACCGCAAGCTTTGAATTAAAGCCAAAGGAGAGATAGAATTAATGTTGGATGGAATTAAAGTAGTTCTTCATGATGTACTTTATGTTCCAGAAGCCAACAGTAATTTAATCTCTGTCCATACGCTGCTGAAAGATGGTGCACGAGTGACCTTCAACCTAACCAAAGCCATTATCACCTGGCCGAACAAATCAAAAACAACTGCCTCGTTTAACCCCAGACGCAAACAATGGGAAATACATAGAAATCAAACCTCTGCTCTTCTCACAAATATTGACGAAATAATCAAAGATCTACCCGAACATTTCGACGCCATAGCACCCCCAAGAAATCCGGACAAAAGGCCGCAAGCAAAATGGCACGAACGACTTGGACACCCTGGGCGAAATAAAAGCTCCATAATTAAGAAATTATATGGAATAAATGCCGAACCCAATCACTCCCTTACATGCCACGACTGCCTAGCTACCAAATCTACCAAAGCGAGAATGGGCAAAGGCGATGGAACCATTTCTAGTCACCCACTAGAACTAGTCCACGTCGACCTCTCGACCCATTTTTCAGAACAAACCGAATTCACCTGCGTGCTGGTAGCAATCGACGATGCTTCCAGTTTCACTTATGTGAAACCCTTACGCAAGAAGTCCGACGCACTCCATGTCCTTCAAGAATGGATCAAATATGCCGAGATTCAAACTGGACGACAATTGAAAACCATACGCTCTGATAATGGAGGAGAATGGTGCTCAAACGTCGCCATGCATTGGCAAAATGAAACTGGCTTCAGGTGGCAGAAATCATCAGTCTATACCAGCAAACAAAATGGCAAGGCCGAAAGAACCATACGCACGATCCGAAACATCATGAGTTCAATGTTGCACACCCACCGACTCCCCCAAACATTCTGGCCATACGCAATCGAAGCTGCAGCATACACGAAGAACTTGCTACCAAATGTCAAAGATCAAATCCCTTATCAGGTCTTCTACAACAAAGATCCCAGAAAACCATTCAGACTACTTAGAACTTTTGGCTGCCTAGCATGGGTAAATATACCCAAGGTAAAAAGGAAGAAACTCGAGGACTCAGCAATCCCAGCTATCTTTGTAGGATATGATGAGGAGCATAAAGGTTGGAAACTTTTATCTCCCAACCACAATCCCAGCGTATTCTGGAGCAACTCAGTAAGATTCCTGGAAGATCAATGCTGGGAAGATAGGACCGACGCAATGCCAATTAAAGAAACGGATGCCATTTTCTATGACAACACTGCCGACATTGAAGATCTCTCATACTCAGAAGAGGATGAATTCGACGAAGAACTCTCCCAACCCCTGGACGACATTTACCACCCCCCTTCAGAAGAGGATCTGATGCTCGAGGGGGACCCTTTTTCACCCAACCTATCACCAGAAGACTCAGAGCCCTCTGAAATATCGACAACACCAACAGGACAAGCCTCAGACGGAACAACAAATTTCGAGCACCGACCCTCTCGTGAAGTTTCACCCATGCCGGACCCAAAGACTCTCTCCAGACAGGTTAGCGAGCAATACTTGGATTCGAATGAAACACTAAGGAAATACCAAAACTATTTCAATCAATTCCATAGTGCATGGGAATCGCGACCCTGGATGCACCCGACCACAATTGCAATACTACTCCGAAAATGCCCAAAGCGTTGGCCAGACGACGAAACCATACGAAACTTCCAAGAAAGTTTGAGGGAACGTGGCCTATTGGTTGACCTACCAAACCCGATATACCAGGCCGAAGCGCAACTGTTATCACCAGTACTCCAACCAACAGTCAAGCAAGCTCTAAGCAGTAAAAACCAAGCCCATTGGAAAGAGGCAATCAAAGCAGAAATGGATGGACTCGAAAGGATGAACATTTGGAAAATAGTGGACAGACCTCCGAACACAAATCTAGTCGACTCTAAACTAGTTTTGACCATAAAGACTGACGCAAACATGATACCAATCAAGTATAAAGCACGATTCTGTGCCAGAGGATTTTCCCAAAGACCTGGCGTAGACTACGATGAAATATTTGCTCCAGTCGTCCCACAAGATGCTATCCGCACAATCCTCACTATCGCAGCCCGGGAGGATTGGGAATTAGATTCCATCGACGTCACCCAAGCATATCTCAACGCTGATCTGCACCACGAAGTCTTTCTCAAACCTCCCGAAGGAGCCGACATCCCAAAAGGCAAAGTTTATAAATTGATCAAAGGACTATATGGACTGAAACAATCTGGCCGAGAGTGGAATTTAGAATTAGATGCCCACCTCCGATCCATGGGTTTCCTTAGTCTCCCTTGCGCACCATGTGTTTATCTCAGGGGGACTGGCGAAACAAAAGTGATCATCGCTGTTTACGTCGACGACATGCTCATCACGGGGCCAAAACGGAGCCTAATTGATACTATCAAAAGGTCAATTACCGACAAATGGAAAATAACGGACAACGGACCAGCCAAGGAATTCCTCAAAATTAAAATTACTCGCAACCGCCAATTGCGAATAATTAGCCTTGATCAGTGAGCATATATTAAAGGAATTATCGAAGAATGGCTACCAGGTGGAGAAAAATCACGAAGCCCAATGGACATATCTCCACCTATCATGCCACCCAACTACACACCCCCAGCAGATGTCAAACAACAGTACCCGTCATTAGTTGGCAAACTAATGTGGGTCTCAAATACTGTCAGACCAGATATTTGCTTTGCAGTGAATACCCTTGCTCGACATATATCTAGGCCCTCCCCCGAAGCGATGCAAGCAGCCCTCAAGATTGTCAAGTATCTAAATCAAACTAAAGACGAGATTCTTACCCTGGGAAATGATAAAGCCAACACCCCCCCAATCGTAACATACACAGATGCAAACTGGGCCTCCGACCCAAATACCGACCGACGCAGCACCTCCAGATCCGTCACCCTAATATTCGGAAGCTTGGTAGGATGGAAATCTCATGTTCAAAAATGTGTATCCCTATCAGCTGTCGAAGCCGAATTTGTAGCAGCATCCGAAGCCTCTCGAGAGGCACTTTTCTATAGATATCTCCTACGAGGCCTGGGTATAGGAGATTTCGTACCCAAGATCCTAACAGACAACACTGGGTGTATACAAGTAGGACGAGACCCAGTTAATCATGCCAAACTTAAGCATATCGACACTAGATACCATTTCCTTCGTTTCTCAGTCCAAGAGAAGGAAGTAGATATCGGATATGTCAAAACCCTTGATAATGTTGCAGACTTCTTGACTAAGCCAGTAAGCCGACACCTAATGACTACTGCACGTCAGCGATTAGGCTTCACTTGCCAAAGCCCCGCTTGTTCAGATGGCGAGGGGGACAGTTAAAATTCGACGCGTGCGTCTCATTTCGCCAACTGATTTCTAGACCCGCGTATCTTTCTCATTCTCACGAGTCCCCTTTGATTCTCATTTCTCTCAAATACCTTTGTTCCTCCGTTTCACCAAAACTCGACAACGTACTCCATTTATGGTTACAACATTCTCATGCAACCGCATCCCCTTTGTACTCGACGATTCTCTCTTGTCCTGAAAGGACATCCCCTTCAAGCCGTACATGATAGATTCACTCAACTTAGCCATATTCTCACACACACTCGGCAGACAAATCATCTATATATACGCACTATATTTCATGTATTTACTCATCTAAAATCATTGACTCAGTTACTCTCGAATAGATACTGCCTGATCCCTTAACAGATTAAGAGTCTGAGTGCTCTAAATCGACAAAGGCAAAAAAAGCCGACCGCAACCACGCCGCTCCCGACTAAACGACAGCAACTCGATACCTCAAGAATACCAAAACCAACGAAGACTCCCCGACCTCGACAAACGATAACTAGGAAAGACCGAATCGAACTACTCCCCAAAGCAAAACGAAAGATGAACCCGACCGACTCAAGACCGCCCTCCAGAGGCGAAGAAGACAATGAAAACGAACCGAACCTACCACCTGCCATCGATACCAACCTGCCCCCCCAGATGATTATTGGACCAGAGACACCTTCTCTTTGGAACCCCGAAGATGTTACTAGCCCCGTCCAATTCAACCAAATCACCGAAGAAGAAATTGAAAACATGGATCGAAGGACTATGCGAGGTATGCTCATGGCTATGAGCCGCCAAGTCCACAAACCCAACGAATACAAAAGACCCTCGAAGCGTGATGACTTCTTGGGACTACTCAGATGGTTCTCGACTACCATCGGAGTAGCCCCAAAGCTCAACGTCAAGAACTGGCATGTTTGGAACCCATTATTCCTAGACGCTATTGACACTTGGAGCGAAGCTCTCCGACACCTCCAAGGAAAAGTCAAACCTGGCGACGAGAAATTCGACAGAATCCTTGATGGGCGACTCAAGATGATTCTGATTGGAGTCTGCGAAATCGAAGGACCGAACAACCTGAACTACATCCTGGCTAGACCCAAGGATTCTACACCATGGACTTTCCACGAGCTCTATGAGCAAATCAAAACCAACCTCCTCAAGAACGACGATCTAGACCAAGCCACTATACTTCGAGACGCTGGCCGCCTTCGAATGTACAACAATGATGTTCGGAAACTCATTGAAGACATTCGAAATCACTGGGCCAAAGCCGACACGATGGGACATCCCTTGCCCCAGTTGATGAAAATACAAACATTAATCAACTCAGCTAGATACAATGCATCTTATGCGACATATATCAATACCCTCGAATGCATGGGCAACACCCATGACTTTGATCGAGTTGCTGCTGCACTACTCAAATGCCAGGAACAGATGCAAATGAAGCCAATCCATCGAGTTGCTGCCCCCGGAACGGCATCCAGCAGCATCAGGGTGGTCGAAAGTTCACAGACTGAAGATTACCCTGAAAGCTACTGGAATGGCAAGGCTGGACCCAACGGAGAGGCCCCAAAATGCTACAACTGCTTCGACACCGGACACATCGCCAAGAAATGCCCCAAACCTCGCCGACCCCGTACCTACCCAAATGACCAAACCAGTTCAACCCCTGCCTAGGAAATTTGGTGCACCATCCCTTCAGCTTATCGAGTCTCACTTGAATCGACCAACATCCAAGATTGGATAGTCGACTCAGGTGCAACCGATCACGTCGCCTGCAATAAATCAATGTTCTCTTCCTTCACCCCCTGCCTAGGATACGTGAATACTGCTGGAGACCGCAAGCTTTGAATTAAAGCCAAAGGAGAGATAGAATTAATGTTGGATGGAATTAAAGTAGTTCTTCATGATGTACTTTATGTTCCAGAAGCCAACAGTAATTTAATCTCTGTCCATACGCTGCTGAAAGATGGTGCACGAGTGACCTTCAACCTAACCAAAGCCATTATCACCTGGCCGAACAAATCAAAAACAACTGCCTCGTTTAACCCCAGACGCAAACAATGGGAAATACATAGAAATCAAACCTCTGCTCTTCTCACAAATATTGACGAAATAATCAAAGATCTACCCGAACATTTCGACGCCATAGCACCCCCAAGAAATCCGGACAAAAGGCCGCAAGCAAAATGGCACGAACGACTTGGACACCCTGGGCGAAATAAAAGCTCCATAATTAAGAAATTATATGGAATAAATGCCGAACCCAATCACTCCCTTACATGCCACGACTGCCTAGCTACCAAATCTACCAAAGCGAGAATGGGCAAAGGCGATGGAACCATTTCTAGTCACCCACTAGAACTAGTCCACGTCGACCTCTCGACCCATTTTTCAGAACAAACCGAATTCACCTGCGTGCTGGTAGCAATCGACGATGCTTCCAGTTTCACTTATGTGAAACCCTTACGCAAGAAGTCCGACGCACTCCATGTCCTTCAAGAATGGATCAAATATGCCGAGATTCAAACTGGACGACAATTGAAAACCATACGCTCTGATAATGGAGGAGAATGGTGCTCAAACGTCGCCATGCATTGGCAAAATGAAACTGGCTTCAGGTGGCAGAAATCATCAGTCTATACCAGCAAACAAAATGGCAAGGCCGAAAGAACCATACGCACGATCCGAAACATCATGAGTTCAATGTTGCACACCCACCGACTCCCCCAAACATTCTGGCCATACGCAATCGAAGCTGCAGCATACACGAAGAACTTGCTACCAAATGTCAAAGATCAAATCCCTTATCAGGTCTTCTACAACAAAGATCCCAGAAAACCATTCAGACTACTTAGAACTTTTGGCTGCCTAGCATGGGTAAATATACCCAAGGTAAAAAGGAAGAAACTCGAGGACTCAGCAATCCCAGCTATCTTTGTAGGATATGATGAGGAGCATAAAGGTTGGAAACTTTTATCTCCCAACCACAATCCCAGCGTATTCTGGAGCAACTCAGTAAGATTCCTGGAAGATCAATGCTGGGAAGATAGGACCGACGCAATGCCAATTAAAGAAACGGATGCCATTTTCTATGACAACACTGCCGACATTGAAGATCTCTCATACTCAGAAGAGGATGAATTCGACGAAGAACTCTCCCAACCCCTGGACGACATTTACCACCCCCCTTCAGAAGAGGATCTGATGCTCGAGGGGGACCCTTTTTCACCCAACCTATCACCAGAAGACTCAGAGCCCTCTGAAATATCGACAACACCAACAGGACAAGCCTCAGACGGAACAACAAATTTCGAGCACCGACCCTCTCGTGAAGTTTCACCCATGCCGGACCCAAAGACTCTCTCCAGACAGGTTAGCGAGCAATACTTGGATTCGAATGAAACACTAAGGAAATACCAAAACTATTTCAATCAATTCCATAGTGCATGGGAATCGCGACCCTGGATGCACCCGACCACAATTGCAATACTACTCCGAAAATGCCCAAAGCGTTGGCCAGACGACGAAACCATACGAAACTTCCAAGAAAGTTTGAGGGAACGTGGCCTATTGGTTGACCTACCAAACCCGATATACCAGGCCGAAGCGCAACTGTTATCACCAGTACTCCAACCAACAGTCAAGCAAGCTCTAAGCAGTAAAAACCAAGCCCATTGGAAAGAGGCAATCAAAGCAGAAATGGATGGACTCGAAAGGATGAACATTTGGAAAATAGTGGACAGACCTCCGAACACAAATCTAGTCGACTCTAAACTAGTTTTGACCATAAAGACTGACGCAAACATGATACCAATCAAGTATAAAGCACGATTCTGTGCCAGAGGATTTTCCCAAAGACCTGGCGTAGACTACGATGAAATATTTGCTCCAGTCGTCCCACAAGATGCTATCCGCACAATCCTCACTATCGCAGCCCGGGAGGATTGGGAATTAGATTCCATCGACGTCACCCAAGCATATCTCAACGCTGATCTGCACCACGAAGTCTTTCTCAAACCTCCCGAAGGAGCCGACATCCCAAAAGGCAAAGTTTATAAATTGATCAAAGGACTATATGGACTGAAACAATCTGGCCGAGAGTGGAATTTAGAATTAGATGCCCACCTCCGATCCATGGGTTTCCTTAGTCTCCCTTGCGCACCATGTGTTTATCTCAGGGGGACTGGCGAAACAAAAGTGATCATCGCTGTTTACGTCGACGACATGCTCATCACGGGGCCAAAACGGAGCCTAATTGATACTATCAAAAGGTCAATTACCGACAAATGGAAAATAACGGACAACGGACCAGCCAAGGAATTCCTCAAAATTAAAATTACTCGCAACCGCCAATTGCGAATAATTAGCCTTGATCAGTGAGCATATATTAAAGGAATTATCGAAGAATGGCTACCAGGTGGAGAAAAATCACGAAGCCCAATGGACATATCTCCACCTATCATGCCACCCAACTACACACCCCCAGCAGATGTCAAACAACAGTACCCGTCATTAGTTGGCAAACTAATGTGGGTCTCAAATACTGTCAGACCAGATATTTGCTTTGCAGTGAATACCCTTGCTCGACATATATCTAGGCCCTCCCCCGAAGCGATGCAAGCAGCCCTCAAGATTGTCAAGTATCTAAATCAAACTAAAGACGAGATTCTTACCCTGGGAAATGATAAAGCCAACACCCCCCCAATCGTAACATACACAGATGCAAACTGGGCCTCCGACCCAAATACCGACCGACGCAGCACCTCCAGATCCGTCACCCTAATATTCGGAAGCTTGGTAGGATGGAAATCTCATGTTCAAAAATGTGTATCCCTATCAGCTGTCGAAGCCGAATTTGTAGCAGCATCCGAAGCCTCTCGAGAGGCACTTTTCTATAGATATCTCCTACGAGGCCTGGGTATAGGAGATTTCGTACCCAAGATCCTAACAGACAACACTGGGTGTATACAAGTAGGACGAGACCCAGTTAATCATGCCAAACTTAAGCATATCGACACTAGATACCATTTCCTTCGTTTCTCAGTCCAAGAGAAGGAAGTAGATATCGGATATGTCAAAACCCTTGATAATGTTGCAGACTTCTTGACTAAGCCAGTAAGCCGACACCTAATGACTACTGCACGTCAGCGATTAGGCTTCACTTGCCAAAGCCCCGCTTGTTCAGATGGCGAGGGGGACAGTTAAAATTCGACGCGTGCGTCTCATTTCGCCAACTGATTTCTAGACCCGCGTATCTTTCTCATTCTCACGAGTCCCCTTTGATTCTCATTTCTCTCAAATACCTTTGTTCCTCCGTTTCACCAAAACTCGACAACGTACTCCATTTATGGTTACAACATTCTCATGCAACCGCATCCCCTTTGTACTCGACGATTCTCTCTTGTCCTGAAAGGACATCCCCTTCAAGCCGTACATGATAGATTCACTCAACTTAGCCATATTCTCACACACACTCGGCAGACAAATCATCTATATATACGCACTATATTTCATGTATTTACTCATCTAAAATCATTGACTCAGTTACTCTCGAATAGATACTGCCTGATCCCTTAACATTTTGCGACCCTTATTTTTGACCTTCTTTTGTAACAGCTCGGTCATGTGTCTGACACAAAACTCTGAAAAACACAGAAAGACCAACACCGACACCAGCACGTCGCGACACGTGACAGTCCTTCGCTGTGATTTCGATCCGGATGGTATTTGTTAGAGCGTTGGAGGTCAAACACTCCATTCCAAAGTCAAAAGTGCGCTGTAAGATCAGCGCGAACGGTTATGCGGCTCAAAGCATGAACGTTTCAACGTCGAGCATGCTCATTGAAAGCAGATGTCGTCAGAACTGTGCTCAATCGAAGGATTGTCAGGCCTACGCAGCACAACAGAATGCTATCCACAACACTGATTAGTGACTCAACAGAGGCTCTGACTCTATCGCACGCTGCTTTGCGAGCCTTGCCAGGCAGCTGTGTTCGCTCGTCTGACCTGTAACAGGACATTCGGGAGCTGTATGTTCGGCCGAAAGAAGCGTCGCCGCTCCCTCCTGATTGCTCCCAAGGGGCTATACCGTCCCTATCAGCTGGCAAGGACAACCTGGGGCTACGAAAGTATCTCAGCAAGCGCCAGTTAGCCCCGGTGATTCCCACGGGTGAACGTCGCATGAGCATAGCAAAGATTGAGCCGAAGTCATTGCTGTGCAAGACGAACGAATAACACCCGGCAAAGACACAGTCGGGCGTGATGCTGCATCGTACATCCAGCAAAGTGCTAAGGTTTATTGTATGTGATGTATTGAAGACCGAGGCACTCGCCACCTCGCTTAGAGCGCTCTGCAGGCATGAAAACAATTCACGGACAATGACATGCCATGCTTCCCGCGACCGTAAATGGCTTCATTCTCAGACTTGAGCAAGCCCCTATCAGAGGCGAGGTCTCGCGGTGACTGTTGACGACAGCTCCTTCTGAGAATTGCCGAGGTTCGAAGGCTTTGTGTGTCGTCTAACAATGTGTGTTCGTGACAAACAATGGCGTTAGCGAGAGCAAATTTTTGGCGACAGACTATGTCGACCACACGATCTTGCTGTACCCCATCGGAGGGTTCATGTGACAATAAACGTTATCAACTTGCGGCAGCTGGTCTCAACACGGGTGTCTCGCATCCTTGTGCTACGCGGTCGATGATATCTTGCAAGGGCAGCTTACACCTTGGCGGAGGCGAATGGACGACAAAAGGGACTGATTACATGTACGAGTGCCTGGCAGCAAAGTATGTCACCTAGACGCTTGGACAGGTGCGCATGAGCGCGAAGGCTTGTATCAAGGGGGGCAAGCGGGAAAAGAAGTTGCCAATCATCGACGGATTGTCGACCCGACCAGCAATTGTCTCAAGTCCATACAGCATAGCAAGTAGATGTGTTGCACTGTGAGATTTTGTTCAGATAGTTGCTGCACAGCCGAGTCTTGAGGCAAAATCGCGTCTTAAAACTCAAGAGATGATCTCACGGCAGGGCTTGCAAATGCATTTGTCTAGCTCGCAAAGGCAAGAAGCAACAGCGGAAGAGCCGACATGCGCAGATAGACAGGATTTGCTAGGGCTGGAGGGCCAGCATCACCGACTCGAATTCGAGAAAAATGGACTGCCAGCGGACATACTGTAGTGACAGCCGGGCATCGCAAGCGAGAGCCGAGGTTGAAAGCACAGCAAGAGAATGGATGGATGGCAATCAAATGATCAAATGGCGGCTTACTGGTGGATCCATGCACCTTGATTTCCCAAGCGATGAGTTTGTAACTCTATATTTCGAGCATCGTTGGCGGCGGTTACTTTACCCAGATCAATGCACGCTTTCCAGAAATACTAGCCACTCACCCTTGGGAAACCCGAAAGAGTACCAGGTAAGAAAAAAGAAAGAAGGAAAAGGAAAAGGAAAAGGGGCAAACTGAAGACAAAATGAACCAAAATGAACCAAAATGAACCAAAATGACTCAAAATGAACCAAAATGAACCAAAATGAACCAAAATGAACCCTAAACTGGAATCGAACTGGGCGGATACCTCATCTTTGTGCGTCGTTTACCTGCTGAGACCAACACTTTGAGCAGACGCATGGTCGACTCTTCACGCGTCACACCGTCGGATTGGTTCGGGCAAGCGCTTATACTCTGTAGTTATCTACGATCGATCGTGGGCGTTGTTGAGTACCAGATATGGGCAGAAACTTGACGGAATATGGTCCCTGTCGAGCGTAGTCCACGGGTCCGACGCTCCTCACTACCATCAAACCCGGACACGAGTCAAGAATCTGGTACGATTCGCTTCTTAGACGAACGCGAGCGCATTCACATGGGTCGCCGGGACCGTTTCATCGGTGATCTTGGACGGGTACAACGATTCCGCTGCACAAGTCGTATAGAATATATATATGATTTCAAATGCCGATTGCCGCAACTGGGCGAGTGGCTTTGCTTATCATGACGCTGTCTCTACGCTCTCTGATCTTCACCCTCATTCTGCACCAGTCTTCGGATCTGCTCCCACGACAAGACGTCGAAAGGTCGCTATTTGCATCTGCACCTTTGTAAATGTCAAGATGGACACATTTGAGCTCAATCTGGTCTCAGGGCGGGGGCATATTTGACCTGTTCACATGCTCCAACTCCGACGGAATACAGGGGTCAGCTTTTCTCTCCTCGAGCTCATACAACGCTGTGACGATTTTTTGTTTTTTTTGTTTTTTTTGTTTTTTTTGTTTTTTTGTTTTTTTTGTTTTTTTGTTTTTGTTTTTTTTTTTTTTGTTTTTGTTAGCGCACTTCGATCTTCGAACGCATCTCGTAATGCTTGCGCTTAGCTGAACAAGTCGTTTGCGCACTGGCGTGGCGTCAGCTGTATGGTGCGAAACGATGCGCAACGAGGTGGGCGTCTGTGAACACATTCGCATGGTGATCTGCTTGTCTCGCTTGGCTAAGCGATGTTAGGCAAATGCTCTCTCCGTTGTACGCCTCTTCTTACTCAACTACTTTTTCCTGCTGTTACCGTGAGGGCCGTACTGTAGTACGGAAGGTAGGAAAAGCTTTCGTTGGCGGGCGAGATCTCGTTTGACAGCTGGCCGACGGGCGGCCGCGGTGCGATCTTGAGGCGCGTTTCATTTCATGTCGCCTTCTGCTGTTCAAAATTTTCGCTCCCTACGTAGTGAGGCCACACACAAGACATGCACGACCATGCAATCCTTTTGTTTTCCGCTACTCGGGACTCGCATGCTATGGCCCTGATACATTGCAGCGCTGTATTGCACCGACTCGCTCGAGCGGACGAGGTTGCTTCCGTTGCACGCCGCTTCTTGAAGCGCTTGTCACCGCAGCAAAGTGTAAGCAGCCTGCAACCTGTGGGCGACTATGCCCCAGTCGATCCAAGGGTGCACGCCTGTGCACGCTCTGCTATCCTCACTTCAATTCCTCTACCACCATTCCCACTGCTGCCCAGAAACCTTGCAAGTCTTCGTCTGAATCATGTCCGGTACAACATAGAATCGATAGCCGGAGATTGGGCTCCAAACCGGCCCGGTATTGGCTGCCTTACTGCCCTCAATTCGTCTCATGATCTACTTGACTTCTCAACGCTACGAATGTGAGATCTTGCAACCGTGTTTCGACCCACCAAATCGTTCACTTGTAAGGATAAGCAAAGCACAATACCAGCCCGATGAAGTCTCTGCCGATCTGCTTTCTTGTCTCTTCATGCCATCCTGTTCACTCTTCTAACCCGACGGAACAGTCGAGGTCACCAACCAAGTCGAGTGCACTCTTCGAGAAAGAGTCAGAGCTGTTCATCTTCCTTTTGTGACATTGCAAGGGATTCAGGCTTCTTAACAACCGAAGAAATCCGGGGTAACATTTCTGAAATTGAACGGTTGGTCGTTTCCGCGAAGCCCGCGAAACGGGCGAAGCGGAGAAGTAGAGAAGTAGAGGGAGGACCATTCAGCACCCAGGTTCACCCTTATGGCGAAGCCAAAGATGCTTGGTCCAAGAGAAGGTCCCGAGGGAAATCTGGGTGAATTGGTGGCGACCCAATTCAGGCTTGCGAGCCACATGGGACGAGGCTTTTAATGAGATGGCGCACGCGGTCCAGATCGTCTGTGCGTAGGCTTGTACCATCTGAAGAGTGCTCGATGGTGTCTGCCGATCTTACTTTGACCACCCTATGCTCGACAAGGCAACTCCGTTCTGAAGGCGCGGGTCGCCTCGATTTCGAACGAGGCTGAAAAACTTGCTCATTGACCGATTCAGCAAAAAAGTGGCGCTGCACCACTGCTCCGCAGTATTCCGATTTGCCAGATGTTTAGGATTAGTGGCTTGTGAATAGGCTGGCGACCCATAGCAAAGCTAGGGTTAAAAAAGAGGGGGAAAAGACGCGCTTTCCGTTGGCTTTTCTCTCAAGATCGATCTGTCATCGAGAAAAGAATGGGGGCCAAGGAAGTCTTTTCCAACAGATTTGAGCAACTTTCCTGTCGCGGCCCGACATTGGCACGTAGAGTCAGTCTTTTTGATTCTCGTGGCAAGCAAGCTCTGCTCGCCTTGCGGGATATGCCTGTTGCTTGGCGTGATGGTGCTCATTTTGTTTTGTTTTGCTGAGCTCGAGTTGCGATAGGATTGGATGTGACCGATTGCCCTTTCCATTTCCTGTCATCCTCGTGAATCGAAGAGACAAGTGTTCAGACGACAAATGCATTATGCCTCATTGAGGAGTGGCGCTCTACACTTTTCACATTATCGATCCTTTAGAACTCATCTCAATTCTTCCCGCCTGATCATCTTGGCGAGCCGCTGGGCACCCAATCTCAGTGCTCAATTTTGCTTGCATTCGAGCCGTCTCACGTGGAGTTCCGAGCAGGATCCAAAGAGGGATTGAGCTGCCCGATGTGATTGGCACTTCAGACAGCAATACTCTAGCTCGATGTCAACCAAAACTTCTTTTTTTTTGATCTGCAGCCTTGTTGCCAGCAGTGTCATCTCTGGACTTTCATCACTGCATTGCATTGCACTGCTTTGTCGCTGAACAAGACTGCGCATCAACGTCCGTAAGCAGACTCATCACAACTCGATTTCAAGTGCGATTGCAGTGCGATCATGAGCGGTCTGCACTAGTATACAGCTGCTACTTGAAATTCACGGCCGACTCACGAGTCACAGTTGCCGAATCCCGTTTTCGTTTCTCGATTTCAGCGGTTCTTGAAATGACAGAGAGGTCCTTGACGCAGTCTGGGCGTGCAGGAACGTCGCTTTCCAACACTCTCCTTTGGCATTTTGAAACGTGAGAGATGCCGTTCAATTTATCCCCTTCATGCAGACGATTGTACTACAGGCAGCTGAACACTCTCTGGGTATCGCAGCGCCTCACCAGTTCAGAGTGGCGTCGTCTCTGGCTCAGGATCTTCATTGTCTCTCTGAAATCGCACTTTGGTCAAGCGAAAAAGATCTCCTCTCTCTGTTCTGGCCCGCGAATCCCGTTGCCTTGCCTGGCTTTGCAACCCTGTATCATTGCCTCATGCATTTTCGAGTTTTTAAAAAAGCGAAAAATTTGATACCCCCTATTATCCATATTTCTTGCCTTTTTGAGGTCTTTCTGTCTCTGTGTGGCCAAGCCTTTTCTCGGTTTTTGGAGCACGAAACTTTGCTCGTTCGCCAGACAGCAATGTAGTAGCTCCGGTCTGCATACCGATTCGTTTGAGCTTACCTGTTGCATCTGGATCCTTCATGACCCAGTCTTGATTGCATGCTTGACTTGCTTCTCGCTTCTCACTGCCTTAGCAACAATGTGGCTTTGGCACTTCCTGGTGCCTGCCGCCCGGTGTTTCCTTCATCCTTTACGATTGATGAACAGCCTTTTCCTTTCTGGAGGCTCTCATCTCTCTGATGCCTGGACATGGGCCCGCGACGGTTCCTAACCGCTATCAGTTTTGTGCCCTGTACCTGGCCCATTGTAGCCAGTCGAGTGGCGCATGAGCTCACTGCTGCACCGTGAAGGTCTGCTCCAATCACTTCCTTGTCCTGTCAGACTGTGCTTGCTTCTGCCCGGCCGGCCCTTCTTTGGATGATCGTGTCAAGGCAAGCTTGTCCCCTCTGTTCTTGTGCCACACACACGGCAGTACCAAAACGCTGTCGCCGCACCCAGTTCGCTTCCATCAGGGCTCGTACACTTCTCACATCCTCTCCTGTCAAACCTGCTTCGTTCGCTAGCTGACACTGAAACACCTTGACTCAATTTCTCGGTCCGCCCCAAGCACCTCGGACATCCCTCCGCCCTACTTCGCTCTAGCAACACCATGAGACTACGTTTCACTTATAAGACTCTCCCTCGGATCGCTCGGTGATGGTCCGCATTCCCAATCCTCATCCCCATCGTCTAGCTTCCCACTCCCTTCCCTGCTCAATCCTTCTTGCACTACTCCCACCATATCTGTTGGATCCACTATCACAGTTGCCTCCCTGCTGGCAACTTGCTTTGCACTCTTTGATTCGTCCCCAATCGTCCTTTGTCGTTCGCATTGCAACTTCCACCTTCCCAACCTCGTGTTCCAATTCTGCACCACTCGGATCAGCCGCTTTCCTATGCCAGCGTCCAACCCTAGCCACTCCACCCTTCTCTAATTGAGCATCTTCCCACACAACACTAACAACTTCATTATCATGTTGACACCTATCAACACCAACACTTCCTCCCCGGTCCGTCCCGGCATTGAGAGCCCCACCCACAAGCTCTGCCGCTCGGCTGAGAGCAAAAAGCTCGATGTCGAGCTTGCTTCCAAGGTCAAGTCCTTGAAGGGCGGTGCCAAGGCAAGGAAAGAGTCCAAGGGCCCTATTCTTAAAAGAAAGATGGCTTGTGCTACTTGCCGTCGCCGCAAGGTAAGTTTCAGTCTCGAACAACGTTTTTTCTTTTTTAACAAAAAGACGAGAGCCTGAATTCTAACGCGCCTTCTCCTCACTTTCTGATTTTTCTGTCGCCATCCGTCATCATCAGCTTCGTTGTGATGCTGCTCGCCCTCGTTGCTCCACTTGCGCACGATCGCAGGCATCAGCCGAGGCTGCTGGTCACCCTTCGGCTGTGCCCCCTGGTCCTTGTAGTTACGACTGTGACCAGCACGACGAGCCTACCCGCAACCGCTTCGTTGCCAACGGTTCGTTCCACTCGCTTACCTTCCACAGTCACCCTCGATTGCCATTGGCTCCTGGTTTCGGCATGCCTGGCGCCTACGAAGCCATCACTGGTGCTCCCATGGTCGACAGCCTCAACTTCTTGCCGCCTACCAGCCCTCACGGTGTCTGGGCTTATGGTGACTTCCCTATGACTCCTTCGCGCATCTCGGGTCCTGGTTGCAACTCGTCTTCGTGTCACACCGTCCCTATGATGACAACACCGACGCGCCCAACACTGTTGACATCGACTCCAATGCGAAGGATTATTAGTCCAAGCCTTGCGATCAACTCGACCCCCATCAAGGACCACGATGTCTTCTACTCACCACCAGCACATGAGCAGTGGACACCTTCTTCAGCGATGAGCACCGAGTCGATCTACTACAGCCCCATGGTCGCTTCCTTGTCCGAAGGACTTGCTTCCGCCTCTGGTCTCTCGTCGGCCGCTTCGACGCCGTCGCTGGCTTCGACACGCGCCATCCGCTCGCCATTCCCCATGAGTCAGGATCTTGGCACACCATTCAGCATGCCTCCCACCACACCGATTTCGGACTCGTTCGACATCAACTACCTTGGTCCTCCCATGGTACCGCGTTCCACTCTCTCGCCACATGAGCAGCAGATGAAGTGCACCAACTTCTTGCAGTCTCTCGAGCCCATGCCATACAACCTGATCGACTTCACCGGTGCCGGTGCCATGCACCCCGATGCCTTCCCCATGGTCGCGCCACCAATGATGGCAGCCGACTCGGTTGAGATCATGGCAGGCAACGACCTTGGTCTGATCAACGTCCCGCCCATGGATGGCAAGCTTCAAGATCCCTTTGCAAGCATGTCGGGATACGAGATGCCTGATGCCACACTGCTCGGCCACGATATGTCAAGCATGGCATCCATGACGCTCACCTCGGCCATGCCCAGCGACATCTTTGGCAGCGCGACCGCCACGCCTGTTGCCCCAGAGTGGGTCGCCTGATTCTCTCCTCTACTCACTCACATCTCTCTCGCTCCGCAACGTTACGAACTCGCATTGCCGTCGTCATCTTTACAGTCACCGTTCTTGTCCCTCTCTCTTCATATTGTTGTGTAGCATCTCTCCAGCTCTCCTTTCTCGGTTGGCTGGCCGGCCTTGATAGCGAGCCTTTGGCACACTACTCCCTCTGCACCCACTCACAGTCTCTACCCTTCATCTCGCTTGGCCCCCCTCTCAGAAGGAAGCCTTCTCACTCTCGTTTACTCTTCCTTCCCTTGTTGTCACGACCATCTGTATTCTATTGGCGGACCCTTTGGGCCGTTTCCTGTCTCTACTCGCCATTTTCCCGGTCTCAAGGTATCTCTTGTTTTATGTATTTCTAGCTTTGACATCTCTCAAAACGACAAGATCGTTGGCCATATACCCAGTGTTTCCAAACCATTTTCTGCTTGCCTTTGGGTCTGAGGCTGAGAACTCAGAGAGGGACTTGAGGATGTGCTCTGTGAGTCCACCAGAAGGGCGCGCTCAGGGCTGAGACAAGATCTCTGTCTTTGAGTGCTCATCTTTGGCATCAGGGCAGTGCCTCTGAGTGATGCCTGCAGTCGGAGAAACCAACACCAAACTTGTCTCGGTAATCATGAGGACTACATATGGTCCAGCATTGTCGTCACATCTACAATGAAATTGTGACAATGGTCGGAGAAGAGCGAACGAGCGAGAAGAATGAGGAAGATGTGTATGAACTAGGGTACACTGGGACAATCTGAGCCACATACCGAGGCTCGGAATGTTCGGAAAGAGAAAGGCTTTGCACATCTCTGCTCAACCAGCTGACGGCAACAATGAACGGCTTGAACAAAGCGTACGGTTGAAGACATCCCGATTGAAGGATTCGACATGCACATCAACGGGACCAACGGGACCGAAAGACTTGCCGGTTGCAACTCTTTTGCGAACAGTAGCAACTCTACTCTGAAGCCTTGCGGATCGAAATGATCCGTGGCGTTCAACGTGACTTTAACGAAACCACGTCTTCCAACTGTCACCACAACCTACTCAAATGCAGTGTGTGACTGAAATTGTGATTCAGCTGTAGGAAGATCCGAATTGGCAAGTTTTCGGGGGATCCGTGCCGGCATGCCGAATCTTCTGGAAAACCCGAAACACGAATTTTCGACTGTTGCCGTGCGTGCCTTGCGTGCCGTGACTTTTGAAAATTTAGAGCTCGCCAAAAAGGGTCTGACTCTTCACACTTGTCTTACTTTTTCCCGTGGAGGCTGGACAGTGTCAAGTGGGGATAAGCTTATGGGCAGGCGGTCTAAAAGTCTCCGAGGACGTCAAGAAGCTGCGGAGTAAGCTGTAAGGGGCTGAAGAACAGTGCGCAGTTCTCCCACGACCTTGACACCTCCAAGTCATCATGGTGAACCTTGTCTACATTTGCACGACGCTGAAATCCATCTTTGCCATCATCATCACCATCATCACAAGCAGATACACCCCTTTCAGCTCACAAACACCATGTCCTTACAAGTCGAACCAGCACAATCAGCGCATCCTTCTCCGTTTGCCAACGATGACGAGGCTTACGAGCAGCAGCAGCGCCGAGAAGCACTTTGGAACCCGGAGCAGCATGGCGGTGTACCTAGCAAAGCTCATCGACACATCCACATTGACTGGCCCAATGCATCCATCAAGAAGACAATAGCAATCGGCGCCTCAGCACCTGAAGCCTCTCCACCCGTTTACGATCGACCAAGACACGAAGATGAGACAGCCAACGCTTCTTCCTGCGTTTTAATCACCAAGTCTTCACCGATCAATGCTACCGTTCACATCCTCAGGGAGAAACGACCCGAGTCCGCGTCTGCTCCCGATTCAAAACCGGTTCTTATCAGCGCAAAGACAAGATCTCTTGGCTCCATCTCTCTCAGCATCCCCAGCTACAGCGGTGCGCGCCCTCTCGACATTCGCGCCAAGTCATACAATGGCAACATCACCGTCTCCCTTCCAACAAGCTTTGCCGGAATGCTCAAATGGAATTCAGAAACAGGCACACTTAAAGTCTCACCCGCCATGCAGCAGCGATTCAAACTCCTTGACCCTCAACCACACAAGCATAGGGGAACCGCCAAAATTGCTTCAAGTATAGCTTCCGGCATGCGAGGAGACGTGTGTACAATTTCAAATCATCATGGCAGTATAACGATCAAGGAGTTTGGCGAGGGCGAAGGTAAAGCCTCGTCAGGAGATGGTGGCAAGTCTTGTGTGATACAGTAGCGCAGGAGTGAAGCCTAGCTTCGTCTCACCAACGTCGTGCAATATAATTATGGACACTTGGAACCGTACCCGCAAAGCAGCCCACAGCAGCCCCATGTTTCAGCCCCATGTTTGTGCTTGCACATCCAACCATGTCACGAGCTCGTCCAATGCTGAAGAATGCTAGAGTGAAGTTACCGCAACCTCTCACTGCCGATCACGTCAACTCATGGTCTCGCAACAGTCGCACAAAGCCTACCTTCCAGCTGATCCGACCAAACACCAACGAAGAGGAGTATGGTCGATCATGAACTGATATTGCAGGAAACAAGTACAGTACAATCGTGAGATGAAACGAGCGAATGGGAGAGTCCTCTAGAAAGCCTTGGCATTGGTGGGAGTGCCCTTGCCCACCCTCTTGCTTGTATCGGATCTTCCCTCTCGACGCAGTTGTTCCACTAGCGGATGGCGTGCCACCTGACTTGGCATCACACCTGGCGTCGATGCGGGCCGAGTGATACCATCCGGATCCGATACAGCCAACTCGGGGGTTCCCTGACCAAGGTCAACCAGTGTGTGACCCGTTGCTGGCGCACTATCAACACCGAAATATCGTCCCTTTGCATGTAGTCCATGGGATGCCAAAGACTCCAATGTCATGCTCCCGGTTGAAGTCGAAAGTGTGCCGCTGCCTCCCGGTCCTGTGGGCGTGACTGTACCGCTGCCTCCCGAGCTCGACAGGTCAAGCGATGCAAGACTCGACGAGCCCCACCGAGGTGTCGAGACGCCTGTCATATCACTGCCGCCCTCTTCTTCCATAATTGCACCAATGTCGCGTGTCGTAGTGGCACTGCTGAATGCGTCACGGCACAGCTCCTTGAACGACCTGGATCGTGATCTCAACCCGTCGCCACCATTCGCAGCAGCACTGAGCCCAGGAATCGGCAACGTGCCCGTTGATAGTGCCAGAGTGGAGCCGAGGCGGCTGCGTGACCTCTTGGCGGCCAATTTTGATAGTCTGGTCTTTGCGTCCCGACCGTCGGCAATATTTGCATAACTGTAGCCGATGCCGATGCCAAACGGTAGAGAAAGATAATGCAAGTCGGTTTGAGTCTTGCGCTCTAGCTCCTCGTCGTCCGAATTAGGACCGTTCTCATTCAGTGGTGAGGGTACCGATGATGAAGCAGCGGCGCTGCTGCGCCGCGAAAGTGTTGGCGGAGTCTTGATGCGCTCCTCTTCCTCCTCCAATGTCGGTGCTGACAGCACACTGGCTGGTATCGATGTGTAGCTCGAATCGCTGCGGTAAAGTGTGCGTGTCGATCGGCCCTCGCCGGATCTCCTTCGCAGCGGCGAGCGAGGTTGACCGACACTTTGCAGCCGCTTGTACATCTCCTGCGCAGCAAGTGTCAGAACACCGACTGCGAGGATACAGACGATCACAAGTGCGATGAGGAGTCTCGAGTTTGAGTTGGGAACCAGCGGCGGACGGCTGACGGGTGAATCGCGCCGCGAGAATAGAGTAACCAAAGCTGCACCCGCACCCGAAATATATGATGGATCAGTGCGGCGGACAAAGACGTAGCCGCTCCCTGTCTGCTTGCCAACAAGGTCCTCGTTATAGACTGATGGTCGGCTTGCTGGCTGTTGTGTGTCGTACTGGTGAGCTTCGGACAACAAATCGGAATGAGTGCTGCCGGATCGAGGCAAGGAGGCTGCGGAGGTTGCGGAGGCTGCGGAGGCATCTGGATGCAGGATCATGTCATCGTCTGCGTAGAGGGGCTTCTCGTGGCGCAGGATGGTGGGTAAGATGGATGCAAAAGTCTCAGAATCGGCGTCATCTACTGGTTGCGCGAAGTTTGGCGCAGAGGCGCCTTGCGACTGCTGATCTGAATACTGGAATGTGACATGCTTGCGACGATTTAAAGTGTCGGACTTGACTTCTGCAGCCTCATTCTTGCGCTGCTGGCTCACTTGCCAAGAAGGCCCATCCTCGATTGCATCGATGCGAGCGGAAGTGCGGCGTTCTGTTGAGCTGGGTGTCGATGATGATGGCGGCGAGTAAGGCGCAGACGCTGAGACCAAGGCTGAACCGAGTAGGAATGCAAGGGCGGCTGATGTCGATGCATTTAGTGGCGTGGATCTCCACTTGGGACGCCTAGCCAAAGACTGCCTGTGTGGGAGCAGCATGTCGGCAAGGTCGACGTCGGCTCGGATCAGGCCAACCGACCTACGAGGGATGCTTTAGGTTTGTTGTGATTAGGCTGCCAAGATGGGATGCGATTCAAAGCAGTAAAGGACTTTCATCGCCGGACGCGATCAAGATCTATGCTTGTGAGCAAGACATTGCAGTTGTTATACGAGGTGGTGGTGGTGATGCTGCTGATAAGAGTTGGCTGCTGAGATTGGCGAAGCAAGATAATGCGATGCGATGCGATGGGATGGGATTGGATGTGACGATGCGAGCGTCTCTTCTAAAGGGGGAGAAAGATGCCTGAAGACCGGAGGCCTCTCGAATTCGCCTCCAGACAAGTTAGGAAGGTGCTTTTAGACGAGCACACGAGATGAAAGGGAGCGTAGCAACGATGAAGGGACAAGACGATCCGGGGCTATTGTTGAAGATGCGAACACCCAACTGTCGGTGTTGAGTCGGCTCGAGTCGATGCGATGATGGACGGATGGCTTGTAGGAGGAGGTGCGGATGCAGTAAGAATGACAAGACCGACCGAATCGGTCACTGATGGTATGGGCAAGTTGCGATAGAGCTCTTGGAAGGTTGAAGATGCTACTGTAACCTCCAAGGCGTAGCGGATGGGATTGAGAAAGAGAGAGCGATTGAGAGTGTGCGTGCACTGCCAAATTTCGGAGCGATCAGAGCGTGGAGTAATGTTAGTGGAGAAAATCACAATTGGAAAATGGCAAGAGCGCGCTGGAAGAGCGTCAACAGGGTTAGAGAGAACGCTGAGGGAGGAGGTTGATCCTCCGCTCTACGCACGCACACTCTCACACTCGCACACTTGCTCCCTCACACCCACACCCACAGCCAACCTGTTTCAATTCGTGACTATTTCTGATCCCTCAGTCCCTGTACCAACGGGATTTGCCGATGCTCCCCCTACAGGCGAGAGGGGCTAAAAGGCCAATCTTGCCGACTCGCAAGGATCCAAAAACGCCAAAGCAACCAGGTCATTCCGCAATCTCCTTTCGACCTGACCTCAATTCCAAGCTTCTCCAGAGGATTTCGGAGAAGTTTTGGTGTACGAAGCCGCCAAAAGAGCAGCTTTGAGGCGTCAACACCGTTGACGCCCTTGGCGCAGGTCGAATTCTGCTTCGATATGATAGGAAGAGCCGACATCGAAGGATCAAAAAGCATCGTCGCACAGCCCGCTCTCGCAACCTTTGGAAGGCCTATTGTGGTCCTCAGGATGGCAGTGGCCGGTAATGCCATTCTCAATCCTCAGATGCAGATCCAGGCTGTGATGCAGGATCTCTGTGCGCGGTAGCATATCAACTTGCAGCCTACTTCTGCACTTCTTTTGAGGCCAAACAGTCTCCGCACACGGTCTGCTTCTTGTCTCACGTTTTGGGAGTATATATACACAACCGAGCCCCTTTTCGCTAGGCAGCTTTAGTATAGTGGTTAGTACAGCTCGTTGTGGTTTCCTCGAAACTAAGAATGAGTAGCCGGATTTGCTCCGAGCAGACGGATGTTCGATTCCTCCAAGCTGCAGGTTAATTTTTTTTTTTATTTTTTTTTTAATTTACGATTCCATGAGCCTGGCTATAATGTTTTAGTTGAAGATGCGTCAGCATCTCAAGCAAGATGCAGGTGTCACGGCCGAGACACCGAGGTGCAGGAGGCTTACTTAAGCAAGAAGCACAATGAGGTACATGATTGTTGTCATGGCAACAGCTCAGTGGCACTCAGTATCATAGCAACACAGGAGTATGAATGAAGTGACATGTCCTGTCTTGGATAGGACTAGAGTGGTGAATGGAGTATATATATATGCATTTGTCATTTAGGTTCACACCATGAAAAACTAAGCATTACATAGAACATACAGCTGTGGTAAAGGGAGTCTGATCATGACCCTGATAATGCTGTATATTAATTGTTATCTTCAATTGATTAAGAGTCTGAAGAAGCTATCACTGAGCTAACCAAAACTTGTTGACAACCATGGTAGAAGACACCAAAACAAGGACCAAAGGAAGCAGAAAAGGCAAGAACACCCAGGTTCAGGTTGACAATGATGCCACAAATGAGAATGAGCCAGAGGCCATCGACAATGAAGCTGACAAAGACACTGATTCCAACTCCAACTTCGATGATGGCAACAAGTGATATAACTTTTGCACCCTAGCAAAGCTCCTTGAACCCATGCCAAAGCTCACATCACACAGCTATTATAGCTGGAGCACTCACATGAAATCTTTCCTCTGATCTGTGCCCCATGCGATGAAACATCTCAAGGGAATGTATGACAAGAAGCACCCAAAATGGAGCCACTCCCTCAATGATGCTTTAATCAATGCCCTGCATGGAACAATTGACACTACTGGAGAATACAATGTAAATTACCTCATTCTAGATGTAATCAAGGAGTACCTTACTTTCAACCAAGTATGGAGAAAGATCGAAAACAGTCTCATGAATGAAGCCACCAAGACATCTCACAGACTTGTGTTCATCTTGCAGCTCAATGATATAAAGATGTTTCACTCAGATGCCAGAAAGCTAATTCAAGAGATCCAGTCCATACAGACTGAAAGTAGCCTCCTTGGCAAACCATTTGCTGATGATACATTGTTCTCAGCTCTGCAGAAATGCATGATCTGGCATCTGGTGTATAAGGACACAGTTGCCACTGTTCATCAAATCAATTTCAACACCCTTGCCACCACACTAAGCATCCAGCAGACCACTGTTGAGAGGATCCCTGCACAAAAGATCAACCCCCAACAAGCCAGCACTAGAACTGCTGGCAATGATGATCAAAACAAACAGGCTGGAGAGACCGAAGCCGAAGCTGACAACAGCCATGCAAGCTCGAGGAATGCAGGCAGACCACACTGAATCCGATGCTGGAACTGCAAGCAACCGGGACATGGTATTAGTCAATGTGACACCTCAGTCACCATTCCCAAAGACTCCCCCCTCACTAAACCTAAATAGGAAGCATGGTGCTCCCTCACCCTCCCATTGAAATGGCAAGACCCCCCAAACACAAAAGAAACAGCTCATTGGATCTTGGACTCGGGGGCAAGTTATCATATGGTGAATGACTATAGCATGCTCATCCATCTGAGGACTTGCTGAAAGTGGATAATTACTGCCAGAAGTGAGGTCTTGGAAGTGGCAGCTATAGGAGATGCAAGCATATCAACAGATTACAGGGAAATCTCCCTACAAAATGTATTGTATGTGAAGCACCTTAATGTTAACCTTCTGTCAATGAATTCATTAACAGATGAAGGAGCACAAGTGATATTGGACACAACTGGTGGTCAAATTTTTCTAACAAATGGCATGACACTTAAGATTGCAAAGAATCGCAAGTGAGGACTTTTGGAGTTCCGAGGCGACACATGGCAAGAAAGCGTGATGGCCACATCAGCACCATTGTTTGAAGGTGTTGATGAGGAGTTCGAGCATATTAAGAATGAGCCAAAAGTTTCAAAGCAACAACTATGGCATGAGCATCTCAGACACCCAGGAAGAGATAAAGCTAAGGCAATCACAAGCAAGTTAAAAGATAAGCATACCATGGAATTGGATCCAAACACCACTCTGACATGTGAGCAGTGCATACAATCCAAGAGCACAAGCACTCAGATGGGGCAAGGTAGTGGCGAAAGAGCCATAGGGCCCCTGGATCTTATCCACATCAATCTAATAATAGACTCATCCCATGTGACAGAGTACACATGCACATTGGTGCTGGTCAACAATCATAGCAAGTATGTGTATGCACAGCCATTGACATGAAAGAGTCATGTGTTTATGCAACTCAAAAGGATTGTTTTATTCCTGGAGACACAGACAGATTGGAAGCTAAAAGTGATCTGATCCGATCAAGGAATGTAATGGAAAAGCAATGATGCATTAGAATGGTTGCTAGAAAAGGGCATAGAGTGGCAAACCACTGTAGGGTACAACAGCAAACAAAATGGATGGGTAGAGAGAATGGACAGGACCCTTGGAGAGAAGATGAGAATGTTGCTAATGCAGAGGAGACTACTGAAGAAGTTCTGGCTGTACGTGATCAGAG
This sequence comes from Ustilago hordei, assembly GCF_900519145.1. Lineage (NCBI taxonomy): Eukaryota > Fungi > Basidiomycota > Ustilaginomycetes > Ustilaginales > Ustilaginaceae > Ustilago > Ustilago hordei. Next base: position 280,140 of record NW_024545279.1, on the reverse strand, counting down.
CTGTGGCATTCAAAATAAACCTCACTCCAAGCATTGATAATGAGTTCCCTTATCAAGCAATGTTCAGCAAGTCACTGGAATGAGCTTTAAAACTCCTATGAGTGTTTGGTTGTCTGGCATGGGTAAACATACCCAAAGTCAAATGGGACAACAAGAAACTGGACCAGCAAGCCATCGCATCCATTTTCTTGGGATACAGTCTAGAGAGAAAGGGCTGGCTCTTCTACAGTCCAGACTATAATCTGAACATGTTCTGGAGCAATTCAGCAAAATTCATGGAATCAAAGTGCTGGTCAGACAGAATGGAGTGGCAACTGGTCAACACAAAGGCACCTCCAGTGATGATGACAGAAGAGAATTTTGAAGATCTAGGATACAACAAAGAAAATATATTTGACAAAACAGATGAAGGGCCACTACAAGAATACATGGATATGGAGACAGATTCGGAAGAAAGGTTAAGCAGAGGAACAGCAGAGGTGATGGAACAAGGATCAACCACCAAAACTCAGATTGACAGCGAATTCTTTGGACTCATAGCAATGCAACTGGAACAGAGAAAGAACCTGGACCCAACCATACATGAAGCAATGAGTGGAGAAGACAGAAAGCACTGGGAGGAGGCCATGTGAAAGGAGCTGGATGGATTGGAAGCAATGGGCATGTGGGAGATTGCTGACCTCCTGAAGGGTGAAAACACCATTGACATGCATTGGGTACTCAAGATCAAAACTGATGCAAACCTCATGCTGACAAAGTTCAAAGCCCAGCTTGTGGCACGAGGTTTCACCCAACATGAGGGCATCAACTACACAGAGGTCTTCACACCAGTAGCACCCATCCAATCCATTCAAGGGGTGATCGCTGTCACAGCAGTATGAGATTGGGAAATAGACTCTATTGATGTAAAGCAAGCATACCTGAACTCCACTATACACCATGATGTATATCTCAAGCCCCCAGTAGGAATCAAAATACCACCCAGAAAAGCATTGAAGGTAGTGAAAGGACTGTACAGTCTGAAACAATCAGGCTGAGAATGGAACATTGAGTTAGACTCACATCTCTGGATGATCAGATTTCATTGCATGCCAAGTGCACCATGCTTATACTCAAGAGGGACAGGCAACAAGATCACGATCATTACAGCATATGTGGATGACATGCTGATAACATCACCCAGTCATGATGAAGTAGACTGCACTAAGCAAGAGATCATGGACAAATGGGAGATGCAAGACAATGGAAGGATCAAAGAATTTCTGGGTATCAAGATCACACATGATAGAAGACAGAGGAGGATATCTCTGGGCCTAATGGCATACATCAAAGAAATGGTGAACAAATGGTTAGGAGGAGCAAACAAGAAATCTTGGGTACCCATGCTGAGCATAGTGAATGTTGCCAGAGGTGAGAGATGTGAACCTCAGTGAGCAAAGAAGTATCAAGAGTTGGTCAGCCAACTATTATGGGTCTCCAACACAGCCTGACCAGATATTGCCTTTGCTGTTGGCATATTGTCACAATATATGTCAATCCCAATTGACAGTGCATGGAAGGCAGCCATTCATGTGGTAAAGTACCTGAACCAGACAAATGAATATCAGTTGCACTTAGGAGGGGAGACAAATGAGCACTCGGATACACTGGTAACAATGTATACCAATGCAAACTGGGCATCTGACCCCACAAATGGATGAAGGAGCACCTCGGGGTTGATAACATATGTGTATGGATGTCCAGTGAGTTGGAAGTCTCATGTTCAAAAGTGTGTGGCATTGTCAGCAGTCGAAGCAGAGTTCATTGCTGCTTCCGAAGCAGTGCAAGAAGCATTGTTCTTCTCATATTTGCTCCAGGACTTGGAGATCACAGATGTTCAACCCATGCTATACACAGATAGCCAGGGGTGCATACAGGTGAGTAAAGATCCAGCCAAACATTGGAAGTTAAAGCACATTGACACATGGTATCATTTCGTCTGCAATCATGTGCAAGAGGGCAATGTGGCAATCAAATATGTCAGAACAGCAAACAACATTGCAGATGTCTTGACAAAACCTTTACAGGGTCTCAACACCTCACAATTGGCTAGGATGATAGGGCTCAAGATCCCACCAAAGGGGGGAGTTGAAGATGCATCAGCATCTCAAGCAAGATGCATGTGTCACAGCCAAGACACCAAGGTGCAGGAGGCTTACTTAAGCGAGAAGCACAATGAGGTACATGATTGTTGTCATGGTGACAGCTCAGTGGCACCCAGTATCATAGCAACACAGGAGTATGAATGAAGTGACATGTCCTGTCTTGGATAGGACTAGAGTGGTGAATAGAGTATATATATATGTGTTTGTCATTTAGGTTCACACCATGAAAAACTAAGCATTACATAGAACATATGGCTGTGGTAAAGGGAGTCTGATTGTGACCCCGATAATGCCGTATATTAATTGTTATCTTCAATTGTTTTACTGTTCATCTCGCATCTGCTTCTTTGCTGCACCTTGCCTTAAATTTGAGCCTTGAGTTTGAAACTTGCTCAGTACATCTGCCTGATAGAACCAAGCCTCTTGACATTCGTGACTCGACGGTGAGCAGAACCTGGCTGATTGCTCATCCGTCTGAGAACGGGCTCAATCACATTCGAAGATCAGCTCAAATCTGTACTGCAGTGTATCTTGTTCGGTATAGTGTCACTTTTGCTGTTTATTGCCCTTCCACCGCGACAAGGCATGTTGAGACTTCTCCGGTGAAACTATGTGTGTGAAACAGCCACAAGGACGCAATGAGACCAACGTGCAGCCCAGTGTTTGGCTGTATGGTTTCTGTGTAGGCAATTACTCACCACTCAAGCGTGCTCGTGGTGAGCGATTGCATGGTATCGAACGCTGTTAGAGTCCAAGTTGGGATGCGTTTGATTTCCATATGACTGGGAACCTCACTCTCGCATAGAGTTCTCCGCCTCATGGCGTATCGACGAACCAGGCGAATAGTGGGTCGAGCCCCCGTCTCCTGATCCCCTTTTGTGGTTGGAACGGTAGAGGCGAAAACCTAGGGTCAATTGAAGAGTCAAAAGACCGACACCTCCAAGTAGCACAGCCATGTTCAGCAAAGTGGTGTTGACGCAATGTGAATTCTGTCCAGTACTCTCAATTTCATCTTGAAGGTATCTATGGCTTGACGGTCGAAAGACCAGTTGGCGAGGTATGTGAAGTATATAAGGACAAAGGACGGAAAGCCCGAGATGTTGCAGTCTCAGTTACTCTAGGCACGTCTCTGCGGTACAGGGATGCGAACGTGTCATGTCTGAGAGTTGCAATTTGTGACCCTTGCTTAGGCAATCCCAAATTGGCTATGGGTGGCAATCGAGGGCGACCAGAAAGTGCATACTGGCCGATGAAACTGGCTTGCTGCCATCCCTGCGGGTATGGAGGGGGTGAGGGCAGGCTCTCGAAAGCGTCTGAAGAGGTCTCCGAGCTCTGCTCCTCTTCTCGGCAGGAAGAGGGTCTTGTTCGACAGAATGAATGACAGGTGCTAGAGTCCGTTACTGAAAGCTGGCCGCCATGTAAGGTCAAGACAGTCTTCTGCTCCTTGCTGCCAATGCGAGGTATCGTCTGTGCTTCGTTGAGCGATAGGGAACGTTCGCGACGGCGGACATGGTCCTCGGGGGTTGCATGACATCGGAGACGACAGATTTCACTACGAATAGAAGCCTCACGCACGTCGTCGCTACCCCAATGTAGCCGGCGCTTTGCTGGCCTCTGTAGATCTTCTTGTAACAGTGTCTCTTCTTCCGACGAGGACGACGATAGAGAAGGGCGCTTCATGTCCTCCATGAGGAAAGCAATCCTACTGAGAGCCTGACTTGCGGCCTCCTGCTGGACATCGTTGCTGTGAGCATTGTGATAATGCTCATCCAGCTCGACATCGCTTGTGATGGAAGCTCGACGCTCGGCCTGGCATTTGCACAATGCTCTGAGCGCTCTGTTTTCCTCCTGCAGCTTCAGCACAAAGTCCAGTGTATGACTGATGATGCAGAGCTTTTCGAGCATCATGCTTGTCTGAATTTTCTCCGTCATCTCGTCCTTCGCCTTTTTGAGCTTTTCTTCTTCTCGCTTGCGCTTGGCGGTCTTCTTGCTTGCAGAACTGCCTCTTGCGTCGTCGTCCTCGGTTTCGCGTAGTGGTGCGACGAACTTGCGCTCGATGAGGTCCTGGCACTCCTTTCGGCAAGCTGGAACGATGTTCTGCAACGCTACTAACTTCTCGTTGATCTTTTCTCGTCGACGCCGCTCGATGATGGAGTGGTCCGTCTTCCGACGGAGTACGCGAGACTTGCGTCGACTGCCGTCCTTGTTGAACAGCTGCTCTCCGTCTTCGCTCGGCTCAAGCGGTGGTGGAGAGCTGGAAGCAGATTCGTTCCTCTTAGTCACAGTCATGATGTCGAAGGTGGTGTCAGAGGGCCGAGATGGCAATGTCACTGACAGTAATTCGAATGGATGAAGCTGGTGGATATGGTGTGATGGTGGGTAGGATGAGGCTAGAACGACACTGCCAAGTAGTCAGCTATAAGAATGATCATCCAAGACGGCTGGCTGGCTGTCTAGCAGCCTAACCCCGCAACATCGCCTAGGAGCCGGCGGAGAAAGCTTGTGTGCAGGTTGCAGGGCTAGTCAACGACTGGAGAGCGAGTACCGTCTCGGTCACGTCAAATCGACTTGATCATTGCTACACACGACATCGACCAGGAGCGGATGCATGAGGCCACAGGCGTCTGCTGTCATCGTAAGCTGTTGGGCTTGGCCGGTGTCGTGGTTTGGACATAGCACGCTATCCGAATTGTGACCCTCAAGGTTGTTGCTATGTGACAGGTTTGCAGCTGTGTCCTTATCAGCCGAGATAGCGAGGACCCTTCCGGTCATGGCATCATCCAAAGCACTTGGCTCAAGGGACGTGTTGTTAGATCCGAAATTTTTGTTTGAAGTTCGGAACACGGATGTCAACGACAGGGCCCGAGATCCGACGAGAAAAAGCTGTTCTTCTCAGGGTCCTCGAGAAGATTTGCCAATATAGCCCTTGTGGTATCTGACCCAGTCATCGACCAAGCCATCGACCAAGCCATCGACCAAGCCATACTCGCACTGACAAAATCCGTTTCCCCTTCCTTTGTGGTTGGTCAGAGCTGATTGAAGCGATGACTGGCAGTCTTCTTCTGCCGGTTCGCGGTACCGTCGTCATGGCCTTCGCAGGACCTTCGAGGGTTGCGGAAAGGAGTTTGCACACGACGGCGGCAGTGTCATCATCACGACCTTATCACTCTCGCAGATGCAGACCTCCTCAAGCTTCATCGACACCTTCGATCACACATTCTTTGTCACGATCAGCAAGGGCACCACCGTCTCCATGGCAGACAAGATCTCTGGCGGAGCCTCGCTGGGCTCGTACGTACTCGGCCAAGGCGACTGCACCACCAGAGCCCGTGGAACCCTCCTTGGGCATTGATCGAGACCCGGTTGTGCGTCTGGCTAAGCTTCGCATGGCAAAGCGTCAGCGCTTGCTCGAATCAACAGAAGGTGTCGACAATGCAGAAGTAGGAAAGCAACTGAAGGAACTCGATCCACTGCGACAGGCATGGGAGACCTTCTCGTCAAAGCGCAAACAGCTCGTCACTACCCTCAACATGAGACAAAACGATCCAGACGAGGACATGCGGGCGCTGGCATCCGAGGAGGTAACATTGCTTGAGGAAGAGCTGTCAAACTTGCGATCAGACATGGAGGCGCTTATCCTGGCATCCGTGACCGATGCTATCGAATCGCAGGCTGTCGGTGCAGTGCTTGAAGTTCGCCCCGGTGTTGGAGGTCAAGAATCCACGCTCTTCACCGCGGAAGTGGCTCGCATGTACGAGCGGTTCTGCGAACAGAAGCCGGTAGATGAGGACGGATCGGGAGAATGGCAAGTCGAGATGCTGTCAAGTACGAGTGTCGACGTCTCTTCCTCGTCCTCTGGATCAGGTGCAGGCCTCAAAGAAGCCATCATTGAGGTGAAAGGCAAAGGCGTCTTCCAGAAGCTCAAGTTTGAAGCCGGTGTTCACCGCGTCCAGCGCATCCCATCAACGCAGAGCTTGGGCAAGCTGCAAACATCGACGATCGCAGTGATGGTATTACCTATCTCTGAAGGGTCTGAAAGCAAGGCGGACGACCTCGTGGACCCAAAGGATGTCAAGGTCGAGGTGATGCGATCACGTGGAGCAGGTGGACAGCACGTCAACAAGACCGAGTCTGCCATTCGGCTCACCCACGAGCCCACCGGTATCTCGGTCTCTATGCAGGACAGTCGTTCGCAGCATCAGAACCGCACCAAGGCTTGGGCAGTTCTGCGAGCACGACTGCTTGACCGCAAATTGAAGCAAGAGGTGGAGGGCAATCGCGAACGCCGTCTTGCACAAGTGGCAAGCATGGATCGAAGCGACCGTGTCCGCACGTACAACTTCCCACAGGACCGCGTCACAGATCACCGCATCAACCTCAGCTTGAATGGTATTGATGCTATCATGGAAGGCGAGCACGACCCAAGCACAGGTCTCGACCACATCATGGAGAGCCTCCGTATCGAGAGCGAGAATCGCAAGATCAAGGCTTTGCTGGAGAACGAGGAGGCCGGGGCCGCGGAGGCTGCGTCCCCATCCCCCGTCAAAAGCCGGAAGTAGCGTTGGGTCGTTCAATAGCTCTGATGACTCGCGGCTCTGGAATGTAGACAGACGCTTTCGCATGAACGCTTCTGTGGTCCCACCATGCGATCATCCTTATCCACCAGCAGCCGCCGTTTGCATGCAGTGCTAAGCGTGCGAGCCTCTTTGGCTCACATCCTCTGCAGTTCGACCGTTTGATTCGATTGAGACATGCGTCTTCCGAACACGCTCGGACCTTCGCAACTTGCTGAAGTACAATGAACATGTTCAACAATGGACCCACCGTCCTTGCGCACTGCATCGACTCTCCGAGTTGAGGCGGGACACGTTGCAGACCACATACAAATGGCAACGCAGGATGGACGACGAAGCAAAGCGGCTGCCGCGTGCAAACGCAATCGGGATTATTGGCAATTCAGAGTAGGCTAAGTTAATGCGCCGCTGTTGCTTGCTGCAAGGGTGTTGGCGGGACAACTTGCCACCAACCACTTGCACGCACGAGCTGGACCTCGCTGCACATAGATGAAAAGTCGCTCGAGTGGCCCCTTCTGCCTCTTCCTGACTCTCACCATCTTGACCACAGCATTGTCATCATCATTTGCACCTTATCTACTCTTTCAACAGCGTCGAGCGTTCCACAATGGTGAGCGAAAGCTTCAACCAGACGTGCTCCACTACTGCTGCCGGCTGTGCTGGCAGTGAAGGGCGCACGTTGCGTCGACGACGATCAGCAGCATCGGCAGCGCTCTTGTCCCGCCCATCGATGTTGACACTTGGCGAGCTTGTTCCTTCGTTCGAGACATGCGTTCTCATCTACGCTTCGACTGGCCGCGAAGAAGCTGCGCCGGAGCTGATTTATGCCCTGTTCGAACCCAACTTTCTCATCGATGGTACGGGTCGCACGGTTCGCAAGCTCGACCGTTCGTCGTGGGAGCGTCTACGATCGCACGTTGAAGACCTTCGAATTGTTGCCCTCGCCTCTGGCTACACGGATGGGCCAAGCACTCCTACATCTCCGACCAGTGCGACCACTGCGAGAAGAAAGCCGGAATGCGTGTTCGACCTCTCGATGCCGACGGACGACGCATCGCAGCGCAGCATCTCTCGCATTTATCTGCAACCCAGTTCATACGCGGCTACTCCTGCTCGAAGCAGGGATGAACTATTCGAGATTGAAATTCACGGTCCTGCCGATGCGGCTACTGCAGAACAGAGGAGGATCTGTCTTCCCACACAGGTGCGTGCGGTGATGCAGGATGCAGAGCAACTAGTGTCTGCTCAGCCTTCGCCTACAATGCCGACTTCGGCTCCTTCCCAAATGGGAAACCAGACGGAGAGGATGAATAGCAACAGAGGCGCTGAATTCGACTTGGCTTGCAGTCGTATCTTTGATCTTCTGCAGGGCCCGTCTGCCTCTTCGTAGCCTTTATGTGACTCTCACAACAACGTTTTCTAGCATGCATGTACAGAAGTGCTAATCGAAGCAAGATAGATTCAACGGAGTGCTATATCGCGTGAATGGAGTCAAACATAGTGAGAGGCGAACGAAGAATTTAAAGGATATGTGAACGCCGATGCGAATGAGAACAAGATGAGAGCGAACGATGACGTCGCTGTGGTTGCTGTGCTGGTGGTGGGGTATGATTTGAGCCGGTGACCGCAGCGGGCAAGATGCCATCGATGAAGTTGTGCTCAAGCTCATCTGTGTGCGCTGCGGATGGTTGTGAAGCTTGCACGCGCTGTTGTGGTGGCGCCGCTTGATCCTGCGCTGGTCTTGCATGTGCTTGGTGCTGATGGCTATGACCCGGCTTTTCTATTTGGCCCTGCACAGCAGGCGGTGATGAATCTTGGGCAACGAGAGTAGAAGGGTTTTGCGAGCCTGGTCGAACGATGTGCTGCTTTGCATCGGGCTTCTGGCTTTTCTTGCCGTCTTTGCTGCCTTTACCGGAACGATGCGAGTGCTTCTGCGCATGGTGATGCTGCTGATGCTGTTCCTTGTGTGATGTCTGTTGCTTGCTCGTTGTATGAGCGTGGTGATGCTGTTTCTTGTGTGATGTCTGTTGCTTGCTCGTTGTATGAGCGTGGTGATGCTGTTTCTTGTGTGATGTTTGTTGCTTGCTCGTTGTATGAGCGTGGTGATGCTTGTCCTTGCCCTCCTTTTTGTTGTCGGCATCGGGCATCTTGATGCGCTCCTGCATCAACCAGTTCTGCCTCGCCTGTTCTCTGGCCACCTTGACATCGGTCGCGTTGATACTTTGATCTGCGGGCGGCCTGATGCTTCCAGCACTGACACAAAGCATCAAGCCTTCATAGACGGTGTTGCAGTCGAGACTTGGATTGTTGCTCTGCAGACGCTCTGTCGTGATGCGGTACGCATTTGCGATACTTTCGCACGTGTCCTGATTTGTGCACTGGTGAACGAATTGACAATCGTTGCCATAGCGGCCGAGGCAGAGCCGTGAGCCGATCTCGAGAGTGTAGCAATCTGCGCCAGCATTGAGAAGGTTGAAGGCGAGGATCTGGTAGGTGGAAGTGAGGGTCTTTTGACCGATCTTGTCACATGTGTCGTCTGCCTGGACTGTATAGTGACGGGTGCACGCAGTGTCGTTGGAGTGGAAGGCGGCGCGTACTGCCAGGGGCAGTAGCGCTGCTGATAGAAGCGCTGAGGAGATGCGCATGATGTAGATTACGGAAGACTGTTCGCGATGTAGGTTGAAGTTTGTACTGTTGAGGTATCAATCGAAGGTGGATTCGGATTCAAGGCGACCGATGATCTTTACTCGAGCTTGGACCGAGACAGAGAGCAGTAGAGAAGTAGGAAGAGTTGGAAAAAATTGCGGTATCGAGGGGACAAGGCTATTGGATTCGAGACGTAGCAGAACAGAAAAAGTTCAAGAAGGATTCGAAAAGAGTGTAGGTGATGAAGAGCAGTGTGTTTGAGGGTCAGGAGCCTCGCGACGGGAGCGGTGAGTCGGTTGTGGTACTTCTGGGGAAGATGGAGCCGGGGAGAGGGGTGGTATACGAAGCAAAGGAGAGATGATGATGGAAGTGATGACGAGGAGTGAGCAAGTCAAGACATGAGAGAGAGAGATAGTGTGTGTTGCAGCTGCAGGTCAGCCCACCAAAGGCTTGGATCCAGCGTTTGCTGCATCTCATTTCAACAAAAAGAAAAACAAGAAAAGGGGGGTTGCAGGAGCACATGTGCTCTGCATCAAACCTGCCTCCTATCGCCTTCTCAAGCGAGCCAAGACATTCATGTGGGTGCAGCATCGACGTAAGCCTTCCATTGCTTGCTGTCAGTAACACTCAAGCAACGTAATCGCAACGTCCAAGATGGGAAGCAACCATCAGCGTATACAACGATTTGCAGGCCGTTGTCAAAAGTAACATGCTCGGCTCTCTCTTATGTGCTGTCGATCCTTTGACTTGTCTGTGTTTTTCGGATCGGATTTTCCAGACAGACCTTGCGACCAGGCACAAGGCGAACTCTGCGGAAAGCGCGTTTCTTTCAAGACGACTCGGCCGGAAGAAGTCAAGCACATTCTCGATTTCGATTGCCTAACTGTGGCCCGATCCCGATCCCGATCCCGATCCCGATCCCCAACGTCGCGAGCGCGCAGTTCGTGGCCCTGTGTTTGTGTCGTTCGAAAAACACATACACGGAGCTCACAGGTTACATGTGTGTGTACCATATTCACACTCAACCTTGCTTAGCGCTCGTCATCATCCTCTCACCATCCTCATCTCAGCCCGAACATCGATCATCCACAGCGGCAAAGCTGCAAGAGGCTTAGGCGTGTATCTGTACATTATCACAAGCAGCCCCTCGCTAGAGGCATCGTTCAACCGAACATCTTGTTCCTCCACAACAATCACGAACAACGACATCTCCCCAGTATTGGCTCGTCCGGCAACAAGGCAGCTTCAGCATGTTGATCGGCTCATCATCTTGAACCTCACGTAATCCAAATCGGTACTCATCCTCTTGGAAATGCCGCTCGCCAAGTCGCGACAGCCTGTTGCATTCACTTCGACTTCATCAGCGCATCCGACCACAACTTCAGTTCGATCCAGACCGACGACCACCACTGCCGCAGCTGCACCACAGACAGCAAGTCCGGCACTGCAGCTTGAGCTGCCACCGCCACTTCCGACCATCACTGAGCTCCAAATTACGCACCGCATTCAACCGTCGCCTCAGCTTATCGCGCGGCGCCTCGTCTCTCTTGCGCGCTCTTTCCTTTCGCTTCATCCAAATGATGCTACGCCTGATCCACTAGATTGGGAGCTGGACCTGTGCTCTGCGACCTTCTTCGCCATTTATGCTGTCTGCCTCGACCCGCCTTCCACCGCGGCTCGCAGAACACTGGCAAGATGCGCTCGTCTTGGCGGCTTTAACATTGTTCTTCCATTCAGCCCTTCCGGAAGTGCCGCTTCTGCATCTGTATCGGCTGCCAAACTCAGCTCTCAGGATCCTCATGATCTCGCAGGCGCTCAAGCTTGTATTCACATTCTCCAACAAGGCTCAGCCGCCACCTTCCAGGATGCTGGAAGCGCAAGGGAGTATCGAGATGCCTCTCGCACCCTTTCTAGGTCATCAGATGCTATTCAGGTGGCAGACATTCTCAAAGACAAGGTGCTGGGCAAACGCAAAGCTATAGATATATCTCGTCAAGATGTTACTTTGCCTCAACTCATCTCGACGCAGTCTCGTTTTCACTCTCAATTGCAGACCGATGACGGCTACCAAGCGGCCAGTCGAGATCGCACCGACGACGCACGATCCAGCTTCTGCAAGGCCCTCGAGCAAGACCCTTTCAACTGGCGGGCCTGGACTGGACTTTGCGATACAGGCTATGGCGCTGGCTCTGCTGACAAGCACTTCGGCGACTCAACTCTAGAACGGCTCTATACCAACCTCGTCATAGAAGTGCAGACACCGTATTCGTCCATGGAAGCAGCTCTCAGGGTATCAGCGCCCTTTTCGACCGAGCAACCTCAACCCTCCACTATGATCCGCAAAGTATCCGAAGATGGCTCCAACAAGAAGCTCAGGGTCTCGTCAGAGGTGCCTCCTCTTCCGACGTTAGGAGCTGCTGCGGCTGCCCGCTATGGTGCTGCCTCCAAGCCTATGGACAAACTCACTCCTCCCTTGCCAACCACTTCAGCTAGCACCGTCACAGCCACACGCCTGCATCCAGCTTCTCGAGCTCTCTCCGCTGCACAGACCAACACCCACCATCTCGAGCCCATGTCTACTGATCAGGACGACGTCAAAGCTTCCAAAGTCGGCACTCTAGCTACTCGTCCCACTCGCACTACTACCGTGCGCACTGCCGCCGTGTCAAATCCTGCAACGAGCCAGAATGGTCGACCATTGCGCTCCACTCGCGGCAATTCCACTGCTCCCGTATCCGGTGCTGCTACACGTGCTGGTGCCGCTCCCAGCAGAGCAGGAGTAACAAGTGCAGCTGGCAGCGTCTCATCCACTTCATCAGGCTCGTCCACTTCGTCCATATCGTCTCGTACGACTGTCACGACAGCTCGAACTGCCGTCTCCACACGCAGAGTCGCTACGTCAGCGCCGAATCAAGCTCCGTCCCGTAACCGAGCCACCAAACCGGCTACCGCAACGATTCGGGCAAACACCACAAATGCTACAGCCCCGTCCACAAAGCGGACGACGGCGACAACAGCAGTCCGTCCCACGGCATCCTCTACCGCGGGCAGCCTTAGTCGTCCAGGAAGCGCCATGTCGAAAGCCAGCTCCACCTCAATGAGTGGTCCGAGCTCGTCAGCGCGTACTAACGGAGCCCTCGCCTCGAGTCGAACAGCGGCCGAAGCAATGCGTCAGAAGGAGGAGAACGACGTCAGGCTGAAGCTCGCCCAGTTGTCGTCTCTCCGAGAGACTTGCCTTCAGCAACTCACTACTCTGGCACACCAGCACGCGGCAGACAGATACGTCCTGGCTCTACTGGCGCAGGTCGGAGAAGCATACCGACTTTTGCGTGTATGCGAAGGCGACAAAGCTGCTGCTGTGCTCTTACAGCCTGTGCTTGCGGCATTTGGCGCTGGGTCAGACGGGAAAGCCGAGAAGAGTCAACTTCAGTTAAGCGATGCGGCTGAAGAAGGCTCGCTCGTCACCCCGTTCAAATCCGAAGCTTCCCGCTTAATCGACCTTCAAGTTAAAGACAGCCTACTTCAACACCTTCTCTTGGGTCGAAGCTACGCCGAAAGCTCACAGTACGCCTCTGCCGAGACCCACTTTACCGCCGCTCGCAAGCTCAACCCGTGCATTGCCAGCCATATGGATGTCTATTCTCTCGTCCTCTTCCATCTCTCGCGCGAGGTCAAACTGTCCGCGCTCGCACAGCACTTGGCTATGGTTGCTCCTGGCACTGCCTCCACTCACATTGTCGTCGGCAACGCCTTTTCATTGCAAAAAGAGCATCAGACGGCTTTAGTCTGCTTCCAACGCGCCGCGGCGGCAGCACCGGAATACGCCTACGCTTTCACGCTCGCCGGTCACGAAGCACACGATCTGGGCCTGCATGACGAAGCAATCGCATACTTCCGTAGCGCCATTCGATGCGACCGTCGACACTGGAACGCATGGGCTGGTCTTGGCCGAGTCTACCTTGGTATAGGTGAACACGAACACGCAGCATGCAAGAGTCTGCAACAGGCCATCCACATCAATCCTGGCAACCACATCTTGTGGGACCTAGTCGGATGGACATTCTCGCTCATCAATGCACCAGCCAAAGCACTCGAGTGCTACGATCGAGCAATCGAGCTAGCACCTTCCGCATCCGTGTTGACATACTTACGTCGGGCAGAGTTGCTACTGCAACATGGAGATACGGAGTCGAGCCACAGAGATCTGGTCCGAGCGCACGACTTGGCACCGGAGGAGGCGAGCATACACATCCTGCTTGCTCAGTCGTACATGCGGTTGGGCGGAGGAGCATTCTGTCATCTCGAAAGCTCTGGTGCTGGTGGATCAGGTGCAGCAAAAGCAAGTGCAGCACGACGAGTGTCAGGCGTCATGGCGCTACCATCCGCGTTCCAAGCTGAGATTACACACCATCTCAGTGTAGCCATCGACTTGGACCCTTCAGTGCTGCGAGTAGTCAAAAGCATCTGCGAAGGATACAAGACTCTCCCGGGAAGCAAGTTGAGCATCCATCCTCACGATCTCACTTCAGCTTCGTTTAGTCAGTCCCATCTCTCTATGGCCGATTCCGGGACGTACAACCGATCAGGAATGGAAAGCGAGAGTCAAGCTGTGGATAGTCAATTGCAGATGGGAGGACATAGTGGAGATGCACACCGAAGCTACAGCTATAGCAGAGGAAGTGGGATGGCGGTCAACTCAACTCCGCAGCATTCGCATATGCATACAGGGATCAGAGTCCCATCCGACTTTGCAAACAGTCATCCACCATCTGGTGTCTACGACTCCAGCAGCTTCTTGAGCATTACAACGCCTCTTCATAGTGGGAATAACATTGTGTTGGAGGATGCGGAAGTGTCATCATAAGCAGTCAACTCAAAATCTTCGAACCTTTATGGTCGTCTTTTGCAATGTCTAGTCAGTCACTTGCCCTCATTTCGACTCCTTGTGCTCCGACGTGTGACGTGTGACGGATGTAGTGAGTGGCGTGGTCTCCGATGTGTGACTGTCCGGCCGATATGTGAAAAAATTGCTCCGACGTATGACGGAGCATGTCTCGCACAATGTCTTCTGCTGACTTGATCAACACACAAGCGTGACACAAAACAAGATCTTTGTGTTGAGCTTGATTTGAGGTTTACATTTGATTTAAGAGGCAATGCTTCTCTGGCATTTCCACTGAGGGTGCGCATTGCATTTACGGCATCTACTTGGAAGCCTCCTTCTGCTTCTTAGCCTCGAAAATAGCGTTGATGCTCTGCCAGACGACCTTGGGGCTCTGGCTTGCGTCGACAGGAGCCCAGATGCCCTGCTTTCTGTAGTAATCCGTAACAGCAGCAGTTTGGGCGTGGTAGGTGGACAGACGCTTCTTCAGCGTCTCTGCGTTGTCGTCCGAGCGCTGGATGAGGGGTTCACCGGTGACATCGTCGGTCATTGGCTTCTTGGGAGGGCTGAATTCCTTGTGGTAGCTCCTACCCGAAGCAGGGTGAATCAAACGACCGGTAATACGGGAAATAAGCAAGTTGTCGTTGATCTTCAACTCAACCGCATGGTCCAACTTCTGGTTCTTCTCTTTCAACATTCCATCCAACTTCTCTGCCTGAGGAGTGGTGCGGGGGAAACCGTCGAGGATGAAACCAGCCTTGCAAGCAGGGTTGGTCTCAAGCTGGTCCTTGATCATGCTGACCATGATTTCGTCCGAAACAAGTCCTCCCTGATCCATGATCTTTTTGGCCATCTTACCGAGTTCGGTCTGCTTGGAAACCTGTTCGCGAAGCATGTCACCAGTAGCAAGGTGGCAGACGCAGTTGTTGAACTTTTCGAGGACCTTAGGTGCCTGTGTACCCTTACCGGCACCAGGGGGGCCGATGAGGATCATGCGAACACCTTCCCGAGAACCACCGGTGATGGAAGAAACGGCGGAAGAGGCCTTGCTCTCAAGCTGGGAGATCTTCTCGTTGAGTTGGGAAACGAGGCTCTTGAGGTAGGAAAGCTCGGTGGAGGAAGAAGAACCACCACCCGAGATGGTGTCACCCTTCATGCCGAGCTCCTTCTTGACCTCGGACTCCGAGGCTGTTGGGTCGTCGTCGATTGCAATGTGGAAAGTCGCATAGGCGGGCAGATGGGGGAAAGGTGAGATGGTCAGCGACTAGAACTTTAAGCATGAGTAAGCTCTCTCGACAGACGCTTCCAGGCGTGTCAAGGAGGGTGATACGTACGAGGAGGGAAGGGGCTGTCCCTGGAACCGCGAGTAGTGGTAGTAGCCATGTTGTGCGATACCTAAAACGTCGAAGAGATGAGTGATGATGGGTGAAGAAGAAAGGAAAAGAGAAAGGGCAACACAGAGCTGTGGAGAACTTGCGCAAATGAGATCGCCCATCGGTACCGACCAAGCAAGGGTCAGAAGAACAGCCGCTCTGTGCGGGCCAAGAATTACCGCGTCGCCGTGTTGTGCGATCTACAGTCACACCCTCGAGTCTTCTCAGCGGTGCACTGACGCACACACCTCCTTCTCTCGGTCTATATCGGCGATGCTTCCTCCCGCTCAGTCCATTCTCTTGATCGTCTCGCTCGATTGCCATTCGATTTGTTCGCGCTCCCTACTGATCTGAGCCTCAGGCAACCTGTCCTCACCATCGTCAAAGGTGTAGCACTTGTTGAAGGTGCTCTGTGCGTACGATCCGTTGCAGGACAACAACGAGAAGAATTGAAAGGGGGGCCGACCACACGAAAATCCGGCTTCTGCTATTCCTCCGATCCCGCCCATTCCTGCCAAGAGGTTGCGATTGAGTACTTTTCATCTTTCGTTCTGCGATCTTCCTGGCTCGGCTGAATCACCATTTGGTGGAGGTTTGTAGAGGCTAAGGTTAGAAACACGTGTTTTTGTTCACGCGCCTTTGGCAACCATTTTTGAGCACCCAAAAAAAACATGTGTTTCTAAAAACACATTTGCAACAAAGGTGGCAATTGGTTTGATATAACATGTATGTTGTCAATACTGAAGCTGCCATCAGTATCATGTTAACCTCTGTTTGACACTCTTACAGACAATAATGGTCAATCAAGTGTTTTACAGAAGGATCTAACTAAATATGACAATGAAGCCAGATGCTAGGGTGGAAAAGATGTGGTCAATTGACCACATTGCCTGGCCAACCAGCCCCATGCCAACATTGCATTGTAGTCCTCAGCTGTCCTCTTGTGGTGCCTGGAGCACACAGTTGTGTCCTCCTGCTGTTGGCTGGTGGAAGTGAACAGCACCTGAAACATTCTCTCCCAAAGATCATGCACCATTGAACTGCAATGCTGTGTCAAGGCAGGCTGGGCTGTGCCTTGTGTACTTGCTGTGCCCTTCTTGTACTGAACTTGATTTTCCTGCTGTTGACTCTGTATGTCCCCCCTCTGGATTGGGTTCATGCTGAGAGTCTCAACTACTTCAACAACTTCTTCCTCAGGGAAGGTTGGGCAAAGGAGTTCTGCAATGTTGTCTGGGCAATTGTATTGGCTTGCAAATGTATGGTTGACAATGCATGCTTGGATAGTCCTTGCTGCCATCTGTCACAGGGCCAGCGCAGAGATCATAAGCAGCCATGCTGCGCAGCTGCCGAAATGAGCTTGGTGCATAGGAAGCAGGACTGGTTGAGACCCAGGGGCTCCAACCAATCTCATCAAGAATGGTCAGACAAAGAGCTGGGGGCAAAACCTCATCAAGAATGGTCAAGACAATGGGTTGCAGGAAGTTTCACCAAGACTGGCCTGAGATGAAGTGGATCAATCGGTCTCATGATGAGATGAAGACACTCCAGTAAGACCATAGGGCCAGCCACTGGGAACAGGGGACAAGAAGACCTTGCCACCTGATGAGGTGGGAGAGTAACCCCTGAGTACAATGAAGGCAGCATAGGAGGATCACCACCTCAGCCAGAGGAGTAGGAGCAGGAAGGACTCAGATGCCAAAGGAGCCAGATAGACAAGGGTAGACAGAGAGGCCACACCCCTGCATGGAGGGGGGCTGTGGTGGAGTTGACACCATGGCAAAAAGATATATATACACCCCCCCATCATAGTGAATGAGTGGATCTGGCATCCACTCTATTCTTAACTAAACTATACTTTACTGTAACATATACTTAGTTGTTCTGTCACATAGTGCAATCACAGACTGTTGCTACTAATCCAAGCAGGTGTGTCATATCACCCCTCACTGACATTGTCTGTAGGCAGTAGTTACTGTGGTCCAGATAATCATCTCTCCAAAGGCAGTACTCATACTGCAGTCTGGGCTTCTCTCACCAATTTGCCATTTGCTCATCGACACCTTGAACACTTGTGTCAAGTCAATGGATTACCATCCCATATATTAAGTGTTCTGCAACAAGCAGGAACTGACTGTGCTGCATTACCACTGAACTGAGTGTTCACAGCAGTTAGCCAAAACTCACCAAACAAATAATCCTTCAAGCAGTCTCAGTGAAAGTGGCTGACAGGTGCATACTCAAGAGCACTCACTGAAACTGGTTGAAATCACCCAAACAGGTAGCTTTCGGGTTCCAGGCACATGACCACTGACACCATCTTATGATCCTTGACACAGTACATGTTCCCTCTGTACCCATTGACACACTGAAATTGATTCTTGAGGTAGGCAATGGCATGTTCAACCCAAACCTGGACTCAAGAGAGAGAGTAGTTGAAGAACCACAGGTCACGGCTTTTCTCAGCAGCTATGTGTGAGAAGGGTCCAAGTGTGAAGGCAGATTGCTGTCACTGGGTCTGCGCAGAAGACCCTGGACATGCATTGGATGTGCAGTGTGTGCACAAAATGTGAAATCGGTCAGAACGAGCCCATCCAGCAGATTTTGCCAAACATACTGCGAGAAGGACTCATTGATGCATCACAAGTCAAGCAATCACATAGGAGCGACAGGATAGCCAGAGGAGGCTTGTCACCATTGTTGGTGGCGAGCAGAGACATACAGAAGGAGACCATATGCAAGGAAGGGGCCTGTCATGGGACCGGATGGGTGCGCAGGAAGAACGGAGCTCATATGAAGAGATCTTGCGCAAACATCATGGATCGAGCAAAAGTGGAGTTCCAACAGAGTTCAGTGAGATTGGTAGGATCAACAGCTCTATGGCATAACTTGTCATGATTGGTAGGAACATGGGTCTTCCTACAGGAGTTGGTAGGACTAGTAGTATCATGCTCACTACAGAAGATCTCACAGGAATCAGTTTGAGAGAGGCCTCTATTGCTGATAGGGCAAGAGGATGACAATGAACAAGGAGAGGTCACCACCAGATGAAGAAGGGGCTTGACCGGACAATAAACTTAAGGCAGACTGGTGGGTGAGATGAGTAGGAGCATGCATCACCACTCAGATGAAGTGGGACTGGCCCCTGATGGAGATGAGGCAGCGAGGGGCCCATCCATCCACAGGTGACAAGGGAAGCAGTGCCAATGAATAGCATCACAAGGTGGATGGAGAGGATAGGAGGGACAAGGAGGAGGAGCAGGGTTGAAGAGGCCTCCCAGAACAAGAGCAGTGTTGCAGGCGATGCTGCAAGAATGGTATATAACCATGTTCCTTGTCATAGCAAGTGAGTGGATCCCCATCCACTCTACACCTTACATCACTAGTTATAGCTTCACAGAAAGTATAGTTAGTATTCTGTCAACAGTTGCAATTGCAGAGCATTGCATCTAACATAGCACATGTGTTGTATCACTGCTCATTGACATTGATCGACACCAAAGGCAGTTCTTACTGCAGTCCAGCTCTCTCAATCATAGAACTGAAGGCAGTCATACACTGTGGTCTGGGGATCACCTCAAGCACTCAGTTGACACACTGGACACTTGTGTCAGTGACAACAAGCATTACTCACACCAGACCTTGGTGTCATAGCAACCCATCCATTGTTATTGATTGTGCTGAGCTACCTCTGGACAGAGTGTCCACAGCGGTCAGTCGAAACCTGCAATAGCAAACCAACTGTCACAGGGCCAGCGGGCCAGCGCAAGAAGGGTGCGCCAAATTGACTGACAGCATTCATGGCAATGTCACACAAGATCAGCAGATCAACATATGAAGGGTGCACCAAGTTGATCAGCACCAAATCATCAGGGATCAATGGAGCTAATTGGGCTGGTAGCACATATGATTTATGAGATCAACTGAACTCTGGGTTCCAGGTTAATCTCATGAGGATTGATCAGAATCAGCCAGATCAGCATGCCTCAGCAAGTCAGCCAATATGAGCAAGTACCAGGAGATTCAGGAAGGAAGGTACTGGCATTAGAAGGAGAAGCATACAGAGATAACCACATGTAGGAGCAGGGGACCGAGCTCAGCATCATGTGGACAGTTACTGCTTGAGGGGTGTGTGCATATAGCCACACAGGACCAAGCACAGGGGGTGACTGCATGACCAAGGGGTTTGGTCACAAGGTCCAACAGGTGGCTAAGGGGTTTCACAAGATAAGGACAGGAAGGTGGTCACTGGTGAAGAGAGAAGGAAATGGTGGACAGATTGGTTAAACAAAGAGGAGGAGCTGTGTCGAAGGGGTCATCACATGTCATCAAGTGGAAAGGGAGCATGAAGGCAAAAGGGCAGTGTTGCATAACCATTATGCTGTGCAGATGGTAGGGGTGCAGCATCAACAGGATCAATGCCAGCAGGAGAGACAGTGTCAAATGGGGGACGAAGGCCCCTCAAGAGGAATGGGATAGGTGTCACAGGTGACACCAATTGAACACATAAATACTCTCATTTCACCATAGCATATGAGTGGATCCTCATCCACTCTACATGCTACTTACTTACTTACTTACTTGACTCTTAGTTTCATACCATTGCAATAGGAGTGCTCTTGCAATGACCCTCAAACATGTGTGTTGTATCACCATTAGGTGTCAACTGTAGGTGGTGTCTTCCAGACACTTGCAGTCCAGTTCTCAACTGTAGGCAGTGTTCTTCAACACTTGCGGTCCAGTCCCTTACTGTAGGCAGTGTTGCTTGACACCTGCAGTCCAGTTAGTTATTGTAGGTGGTGACTCACACCTGCAGTCCAGTAACTCCCATTCTCTGTAGGTGATTAACATATTGTGGTCCAGACAACATCCAAGAGCATTATCAACAGTACTGTGAACACTTGTACTGTAGGGAGAGGGTATCACTCACTCTCCAACAAACAGTGTATGTGCCATGCAACCTCTGAATGGAGTGTTCAAGGTGGTCAGCCAAGACTTACCAGTCAAAGATGTCTGGTTACATTTTAAGTTGAAACATACCAAGTAGACCTTACTCAATCAACCCCATCTATACTGAACAAATAACACCCAAAACTAGTCTCTGGTGCATGACCGCTTACACCAACTATCACATATTAGAGTGAGAAAAGTCATAGAGGCCTTCTACAGCAGATCTCAATCAAAATAATAATACACGAGACTTTATCACATAACTCGACGGGATCTGTAATAGAAGCGGTTCTACTACAGAGATCAGGTTTCAGGCACGAAGAGGTGTCCACACAACTCAGCAGCAGCAGCAGCAGCAGCAGCAATGCCAAGAAGGTGCTCATATGAGACAGGAGGAGCAGGAGGAGTATGAGCAGTGTCGCAGAGGTTATACACCTCTTAGAAGGAGCAGGAGCAGTGTCGCAGGTGACACTGTATACATCTATATATACACACATTCTCTTTGTCATAGTAGACAAGTGGATCCTCATCCACTCTACACTTTAATTATCTTATTGGACATCTGATTGATTGTGGTAGTGACAGGAGATGGGTAAGTGAGGATTGTGCTGCTGCCTGTTGCAAGTGAAAATGTAGAAGGCCCACCTTCTTCTTGTGCTGTGTTGGATGGGGGAGTTGGAGAGGGGGAAAGAGAAGCATACTGGCTGCCAGCATCAAATACATTGTTGGTGATAAAGGACATGGTGCACCAGTGTAATGAAGTAATGAAGTTGACAAGGAGGAAAGCAAGTGGGTGCACATCTGCACATCATTTTGGAGAGTAACCAAAATGGTGAGGTCATTTTACCTGGTCTGGAGGTGTCTTTCCAGAAACATGTGTTTTAGTTGAGGAATTTCATTTTTCTTTTGTGCAGTTATGTTGTTAATTCTATCTACTAGCTTCTATGTAAGTTATCATATATATACTTGGTAATCTCTTCCACATGTGCTAGCCTGTGTTGAGCCATTTGTTGTGTTGCTCCTGCATTGTCACTTCCTGCATGTTAGTGTGACAATGCTTATGCATCCCACATGTGCTGCCACCTATATGTGTCTTTGCCTCATTGATGACTTGCTTATCTTCCATGGACCCCGTGACGCTCCACGGACCCTGTGAATCCCGTTGGAGTATCGACGCGTCTCCCTCAACTGTTTTTTCAACTTTGGGTGAGCTTACATAAGATTTTTGTGCAAGATAAAAAACATGTCAAAATCGAGAAACCCGTGTTTCTAAAAACACAAAAAGTTTGATACCGCTTGTAATTTTTTTTCTGTTGGATGTTGCATCCCACTTTTGGGTATCGTACAAGATACCGAGGAAGCATGACCTTCTCTCAAAGACACTCAGGGCCGCAGGCAGTTTTCTATTGAAAGGATAAGTTGGCTATTTCATGCCGTCCGTTACATCTAGAGACGAGTGAAACCAGGAAGGGAAGGGAAGAAAGGAGTAGAAGTACTGACTGAAATGCCCATAAAACGTGTGCAAGAGAGGAGATGGAATACAAAAGAGACGGTGACAAGGGAGAGTAGATTGGGTCCCTCGATCGTGTACTATACGAGAGGGAGTCAACTAAGTTAGTGGATAGGGGGGACAGTGCGGGCTGATAGTGGAGGGGAGCGTGTCGTTGGTCAAGAGTACGAGATCTAACGAAAGCAAACGAATACCGGAACGGTGACTGTATAAAATGTCCGTAACGTCATATCTAGAGTAGGAAGAGGGAAAGTGCTTGAGCTGTGAAGCTCTGTGGACTCTGGGCAACGTCCATGTTTATTTTGCGTGTTCAGCGCTATTGGCCCTGTTGAGACTGATTTTGCTGTTCGCCTTGAAGTCCAAGCTGCATTCCGGCCTCTCCGAGAGCGTCAAAGCCAACATTGAGAGCAGGGGAAAGCGTAGCATCAGCATTGAGGGCATTGGGTGTCATGCTGCTGGCCATCGACTCGTTGGGAGGAAGCGAGTTCAAGGCTGGAAGCTGCGCTGCCATCTCCATCGGCATCGAAGACATAGGGGTGGTCTGACCCGACACTGGACGCGCAGCCTCGGCAGCGATAGCGGCCTTGCGAGTTGGGATCGAAAGCATAAAGTTGGCTATTTGCGCCTGCTGCTTCCTCTCAATCGTGCTTCGAACCTGATGCACTTGAATTTCTTCGCTCGAGGCCTTGTCAGTGTGATGTTGCTGCTGATGCTGATGCTGCTGCATCGCGGGCTGCGAAGCTATCATCGGGGCTGACTGCGGCGGGAGCACTACACCCGACTGCAGATGCTGCTGGAGTGCCTGCGACGAAGCTGGGGCCTGCAGTGACGGGGCATTAGCGAGCTGCAGAGCAGGTGCGCTTCGGAAGGGGTTGTGATTCATCTTGGGTGGCATCGGCGAAACCATGGCAGACGAGAGCTGCGAGCCTCCCCCGCCAGCATCAGGCCCAGTGCCCGGAACATCCGAGAGCTGCGGCGTCAGCATCGCTGCTTCGTTGTTCAGCGACTGAAAGTATTGTGGGCGAGCGTCAGAATGCACGGGAGGCGTGAAGGGGAACGAGATGGCGTTGAGGACTGCGGGCACCTTGGATGGCTCGACAACCTGGTGATTGATCGACTCATTGGGGAAGTTGGCCGGTGGTTGCCCGTTGATGAAAGCGTGGCCTGGTGGTGGCAGATTCTGCTGCATCGGGTGTGGCATCATGTTGGACATGACCGGAGCCGCCGATATGCCGGTGGCATCGACAGGTACGTTTTGGCGAGGTGGCGCTCCATTGATGCCGGTAGAGAGCTCAGATGCGAGAGCACCAGTGCCAGCTGAAGGCTTGGCATCGGTGGCCTGCAGATCGTCAGCCGCAATCGATGCGACCTGCAAGTAGAATGAATGCTGAAGCTGATGCAGCTGTCCGCTGTGGACATAATGAGCAGTGACACTCACCTCGCCGCTTTCACTGCCGGCGGTCGGTGTGCCCGTCAGCACCTTGTTGTTCTCCTCCCAGTGGATCCAAGACGGCACCTTGTTGCAAGAGAAGACAGCCTTGATGCTCGTCGATGAAGCCTGAGGGTCCCAGACCTTGAGCGGCCAGGTCCACTTGAGGCCGACGTAGGCGATCTTCTCGGGCGCGCCAGCGATCTTGCGAGTGAACTCGCGGAACTGCCAGCCACCCTCGGGGATCTTCTTCGCCTCGACGATCCAAATGTGATTACCCTTCGACTTGGCCTTCTTGCCGTCCTCGTTGAAGCGCGAGATGTAGGGCTGTGTCCACAGGAACTGCTTAATCTTCTTGATCGAGCATTCGGCCTCGCTGATGCCGTTGCGGTATACCTCTGCCTGGAAAGCGTTGGTGAAGGCCTGAATGCGGAACTTGAAGGGACGGAAGTCGGGCGACTCATCAAGCCTGGCCATCTTCTTGGGCATCAAGGTCTGGTGCAAGAGCTCGCCACGGTCATCGGTGATTTCGAGATCGGAACAGACAGCCGTAAGGAAATCATGGAAGATGGTCTCGAGCTTGCTCCGAAGCTCGGGAGAAAGGACGGTGCTGGGACCGTTCTTGTCCGCATTGCTCGTCGAGTTGTCTCCTGCGTTTCCGCCGTCTTCGGGAGCTCCAAAGTCGAACGATGCACCGCTGGAGAAGAAGCCGCTACTGCGGTGTCGACGGTGCTTGGTTAAATGACGCTCTTTCGTCTCACCAGTCAGGTTGCCTTCGTCTCCGCTGTCGCCGTTGCTGTACGACTCGTCAGGAGAAGAGGGACCAGAATCAACGGCAGATTGGTTGGCAGAAGTGTTGTTGCTAGAGATAGCAGACATCTGCAGAGCACTCCTTGAGATCTTGGCGGAGGCACGATCGCCACAGTTTGCGAACGCATTCTCGGCCGCGCCTGTCTGTCTCTGAATAGGCGGCGGTGTCATCATGGTCATCGCGTCGTGCAGGGAGCCTCCGCGCATGTGACCATGCTGTCGCACCGCTGGGCTTGAAGGCATGGACTGCGGGATGGCGCTTCCATTCATCGCGGTAGACAAGGTTTGCTGTGCCTGAGGGAACTCGAAAGGCGTCTGCGGTGTTGTGGGAGATGCATTGAGCGACTGCACGCCGTTAGAGAGCGAAGCGGTGGCCTGAGCAAGAAGCGTGTTAGAAGCGGGAACACCTGAGAGTCTGGTCAATATCCGGGGAGGTGGAGCACTCTGGGGTGGCAGTGGTGGCTGGATGTGCGACATGGCCGCATTCGAGCCTGCTATGGTGGGTGGCGCCGAAGGTGGAGCTGGAGGAGGATGAATTGGCGTCGCTATTTCCGAGCGCTGCGACTTGAAGCGCTGCTCCGCCAGATCATTGTCAGATTCGACAGGCCTCTTACGGACAATCGGACTCACCTGACCACTGTGAATGACTTCCACGGGGCCCGCCGTCTGCTGTTGGTGCTGCTGTTGCAGGGAGCCTTGCATCTTACTGAGGGTGAGATTCTCGAGCGGTTGCATGTCCTGTTGTTGCTGCTGCTGCTGCTGCTGCTGATGATTATGTTGTTGAGCTTCCGTCCGTGAGAGACCCTGCTCGAGCGTCAATGCAGGAGCCAAGCCGTTTTGGACGACCTGCTGGTGTTGTTGTTGTTGTTGTTGCTGCTGCTGGTGCGCCTGCATGGGATGGGTCGCGAACGATACGTCCGCAAAGGACTGCGTGGGCAAGGCCGCAGCGGGTGCAGATGCGGGCGCTGCTTGCGCAAAGTTGCGGTGCGAGAGATGCTGCAGGTGTTGCAAGTCTTTCTGCAAATCACCAAGACAGCGGTTGCTGAGCATAGCATCACCTTTGTGGTACGACTCTCGAGCTCTGTTGGCTTGCAACACAACATCGTCCAGCAGCTTTGCAATCTGGTTCATCAATTCCGAGTGCTGCGCCGTGGGCTGCTGTGTGGACGCAGATGCGGCACGAATCGCTGCAGCTTGCGCCTGCTGTGCTTGAGCTTGCATCTGTGCCTGCGCCTGAAGCTGGGCTTGGACCTGAGCCTGGGCTTGTAGTTGGGCCTGTATCTGCGCCTGTGCCTGCAACTGAGCTTGCGCCTGAACTTGCGCCTGAGCCTGGGCCTGTGCTTGGGAAGGCGATGCGTCGATGGATGCGGAAGGAAGAGCTTGCATGTTCATGTGCATCGCTTGCATTGCTATCGCAGGTGTTGGACCGATGCTGTGAGAGGCAGCTCGCTGATGACCAGGGTTGAAAGGTTCGCCGCCCTGAGCAGGTGTCGCCGACATGAGCAATTGATTCTGTGTCGGAGCAGCTGGCCAATCGAATGACTGCAAAGTGTCAGCAGAGGCAGGCACGGAATGCTGAGGCATGGGTTGCGACGCCAACTGGTGCAAGTGCAAGCCCAACGAGAGGGAACGCTGATGTGTGGACATGGAAGGCCTTTGTGCAGCATCATTGACCGCGGAAGCTGTCACGGCTGCGGTTTGGGGCTGGGACATCGCTTGCAACTGTGCTGGATGTGCTGGTTGTGTCAATTGCATTGGCATCATCTGAGGTTGAGTGTTGCCTTGCGACTGCTCTTGTTGACGCTGCTGCTGCTGCTGTTGGCTGGCTTGCTGAGCTTGTTGAGCTTGCTGAACTTGCTGCTGGGCTTCGTGTTGGATCGACTGCATTGATTGCTGCTGAGACATTTGCAAATGTTGTGCGTTGACTTGCTGCTGCAAGGGCGAGGACAGCGCCGAGTAGGACTGTTGTGTTTGATTGTGCAATCTGGCCTGCTGCGGCGTTGTAGGCTGCTGGACAGTAGAAGTGCCATCCTGTTGTGCATGCGCTTGCTGCATGTGCTGATCCTGCGAAAAGTGCGCTGACAGATTAACAGCATTAGATTGCGAATCCGGAGGCTGTGCTGTAACGGGTGAGGAAAGCGCACTTGCGTGCTGCTGCTGCTGCTGCTGAAATTGTTCGAGTTGATGCTGTTGTTGGTGGTGTTGTTGTTGTTGTTGTTGTTGTTGGTGGTGGTGTGTTGTTGTTGTTGTTGTTGTTGTTGGTGGTGGTGGTTGTTGTTGTTGTTGTTGTTGTTGTTGTTGGTGGTGGTGGTGTTGTTGTTGTTGTTGTTGTTGGTGGTGGTGGTGGTGTTGTTGTTGTTGTTGTTGTTGTTGTTGTTGTTGTTGATGATGCTGAAAGTGCTGCTGTTGCAAGTCCGAGGAGGCGTTGGAGGACATGTCAAACCCAGGAGAATGAGCCAGCTGCTGTGGTTGCGACTGGGGTTTGTCCATGGTACGCAGCATGTTCAACGTGGCTGGCGAGCGAGGTCGCCGTACCACGTCGTCGCTGTCAGGGATGCCGAGGGTGGAGGTGGAGAAGTGCTGAAAGTTGGACTGAGTTGCCTGCGAGGTTTGTGCGGCGCCGAAGCTGAGTCGGGGCAAGGGACGATGGGCTCGTTCGGGGTCCGGGTTGGTGAAGCGGCGACGAACTTGCGAGAACGAGAAACCTTGGTTGTGGATGACAGGAGAGACGGTGGTGGAATCAGCGCTCTGGCGCGAGATGGTATCCGCAGAAGCAACCGAGTCGGCTATGTCAGTGTCTTGGAACACCGACGGAAGCTGGCCGGTGACCCAGGAGGAGAGCTGAGGCTGAGCCGATGGTTGCTGCTGGAGCGTACCGGATGAGTCTGATTGCGCCGCTGGCCACTGCGGCTGCGGCTGCGGCTGCTGCTGTTGCTGTTGCGAGGAGATCGTCTTGGGCAGCAAGATGGGCGTAAGTCTCCCAGGAGGAAGCTACGCTGAGACGAAAAGGGATATGGTTTCAGCAACTTTGGAGAATGAGGAAAAGTGTAAGACTGTTGCGCGGAGAGAGTGTCCATAGAAAGCGAGAAGATCGAGCTAGAGACTTTGTGTGCGCAGAAGATCGGTTCGAGCGGTTGACTTGGTGGGAGGGGTTGTCGAAGACCGGCTTCAACAGAGCAACGACGTTTATATGCAGATGGATGGGACAGCAACCGGGTAAGGCCGAGAAGCAGAGCTACCGACTTGCTGAGGGTTGCGGGAAATCGAATCGAGGCAGGGGGCTGGAACTGCGTTATATGACGACGAGTAGCAGCAGCACTAGGTGGCTACAAGTATGTGGAGTGATGAAAGATTGATGTGGATGTATGAAGAGCAAGCGAAATGCCACCTACTGCTGCGAGCGTTGTGGTGGGAATGGTTGAGGTGGAAGAGAATGAAGGTGGGTCAGGAAGAAGCAGAATCCGACGGACTTAAGACAACAAGATGACGGATGAGAGATGCGAGGATGGACGAGAGCTGGAGCTGAATGCAATCAATGCACAGGAGCGACGGAAGAAGGATGTACAAAAGGACGATCGGGAGCGGAACCGAGCGGGCCAAGCTGAGAGTGGGCAAGCGGCACTTCCGAAGCTGATGACAGAGCGATGCCGAAAAGGGCCGATGTGGGGAATGGTGAGCAAAGTCTGGCCGGTTGCACTGGGCGTCTCTTCTAGCTGTCGGATCTTATGAGGTCGCCTTGAACAGAAAAGACGGAAGTGGTCGGCTAGCGTGGTTTGTCTATGATGGCTGATGCGTTGGATGGCGCTTCTTTTATGAAGCAGGAGGAAGCAACGTGCGGGGAGGAGGTGGGGAAAGGGGGCAGATGGTGGATTGTAGATGGTGGATGACGTTGATGGAAGAGTGGGTGGAAGAGTGAGTTGAATGAGATGCGGGAAGGATGCAGATAGCAAATTGGAGCAAGAGGACCAAAGCGAATCACTTGCACAGCTCAACAAGAGTTATCCCCGTTCCGCAAACATACAGACAGTCAGTCACAGAGAGAGAGAGGGAGAGGGAGAGAAGAGAGCTCAATTCTGCATGGCTCTCCGGGTGGGTTGCAGAGGTTGCAAAGAGGCGCATATGGCTGCTGCTTGACTGCTTGTTTGCTACTGCAACTAAGAAAAGAAAAAGAAAAAGAAAAAGAAAAGGAAAAGGAAAAAAAAAAGAAACCCAATTCTTCTCAGAGGGAATCTTACTCCATCTTCTCACTCACGCCAAACAAGCTCAAAGAAGGACGGCAGCTGCAGTCAAGTGTGCATAACTCTTGCACATCTATCCCTTCCCACCGTGTGTCTGGCGTAGAAAGGCCATGTGTCAAGACTCTAATCAACAAGCATAGAATTATACCGTTCTGTCTGCTGCTTCCCGCTTTCTTCATGCCTTTTCCTGCTCATCGACAGGTTGAATCGGTTGACGGAAGATCCGATGCAGCCTTGCTTGCTTGCTTGTATGTGTATGTGTGCGTGTGTGTGTGTGTGTGTGTGGCTTGTGTTGTTGCTTTTGCGCAGCTGCGCGCATCCGCACTGTCACGAGATGAAAGGGCAAAGAAGGAGAAAAGCCCAAGCTGGCTGTCGGAAACGCCGGTCCACGCCTACAAGCTTCGATCCAGCAGTACTGCAATTCGCTGTGCTCCAGCGGGAAAGAGAGAGAGAGAGAGCGGGGGAGCGTTCACCTCGCTAGGATTCCGCATAGCATTTTTGAAATTGCCTCATTTTTTATTTTATTTTTATTTTTATTTTTATTTTTATTTTTTTTATTTTTTTTGTCTTTTCAAGAAAGGAAGGCCCTGGGAAAAGGAGCAGCATATGCCAAGTTAGAGCCTCAATCTGCTCTGTCAACCCTCTTCTTCTCCATTGCGGCTGTTGCGAAGGAACGGTGCTAGTCCAGAGACGGCAGGTCAAAGTCGACAGCAGTAAGGTCACTCCAGCTTCTCCAGATGCAATGTCTTCAAAAGCCAGCTCCCGGTCTAGTCAGCAGTAAAAGCTGGACAGTCATGAACCCTCGACGGTGGAAAGGGCAATGCTGCGGCATCTGCAAGCAATCTTGTTTTTATTAGGGACAGGTTGCAGAAAAAGTTGTAATTATGGATAAAAATTTAATTAAATAAAGTTGCAGAAGCCGCATTTCAAAGCTTTTGAATTCCAGAATACCTCCTCCTCTCTGTTTGTATTCATTTCGCAGGCAATGGTTGCCGCCGCCCAACTCGACGTTGCTCCTCTCATCCTCGCCTCAGAAGTCACTACGGCTCAATCAGTCTAGCGATGGTCGCCAACTGAAGCTGCCTCAACGCTCTTTCTGAACTGCGATCTTGCCCTTCTTGATCCTCGCCTCCTTCGCTCCGCAATCCCTGTCTAAGAGACACTCTCATTATTCCGCTGCCTATTACTCATGTTTTGTGTTAGACTGCTTTCTTGAACAGGTTATTGATCATCGATAGCAATTCCAACAGGCTCTAATACCCATTTCCACTTGCATCACGTGTTGGTTGGTAATAAAACGTTCTTCCACTCCTTACTGCTGCACTTGCACCGCTCATTGGCTCTGTAATCTGACTATCTCGGTGAACTCGTATCTCGAAGGTTTCAGCGAACCCGCCGTGGCGCAAATATTCTGGTTCCCTACCTCCTTACTTCTTGAACCGTTCCATTGGAAAGCCTGCGCCACTTTTCTTCGCCAGACTGAGAAGGATGTGGGATGGCAAAGAAAGAACCAGCATTTCATTTGACTCTGTCTATTGCCGCAGCATCACTTTCGCCTACACATCTCTTGCATTGGACTAAGTTACTGTATCTGCAAGGCTGACTGTCGAGTTCCTACATCGCCAATCAAGGTTGCAGCTCGGAGCACTAGGTGGCTTGCTGAATCGATTCCAGAAATCGCTGCTTCGGTTCGAGGTTTGTGCCACTGCAAGTTCTGCTCGGTAAAGGCTGTCAAACGCGAGGACCTTTTCTCGTGCGATTGAGAAGCGCTGCCCTTGATGCTCAGCAACGCCTTCAACCAACACACAAACACACACACAAGTCCACATGCACACGTCGCAGGCAGACAGATCGGTCGACGACTTTACTGAACGATCGGTTGCACCAGAAACTATGTACATCAAAAGGGATCGTACGAATGCGAGTGCGAAAAAAAAAAAAAAAAAAAAAAAAAAAAAAAAAAACAACAAGTGGGAGCAAGAAGAGAGACTGTCCACGAAGCCTATGTGTTGATACTTGTTTGATACCACCGTATACTAGGGTATGAGCCTAACCAACATTCCTCAGCACCGGAGCATTAAACCCAACCCCCCCTCTGCCACTACCAGCCGCAGCCTTCATATAATCAGGCACACTGACCACACTACTAACCATACTTCCTCCACCGTCCTCCGACTCAGCTACGGACATGAAACTACCCTTTCTACCCAACCTCGAACCTGACGGCGTCAAACCCCCTGTACTGCCCGCTCTTTCCGCTCTTTCTGTCAGCTGTGCTACTCTACCAGTAGAAGTAGAAGTTGCTAAACCAGACTTACTGGGCGAGCCAGCGGGACTGTTACCCCCACTCCCAGCTCCCACAACAGCTGTAAACTCGCGCAAGGCTGCACTTCTACTCTCCAACATCGCAATCTTATTCCTTACTGAAGGAACCATTACTGCTGCTCCTCTAAGGTTGTGTGTCGAATGCGAACGCGATAGAGCACCTGAAGGTGTTGTAGTTCCTGCATCACTAACGAGTGACGAGGTGCTGTCTGAGTGTCTGAGTGTCTGTTGTGATTTTGCGTGCGTGGCGATGGATTGCAGAGTTGAAGACCTGGGTAAACCTCCATCCGATACTTCCATCTCCTGCGGTCCACTTTGAGCTTCTTCACTGATGACGCTCTCCTCCCTCTCTCCATTTCCAACTCCCATCTCGCTGGGCGAAAAAGTAGCGCTCTCAGGGGTCCTACTACCCGCACTACTCTTCTTATCACTTGTAATCGCCCTCGGTATCAAAATCAACGGCTTGAGACCAGTAACACTGTGCGTGGTCCTGTGACCTCTCTGCTGCTGACCTTGAGACAATCCCTGCGGATAACGGAAGCAAAGGTTGCCAGAGTGACGTTTGAGATTTGCTGTGCTGAGCGCTTCTCCCTCCGCAGTTGCAGAGCGAGCGTGGATACGGGTGATGGGGATCTTGCCGCATCGTTCGATGAGCTTCTCGGATGAGGGGGCTGCTCGAATCACTTGTTGCGGCAGTTGAGCAGAGGGGTCTTTGTTCATCTTGAGAGGTGCAGTGACGGGGTAGGGTTGGGATGGAGGAGAGGAGGAGAGCGTGCGAGAATCGCCACACATCGGAATATAAGGTGGTGCAAGGGGGGACATTTCGCTCGACCTTCGCTCCGTAGCAGTGACGGGCGAGACAGATGAAGAGGTAGCAGAAGCAGTAGATGGAGGAGGTGCAGTCCTTCCCTCATTCGGGCCAGGAGCGATGCTCACAGTCTGCATAATCGATGACACTTCTGCTACATCATCTGCTTCCTCCCCTGCGATCCACCTGTTCTCATCCTCCGCCTGTTCGTCTTCTGAAGAGCCTCTGCGACGAAGGGACCAACCTTTAGCCCCACCTTCCTCCTCGCCCTGATCCCGTACCTCCTCCTCCTCTAAAACAGGTCCCATATTAGCCTCATCCGCGTACATACTATCATCAAACTGACCATACTCAACATCATCATCCAACCTCGCGCTCCCAATGACCATGTTCATCTCTGCCATCGACTCGTCGTTC
Source organism: Ustilago hordei (assembly GCF_900519145.1). Classification (NCBI taxonomy): domain Eukaryota; kingdom Fungi; phylum Basidiomycota; class Ustilaginomycetes; order Ustilaginales; family Ustilaginaceae; genus Ustilago; species Ustilago hordei. The sequence continues at coordinate 248,037 of NW_024545279.1, read as the reverse complement.
AGTGCCAGCGTGCGATCCTCCCGCTCCTCATCATCGTAATCATCTCCGATCTCATCAAGCGATACTGCATTGGCGTTGTTGATGCTCAGCATGGGGAGCATACCACCCATTGCCCCTGCCGCGGCGACTGTATTCGCACGCTGGAAGTAAGCAGGATTAGCAGCAGCCATCTGATACATCTGCATTTGCACCTGCTGCATGTGGTGCATGCCACCGGGCAGATGAAGAGTGACGGGCAGCTGGGAAAAGTTGGAGGAGAGGTGGTGGGCAGCTTGGTGTGCTTCAAGGTGGTGTTGCTCGTAGGGTTCACATCCGCGTGGGTAGACAGTGTTGCAGTGGCCTTGACGAGTGGTAGCCATGGGGGTTTGGGTACTGTCGTCCTCTTCCTCATCAAACTCGTCATCGGCGCGGTCTTCATCAGCACCAGAGACGCCGTCTGTACTACTGCCTCCGCTGGGACTGTGGCCACTAGTACTCTCCAAGAGGGACCTGCTATCAAGTACCCGGATACCCAATCCGGCGGGACTCGGCGTACGCGCAGAGGAAGAATTGGTAGTCGGAGTGACATCAACTCCTCGACGAGCAGCCGCACTGCGAATAGCGTGGTTGATGAAGTTGAGCGACTTCTGATGCTGCAGATGTCGTTGCTGCTCTTCCCGTACCTCATCTGGAGAGAGCATACGAGCAGCTTGCTGATCTTGGTCATAGTTCTGAAGCGAGATCTCAGTCTTACCAGGCGACCGCATAACATCAACAGTCTTGAGCCTTGCCACCATCTGATCAGCATCTCCGCCCGCAGCCCTCTCACTCACACTACCACCACTAGGCGACTTAGCCTCACTGAACACGCTTCCTGGAGCAGCCCAGCTTCGTGTCGCTCCATCCTTGCTACCTGCCTTCTTAAGAGGGGGCGGATCGAGGGAGACAAAGTTGATCACCCGCACCGGGAGCTCTACGCTCACATCCGAAGAAAGCGAGCTACCGATAGAGACCTTGATACTATACACCACCTCAACGTGTCTACCACGCGAGATGGACAGCGCGTCACCAGGAATATGCATATAATGCCAAGACTCCACCCGCTGTCCCGGCTCTACACCAGTCCACCAACCTCTCGCAGTGACGACACCTCGGCTGCCCTTCTGTCCCATCTCCAGCTCCTCTTCTGCAATCTTCTTGCGTGTAGTCGAAGTCTGGCACGCATCTGGATCCAATTCGCGCCTCGCAGAATGATTATCCATATCTAGCTCCGGACGCGGCTTGTAAAGCGTCACAGTGCGAATGAGGGAGAGGGTCATGCCGTTGATCTTCTTCGAAGTGTCGTTTTGGATCCCGACGTTAATGTAGACGCGTTGACCTGCGACCCAAGTGTTGCGATGCAGACTAGCCATGAGATGTACTTTGCCAGATCCGCCAAGGAAGAGACCTTTCGAGCTGGTGACTTGGATTGGCTTGAGTGCGCTTGAGAGTATGACCGCTGGGTTGAGGTAAGGGAACAGATCAACATGTCGGTAGAAGTGCGCAATGGATCGATTGGCTCCAGAAGCAGACTTTAGCTTGACGGATCCGATCACAATATAGCGCACTACGGCGTTCTTGCCTCTGTAGCTACCCTTGACGCCCTTCGACACGGGGAGCTCGAGGGAAAATGGGATGGAGTGCGATCCGATTTTACCTTCCGCATATCCCTCAGCATCAGGATCACCGTTGAAGCAGGCCAGAGCCGAAAAAGAAGCTGTCTCGGGAGAGGAAAGAGTCGGTGAGCCATGCAAGTAGTAAGGCTCGGACGGACCGTTGTTCGATCGATCACCGTCAATGACCGATGCGTGATGGTAGAAGATGTACCTCGTGTCGTCAGCAAGCAGCTCCTCGAATCCGACAACGCGGATCTTGGGCTGGGCCAAGAACACACCACCTTCTTTTTCGGATCCCTTGCGGATGCGGATCTGCATACGACCCTGCAGAGTGCCTCCTTCGACGACTAGATCCGACTCAAGGACGAGATCCACTTCGACACGCGCTTTGTTCGCTTTGCCTTGCTCAAGCGCGGCTGGCGGAGGAGCAACGGCTGACGTGACCGCGTTGCTGCGCTTGAGATTGTTCTTGAGTTGTGCCTCGCTAGTCATAGGCTTTGCGGCAGAAGCGGGTAACTTCCGGTCAGAGTTGCCAAGGAGGCGGTTGAGCTCCTTGTTCCGACGAAGAGGGTTGGCGGTCGTACTGAGGAGCGTACCGTGACGTTCGAGCAGGGCAGCGTTGACTTTGGTTTCGGAGAGGCTGCGGCGTGGGCGGTTCTTCACTTTTTCTATTGCTTTGCCTCCTTGCGTCTCGCTTTCACCTGCCTTCAGAGGCGATGAAGACAGATGGCTCTGTGCGAAAGACAAAGGCTGCATACCTCCTTGACTTAAAGAGGACCTCATCGGCTGGGCTTCAGCACCAAGGCGAACCGATCCCATGATACTGTCTTGATCCAGAGCCTTGATCTCATGAGGCAAGATGGGAAATCCGGTGTCGTATGTCATGCGGTAATTGTCAAGGCTCACCAGAGCACCACCTCGTTCGGCCTCCTCCAAACCCTGCAGGCCACGCTTGCTTCGCATTGAGACACTGGCCAGAGAAGTGCGAGATCTCCTGTTCTGCTCCAGCGCGGCTGCTTTCGTCGAGCCTTCTACTGGACCGTCACCCTGCTCAGCAGCAGCTTGTGCATGGGCATTGGCTTGATTGGTGAGACTCTTCATCATACTAGCTTTCAGGCCAACGCTCGAGGTTTGTGAGCGTGAGAGCGAGACGGAAGAAGCCTTGCTCGAGCTGATGCGCGAAGGAACAGCGCCAGGTCCAGCCTCTGAGCCTCCGATTTGGGAGGCAAGCTCGCTGATGGCACCTGTCTCGTGATCGATGCGAGCCGTCTCGGAGCCGTCAGGGCCATAGAAGCTGCCCACGCGCCATTTGGCGGCAGAAGGTCGGGCATCGGAGTGCTGATGAGAGGCAGCCTGAGAGGCGGATCGAGATGGAGCTTCTTTCAGAATAGACATATCGATGCGTTGGAGAAGAGCAGGCGGAGGTGCGGCTGGCTCAACGGCAGCAGGTCGAGATCGAGATTGCTTGACGCGTGTGTGTCCTCCGAAGCCATCGGGGACCATGACCTCGGTTTCTTCGTCAGAGACAGGCTCTTGCTGCGAGGCAGTGTAAGAATTGGTCGTCTGGGTGGTTCCCGCTTTAGGACCAAGACGGCCTTGCAGGGTACCTTGACGGCTGGCTACACCTCGAATGCTGAGCTTGTGGTGTCCGCCTCGACCAACACTACGACCAACCCCGCGTGGGATCTCAGCTGATCGACCCAGACTGGAGCCCCCATCTGATCGGTAACCAGATGCCACACTAGTGTTGCTCTGGCTCTTGTGCACAGACCTGCCGTGTTCAATGACAATATGTTCCGACACTGGTCGTCCATTGTTTGGATCCGGCCTGGCTTGACTGGCCCTGACAGTTTCGGTCGAGAGATCGGCATGGCTATTGTGCTTCTTGAGGGTGTTGATCCTCTGAGCGCTGCTCGCACCCGAGGAGGAGCTTGTGACCGAAGACTCGGTGAGCGTGGGGCTTTGATCGCTATCAGTCTCGGTTTCAGTGCTGCTCGTTGCAGTGTCGGTACTGTAGCAGTTCATTACAGCAACTGCAGCGCTAAGACTGTGAAGATTGTGCGGCTGCACAACGATGTCCTCTACACTGATCGGTGACATAAAGTCCTCGTCGGTATAAGCACCATGGCCAAGCACGCTAGGCTCGCCAGAAACGATGCGGACACGCCTGGCGTCCTCTTCGGCGGTCTTGGGCCTCGCGCCGCGCATCTTGTTCATGGATGACTTCTTTGGGATCATATGAGCTCGAGTGCGGCTGTGGAAACCAGATGTCGAGGTGGAGGCGGCGGAGACCCGAGAGCCTGTATCGGTGGAGTAGGCCTCAGACTCATTGCCAAAGTCGATTCCTAATCCAGACATCTTGGGCGAGTGTACCTGCTATGTTTGTGGATCCTGTGTCGTACTTTCAGGATAGCCTCAAGAGGCCGGTCGTGACTGCTGGAAGTGCTTGATGCTGAGGTGGTTTGAGGAAGAGCTTGTTGGATAGTGTGAGGATATGGTTCGTTGTGTAAAGTGATAGTGCAAAGCTGAGTGGGTGAGATACTAGATAGCAGTTGCAGATAGCGTGGAGTGAAAAGAGCGGAGTCAAGGACTACAAGGCTGATATCAGTCTTGGTGTCTCGAATGGGTCCAGGTTGCAAAAGATAAGGGCAGGAGATCTTGTCTCAGAGGAGAGAGTTCATGTCCCAGCCAAACTACCATCAGAAAGTACGCAGCTGTGGTTCGGCCAAGAGGCGACAAGGGCAGACCTGGCAGCAAGCACAGCAAAAACAAGGGGGGCAGAGTCTGTGCTCGCATGGCGTAGGGAGATGTCTCGGAAAGAACATCTATGAGCGGCAAGCTGACAGAGTCTGGTCCGGTGGGTGTGTTCGAAGAGCAGTCATTGTGCCGAGACAGCACGCAGCAAGAGGCAGCAGGCGCATTGCAGGCGGATCAAAGGCATCGTGGAAGCGAAATGAGAAATATCACGCTGATGCCGTCAAGACAGCTGCAGATCGCAGAGCGGGCGAGGTCATGAGATCGCTTGGTGACAGGAGCGCAGGTTGCAGTGAGCCGTCGACTGTCTGTCAAGATCCAGATGGACACGGGCCTGAGAGGGACACGGAAGTGGTGAAGGAAACAAAGAAAACTGGTTAGCCTAGCGAGCCTTTCGAGTCATATCATTTTTATTTTTTCAGCCAAGCGCCTTGGCCGTAATCGCAAACTCACTATTGCATCCCCTCCGTCACTTGGCCTGCTGGACGCTAAGAAGCTGCTCGACAGATCCGATATATGGATTGATATGGATGAGCAGATGACAGCCTGCAGTTCTCTTATTAAGCTACAAGCGGGTCTCGATGCTGAGACATGACAGCACTATCAAGTTCTGTTTCTGTGACTGCCGGTTGCAGTGTTGGACAGTCGCGATCGAAAACCCGGCCAGCATCGGGCGGTTCGAACTACTCGCGGTTCGAGGCTGTGTGTAAATGAAGGCCTAACAACTTGAAGATGGATGAAAAATCCCACTTGACCGGCCTGCTAAAGATAACGATCCAGTAGGAAGTCAAAGTGACGAAGGATCGGGCAAGATCGATCTAGAACATAATCGGGAAAGCAGATCTGATCATGGATCAAGCGGAGCCGATCTGACTAGAGATCGGATACAACATAGTCCCACTCGTTGTCAAACTAGGTCATGAGATAGCATACTCCCACGTTAGGTATGAGCCTCACAAATGTATATATATCAAACTGAGAACACTAGGTTCTCACCACGTTCATTAGTCAATTGAGTATATATGTTTCTGTCTTCTAGCAGCAGTGACATCGTACTCAGACTCTCCCCGATCACCAGTTATCGGGACCCAAACGTCTTCAAACTTCAACACGGCTCATGCCTTTCCTCCGCTCGCACGTCCCAACGCAATTCCAATATTGCAACAGTCTGCATTCGCTGCCACGCACCGCCACACAACGTCAACGGCACAGCACTTTTGCACTTTCCAAGACTTGGCATCCGCCAAATTTTTGGTGACCGGTAACGAGAACTTGACGTCCATCTTGGACCCCCATCTGCATCATTTCCTTATCCTTCGCCATACAGTAACATCCTACATTTCTTCTGTTCTTACACCGCGCCATCACTGACCGCCTCAAATCAACCAATTTCTCTCAGATTGGCAAGTTCGGCCATCTCGAATCTGGCTGTACATCCACTGCTGCTTCTTCTTTAACTGTCTGAACAACCGCATCTTCTCGATCAGCAGCAACTCTCGAAAGTATCACCGATGTTCATCTTCTTCTCATCAGCCAGCACCTGAATAGCTTTGGCTCAAGCCTCTCGCAGTCATCACCACTACAGCACACAGCTAGCCATCCGCCGCAGCTCAGCACCCCATGTCGGTGGATCGTGGATCACCTCAGAGACCCGGCTCAGGATCAGGTGCTGGAAGAGGCAGCGGTGCTACCAACAATCCCACTGCTGTCCAACGACACCCCTTCGCTCGAACGCCCTCAACAGAACCACCGCGCTTCCACCTACCACGAGACTCGAATCAATCTTCGTCCGCATTGCATCCGTCGTCAGGCATGGATGGCACACTAGCCGTCGACCTGAGCTCGAGATCATCCAGCGATCCGGAGCATCCTCCCCTCGATGCATCAGTCAACAGTCTGCCGCCATTGTCAGGCTCGTACGCAAGTCACAATGCCGACTTGGATGGCTCCGGTCGCCCTGCGTCTGTTTCCAAGTACTGGTCAGAGCCTTCCGGCTCTCGACCAGCATCCATGCCCTACGCTGTCGTTGACACCGAGCAGCACGACGATTTTGTAGCGGATGAGCGCTCCGGACCTCAGTCCCACTCAGCAAGACTGCACAACAAGTCGACAAGCTACGCATCTTCCACCGACGGCGACCTCACGCCCATTGCATCCTCCTCCCGCTCAACGACAGCAGCCAGCACCCGTATACCCACGCCGCTTGTCGGTGTCAATCTTACCGACCAGCAGATTGCAGATATGACCGAGTCCGACGTTTCAGAGTACGATGATAGCGTCAAGCTGCGGCGAGCCCGACGAGGCAGTGGCGCAAACCCAAGCGCAACATCCATGTTCAGCTCTATCACCAAAAGTTTTCGTGGCGAGCCCTTCTGGAACAGATCCGGCCCCAACTACGCCCCTTTGGCCGCGACTCGCTCACGCAGTCTCAAAAAGTCCAAATGGAACCGCAATTCTAAGACAGACAAGATGCTCTTCTCCTCTTCAACTTCTGGCTTGTCCAAGGATCGCAGCCGCAATCGCAGACCTGGCTCAATATGGACACATCCGTTGCGTATGTTTGCTTCCTTCTTCAGCAAGATCTTTCGAACTGTCTTTGGCCCAATTCATCCGGTCACCATCGTTCTGGCACTGGTTCTCATTGCCAGCTTTGTGGCATCCGTGACCAAGCTCATCATCTACATCTTGAATCCGGACAAGGAGCCCTTGCCGTGGCGCACCTATTGTCAGAAACAGCCATCCTTCCCGCACGCCTATGCGGACGCCCTTGCACCCGTGGACGTCTTCGTCGGCGTCTTCAGCATTGACAGCGCTTACGAGCGTCGACATCTCATTCGGAGCACCTATGCGACGCACACTTTGCCCGTCGACCCAAACACAGGCACACCCACTAGCAATGTCCAGGTCAAGTTCATCATCGGCAAGCCGCGGCAGGCCCATGCGAGACGAGTCGCTCTCGAGATGGAGACCTTCAACGATCTCGTGGTGCTCGATATGGATGAGAACATGAACAGAGGCAAGACGCATGCCTTCTTCCGGTGGGCAGCAGAGAACGCAACGGTACCTTTCCTGCGAGCGGTCGAGGACGATCAGCAGCAGGCGGGTAGTGCCTCCCTGGGACAGCGAGGGTTGCATGGAAATGGGCATGGTCAAACGCGGGAAGTTCTCGGTGGATCTTCTGACCAGGCTCAACGCTATCAGGTACTGTGGAAGAAGGCCGACTATGTGGTCAAAGCCGATGACGATGCCTATCTCGTTCTCAAAGAGCTCGAGCGACATCTTCGTGTGGCGCCACGCCAAATGACCTATTGGGGCTACCTGATCCGCAACTGGTTCATGGGTGGCGAGTGTTATGCGCTATCCAATGACTTGGTGCAGTACGTGGCGCACTCGGAGAATGTCCTACACTATGTCAAGGGCAAGGAAGACAAGAAGGTGGCGCAATGGATCAACTTGCATCCGAACCGATCCGACATTCACTGGGTCTCGGAGCATTGCTGGATTTACGATCATCCGAAGGCAGGCACGGCGTACTCGCATGGATTCTTGTTCCCTGACTACGTCGAGAAGATCAAGCTCGAAGGTCGACGTGGACTGACGGACCAAGAGATCGCACGTCGTGGTGGCGAGCATCGGGCCAAGTCATACTCGACTGTCTCACGCTGGCATTCTCCCTATGTCGAGCCACGAAATGATCTCACCATCGAAGAGGAAGTCGAGGCATTGGTGGAAGGTGGAGGACGATGGGCAGGTACATGGGTTCGAGGTGAAGAGGGCAATGTCACACAGATCTGGGTGGCATGGCAGCAGATTGTCTTTGAAGCAAATGACGAGCGTCTCAGACTGGCGACCCTTGACAATTTCGGAGCGCATCCTACACTGGCAGAAGAAGTTGGCGTCGACCCTGCTTCTGGTCTCACCGTCCGACACATCAACGCCGTGAAACCCAAGCCACTTGACCCTCTTGCCAATATTGACGGCGAGCTGCAACAGACCGAAAAGCGAAAACGCGATATACCCTTCCTAGCGCATCTTCCATCCGTGCCTGGCTTCGACTTTGGCGCTGGTGGTGTATCACGCGCTGCAGCCGAAGGACGCAAACGATCATTCGCCAACGCGGCCATGCAGCCACGCATGATACCCCTGCCTACCCACAAGGATGGCAATGGCGAAGCGGAAGAGCTGCATCGTCGAAGATACCTCGGACGACGCTTCGGTGGAACAGTCGTGGTGCATTACCTCAAGAAGAGCGAGTGGTTCTACGAGACAGCGTTGGCGTTCTCTGGTCGTGGACGATTCTGGCCGGATGGCGCTGGTGGAACGGGTAGCGAGTGGAGAATGTATGGCAGTCCATTGGTGCAGCACGAGGATGGGTACATTAGTGGCGGAAGGAGTCAGCCGAGACCAGACATGGAGATGGCGTACATGCAGCAGGCTAGAATCCAGGCGCAAGCAAATGCTGCTCAGGCTCAGGCGCTGACAGCAAGGATGGGCAGCTTTACCAAGCCCAAGGCTGGCAACGCTGGTCCACCCGTGTCACCGCTGTCTCCTCCTGAGCAACAGCAGCAGCAACAGCAGCAGCCGCCGCCGCCACAACAATAGCAGTAGCAAGCACGATAATGTGAAAAAAGTCTCGTCTGACCATCTTTTGCAATGCATCAAGTATACTGGTATTGTTCGCCATGCTGTGAACTCATGACACTTGAACGGATACGGAGTAAGTGCTGCTTTGGCACCGTCTCAACATTGCTTTGGCTGACACTGACGTGTGTTGCTGTCGTATTCTGCTTCCCGTGTGACGTCTCTGGATCTCGCTTCTGTCTGAGCCAAAGCCATACTCTACGCCTATATGTGTCCTGTATCGTCATGAGAAGCAGCTGTTTGGTTTCCGGTGTGACTTGGCTGCGTCACCTCTTCGTCGCGTGACTGCTTTACGCGCCGACGCGAAGAAAAGTCAAGGAACAAAGTGTCACTTTTCTCGCGCTAATTTTTCGAACTGCGTCGTTGCAGCGTGCGGTTGACAAGAGGAGAGGTGGCGTGGAGGCGTGAGACTGACTGACAATTCACAGCTGAACCGAAGCTGCAAACTGAGCAGCAAGACCGAACAAACTGAGCTTTGATCTTGCACTCTATCTCACTCTTGCCCACCAACACCTCATCATCATCATCATCAACTCCTTCTGATCGCCACCTCTCAAGTCAAGACACCTCCCTGCGACTTGTGGCCGCGCCACGGCCTTGCTGCTCACCGTCTTGAGCTCCACACGCATTTACCGACCGACACCGCTGGAAGGCGGCCATCTTACGTCCCATATCGCCTTCGCCTTCGCTCAAGTCGAGCTTCCCTCTAGCTTAGATCGGCAGCCCTTGGTCGCTCATCATCGCCTGCGATGCGTAGAAGCATCATCCTTGCAGCGCTCGGCAACTCGCCCTCACCAACACCAGGTGACGGTAAAGATGCAACGACACCACTGAAAGCCAAGGGCTCGCCCTACTCACGCCCCTCACCATTGGCAGACGTCTCTCGCAATGCCAACGCTGCTGGTTTTGGCCCACTGTTGGGACGCAAGCCGTTCAAGCCACCCTCCTTTGCCAACCAGCGCGAGAAAGACAACCCAGAAGGCGGAAGGAAACGAAAGAAGGTCGACTACCGCGGCATGGACTCGGGTGCTGCTGACGATGGTGAAGCTGGTGCAGGCTCAGACTCTGACGACCATGGTGTTGCTAAAGGTGCGAAAGCGGGCGCCAAGAAGAAGGGCAAAGCAGCCATGAAGACGCTGGAAGGAGTCTACAAGGGCATCGATGCATCAGGCGTCTCGCTCAATGTCGACCGTCGCAAGTGGCAGGTTTTCGAAATCAAGCCAGATGCCATCAAGAAGGGCTTTTCCTTACCCGCGATGACCAACAAGCAAGGTCAAGTGGTAGAGACCAGGCTTTCCCACGCAGCGCTAGGCACACGGAGGAAGATCGATATTCCACCGCGTCCATTATATGATCCGATGGGCGAGCACGCCATCGTGCTCTTCGATCCCACTGTTGATGACCGCGAAGCAGAGCGCAGGAAAGCAGAGATTCGGCAAGAGCAGGCAGCCGTAGAAGAGAAGATCGAGGCAGGCGCAGAGATTCCTACGCCACACAAGAGTCTTGCCGAGATCCTCGGTCTCAACAAGGCCAAGTCGAAAGAAGTAGAGAAAGTACCTGTCGTCATCGATCCTCGTCTTGGCAAGGTACTTCGTCCCCATCAGGTCGAAGGTGTCAAGTTCTTGTATCGATGCACCACCGGTCTCATTGTCGAGAACGCATACGGATGTATCATGGCGGATGAGATGGGCCTCGGCAAGACTCTGCAATGTATCACACTCATGTGGACGCTACTCAAGCAGTCTCCTATCGCAGGCAAGTCGACCATCGACAAGTGTATCATCGTCTGTCCCTCGTCGTTGGTGCGCAACTGGGCCAACGAGCTGATCAAGTGGCTTGGCGCTGCTGCTCCTGGCAACCTTGCTCTGGACGGCAAGCTCAGCAAGGACGAAATGATCGAGGCTACTCGTCGTTGGTGCAATGCCTCGGGCCGTGCCATCACACAGCCGGTCATGATTGTGTCCTACGAGACGCTTCGCAACCTGCAAGAAGAACTAGGCAACACCGAAGTTGGTCTCCTTCTCTGTGATGAGGGTCATCGACTCAAGAATGCGGATTCGCTCACATTCCAGGCACTCACACAGATCAAGGTCCGCCGACGTGTCATTCTCTCTGGTACACCGATTCAGAACGATCTGTCCGAGTACTTTGCATTGCTCAACTTTGCCAACCCCGAGCTGCTCGGCAGCCGCATTGACTTCCGTAAGAACTTTGAGATTGCCATTCTCAAGGGTCGCGATTCCGAGGCGACCGAAAAGCAGCAGCAGGAGGCCAACGAGAAGCTCGCTCAACTCTCTGCACTGGTCAGCCGTTTCATCATCCGACGTACCAACGATCTGCTCTCCAAGTACTTGCCAGTCAAGTATGAGCATGTGGTGTTCTGTAAGATGGCGCCCTTCCAGCTCGACTTGTACCGACTCTTCATTCGATCTCCCGAGATCAAGAAGCTGCTGCGCGGTACGGGAAGTCAGCCGCTCAAAGCTATTGGCATCCTCAAAAAGCTATGCAATCATCCAGACTTGCTGGATCTACCCAGTGACCTGGACGGAAGCGAACAGTACTTCCCCGAAGGCTACACACCCCGAGACAGACGTCATGTCAACCCAGAGCTGTCTGGTAAGATGATGGTGCTGCAGCGGTTCTTGGAAACGATCCGAGCTACGACGAACGATAAGATTGTGCTCATCTCCAACTACACACAGACGCTTGATGTGTTCGAGCGCATGTGCCAAGCCAATCGATGGGGCATGTTCCGTCTGGATGGTACCATGACGATCAACAAACGACAGAAGCTGGTCGACCGCTTCAATGATCCGGAAGGCAAGGAGTTCATCTTTTTGCTCTCTTCGAAAGCAGGTGGATGTGGTCTCAACCTGATCGGTGCCAACCGTCTGGTGCTGTTCGACCCGGATTGGAACCCTGCTTCGGATCAACAGGCGTTGGCACGAGTATGGCGAGACGGACAGAAGAAGTCGTGCTTTGTCTATCGCTTCATCGCCACAGGCTCGATCGAGGAGAAGATCTTGCAACGACAGTCGCACAAGCAGTCGCTCTCATCGTGCGTCGTCGACGAGGCACAAGATGCTGCGCGCCATTTCTCAGGTGAAGACTTGAGGGCATTGTTCACCTTCAAAGAAGAGACGGTTTGCGACACGCACGATACATACAAGTGCAAGCGGTGCAAGAACGGCAGGCAGTTTATCAAGGCCCCTGCGCTGCTGTACGGTGATACGAGCACTTGGAACCATTATGGCAAAAACGAGATGCACAATCTGCATGATGACTTGCTTAGGGCAGAACAAGCATATGACGATGTCAGCTTTGTTTTTCAGTACTGCAGTCATTAGTGTGCGCCTCTTCTCCCGGTCTATGTCTCCTTTACTCGACTTTAGCGTGTCTTGTCTCAGCATCTGTTGTTCTTTCTGCAATTGTCTATACCCCTGACCTTGTAATCTCATCTTTGAGAGCTGTCCGTCTGTCTCTCCCGCGTGTCTTGAGGTTGGAACAGTCGATTTCGTGAGATTAGTGAGAACCGCCAATCCACTCTGCCTCCAAAGTGCGAAGAAGAGGTCGGTCGCAACAAGGGCAATGCCTGACAAGCGGAGCGATAATGATGCCATACCATTGATTGAGAGGCGAGATAGTAATGTTACAATGAGAGGTAGAGAGATGCTTGAAGAAGATGCTTGAAATGATTCGATCCAGTATGATTGCTTTTCGACCGGTTTAGTAACCGACGGGATTCTCCCTGATCGTCTTTCTAGTCCATTTGGGAACCTTGTGGACGGACTTTCTGAACCCTCGATCGTGTTTGCTGAATGTTGTGTATTTGTCCTTTGCAGCCATTTGGGATTCTGTTGGCAATGCTAGTGCTCTTTCCAATGCTCCACATTGGATCTGTGATTGTTGGAGGGTGGAGATCACGTCGTCTACTGCACGAAGACGCATACGGACTCGGTTTTTGCGGGTTGAAGAGAGACGCCATGGATTCTTCCACAGGAGACCACCCATTGATGGCAGGGTGGGACGGAAGGCTCCGAACATGATTGACGGTGAAGAGTTGTGATGTGGGAATCGGCGGTGCCAAGGAGAGTACGGTAGATCCTGATGTGATGTGAGCGGCGTAGAGCTGCGATGTGCAATTGTGCAAATGCAGGTTGGCCAAGGATAGAGGTAGTGATGGTGTCGATAGTGACGATAATGAAGGAGAGGGTGAGTATTGGAAGATCCAAAATTTCCCGAAAGAGCGAGAGCGGAGCCGGATTTTCGGACTTTTGATCGATGTTAGAGTCGGTCCGAGGTGATCGGGCAGCCGATCGAGCAAGATGAGAGGACGCGTCCTTCCGTGCGTGTAGTACATACAGTGCCAAGCTTAGACAAGCAATTCTGATGAAGGCTCCACGTGTCGAGCCCGATCCTTGCTTTCATCCTATGCCTTCTTGCTTCCTTCGAGTCTTGTCTCAAACAGGAGCTCAGTACAGCAAGACAGTAGATGGCTTCTACTACGAGGATCGAAGGAAGCGAAGGCGAGATGGAGGCTTGAATGACATCGATGGAGGATGGTCTTGTCAACGCATCGACTACAATAGCAACCCCGGCAACTCAAAGCGCATCGGTCAATTTGTTTGCCTCTGAACACGACGACAGAGAGAGTGACACAAGAGCACGGCAGAGCAGCTTCCAGCCGCGTTGCCAATTCCGTCCTGACGTGTCATGCCAAGGTTCTTCGCCTTGGTGTGCACGCAGTGAGCTGCTGAAGAGATGGGACGACTAAGCAGCCAGGAAGGCGGAAGAAGGAGAGAAAAAGATGCGTTCAAAGTGACACGTAGGCATCTTCGCTCTTCTTCTACAGTAAAACGACAAGCAGAGCCGAGTTTCCTTTTTGGCTACAGCACAAGTCTTCCGCCGCCTCGAAACCAAAGTGTCCGTGCGCCCTTAGGTTGGCTCTGCTGCATTCGACACCGAAACTTTGTCTTCATCTCCGCCTTGCTTTACCTCTCTCACCACCTCGTCACCCTCGCGCTATATACATTCGCTTCGATTCGATCACTTGTCTTTCAGAAGTGACTGGCGCGACATCAAGATTCAAACGTAGATTTCTCGACGCTCGCATCTAGTTATAGTCTGCGCAACATGGACGCAGCTTGGACAAAGAGCGTTCACGAGGCGCTCACTCTTTTGAGAGTTGACCCTTCCAAAGGTCTTTCCGAAGAAGAGGTCGAGAAGCGCCGTGAACAGTACGGCACCAACACACTTCCCGAACAGCCACCTACACCTTTGTGGGAGCTCATTCTCGAACAGTTCAAGGATCAACTCGTGCTGATTTTGCTCGCTTCGGCCGTCATCTCGTTCGTTCTCGCCTTGCTTGAAGAGGACACGACTCTCGGTGCTGCTCTGATTGAGCCTGGTGTCATCTTCCTCATTCTCATCGCCAATGCTACCGTCGGCGTAGTACAGGAGCGTAATGCAGACAAGGCCATCGATGCCTTGAAGGAGTACAGCCCCGACACTGCCAACGTCATTCGCCAAGGCGCCACCGAAAAGGTTCGATCTGAAGATCTTGTTCCCGGTGATATCCTCATCTTGACTGTCGGTGACAAGATCCCTGCCGACTGCCGTCTTATTGCTATCAACTCCTCCTCCTTCCGTGTCGATCAGGCTATCTTGACCGGAGAGTCCATTTCGGTCAACAAGTCCCTCAATCCCGTTTCCGACGTCGACGCAGTCAAGCAGGACCAGACCAACATTGTCTTCTCCGGCACCACTGTCGCCAACGGTACTGCCATTGCCGTTGTTGCACAGACCGGTACTCGCACTGCTATCGGTGACATCCATGCAGAGATCTCCAAGGATGACGATGACAAAACTCCACTCAAGCAGAAGCTCGACGACTTTGGTGAGCTTCTTGCCAAAGTCATCACTGTCATTTGCATTCTTGTGTGGATCGTCAACTTCCGTCACTTCAATGACCCTTCGCACCACGGATGGGTTCGAGGTGCTATGTACTACTTCAAGATCGCTGTTGCTCTTGCCGTTGCTGCTATTCCAGAAGGTCTCGCTGCTGTCATCACCGCCTGCCTTGCTTTGGGAACCAAGAAGATGGCCAAGAAGAACGCCATTGTCCGCCACTTGCCTTCCGTAGAGACTCTCGGTTCAACCAACGTCATTTGCTCCGACAAGACCGGCACTCTCACCACCAACCAGATGAGCGTTACCCACTTTTCAGTCTTCTCTCCTCTAGGTTCCATCACCGACTACACCGTTTCGGGAAGCACTTTTGCTCCTACCGGCGAAATTACCGACTCGCTCGGCAAGAAGCTCGAAAGCTTGAACCAGCCCCGAACTCCCTTCCACGCTCTGGCCGAAGTCTGCTCCATCTGCAACGACTCTTTCGTCCAACTCGACGAGCACGACAACTACCACATTGTCGGACAACCCACCGAAGCAGCCCTCAAAGTTCTCGTTGAGAAGCTCGGTCACCACGATGCATCCGTCAACGCTACCGTTTCCAGTCTCGATGCCGCCCAACGATGCAGTGCCATCTCGAACGAGTATGGCAAAGCCAACCCCCGCTTGCTTACTTTTGAATTCAGCCGCGACCGTAAGAGCATGTCTACCTTGATCCAACGATCTTCTGCTACTGGATGCTTGCTCGTCAAAGGTGCACCCGAGAGTGTCGTCGAGCGATGCACAACTGTTCAACTGGGCAAGAACGTTTCCCCTCTCGACTCAGCCTTGCGTGCACAGATTGGAGATAAGGTGCTCGAATACGGTCGTTTGGGACTCCGAGCACTCGCCATCGCAGTGAAAGAAGATGTCCCGCTGGACGTTGAATCCTACCGCAGCAGTTCTCCTTCCGAATACGCACAGTTCGAACAACGAATGACACTCATCGGTCTCGTTGGTATGCTGGACCCCCCACGTCCTGAAGTTCGCAACGCTATCGCTCGTTGCCGTCAAGCAGGTATCCGCGTTATCGTTATTACAGGTGACAACAAGAACACCGCCGAGACGATCTGTCGTCAGATCGGCGTGTTTGGAGAGAATGAGGATCTCGAAGGTAAATCGTACACAGGTCGCGAGTTTGACGCTCTCACTTCCCAAGCTGAGAAGCTGGAGGCAGTGTCGAACTCGAATTTGTTCTCGCGAGTGGAACCTTCTCACAAATCTCAATTGGTTGATCTGTTGCAGTCGCAAGGATTGGTGGTTGCGATGACGGGTGATGGTGTTAATGATGCACCTGCATTGAAGAAGGCTGATATTGGCATTGCTATGGGATCGGGAACTGATGTTGCCAAGTTGGCTGCGGATATGGTTTTGGCTGATGACAACTTTGCCACCATTGAAGCGGCAGTGCAAGAGGGAAGGAGTATTTTCAACAATATGCAAAGTTTCATCCGTTACCTTATCAGCAGTAACATCGGAGAGGTGGTCAGCATCTTCCTCACTGTTCTCCTCGGGTTACCGGAAGCGCTGATCCCGGTGCAACTGCTTTGGGTCAACTTGGTCACCGATGGTCTCCCAGCTACCGCTCTCGGCTTCAACCCACCCTCCAGCACCATCATGCGAGAAAAACCACGTTCTCGCAAGGACCCTTTGATCTCAGGATGGATTTTCACCCGCTACCTTGTCGTAGGAGCATTCGTGGGAGCGGCTACCATCTTCGGTTACGCTTGGTGGTTCCTTTTCTCCTCCACCGGTCCTCAGATTACCTACGCTCAACTCTCGCATTTCCACCAATGCGCCTTACCCTCCTCTCAACTCCCTGGGGCGCTGTTCCACGGAGTAGATTGCTCTATCTTTAGTGCTTTCCGTCAACCATCTACGATCGCGTTGAGTGTTTTGGTAGTCGTGGAGATGTTTAACGCCTTAAACGCAATCAGCGAGACGGATTCTTTGCTTACTTTCGGTCCTTGGAAGAACCCACTCTTGATCGGCGCTATCGCGTTGAGTCTGGCTTTGCATTGGACGATCTGTACTGTGCCTTTCTTGCAAGATTGGTTCCAAGTTACAAGGCTGACACGGGAAGAAGTTAAGGCGGTGATTTGGATTAGTGCTCCAGTGGTGTTGATTGAGGAAGTTTGTAAGTTGGTTACCAGGGTGTTCTTCCTTAATAAGGCAGCGACGGGGGAGAAAGTCAATGGCGAGAAGAAGGGTCTTTAACCCTCTCGTCTTAAGAGAAGTGGGATGGATGATCGAAAGAAAGATACACACACGCATTAGATGGAGTTTCTCATCTGATATAGAAGTAGATTCCAATGCTGATTGTAGTGACAAGACCAAGTGATCAACATGATTGCCATGTTTAGTGAGTCTGATGGTGTGATACAGCTGAGTGTTGTGCGAGTCGGGCTGAGTGTTGTGCGAGTCGGGCTGAGTACGTGAGTGGGTGAGTAGATGCGCGAAGAGCAACTGCGAATATGCTGCCTTTGAAAGCGTCTCGTGAATCTGGTGGAAGATTACAGTTGGACCTATATCAAGCGATTAGCAGAGATGCTATGTTGAATCGACGAGGATGTCTTGGTACGCCCCGATGCGGATGTGTCGAATGCTGTTTGCTGCGGGGTTGATTGCGCAGGGAAGCATGACGTCCCCACTGTGATTAAAGACTATCGCGATGATAAGGTTTTCAAGGCATGCTTCATGCTGTGGTTCCAGCCCAGATAGCAGACGGGAAGTTAAATGCGCTCTCTATCCTTGCAACGTGACTTTGAGCCGAGCCTGCGGATGCACTCTGCCTTACTGCGGCATTTTGGACGAAGCGATTTGACTTTCCGCTACTGCAATCGTCCGAGTCCATCTCTTTTCACCTGGCCTTAGCCCAGGCGCAACCACCGCTTTTCCGAGCCTTCAAGCCATACTGCACCAACACCCACCCTCGCTCGGCCAATCAACAACCCTGCACTTTCCAAGCAACCAATTCCTTCGGATCAGTCAATTTACTCTCCAACTCATGACATCCCTGACAAAACTTGCCTTGATCTCCTTCACACTGCCATATCTGTCTACCCTTTACTTGGCTGATAGTATCTGCAAAACGACAAGATACACCGTCGATTTGAGGAAAAGGGACGCGTGAGAGCCAACATACTGCGTTGGATCCGCCGACGCCATCCGAGTGGAAGTATTGGTAGGGTTCGTGGGCTATTGTTGCTGGATCTACGCCGATTGCGAGTGCTGGGGTTGGGGTGAAGGTAAGAAGTAGGGTGGTTAGGAGGAGGAGGAAGGGGAGGAGGAGGGGTGATGTTGATAGTGGTGTCATTGTGCGGTGGTGGTGTTGGATGTGATGGTGGATGTGGAGTGAGCGGGAGAAGGAAGAGCGTAGAGAGCGTGCAGGGTTTGGAGTCGATGCTGTACGTCAGCAAAGCCGAATGTTGGATGTGGAAGCCGATCGTTGAGTGAGTGTTCGAGGGTTCGGCTCCGGATCGAGCGCCGTGATAGCTTTGCGCTGCGTCGCTGTCGGGACCGGCCTGAAAGAATACCTGACTAGGCCTAGAGTTTTGCAAATGGTCGTTGCTTGTGGGTATAGGTATGCGTATCAACTCGAGGAAAGCGATGGTGTTGGTCTGACGTGTGGCGGAGCAGGAGGTCCAAGTAACAAGCTCAAACTCATAATGCACGTCAACAGCCAACACTCACTCCGACTTCCGGGCCACAAACCCTTGCCCTTGCATATATATATGTATATATATATATATATATATACATATTCAGGCACGAACCGAAATTTTAACTTTTTAAAGCAGGATGTTAGAGCTTAGTTTCACACAGGGGGTTAACAGCTGGTGAAAATTTGGATGAGTGAGCATTAACGTCACTGCTCCTGTAAGGTGGCGAGCTGTCAAACTAGGCGCCGCTCCTCTCTCACCCTAGGAAAGATGTGACAAAGAACGTGACTGCTTCTCTTGCGCTTTGTGTCTGTGCGCGTTGCTGGCAAGAGAAGTATAAGTACTTTTCAGTACACCGCTACAGCGTGTATGTCTACCTCGACTATAACCGCAGCATCAACCTCAACCACAAAAGATCACCGAACAATATGCTGTCTTCACTCCGAACAATCGTCTCGCGCCGCACACCTGTGCTCATGCTCACCGGCCGACCACTCTCCACAAGCTCTTCGTTCAAGTCAGCAGTCAAGCCAGGCTCTGAAAGTGAAGCAACCACTCCCGGATCCGGATCTGTAAGTTGTCCCTTGACTCCCACCTGCATATCCCCGCCCCTTACTAATCCGCTCATCTTTCTCCTCAATCACCTTTGTTGTAGACTGAGGACATCGCAAACACAGAAAGTGCATACGACGGAAACAAACCCAACCCTGACACTTCCGCTTCCGCCATCGAAAACGAAACAGATGCTAACTTCTCTTCGTCAAGTGCCAACAAAGAGACTTCCGAAATGGCGACGAAGCAGCAACATCAAAATGGTAGCAGACCGAGCAAGCAGCAGCAGAGCACACCTGATAGGAGCGATTTCGGTGCTACCGAGGCCAGGAAACAAGGCGGTAGGGGTGCGTCGAATCAGTAGATACACGATTGCAGGTAGAAATGCAATGATTCACATCGCAAGAACACGTCGAAAAGGTTAGTGTGTGGTGCTGGTTCATGTGTCTGACTGAAGACACGGCGTCTTCAGTCAGGTTGTGTGTGCTCTTGAAAGAGAGAGGCAGTGTTCGCAGCCAGTCTGTCGATACGCTTCTCACTGTGTGGTCGGCGGAGAGTTTCGGAGACATTCTCAACCGAGTCTGCGACCAGGACCCTGACAAGATGGAGAACCTACCACTTCTGAGTAGTGCAAGATCTTCACTCGTATTCAACGGTATCTCACTCAAAGGATCTCTCTCGCAAAGATAAATGTAAAGGATAGACTGTTTTTATCATGCGGGAAACAGATGCGAATACAACCACAGTAGAAAGCAAAACGTGAAAATGGATGCGGAAGGACTAAGGGCGCCTGCCCGACGTTGGATTTTAGAGGGAGAGAGCAACTCTGATGTATAAAAACAGTTGGGAACAAAAAAAGACCATACAGAGAAGTGATTGAGGAGGGAGGGAAAGATATCCTACGTGCCCAACTGCATCCGGGTTTTGAGAACAAGACATTTGAAATTGAAGTTGGAGACCAGTGACAAAACCTTTCGGTGGGAGAAATGAGTGTGACTAAACGTCTCTTATTTTGTTGGTTCGTTTGTCGTTAACACTGCTGCCGTTGCTGCTGGTGAATCACGGTCGTCGAAGGGCTGCTAGAATCCAGTCGGCTGTTGAAACAATCACCCTTTGTGCTGTCGCTGGCAAGCAAGGGAGAGGTTTGTTGACGACAATTTTACTGGCGGGGAGCACCACGACCGACACCGGCGAAACGAGGACGGTACTCGCCCGAGGGAGCACCATCCTTCTTGTCACCAGCGGGGGCACCACCGTCACGGCGGCGGTACTCGCGGTCACCGCCCTCACGGTCACCACGGGGAGCGCGGTAAGCACCCTCACGGCCATCAACGGGGGCACGAGCAGGGCGAGCAGGGCGCTTGTGGGTAGCGGGCACAATCTCGGCAGGGAGGTGGAGGTACTCGCGGAGGTACTCAACACCCTCGTCGGTGAGAGTGTAGAAGTACCACTGCCACGAGAACTGGGTGTGGACATAACCACGCGAGGTGAGCGACTGGAGAGCCTTGACAACCTCAAGGTTGGGGATCTCGAGCTCAGGGTGCTGAACGTGGAAGTTTTTGGGGGCGACCATAACACCCTCCTTGAAGAGCGAGGCGTAGATGTTCTTGCGGTTCTCCTTGCTGATGATCATTTTGGCA
Organism: Ustilago hordei; assembly: GCF_900519145.1. Lineage (NCBI taxonomy): Eukaryota > Fungi > Basidiomycota > Ustilaginomycetes > Ustilaginales > Ustilaginaceae > Ustilago > Ustilago hordei. The sequence continues at coordinate 227,208 of NW_024545279.1, read as the reverse complement.
GGTTTACTACGAGTAACAAATGGGAAAGATGGTGGAGTGAGGGGGGAAGGGTTAGTTTATGTTGTTCGATCAATGGGAAGTGATGGGAGGGCAAGGCAAATGATCGGTTGAAGCAGCACTCGCGTGTCGGACCAGCGACGACACCCCTTGCACAATTGTAAGCTATACTGCTCGTCGTTGCATGTGTTTCATATCTGCCTGCTGGTTTACGTCTAAGGGGTGGTCCTGCCACTACTAGGCCATTCTGCTGCATCCACCATGTATTCAAAGCCTACAGACGGTCACGTCCAACTCTGCGTCGCTTGTACGAGCATCGATTCCAGCCAAGAGTTGTGCACCAACCGGCTGCCCTTCGTATACGGCTAAGTCATCAATTGCCATGGTGGACTGAATGTGCAGACAAGTCGGCATGTTCACCTACTGCTTGCTTCTGCTCTCTGACGCCGATGCTGATCTCGATGCTGATTGCTGGTGCGCTGCTGGTATTCGGCCGTCGTCGCTGTTGCTTCCAATGCTTTCGATGCTCTCTATGGTGCCAAGGAGTTTGAGTCGATCATGCTGACACTTACGTTCTTGATGATTGAGATATGAGTCCTTGGAAGAAGAGGGTAAGAGAGGTGACGATGACGATGACGATCTCACTACTTTGGCTCAACCGTCTGCCGCTCGCAGGTCTCCAGGCCTTGCTGTTCTTCGCAAAAGGTGATGAAGACCAGACCAGATCAGATCGGGCAGCTGAAGCTCAACATGCGCTTTCTCCCACTGTTTCTCTGCACTTTTGCCTGTCGAATTGCACGTGTAGAATACTAAAACAAAAGTTCCCACGCTTGTCGATCGGGCTGGCACAAAGGCAGCAGAAAACAAGTTCAAGAATTGTCACTCATTTACGCGTTCGATAGGTTAAGGCAGTTAGGTCAAGGCAAAACTCACCCAATGAATACAACGCCTAGCCTTTTGAATTCGGATGGGCCTTGATTTTTGTAGGGATTGTATTGCTGTGTGTGCGATATCGCCTTGAAATCTGGAGAGCCGTTTCTTGGCCAAATTTGCGCGTCCAAGTGGCCAAGGCACAAGGAGAGTCAACGTTGTCAGACAAGTCAGAGAGTGAGGTCGTGGCCTTGGGAAATTTTGGGGCAGCAGAGCGGCAGAACGAGTGGTTGGCTGGCTGACTGGCTGGCTGAGCACAAATCTGGCCAACTCAGCGCCGACACTATGGAAAGCAGCTTCGAGATCACTCCTCCTTCTGCCCTCCATATCGTCAAGGTTACTCATACACGTAAGCACCTACACCAACTATTCGGCACATCGCAAGCGCATTGGTCTGTTCGACACGTCTTCAGAAGTCGACATCCAGTACGCTTTTTGGATCGACATTGACAGCCGCAGCATCGACAAAGACCGACAAAAGACGCTTCCTTCGGTATATTGAAGGAGCATCACCCCTGGACCCTCAGCATTAGCTTCAATAGATAGTGCATCTCTTTTTGTCGCTTCGCTGGAAGTATCAGAGTGATTGGCGCAACTTCAAACTGCTGTCAGTCTCGCACGTAGTACTTGCCAGAGTCACAACTTGCTCGAAGTGCACACCTAGGAAGATCACGACCTCAACTCGAGATATTCACATACTTGCACAGCAACGAATGTCCAACGCAAATCGAACATTTAACGGTCAAATATCAGCCAAATCACTGCCCATCCAACTGCTGCTATTGCAAATTTTACCTCGACTCAGCTCAGCTCAGACCAACCCAACCCAGCCAAGTCACAACAGACCATAGCGCGCGATTTTGCCTAGACCTCTTTGCATCAGATCATCATCTGATTCTTTGTGATTTCATTATCTCGCCGCTGCCGCCACTAAACAGACCCTCGATAACACATAATCCAACATGGGTAAGGTTCACGGATCCCTCGCACGTGCCGGTAAGGTCAAGTCGCAGACCCCCAAGGTCGAGAAGCAAGAGAAGGCCAAGCAGCCCAAGGGCCGTGCCAAGAAGCGTCTCTTGTACACCCGACGGTAAGTTATCATTACTCGTTGCAGTCGACAAGTGACATCGGAAACAGCAACATTGTTATCAGTAAGGATGGTTTGACCTCACCCAAGGCAAGAATGGCAAGGATGGACGTTGAAAAGTTTGGCCGACATACATCGCGACACAGACACATGGATGATGGAATCAACCGGATTACAGAGCAGTCTGCGTGCAGAGCGTTGAAGCCCATGCTGTACAGCAGATAAGGCGCTACCTGATTTGGATCTCTTTTCGACTTTGAACCTCAGTGACGCGAAGGACGAAGCAGGATCAAGCAGCGCAGGGACGACGAGGAGATCGACTTTGGCAGTCAACGCCACCCAGCGAAGCTCTCCACTTGGCCGGCATAAACCGACATGGAAGGTTAGATGACCGTAGAACGGGGAAAGGATGGATCAGCAAGGCCAAACATGCAGAATCATGTCATCGCTCGTGTTTTCTGTTACGATTGGACATGATGGACTGTTGCTCTTTCGATCTTGCTTCGAGACACATTCCAAAGCCTCTTTCGATTTTCATCATACTGAACATTTTCACCTTCGCTCATCCTGCAATTCCTGCCATCAACAGATTCGTCAACGCTGTTGCCGGTCCCGGTGGCAAGCGCCGCATGAACCCTAACGGCGAGAACAAGGCCTAAACACGTACTTTCCTACACAGCATACAACCAGGTTCCCATTTCTATCATGCAATACCTTTTTCTCTAGGATCGTCGTTGTTTCGTCTCCTTCTCTCATAAGCCAATGAAAAGGGTCTCACCTCGTGCCCAACCTCACAAACACACAATCGCATTTCTGGTCTGGTTCATCTTCCGACCAATACGCACGTTTTGTTGTATCATCATCAATACACACACTTTGTCTTTCTCTGCACACATGCAAGAGATTTGAAAACTCTCCATTCTCACTGGCCGTATGCACAGCCACGGTTTGACGATCAGATCTGTCGTCGACGTGGAGATGACACCAACTTGTCCGAACAACATATGAATCACTGAGGTGATCCTCATTGCTGAGCGTGAGATGTGCGTCTACCCCAGGACTCGCTGTGAGGAAATTGCTAATTCTTTTAGACCTCATTATGCTGCGTATAGGTATGTGTGGCTTATGATGCCGCTTCAGGTTCGTTCTGCTTCTGTTGCTGTTCCTGCGGTGATTGCGTCTCCTTCCCCGCAGCTCCTAATGTAGTTGGCACCTGTGCGGCGCGCAGCTTCTCGAACCTGGCCAGAAGGTCGTCGGCTTCCTTATCACTTCTTCCCTTCTCCTTCTCCTTCTCCTTCTCCCTCTCTTGCTCTCTTCCCTCCCTCTCTCTTTCGCTCTGTGCCAATCTGTCTGTCCTCTCCCTTTCTGCCTCAGCCAGCCTCCTTGTCCGTTCCACCTCTTCCTGTCTCCTCTCCTCTTCTCTCTCCGCAAGCCTCTTCGTCCTCTCCACCTGATCCTGTCTCTTCTGTTCCTCCCTCCGCTTCTCATCAACCAACCCCTCCAACTCCCTCTCCAACTCTTCCTCGTCCACCATCTCCTCTCCCACCCCTGTCCCACTTCCACGCAAGGCATCATCGACCTCCCTCTGACTCGCCAAACTCTCCTCCAACCCCTCCATAACCCTCTCCACATTCTCCACCTTCATCTCTTCCCTACCCAACACTTGCCTCAATACCTCGTCACTTGCCTTGTACGCCCTCAGAACCTCTACGTCGCTCTTCGCTTGTTCTATTTTGAGCACCACATTAGTGAGTGTTTCTCGGGTAACCATTCTCTTCGCCAACACTTCGTCTAAAGCTTTGCGAGACCGCAGGTATGAGGCGGCCTGCGATTTTTGGTTGTTCCGAAGTGAGGATTTGGCTTGTGAGGTTCGGTGAGAAATTTGAGATTCGAGCCAAGTGATTTGAAGTTCGACACGATGGAGGGTTGAACGTACTGCTAGAACGCTGCGGTCTTCTTCTGTGATCGCCTCCGCCATCTCCCCTTCAGTTGGGGCAAGCTTGACAATCCCATCCTGATGAAGCACGTTCCCGCCACGATCTCGAGTTAGATGCCTGAGCACCAAACTCGCATCTCGTTGTGAAGGACGAAACGCAAACTCCTTCTCGCAAATAGCACAAAGCTTCTCTCTGAACTCAGTCTCGGTCATCAAGCCTGAAAGTGGACTTATCGTCGCCTCTGCCGTATAGTGCTGTTTTAGGAAGGCATCCGCGATCCTCTCCACGAGGACGAAGAAAACCCAATCACCCTTCATCTTTCTAAACAATGTCTCATCTTCACTGTACTCCCCCTCCCCATCTTCATCTCCACTCCCGCCTAAAACCACAGCATACACCTGCCCAGCAACCCACTTCACCGGCGTAACCAACAACCCTCTTGCTACACCACCCAGCGTTGGAATATAACCCCTCAAACCACCTCCTCTTCTTGTTGGCCCTGTGATCGGTTTCGAACTGGTCAGGAAGACGTTGTAGGGGATAACAGCCCCATTTTTCTCCAGTTCGGCTATAACAGTGCCCAACCCTAGCGGCCGCCCGACAGACTCGATCGTCCATCGCGATTTAGTACTTTCGTCTAGCCTAAAGACCGTTCGATCTACCTCTGGAGCCGAGAAGGCGGCGTTGGAGGAATCGGAGGGGTCGGCATCGAATTGAACCGCACGAAAAGTCACATCGAGAAGAATATTCTTCCACCATTCGACGCTGGCTGCGAAACCTGCTGGGTTGGATTTGCGTTGCCGTGAAAGATCAGCGTAGAGAGAGGGTAGGGGCGAGGCGTGGGAAGAGGGGCTGGAAAAGTCGGGGTGTTGGGAGATGTATTTGGTGAGACCAGTTTTCGGAGTCATGGTGGCGGAATAAGAGGCGCCCGTCGAGACTCAAACTGAATCCAAGCTGAGAAGTGGATGCGATGTGAAAGAGACTGCTGTGGGTGCGGTAAGGTGTGGGGTAAGAGTTGATAGCAAGTGCAAGATGGAGTGGTACGAGATGCGATAGGGTCTCTCATGGGTTCGTCGGATTGAGATGGTGGTGAAGGTGTGAATCACATGCTGGGATGCGTGTGGAGGTGTTGGTCTTGTGGTGCGCTTTAAAGATCTGCAACGACCCTCTCTTCCTCCCTTTCTTCACTCTTCGCCATCCTCCTCCGCACACACGGCTGGCTGACACGCACCTCTCACCACCACTACAGCAGCACACGTCAGCCAGCCATCATGTCCATCACCACCCCCGTCACCCTTTCAAAACCAGCATTCTGGAAACCCGGCACAGCCCCGCCACCAACAGGATCCTCCCTCGATCGTTCCTCCGAATCCACCCCCTTTCTCCCGCAAACTCGATCCTCAACCACTTGCACCACCTCCGCCATCTCTTCATCTCGCCTTCAAATCCTCCACGCCCTCGAATCATCCCAAATCGTAATCCTAATCTCGCCAACCTCAGCCAACAGATCCACCCATCTCCCTCTCCTACTCCATACCTCTTCCTGGTCTTCCCCCACACACGGCATCATCGGCATTACCCAACCTCGTCGAACCGCAACCATATCACTCGCTTCTCACGTCTCCTCCCTTCTCTCTTGCCCCCTTGGGAGCACGGTTGGGTATAGTGTCCCATTCGAGGATCATTCCTCTCCCTCCACCCGGATCAAGTATCTCACCGATGAAGCACTGTTTCGAGAGTTGATTCGAGATCCTCTTCTTACACATTATAGCGTGGTGGTTGTAGATGAAGCACAAGAGCGAAGTGCTTGGGGTGATTTGTTGCTGGCGATGTTGAAAAAGGTAATTAGGAGGAGGCGGGAGTTGAGAATCGTGGTGAGTTGTGCTACAGATGGGGCGATTTTTAAAGACTTTTTCCAAGAGCAAGGCGTCGGAGGGGTGAAGGTGATCAAGCTCGATGACAGGACCTATCCGGTTGATATAGCATATCTAAAACAGCCCTGTCAAGACTACGTAAGGGAAATGGTTGAAACCATGCTCAAAATCCACTCAACAGAACCGATGGGGGATATCTTAGCTTTTCTCCCTAGTCGAGAAGAGGTCGAATTCGCCCTTCAACTCCTATCTGATCGTCAGCTGGATTTGCCGCCTTCCGAATCTCGACTCTTGCTGCTTCCATTACACGCTGGGCTGTCGGCCTCGGAACAAGAATTGATCTTCTCCTCCACCCCTCCTGGCCAAAGAAAAGTGGTTGTGGCGACAAATAGCGCAGAGACGAGCATTACAATCCCCAACATCACCTACGTCGTTGATTGTGGCCTCGAAAAGCTTCCGCTCACCTCCCCTGATGGTATCCAAAGGTTAGCTTCGCTCCCTACATCCCATGCTACTGCGGCTCGACGCGCGATTCAAGCTGGCCAAGTGGGCGGGGGGAGATGTTTCCGGCTGTACACCGAACAATATTTTTCCACGCAGATGCGCAAGATGACGCCGCCAGAACTCAACCGAGTTGATCTCACGCGGCCGGTGTTGATGCTTAAATCACTAGGCATAGACAACCTGGTCCGATTCGATTGGATTCCTCCCGCACCCCCGCCTGAATCCTTAGCTAGAGCGTTACAATGCTTACTGGAGCTCGAAGCTTTGGACGAGTCCACACGCTTAACGCAGCGGGGCGAATGGATGGCAGACTTGCCTCTACCCCCCCATTTGGGCAGAATTCTCATTGGCGCTGCGGAGGAGGGATGTGCGAAAGAAATGCTGAGCGTGGTGGCAATGATGCAGATCACCTCGCCTTTCTGGAGGCTGGAGACGATCGAGACGAAAACTAGTGTTAGACAGTTTATTGCGCAGGAAGGGGATTTGTTCACGTTGCTGAATGTCTATGTTGCTTTTACGAATGACAGCGTTGGAAGGAGAAGTGCCAAGTGGTGCTCTAGGAATAGGTTAAATTTTCAGGCGCTATCGAGGGCTGTGTCGATCTGTAACCAGCTCCAAAAGTATCTCATTCGGTTTAGTAACAGTCCGGGTTCAGAGCTGAACGCCGAATCTTCGGTGTTGGACAGAGAGGATGCGATAGAAAAAATCACCAGAGTTCTAGCCAAAGGTCTGTACGCAAACTTGGCAAAATACGACGAAGCAACAATGACCTATACAACCGCTGTGGGCGGTGAAACCGTCCATCCGCATCCCAGCAGTGTTTTCTTCAATCGCAAGCCTGATAGCCGAAAGCGCTGGATCCTCTTCGGCGAAGCAATGCAGGGTACAGGAGGCAGTGGGGAAGCCAAGACGTATATCCGAGACATAACCCTCCTAGGCGAGCTAGAATGGCTCTTCGACTCTGTACCCGGCTTTTACAGCGTCGAAACCAAGTTCGGCAAGGAGAGTAGTAGCGCAGCTATCCCTATCAGTGGCATCAATGGTGCGGATGAAGAGTTGTAACATTACCGCATCTGTATCAATATACCTTATATCACATATAAGAAACTGAAGAGGCTAGAGAGGAGAAACATCGATCTTTGCAGCAGTATACAGATCTACACTGAATTCGGCTTCTGTTTCGGGTTGATAGGTGGAAGCGACGACCCTATAAACACCAGGTTGCAATTTGACAGAGTCCATAGCCGCTCCGCATGCCAAGTCGGTGTAGCTTCCACTGCTTGCTACTTCTTTCAACCCCTCTCTCGTCTCTGAAAAGAGGGCGAGGTTGATGTAGGGACGAACACCGCTTGTTGAGGATCTGATGCGGCCTACTAAGCTGTTCAAACCGGGACGCTCGATAGTGAGTCGCCATGAAGGATTGCCCAAGTAGTCTCTGTTTGCCGGCGATCCGAACGCACTGACTCCGCGCCGCCAGCAAGATGTTAGACGGCGATGGAACATTCCAGCGCCTTCCTGTGCGATGGGTTTGAGTGTGAGCGGGCGGGTGGATTCGACGCCAAGTTGAAAGTCGGTGTGCGTGTCTGCTTCAAAGGTCGATGCGATGAGGGTGTATGTTCCCGGTCGGAGGCCCGTGTTTGCGCTGCCTGGGCGTGAGGTTGAACACAAAGCTAGGCCGTGATGATACATTCCACTGCTGAGTACGACGTCTCCTTGGGTGAGGTGGGTGACTCTGCCTGAACCTGGACCAGGGTATGTGAGGAGCACTTGGACTGGAATGCGACGATCGGCTGACTCCAGCACAAGCTGCACCTGCACTTCACCCCCTTCAGGTGGGACGAGAAGGGTGTACTGAGGATTGCAAAGGAAAGAGGCTAAGGTTGCATTCCCACCTGCAGATCGTGTAGTCCATGATCCAGAGATGGTTTCGCAGAAGGGCAAGCGAGTACGTAGCTCAGAGAGCTCCATTTGATATCGCGACAAGACCGAAAGGGTGTAGTTGACGTCCTTATTTCCTTTCTGGTCTGCATTAGTGCCGGCCGATGTTGGCTTCTGCAAGGAGTCCCTTTCATCACGACGCGAGACGACGACGGTGAAGCTCCGTCGTTGCTGCTGTTGCTGGCCGCCTGATTGAGGATCCGCCTTCTGGCGCGAAAGTGAAGATGGCTTTAGCCGAACAAGACAATGTGTACCGTCGACATACGCTCCCATATGCTTGGCTTTCCTCAGTGGAAGTGCCGAAATGGCCGACGGGTTTCCGCCCTGCGATGCATGCTGGTCATCTTCGAAGACGTGTAGCGCAATGTACTCAGCTGAAGCCTTAGTGGAGACCTCGAGCTGCTCTCCGGAACTGTGATCTGACGGTCTTGTATTGGTGATGTGTCGGTTGAGGAGCAGCCAGACCTCTGCAGCAGGGTCATTTGATGGCTCCGAATGGCTCTGCTGATTCGCTGGTACGGTAACTGTCAGTCGGAAATGCGGATCTGGCTGCTTGAAGCCCGGTGTTGATGCTGAAGATGCGCTACTTCCCCGCCAGCTTGAATGAACAGTGACGTTGTTGTCGAACAGCTTCGGATCCCAGTTGAGGAAGAGCGAATCAAAGTGGCTGCAGAGGTCGTCCCAAGTGACAGTGAAGGTCGGTGACATTGCATCTTGTGCGTCCTTCGCGTCCAGGCTCAGGCTCTCGAGCTGAGCGTTGAGCGTCTCACTGGAAGACTCTGCGTAGATGCGCTTCTCCTCGTACTCTGGAATGGCGATGGCAGGTCGGACGCCTGCTGCAGTTCGCCATGGATTCATCAGCTTGAGGTAACGACGGCTGTTGCATTCAAGCACATCCAAGATGGCATAGTTGTGACTAGAGATTAGCCCTGACTCCAGCGTGATGGTAGACAGGCCTTGGTCTTCTTGACGCACATCCTTGTCCGTTCCACCTGACGGTGCTGGTGCCTTGCCTGTACCAACCGTAGCCATACACTTACCAGCCCGCCATGCCGAGAGGAAGCGATGCCATGTCTTCTCGCGTTGAAATCCTGCGTGGCGGAGAAAGATATGTTCTGGTAGCCACCCGGTAAGAGCGTAAAGATCGATGCTACCGTTAGAACCGACAAAGTCATAGCCACCCATGACCTTGAGATAGGCTTTCTCGAGCAGAGCAGGCCATATCGCTTGGCCTGTGCGGGAGGTGGCGCACATCAGGCATTCCGTCTGAGGTTGAGATGCATCGGCCTTGGATGTGTCAGTCTTTTCGGCCGGTGCTGATGGATAGTGAGGCAGATAGTCGTCAATCAAGACCGTACGAGGCGCGCCGTTGATATGCAGCTTGACTCGATATTGACCGTCCTGGCTTGGTAGAATGCGACCTTGAGAGTCTTGCGGGTATAATGCGGAAGTAGCAAGGTGTCCACCACAGCGACGATCGTACTCTGCAGCCACCTCGAGAGCAGCGACAAAGGAACAGTCGGTGACAATGTCCTGCACAATATCGCTGCCTCTGAGCCGCTTGTCGAAGGTATCCGAGCTGATTAGGGAGGCGCGCTTGTAGATTGCGCGCCTCCGGAGCTGCCCCGGTGACAAGGCAGGCTGAGTGATCTGGGATGTGGTGTGTGCCGTTGCAGATGAGGTTGGCGGCGTCCAGACCGGGTAACGCTGCCCATTGACGAGCGAGGATGCCACCAAGATGCTCGACTGCTCTTCTTGACTAAGCGCGTCTCGTTCAACAGGGCGGAGATCTTTGCGTGTTGACTTGATCTTTTCGGCTCTGGCCATCACCTTGGTGGCCATCTGCTTGAGACGCTCGCGCGTCTGTGCAGGCGTTGCCGCGCCAAAGAGAGCATCGCTGGTCGAGCTCTCCGCTTCTACTCTAGGTGATCCAGCGCTGCGAGAGCCGTTAGAAGTGGGAAAGTTACCGAGAAGCCAAACAAAGAGCTGACCGGCCCTAACGTAAAGCTGGAATGCCTCGGCGTAGTTGCGAGCGAGCTCAGCTTTGGTGGCTCGTTGTGCTTGATCTTGTGCGTGCTTGAGCTTCGAGTCCCACTCAGAGCGTGTGTTGGGAGCGCTCATATCCAAGCCGTGAGGGTCAGAGTATTGCAGTCACCTTCGAGTCGGCGTGAGTCAAAGCCGCGAGATCGATGTCCGCTGAAACCTTAAAGGCGCGATGGAATGGAAGTGGTAGTTGGACGGACGATGCCTGCTACCATCCCAAGCGTCGTGGTGGTAGTCGTGGTGGTAGTCGTGCTCGCGATTGTGGCTGTGAAGGTTGAGGAGATGAATGCTGAGCCAAACATCTGGCGGCTCATAGCCCAAGAGTGGAGTGGAGGTGATAAGTGGAATCACGAATGCCAAGAAGTGTGATTCTAGACGAGTTGCGAGAGAAAAGGCGGAACCAACTCACGTGCCAATATGGGTTTAGGTAAGCGTGTCTGCTCGGTTGGCTTCCCATATCTGATTTCGAGAATTGCGAGGATTCAGGGTCCAGCTATCGAGACCGATGCTGCGACTGGCCTGAGCGTCGATCAAACCTCACCGTGCCAACAGTCTAAGACAGACATTGCTTCAGTCCATGTTCACAGCAGATAGGAAGCAGAAACATTCGAGAGGAGCAATATGTCTATGGTATTGTTGAACTAAACTACACATTTGCTAGGAACGGATGCTCCAACGCCTCTTTAGGCTTGATGCGTTTGGCAGGATCAAGCTCGAGACATCGTTCTAACAGGTCGATAAAGTGATTCATGGTCTTGACCTCGCTCGCCTTGAGCTGCTTTGCTGTATCTCCTGGCAATAATCGAGTCCGCAGGCTCGAGGTCGGCTTGTGCAAATTAACCCTCCTCACGACGCTCTGACCCGTATTCTTATCTTGCTCCATCGAGAGAAAGGCATTGGCATCGTCAAAGTGCTGTTCACCAAATTGGCTCTTCCGAATCTGTTTGGTCGTGAAACGTCCTCGCAGCTCCTGCATCAGCAGCAGCATATGATTGTTGGTCCGACCAGGAAACAAGATCTTGCCTGTCGCAAGCTCGTACAGTGTACAGCCAGTGGACCATACGTCGATCGAGCAGTCGTACGCCTGACCCATGATGATCTCTGGCGCACGGTAGAAGCGAGAGACGAGATACGGTGTGATCTCCATCTTACTCAAGTACGACGCTGAGCCCAAGTCGCACAGCTTGAGCAACGCTTTGCTGTCGCTAACGAGCACGTTGTCTGGCTTGATATCGGCGTGGATGACCGAATTCTTGACAAGGTGAGAGAGCGCAAGGAAGAGCTGACGAGCATAAGCACGTACTGCCTGCATGTTGAGACCTACATCACGACCGTACCGACGCACTACATCGCGCAAGTTCATTCCGAGCGATTCGAAGACCATGCACAGGTGACCCTTGTAGTCGAAATGCCGTTCCAGTCGCACGACATGCTTCCGATCATCTGGATCCGTCTCGTTGAGTTTCCGCAAGATTCCAACTTCCTTGAGACCGGCTTTGTACATGCTCTCCTGAACACGTTGGATCTTGATTGCCACTTGCCGACCATCTGCCTGAAGATCTCGCGCACGCACTACCGAGGCAAACATTCCCTTGCCAAGCACGGCAAAGATGCGGTATCGGTCGTCAAGCATCTCGCCTAGAATGGTGCGTAGGTAGCCTTGGCTGTCGTCCCAGTTGCTGGATAGGTTGGTGGCTGCGGTTGCAGCTGCTGCTTCTGCGATGGGCAATGTTATGGCCGGATTAGCAATGGCAGATTTCGAGCCGTGACGTTTTGGAAAGGGAATGATTTTGGTCTTGTTTTTCTTCGGCTGCTCGTCATATTCGTCATCGGAAAGGGCAAACATGTCCATCTCTGCATCATCTTGATCATCGATGACTTGTACTTGTTCATACTCTTCCTCTTGCTGTGACTTAGATGTGGAGGCGTTTGCAGCCTGATCAGAAGTTGAAGCCTGCTGCAGATTAGCTTGTCGACGCTGCTCAAGTCGCGCGAACTCTTGTGCTCGGTCAGCGTCAGGATGGAGCTCGGCAGCTGAAGTCTCCTCGTTCAACGCTGATGCATCGTGGCCAAGATGGTGAGCGTCAGTTTTGCACAGGAAGAAAGGCTCTTCGCTTGGAGCAGCCTGAGCAGTGTCGGTAGCTGTCGCTTCAGAGTTGATCTTGGCCTGCGCAGATGTCTCTGTTGGCTGAGGAGTGAGTTGTCGGCTGTCTGAGCTGCGATACTTGTCTAAGATGGCCTGCCGCTTTCTGCGACTCTCCTCCAAGGTCCTCCGCCTGCGCTCCTCTTGGTCGATGCCTAGATCGTATTCGTCGAGCAGACTGTCTAGATTAGCAGACACTGCTTCTACCTTCTCCTCTTTGGCAGATGTAGGGCCTTTGGCGGTGCTCGATGAAGTTGCATGTCGTGAAACGCTGCGATCCGTGGTCACGGTGTCTTGCCTGGGTCTTTTGTTGGCTGGTTGCAGTGAAGAGGAAGACGGAGGCGGTGATCGCCTACCGCTACTTTGCGGCTTCAGGTTCGGCTCATTATGTGATCGGGAGGTGCGGGGCGCCTGGCGATGGTGTGACATTATAAGGAGAGAATCAAGTCTGTCAGTCAAATGAAACGATGGAATGCAGATCGCCCATCACTCGGCACCATTTGATGGGCGCGAGCAACGGATCGAAAGCGGTAAGTTAGAAGCTTGCCTTCGTGAGCCGCAGCGAGTGTGATGATCCGATGGCAGCGTTGGAAAGGAGATCGATGGTGAGAAGGGTTAAACTCGAAGCGCATACAATCGATACAGTATTCAAGACGGTGGTATGAAGCCGAACAAGAACGCGTATCTTGGGTTCAGGTGTGGCTCTAACATCGGTTGAAACGGCCTTGTATCGGTCGAAACGACTGGCATTGTGATCGGCATTGATGTCGTTTCTTCAGTGACTCGACTGAATCGGGCAACCTGAATTCGAAATTGTCCATGATGAGACTTGAAATGAGGGAGAATATTAATCGAACGCGCCATCGGCCAGATCGGCCGATTACAATCTTACAATCTGGAAAAGAAAAGAAAATGTCGGAAACATGGAAAGGCGGCCAGCGAAAAGCGAAAAGTTGCTAACTAGCTCAGCAACGGCACAGCTCAGCCGCGCTCTCTGTGCGAAAAGCAACTTGGCAATCGAAGCAACTCAGCCTTTCTCGAATTGAATTCAATCTCCACGCAACTGCAGCACTTGGCCGGTCGCCGCAATTAGTTAAACCCGGCTAGAGGCACTTGATCAGTGTCTGGCAACCCCTTCCTCTTCACTCAAACTGCCGCCCCGTGCGCGCCACCCTCTCCCACGCCACCGGTGTGAGACTGCGCTCGGCTGCCTGCCACACGTCGAATCACTCACGCACGCTTGCAGGGCTTAGTATATAATCCAACACTTGCTCCGCCACACTCCTCCACCGTTCCGTTCCCCATCCACACACCAGACACTACATTACACTCTGGTTCCTTCGTATTTATCTTCTCAATCACATCAACGTTCGATATTACGACACCCACACACACCCCATTGCAACATTCTACACGTAACCAGTAAGTACCACAGCTTCAAATCCATCCGCGGCTGTATCCTCAGCTGCACGCTCTCTGCAGGGTCTTTCATCAGCGCGTCCGTCTCGCCCAATGAGCAGCCGTTCACTCCACCTTGTTCGTAGCATTCCTTGCTGACCCTTTCTCATTCGCATTCATTCACTGCCCTACTTTTCGAACCACAGCTTATGCAGATCTTCGTCAAGACTCTGACTGGTAAGACCATCACCCTCGAGGTGGAGTCTTTCGATACCATCGACAACGTCAAGGCCAAGATTCAAGACAAGGAGGGTATCCCACCTGATCAGCAGCGATTGATCTTTGCAGGAAAGCAACTCGAGGACGGCCGCACTCTTTCCGACTACAACATCCAGAAGGAGAGCACCTTGCACCTTGTATTGCGATTGCGCGGTGGTATGCAGATCTTTGTCAAGACGTTGACTGGCAAGACCATCACTCTCGAAGTCGAGTCCTCTGACACGATTGACAATGTGAAAGCCAAGATCCAGGACAAGGAAGGTATTCCTCCTGACCAGCAGCGTCTTATCTTCGCCGGGAAGCAGTTGGAAGATGGCCGAACTCTCTCGGATTACAACATCCAGAAGGAGTCCACCTTGCATCTCGTCCTCCGTCTTCGTGGTGGTATGCAGATTTTCGTCAAGACGTTGACTGGCAAGACCATCACTCTTGAGGTCGAGTCGTCGGACACCATCGACAATGTCAAGGCTAAGATCCAGGACAAGGAAGGTATTCCTCCTGACCAGCAGCGATTGATCTTTGCAGGAAAGCAACTCGAGGACGGCCGCACTCTTTCCGACTACAACATCCAGAAGGAGAGCACCTTGCACCTTGTATTGCGATTGCGCGGTGGTATGCAGATCTTTGTCAAGACGTTGACTGGCAAGACCATCACTCTCGAAGTCGAGTCCTCTGACACGATTGACAATGTGAAAGCCAAGATCCAGGACAAGGAAGGTATCCCACCTGACCAGCAGCGTCTCATTTTCGCCGGAAAGCAGCTTGAGGACGGTCGAACCCTCTCGGACTACAACATCCAGAAGGAATCGACCCTCCACTTGGTTCTCCGTCTCCGTGGTGGTATGCAGATTTTCGTCAAGACTCTGACAGGAAAGACGATCACTTTGGAAGTTGAGTCCTCTGACACCATCGACAATGTCAAGGCTAAGATCCAGGACAAGGAAGGTATTCCTCCTGACCAGCAGCGATTGATCTTTGCAGGAAAGCAACTCGAGGACGGCCGCACTCTTTCCGACTACAACATCCAGAAGGAGAGCACCTTGCACCTTGTATTGCGATTGCGCGGTGGTATGCAGATCTTTGTCAAGACGTTGACTGGCAAGACCATCACTCTCGAAGTCGAGTCCTCTGACACGATTGACAATGTGAAAGCCAAGATCCAGGACAAGGAAGGTATTCCTCCTGACCAGCAGCGTCTTATCTTCGCCGGGAAGCAGTTGGAAGATGGCCGAACTCTCTCGGATTACAACATCCAGAAGGAGTCCACCTTGCATCTCGTCCTCCGTCTTCGTGGTGGTATGCAGATTTTCGTCAAGACGTTGACTGGCAAGACCATCACTCTTGAGGTCGAGTCGTCGGACACCATCGACAATGTCAAGGCTAAGATCCAGGACAAGGAAGGTATTCCTCCTGACCAGCAGCGATTGATCTTTGCAGGAAAGCAACTTGAGGACGGCCGTACTCTTTCCGACTACAACATCCAGAAGGAGAGCACCTTGCACCTCGTCTTGCGCTTGCGTGGAGGTAATTGAGTCCGCGTAGCGATGCTTGAGGTCGAGCTCCGGCTCATTTGACAAATATCATCTTGTATGACTACAACGTTAACCCTTTGATGGGCGTTAATTTGCCTCTTATCTCGACGTGTTGCTCGTGTTGTTCGTGTTGTGCAGTGTCTGTGTCTCAGTGTCAATCTCTACGTGTTGCTCGTGTTGTGCAGTGTCTGTGTCTCAGTCTTACTGCTTTTGAGCCGAGTTGCGATTATGAACGTCATAGTTGTAACGCTAAGGTGGGTTGCTGGTATCAGTACAGAACTCGGTTGGTAGCTGGTGCTCGCTCTCGGTCCGTTTTGCGTCGTGGTTTATACGGCTAACCAGGCTGTTTCACCGGTGGAGTCAGTGAGTGGGGGTGGTAAGAGATGTCAACCCATGCTGCTTTGATAGTTGGCGTCCTGCCGTGATTGAACAAGCACACAAGACAATGTCTTGGGGAACACGAGTTACAGGCGCCAGATCACAGCCTTTCGTTCTTGCAAACAGTGAGATTGCAACAGACCAGCGAAAGATGGGAGCAGGACTTAGGCTTACCAACAGAACATAATGCTCGTTCTGTTGAACAGTGCTGGACTGGCAGCAGCTTTTCCGCCCGTACCTCCCTCCGGCGGGTTCATGGTCAGTGTTACGTGCAAGTTTTTCGTGATCTCTGATCTGAAGAAACTGAATAACTCCTCCTCCGCATCTAGCATGAGACCTTCTCTTTGACTTGCTTCCTTTAGTGAGCTGATCAGAGAAGAATGTTCGTCACCTTCGAACAGACCTGCTACCTCTGCATTAGCCAACAGTGTATTCAACTTCTCCAACCGAGCAGCGTTAGACATTTGACTTTCATCAATAGTCCAGCAAACTTTCTCGCCCTTACAACCCACCCGCCTTAGTAAGGCTCTGAGATCGTCATCAAAATGTTCCTCCGTATACTTATTCGACGTCGAGATGGAGAAGAGCGACAACCCTCTTAACCAAGCGCAAAACCTAGTAACAGTCGTTCTCCCCGATCCACTCGCCCCAATCAACAACAAATGTCCAGCAGGTTGTCTCAAAACCCTATCACAACTCAGCGCCAAATCCAATACCGAATCATGCAAAACCAAAGATGCATCCAATTCTTCATCCGAATACCCCTTCAACCTAGCTTTCGCATACTCCCTAACACTCTCCCTATCCACACTTTTATACTCTTTACTCAACCAATTACTAAACAATATCGGTCTAGCCAACGCCGTTGAGATATCGATGGTGGGAAAACGTACCGAGGCAACAGAATCGATCTGTTCATCCGTCCAAACTTTTTCTTCCCTCCCCACTAATCGGTCTTGGAACAGCCGTAATCCTTCGTGAGCCCATACCCTAACCAATCCCTCCACGCTGAGAGATTCGAGAGGTTTGATAGCTTCGTAGATTCCGCGCATCCATCGCGTCAGTTCTCGAGGAGAGTAAATGTAATGCGCTTGAATATCGGGTGTGAACCTTCGCTGGGAGGCAAGGTAAAAATCGACCATAGCCGCTGTGAGTGGTTCCGCATACCCTCGGAGATTCGGTGTAACTTTGAGTAGAGCGCGATTGAAAGTTCCATAGATCTGATTGAGCGAAATCTCTCCTGGATAATCCACCATAATCAGCGGTGCATGACGCAAGAACCTATGACTCAACGGAACTCTTCCAGGGTCAGTGGGAGGATTACAAGCACCAACAAACTGAATCCTTTCCAACTTGACCCAAGCTTTATCACTGATCCTCCAAAATCCACCCCCCTCTACCAACTGTCGCAAGAAGGAGATGACTCGTTGCGTCCCATACTTGTCAGTAGCCGGCAAGTTGATTTCGTCGCAAAACAGCACCAACCATCTCCCAATCTGGGTAGGAGAAAGAACGATACCGTTGGGAGTCTTACGATACTCGCAGTACTGTTCGAAGGTTTTCAGGATCAATTCGGGCGTGGTGGCCGAGGAAAAGTTGAGTCCGACCACTTCCATATCCGGTAACTTGCGTAGTGCGGAGAACAGTGTCATGGTTTTGCCGGAACCGGGGGGACCACAGAGCATGAGTGGTTTATGTTCGGACAACCAAGAGTAGAGAACGTCTTCATGACGGACCGTGTCAATGGTCGGAACAACGACGTCGGCGGAGGAGACGGCAGAGGTGTCGATTTCGATGGTGGGCACTTTGGATAGCCAGGAGGTCCATTCGACGGTTTGACCTGCGAAGGTAACATCGTAGTCGATGAGAGAAGACCCGGGGCCCAGAGGTGGAAGATCGACACCGGTGTGCGAGCGAAGATATTCGCCCATCTCGGAACGGACGTCGAGTTTGGCATCTCCCGTGAAAGCCCAGACGATGGCGATGAGGAGTCGACGAGTAGCGTAGGCTTCGATCTGATCGGGATTGAGGGGGAAGTCGGGATGCTGGGCGTTGTAGTCCAGAATATTGCGGATGGTCTTGTTGATGAGCGAGAAGAGAGTCGAGAGTGCACGAGCTTCGGTGAAGTCCATGATGTGGAACAGATTGCGTGCAAAGTCGAGTGCACCATTGACCAGCCCATCATCCTCGAAGAACGGTGCCAGTGCATCAGCAACAGCTCTCTGCACCAGCAGATCAGGGCTAACCTCGCTCGATTGTGCCGCTCCATTAGCCGCCGCAGCAGCAGCACGTCGACTTGCAACAGCGCTCGCCAGTTCATCATCATCCAACTCGATCGGCGTCGACCTCAACCCCGTCAAGTACCTCGAGTACAGCATCGATGGACGAACAATATCGTCACTGAACCAAATCATACCACAACGGGAAACAGTAGCCAACGTCGCATACCTCAACGACTCGACCTCGAACATAATCCGCACGTTGGGTGGCAAGTTGAGACGTTCACCGTTGGGCAGCGTCAACAGCTTATTATCGTCCAGCACCGAGTTGAGATTCTCTACCCATTCAGGATCGACATCGCCATCGAATACGATCCAGTGTCGCTTGCTGCTTTCGCCACGAACATTGTCGATGATTTTGCGCAGGACTTGGGTGAATAGACCATCGTTCCACTCTCGTGTCGTGGGGTCGAGGGTTCCGTAGAGACTCTCTTTCGAGACCGCTTTAGGGTCGATGACGTATGAGACGCCTTCTTGTCCTTCTAGCCTCTCGAGCGCAGCAAGCAGCACCTGCCAAGCCTGCGTCTTACCCGTACCTGAAGGTCCGACGAGCATGAGACCGTGCGAGATCTTCTGAATCTGGTAGAGCTGCAATACCTTCTCCGTCCACAAACCGCCTTCCACCAGGTGACGCTCGGCGCAAACGGCAGCAATGTGACCACGCAGCACGTCCAGATTGACAGGCTTGTACTCTACACCGGGGAAGACGTCGCTCAAGAGACTCTTGAGCAACGGTACATCCTCGGCGATGAGCTTCGGCACGATCGTCTCCGAGACACTCTGAATGAGGATCTCTTGCTCCGAAACATCGATTGAGACCTCCATTTCAGCGTTGGAATCACCACCATTGAGCATGTGTTCGCGCTTAAGCTGACCAGCACTGACAAGCACCGCCTTGAGCGCACGCAGACCAAAGTCGTAATGCGGCTGAGGACTCAACTGCTCCAGACAAAGGTTGAAGAAGGGCACGATCTTCGACGCTAGTGTTTCAGCTCGACGGAAACCTTGCGAGAAGAGCATGACCTGCGCAATAAGTTCGCGGTCGGGATGCGTCATAGCCATGTTACGGAACAACTTCTTCAAATTATCCGGCAAGTTCGATCGACCAGCATAGGTAGGGTTGGTGGTGATAAAGATACCGACACGGTCGTTGAGCGGGACACGTTTGCCGAGAAGCTCGATCTCGTTGCTTGCGTTCGCATTCGGAGTGCCGTTGGCGATGGCACTGGCATTGCTGGCCGAGTCAGCCAATCCTTGCTGAATGCTCTGAATCTGCTGCGAGACCGCTGACAGAATTCGCTCCTCGAGTCGATTGAACTCATCGAAACAGCCCCAAGCTCCGACACGGCAGAGACCGACAAAGATACGACCCATGGCTTGGAAGTCGAATGTCTCGTCACAACAGAAGACAATGACGAACATGCCGAGCTGAACACCGAGCGCTTTGACGGATTCGGTCTTACCGGTACCAGCGGGACCGAAGGGGGCACCACCGAGCTTGTAGTTGAGCGCCTGCGTCAGTGTGAGGTAGCAACGATCGGTCAATGGCGTCTGAACAAGGCGATCAGGCACACCGAGGTACTCGTAGCCGTAAGGAAAGGTGGCGTTGGCCATCTGAACCGTGAGACGGTCGAGTGGCTTCTCGATTGAACGGTTGAGGTAGAAGCGCATCTGCGAGAGCCAGTTGAAGTCACGAGCGTTTTCGACACGCTGCGACATGAGAAGACGGATGACATCTCTCTGATGGACAAGCTCAGTGATGAGATGCTCGCACTTGCGTCGTTGCAATGCTTCCACATCGGTCAAGACCGTGTCGGCGAGCAAGTCGAGACCGCGCAACACGACGTCGAGAGGATGCTGTAGGCCAGCGGTGCCATTCTCGAAGGCTTCATCCACCATGGCTGTCCATCTTGCCTGTACAGCCAGCACCACAAGCTGAGCCGGATACTTGGCAATCCACGCAAGAAAGCTATCCAAGGTGAGCGACTCGGAACTCGTGTAGAACGACTCCAGCTGAGCCGCAGCTTCAGACAGAAGTTCAGCAAGAGAGACGCGCATCTCGCTCTCCACCTTGGCAAGCCAGTCGTTGATCTTGGGGTAGTCCTTGAGCGCAATGGGAGTGCGGAAAGGCACCGACTCGCCCTCACGACTGACCATGGCCGTCAGCATACCCGCACCCTCATCGAGCTCGACCGTCGCAATACCAGCAAACATCTTCTTGAGATGCTTAAGAATGCGCGCTGTATCCTTCGAGTTACCGATGATCTCGAGCAGATCTTCGTCACCCACAAAGTAGAAGCGAGGGAAGTTGGCACGTTCTCGCTCGAGGTACTCTCCAAGCGCCTTCTGGATCTTGCTGAGCAAGTCGGCGAGACGTTCGAGACTCTTCTGGACCCCAGGGATGTTGAGTACGTCGAGCACAAAGGGCGATTTGTAGACCTTCTTCATCACCGTGAGGAACTCGGTGTTGATGTTTTGGAAGCGCGAGCTTTCGACGGGCAAGATGTGTCGGATCTCAGCACTACCGCTGAAGATGCCTTCCAAGTAGACCCACTGACGCTGAACGTCGATCCATGTGTCGAAGAGCACGGAGATCTTCGACAGCCTGTCCTCCCAAAGCGAAGCCTCTTCCTCAAAGACCTTGTAGTGTGGACTCATCGACATGGCTCGTAGTGCGTTGAGGTTGTCGCCAGCGAGCTGAAAGAGGTTGTCCCAGCCACGAATGAGTCGGCATTTGTTCTGGTAGTTGACGAGGTCGAGCGTGTAGTTGGTCCAAGCCTCTCGCACCTGCTTGAGGTACTCTTCGAGCGCCAACTCTCCCTGCGCTTGAGCGACGACGGCCTTGATGATGGCATCGTGCCTCTTGAGGTCAAGATCCCACACAGTGCCGAGAGTCATGCTGCTGGCCGAGTAGTGATCCTGCACCTTAAGTTGCTTGAAGAGCGAGCGCCAGTGACGTTCGCGCATTGCCTCGGACTTGAGGTCAGAGATGACAGCATTGCTTTTGAGCAGAGCACGCAGATGCTCCTGGACATACTCGAAGGCGGCATACTGACGCATGCGACTGGGCATGTCTCGCGTTTGAGCCAGCAAGCCATCGAGCTGCTGTCGAAGCTTTCGAGGCTGGACGTTGCTCCAGTTGGTGTCACGGATCTCTGCAAGCTGGCTCCATGTGCCCGACAGAGCCGTCCAGACCGTCTTGAGATCGCGCAACTCTTCGAACACAGGCTCGAGACGGTCATCCTGCGTGTGCTCCAAGTCGAGCGCCTCCTTGGCACGAACAACCAAAGCGCGGTCTTCGGCGAGCTTGGTGACACGTGTCTCGAAAACGTTGATGGTGTTCATCGCACCACCTGCTTTGAGAGTACCCTGGATTGGCTTCTGCTGCTCCCACTCGCTGATGATGGTCGAGATCTTGTCACTGACGATCTTGTCCTCGGCGATAATCTTCATCTGCAGACCAGCGAGCTGTTCCTGGATGCTTGCATTCTTGCGGCTGAGGATCTCTTGGAAAGCACTCCACTCGCCGTCGACCTGATCAACGTACAGCCAGTCCTGTGGGAACATGTAGCGCTGTCGCTCGAGCGTCTTCTGTCCTGTGCCAAAGAGCTCAATCTGAGGCTGCCACACTTTGGTTTTGCGCTTTAGGTCCTGCACAAAGGTGATGAAGGTGACGGCCTGAGCAGTCGAGCTGCCCTCGATGCTGTGCTGCTCAAGCTCGACACGTGCTTTGGCGACGGCGGCATGCACCTCTCGCATTGCAGCGCTGAGCTTGGTGCCGTAGCGATTGAGAATGTCGCGTTGCCAGGTATCGTACTTGGCATTGACCTTGCTCTGCACCTGGTCGTAGTCGATAACACAGATGCCAAAGGAACGCTGTGTGTCCGAGTTGTCAAAGGTGGCTCGTGTGCGGCGGATCTCAGCAAGCAGCTGTTGCCAGCTGGCCAACGAATCGCCGAGGCGGGCAAAGACATGCTCGGACTCGAGATCCCACAACGACTGGAACTGAAGCCATTTGGCGACGTAGCTGCCGACTTCAGCCAGCTTAGCCTCGATCAACACAAAAGGCCGCTCGAGCGAGCCGTCCTGGAAGCAAGTGAGCAGCGAGGTGTAGTCTTGCTCGGTGACACGTTGCTTGCCGCGCATTTGCAGGCCAATCTCGTAGCGCGAGCTCTGAATCCTTGTAAGGCAGCAGACCACCGACAAGACCTCGTGGAGCTGTCGGAACCACGAAGCACGTGCATGCTCGAGAGGAGGGTCCAGGAAGATGACTTGGTTCTGGATGCGCACCTCGAGCGTGATAGGCTGCAACGTGATGTGATCGTTTGCAGCATTGGCATCGCTGCCGTTCGCAGTACCAGCACCATTGACAGCCAAACTCTTTGCGCCTCGGTCGCCACGGCCTGACGAGCCGCCGCTCTGGTTCAAGCCATGACGCACGAACGCCTTGCACCACGCCATGCTGACCGACTTGAGTCTACGAAGCAATACATCCTCGATGAGACGGTCAAGGTTGCCGACCCATTCCTCCAGGTTTGGATAGCCTTCGAGGTTGAGCTTGTCGATGGTGTTCTGAATCTTCTGCAGTCGCTCAGCGAAAGCTTCGGTGCTGTAGGCACACTTGCCGAGCTCGTCGATGGTCGTGTGCATGTCACGCTGAATCTCGATCAGCTCAGCAGTCTTGTCCTGGAAGAGGCTGACGATGCTGGCGAACTGACGCACAAAGGCTACCTGGCGATTCTCTCGGCCCGATTGTCCACCCGACCCTGGCAGATAGGTTGCAGCACGGGCGCTTTCGTAGATGTTGGCAAAGTGTTCCCATCGCAAGGTCATGCCTTGCGAGATGAGCTGGTGTGCATCGGTGTAGACTTGAGCAATGAGGCAAGTGATCTCGGGGTTGGCACGCACGAAGCTGCAAGTCTGGTTGTAGGTGCGGACGGTCTCCATTAGCGACACGGCGTGCGGATAGACCTTCTTCGCGTCTTTCGCTAAGTTGGTGATAGCGTGTGGGATCTGGAAGTTGAGCCAGATAAGGTTGCGGACCTCTTTAAAGAGCGAGATAGTGTGACCGTCAAAGTTGACACTGAGCTGGAAAGCGTTGCCGGCAGCGCGGTTCTTGGTGACATCAAAGACACGCCCGGAGATGCTCATATCTCTTCGGTTGATGTCGTGAAGCCAGCTGTCGAAGAGCGGTCTTGTGTCAAGCTTGCGACGGAAGGTCTCACTCTCGCTCTGCAGCTTCTGACCTTCAGCATACAGCTCCCAACCTTTGCCGAGAACGTCCTCGACACGCTTCATGTAGACGTTGAGCTGGCGTTCGATTTGTCGAGCCCAGATGATGGCACCTGCGATCTCTGGAACGTCACGAAGTTGACTCATGTGGTTGGCCTCGGAGGGACGGTACTGCGCCTTAAACTTGTCGTGGAGCGCCTTGATGTCGGACTTGACGCTGTTGAGGAGCTGCTGCTGGTATTCTTGCACAGCGCCGCGCACCTTAGGACGGACGAAGAGGCTGTTGAACTGCGACAAGACACGAAGCATCTCTCGCGCCGATTTAGCCTGACCGAGCAAGTCACGCAAGCGTGCGATGAGGCTATTCTCGACACGTGCCACTCGCTCGTTATATGCTCCTTCGGCGGTCGTCCAGATCTCGGTGCCTTGCTGCGAGACGTCGAGCACATCGAT
This sequence comes from Ustilago hordei, assembly GCF_900519145.1. Lineage (NCBI taxonomy): Eukaryota > Fungi > Basidiomycota > Ustilaginomycetes > Ustilaginales > Ustilaginaceae > Ustilago > Ustilago hordei. The sequence goes on along the minus strand of NW_024545279.1, from coordinate 203,204 downwards.
CACCTTGACCTGGTCGTATGCCGCACGAATCTCTTCGCTCATCTCGATACCTGCCAAGTTCTGCGTAGCCACCTGTCGATCGTTGGCAGAGGCAGCGACACCAGCACCGACTTGTCCGGGCATAGTGAGTCCCTTGCCTGAACTGACCATCGCTCGAAGCTGCTCGTGCGTCTTGCGGAAAGCACCGATGTAGTTGAGACGCTCGCGAAGCTTTGCATGGGCCGGGTTGATTTTGATAGGCAAGAATTTCTCGGAACGTTTGCGGGTGACTTCTCGAGCGATGTTGACAAAGTCCTTCATCAGCTCGTCCCATACCTGGAAGACTTCGGCAGCAGCGGAAACGGTCTCCCAGAAGCGCGGAAATTCCTGCCACATGATTCTTTGCGAAGCCAGCACTTTGAGCAGTGTGTCGTTGAGATCTCTGCTGATGGCCTCGACGAGTGGCAAGGCACGCTTGACGGGGTACGGGCTGATACGTAGCTTCTTGTTGAGATGGTTGAAGATGGCACTGAGGGCGTCGGCGCACTTGTCGAGGTCGGTGGCAGAGAGAAGCTCGTTGATGGGGAAGTCCTTCATGAGGAGGTTGTAGTTGTGCACCTTTTCGGCACAGTCCTTGAGACCGGTGTCTGCGAGGAAGGAGACGGTAGCGTGGAAACGTTTGGCGTGCTTGAGAATGTCGAGGGTGAGGACGATGGGATCGGAGCGAAGCTGTTGTTCGATCGACTCTTGCGCCTTTTCCATGGAGAGCCAGAAGTTGATCTCTTGGGAAGCGGTGCCAGATGCGACGCTGCGGTCGAGTTTGGTGATAGTCTGGACCTCCTTGACCCAGGAGTTGACATCGGACTGAAGCTTGTTGAGGAAGGAAGAGTCTTGCAGAAGCGATGCGGGCTCGACGGCTTCGACACTGACACGAGTGCCGGCAGCGTGACACCGGTCGACAGCAGCACGAACGACCGGATGAATAGTGAGAGTGATGTCTGGGATCTCGACGTTCTGTTGCAAGTGGAAGAGGCTCAGCTCGAGCTCGGCAAATTTGCGCTTGGCCATTGGGATGCCCATCTTGGTGTCGCTGTCCTTTGTCTTTGCGCCTGAGACGAGAGCTTTGTCCTTGGGTGCTTTGCTAGCGACGAAGGCGTCGAACCAAGGTGACATGACGTTGTGAACGACACTATGAAGGGCTTCGTAGGGGCTTTCTCGTACTGAGGATGCTGCTGATGTGCCGTCTGTATCGTCGAGGTTGGTGCTGCCGTTGTTGGCGGAGGCGCTGGTCTTCGCAGTGGGATCCGAAGAAGCCGCAGCAGCGGCTGGACCGAAAAGTGTGAGCACATGTAGCTGATGTGGCAGTGGCACCGTAGCATCGAGCACCGAGACTCTCTTGATGAGAGCGATACTGGAGACGTGACGGGAAGAGTAGGAAGCCTGTGTCGACATTTCGTAATCGAAGAGTTGATCCTCTGGCGCATCAGAGGAGACATGCTGACGTCGGATTTTGTTGAGGTATGCGGTGATGATGCTGGGGTCGGAAGCGAAGATGGAGGCCTGCTCCTTCCAGTTTGGTGTATCGAGCAAGAGATCGGATATAATGTCGGGGTCTGAGTCGAGAAGAATGGGCAGAAGCGAGCGAAAGTATGCTTTGAGTCGCGATGTGTCGAAGAGGTCATTGAAGCGTGCTGCCGAGCAAGAGGGCGACATGTCGGCGGATGTGAGACCACTCTTGGAGGGCATGTCAGCATCTCCATCCTGGAGGCCGGCCAGACGGCCGTTGGTGCCGCTCGCCTCGTCCTCCATGTTGCTCCTCTCCCGAGCTTCGATCTGGGGGAGGGCGGAGATTGGTTAGAAGATTGGAGTAGCCATGCAAGTTCAGGCCTCGTGGGGGAGGCAGAGGGGCCGTGTCGGTAATGCCTGTTGCTGTCTTGGGTGCAAACGTGCCTATACGTGCTAGCTGATGATGGGAAGGAAGATGAAGTGATGATGAGGATGATGGCAGGTCAAGATGGTGGGTCTGGCAAAGCTCAGCTCGGTTGAAAGCCAACAAGCCAAGTGTTGGCCTGCGCGTTTCAGGGTCAGAGACGCTTCCGAAGCTCCTGAATTTGGCTAGGGATAACATTTGTGAGATCGACCACTGGCAACAATGACGGAAGAACTCCTAAATTCACTTTCACCCTCATACTCGCACAAGAATGACCTCGCAGGGCTATTCGTTACTAGACATGCTTGTCAGAGCTGGCCGCTATGCAAATTGGATGCCGATGGTTCGAGTCAGTGATCTGCAAGAAGCTCTCTGGACAAAGGGCCAATGCAGATGGTGAAACTAGGATGTCTCTTCCAAAAGTAAAAAAAGGAGAAAGCGGCTGCCAGTCATACGAAACGCTGAGACTCAATCAAGCAGGAGAGACGCAGACAGCGCCCATCTCTGCAAGCAATTGCTACAGGCTTGCCCGATGCGATCTTGCCCCTGGATTTGTATCGGCAAGACCGAACCCGATACAGATTACGTTCGGATCTCGATGTCGGCCTTACCACCGTCGACCATGGTCAAAAACAGCGCACTTGTATCGTATGCACCGTACCTGATCGACAGTCTTGGCACGGAGTAGATACGGTATCGCAGCATGTATCGACACCTTGGCGTGCGTGTGTGTGTGTGTTGGTCTCAAAGGACATGTGTCTGCTCCCTCTTGGCTGGCACTTTTGACGTTGGGAATTCTCTCTTTTGTTTGCCGAGCTGTACGATGCTGTCTCCGGGATGTGGGATGTGGGATGTGGGATCTTCATAACCTCGCCAAGTCTACGCCTCAAACACCCACCCGCCAGATGAAAGTCCCCGTTGCGCTTGCACATCGCTGTAGGTGTCATTCTGCAACCACACGGTCAAAAAGGAATGTGCTTGACGTTTCTCATCTCCCAGTTCCGGTCACTTACTTGTTGATCGCCGGCGGAAGGAAGAGGTGCAAGCGCAATCACAACTCATCCTTCCGACCCGCACCTTTGGACGAAGAGAAGAGAAAGGGCTGGCTTGAATCGAGTGTCGATCATTTGAAGCCGATTCAGTTCGAACACCGAGCTGTTGTGTTGCTGAGCAATCCCTGCTTACAGACTCCGCAGAGTATTTTTCTGATGAGTCCTTACTGAGAAGATCAGTTGAAAGTAGAAACACCACTTCGTTGGGGCGACAATCAGGCTCCCTACGGACAGATATGTAACTAACTTACTACAAGTCTTAGTTATTACCAAACAATGGGGGCTACAAAACATGAGTATATATACCTTATCACCGCCGCTGACACTGGCTGTGTTGTTTCACTTGAGCCGTGTATCCTTTCCCATGTAACTCTTAACCGTCTGTCCAGTGGCATCCCCTTTCATAAGCGTTGCCATGCCAACGCACCACTCGGCATACTTCATATCTCGGTGTCAATCCTCGAGAGTAAGTTGTTATCTAGGTCGCGCCGACACCTCGCTTAATCTCGGTCTTCTGGTCACGAATACTCCGACCTAACATGTTAGACCCTGGAAATATCGGCCTACCTTGAACTAGATCTCATTCGATGGAGAGATCTATTCTTCGAAAACAACAAAGGGTTACAAGTGATGAGATGGTAAGGGTGCGAGATGATCAACCAGGGATAAACAGAGTTAAGGGACGAGGAGAAATTGTCGGGGATTAAGTCAGAGGGAAGCGAGTGGGATGAGGTGTTCTTCCCAACGTCTCGCTTGGCGCCAAACGACCCTTCCCTGGTGCAAGTTGAATGCCGATGTGAGTAATGCCGATATGGGTTCGAGGTCCTTCGACTGCCTGTCGCCTCGCCTTGTGTGTCTGCTGTTATGAATGGCAGACGCTGGTGCCCTTCGCAGCCGACTAACTGCAACTTCGGTAGCTGTCAGAGGGTTGCAGCTGTGCCCCTTTCACCTGATGTGCCCTTCCGTTGGCTGTCCTGTGTTTGCTTTGCTGCCTCTACTGTGGTACAATATGTCTGCTGCGTGATAGTCGAGCACCTCTTGTTGCTGGTCTTCTAGATGTCTACTTTCCTCCTCACCATCATTTCCGTTCATCTGTCCTCACATTCGTTTGTCCTGGGCAGCTTCTCGATACGTCGCTCAGCATCGACCTCGGTGCCACCACCACCATCATACAAGTACCCTCTCCATCTCAGTCTCGTCTAATATCAGCACCCCCTCAACACCCACTCGACAACATGATCCCCAGCATACCCTCCTCGCCATCCCGGCGAGCCACCTTGCCTTGCCTCTCTACCCTCCTTCTTCTCACCCTCGCCCTATTCTTCACTCTCACACTGAGCCCTACCATCGCATCAGCCACCACCCTCCTCAAACGCGATGCATTTACCGATGTCCGCGGCACCATCGGTGACCATTCCCTCTCCTCCGTCGGCTCTTGCCCCCACGGAGCCTACCCTCGCTCACTCGCCGTCACATCCACTTCATCCATCTTCACCTGGTACTCCAAAGCTCCTTACGACGAAGCAGACGCCGAATCAGCATTCATCATCATCCACGGTGTCAATCGTAACGCCAACGCCTACTGGACTATCCTCAACAATGCTTGGGCCAAAGCACGTGATGCTGGTCTTGGTTCTGCCCGGCCTAACTCGATCCGTGTTGCACCTCTTTTCTTTAGCACGCTAGAAGATGCAAAGGCGTACGATGCGAGTCAGCTGGGATGGGGAGATCCGAATGCATGGACTGCCGGCGAAGGGTCGACGCATCCTGCCGGGAGTGGAGTGTCGAGTTTTGCAGTGCTAGATATGTTTTTGAACCGGTTCAGTGATAAGGGCGCGTATCCGAAGATGAAAACGATTACGTTCGTAGCTCATGGTGGTGGAGCACAGATGTTGCAGCGATATGCTGTGTTAGGAAAGTCCAACCCGGATCCTACTAGACTCAGTGTGAGATACGTTGTGGGAGATCCAAGTTCCGAGTTGTACTTCACACCGGATCGACCAGTAGGTGTGGACACTGCATCTTGCCCGACATGGAACGACTACAGGTATGGGCTTAACAAATACACCGCTCCTTATGCCGGGTTGTCGGCTTCTCGAGCACCAGCGTTGTTCAAGTCGTACGTATCGAAGGAGGTGCGCTACGTGGTTGGTATTGCCGACGAGGCATCAAAAAATGGCGATCAGACTTGCATGGCTCATGCTGTCGGTGGTGAAAAGCGTCGAAACCGAAGCCTTGCTTACTGGAAGTACATCCATCTCTTATCCGGAGGTACTTCTCCAGATCAGCTTACCAAGTTCCCTGGTACCTTCCCAGCCCTTGACCCCAAATACGGCCAGACAAGCCAGACGAACATCCCGAGATCCAGCATTATGGTGGCGACTAGGTTCAGGGGTGTAGAGGTGAAGCATTCGTTGACGATGATCGATGGGGTCGGTCACAGTGCTAGTAAGATCTATGGTTCGACTGCGGGTAGGGATGCATTGTTTGCTGATCAAAAGAGCTCGGGAAGTGGGGATGTGCCGGATTTATCGAACGAGTTGAATGGATATACGGCAGATGAGGCTGGTGCTAAGAACTATGCTGGTGGTGACGACCAGATTGGTGGTGACGACCTAGGTTGGTAGATGAATAGTTCATTCTGCCCATAGATACGGTGTCACGCCTAAGCACTTTCTCGTGCGAATAGATGCCGCACGAGAGCTTTCGAATTCCTATCGTTGCTTTGTACGGAAGCTAGTAGATCCTCCTTCCCGATCCGTTACAACGTCTATATATAGCATGTAACATTCATTCTGCCCATAGATACGGCCTTTAGATTTGTTCATATTCAGGGGATCGCATCTGATGCGTTGGTTACAATGGCTGCCTGTGTTCTGTGCCTGAAGCGGCTAGTCGTGTGTCGTACCAGGAGATCTGAGCTGTCAAGACGATGGATTGAATGCGGTTGACAGAAAGTGGCAGAGTGGAGGCATTCGGGTCTCGCCTCACGCCAAAATATAAGCTCGCTCTCGTCAGCAGGCCGTTGCTAGCTCCATCAACTTGGCTCCACACCAATATCCACCTCACATAAAGACATCGACACCTTTGGGCGCAGCAGAACCACATCCTTAGCTCGCCTCCAATTCTTCAGCCAAGCCACGAACAATCAGATTGACAATCGATATCTCTTACTCTCTGCAACCATGGCCGGCCCCAATCTCGAACTCTTCAAGTTCGGCATGTACCTCTTCTTCCCACTAGCGGTCATGGTACACTACGGTGATCCTGAATGGTACCATCGCAATGTTCTTCCGGTAGGTACTGCTGTCTTCTTCGCTGTTCCTGGTCTCGCTTACTGACTTATCTTCTTGTTATGGTTGTGGCAGATTCGAGATCAATTCTGGCCAAAAGAAGAAAGCCTGTACAGACCACCACGAAACTCTGACGACGTCAAGTCAGCGTTGGATGAGATGAAAGCTAAGCGTTTGGCAAGGAGGGAAGCTAGGTTGAAGGAGGAGGCTCAAGCTGCGCTCGGGCAGCGATCGACAGCCTCTGCATCCGCACCATCGAAAGCAACAGAACAGAAGACGGTAACACAGTTGGTGGAGGACAAGAGGAGCCAGCGTTTGGTGTAGATGTAATGTCATGGAATATCTGGGTCAAAGATGTCATGCCTGCTCAACGTGTGCGTGCATAGGCCGAACGAGAGTCTTGGGACTACTTTGGTCTCGCCAAGATTTTGAGTCTCCGCCATTTAAACCGACAGCCGGTTAGGGATCCTGCCCCGTTGAGACCGGAGGTCTTCGAACCCAAGTTGCTGCCGTGACAGAGACATGAGTGTGAAGCATTAGATCGTCTCAAAGGCCGTGAACGGACTCCGTCTCGAAAGGGAGCCCATGCCAGTCAATCATTCTTGTCACAACACCGGCCCTAGCTAAACTGAACACAACCTCAAGTCGGGGCTCGGTTGGAACACGGGCCTCCACCCTAACCCTGACACCACTTAAGCTCGTACCATCTCACAAGACACACACCTCGTTGTTGCTGCCGGAACATGAATCTATTTCGAAACATCTTCTCTAGGACTTAGCCTGATCTCCCAGCCTCAATTCCTGCAAGAAAGCTCTCGAGTATCTCAACACCTGCTTATATGTATCTTCAAACCCGTCTTTCCCACCAATATAGTATGGGTCCGCAATGGGTTTACCATTATCCACATCACCAAACAGCCTTACCACTGCTTTGCTACCTTTTGGCTGCATACTTTTGAGGTTGCGTACGTTGTTAGTATCCATTCCGAATATGTAATCGTAAAAGTGGTAATCTTCTTGAGTGATACCCCGGGCGAAGTTGTTCTCGTCGTATGGGATGTTGCGGCGACGGAGGAGAGCTGTGGTACGTTCGTCCGGCTCTTCGCCTTCGTGGTAGTTGGCGGTACCGCAGGAATCTAGTTTGCCGAAGTGGCGCCGGACGCCGGCTTTTGTTGCTGTGTCTTCGAATACAGCCACTACGCCAGGGTGAGGGTAAGGGAGGGATAAAACGGGTGGGCTAGTGGGGTGGAACAGTGAAAAGCGGTGAGGTAAAAGGGTTGAACTTACGAGCCATAGGAGAACGGCAAATGTTTCCTAAGCAGCAGAAAAGGAGGTTGATCTTTTCGCCTCCTTCCGCTGGCAATTTATTGTTTCCTGCCATCCTTGCACGATGTTCTATATGAGATGTATGGTTGGAAGAAAGAGATGGACGGAGGTGTTTAGGAAGGTCGGAAGTCGGGTTTCAAATTAAAGTAAAAAGTAAAAAAGTAAAAAAGTATAAAAAAAAATAAAAAAAAAAAAAAAAAAAAAAAAAAAAAAAAAAAAAAAAAAAAAAGTAAAAAAAAAAAGCAAAAAAATAATAATAGAAAAAAGGTCGTGTTCGTGCGTGCGGGATATGCCTCCACAACGCGCAATTGCATAAACCACCAACCACCCTCGCTCTCATCTACCACCGCCAACGACGAGGACAAGATGGTATCGTACAGCGAACTCGCAAAGAAGAATGCTTCAGTTGACATCACCGGTCAACGAGCACTCATCTCAGGAGGTACCCAAGGCATTGGTGCTGGTATTGCACTTCGATTCGCTCTGGCTGGAGCTTCAGTATGGCTTATCGGGAGAAACGAAGAAAAGGCAAATCAAGTACTCGAGACGCTTAGAAAGGCTTCTTCTGAAGCTCAACGTCGATCAGCCACCTCCTCTCCCACCAGTCACAATGCGGAACATGAGTTCTTCAAAGCAGACCTCTCATCCCCCACCGCACTCAAATCCGTCGCTTCAGACATCACCTCGAAAGCAGGAAAGGGTGGGATCGATTACCTGATCGAAACGCAAGGAGGTCCACCCCACGGTGCTATCGAAACCACTTCCGACGGTATCGAAAAGCAATTCGCTGTTCAAGTCCTCTCTCGTGTTGGTCTAGCAAAACAACTCGTCGAAGCAGGAACGATCAAGAGAGGTGTGTTGATGGTTGCTGCTCCTGGTCAAGGTTCCTCTTCACCCGTCGATGTGAACGATTTGGACTTCACCAAAGCCAAAGCTAGCGGTAGTTGGTGGGGCGGACCTCTAGGATTGATGAAAAAGGGAGCCCAATCCGCCTCAATCCTCGACGCTGCTTGTCAACACCTTGCAGAGCAAAACCCAAACCTAACCATCACCCATGCTTTCCCAGGATTCGTCAATACCGATGCACTCAGCAATCAGGGACACAACCCATTGTTGGTACTAGCAGGGAAGCTAGCTGGACCAATGGTGGCAAGTAAGCCTGGTCCAGGTGGATACGCCGAGTTGCCGTTCTATGTGTTGGCAAATGCGGAGGGGCAGAGGTATTTAGAGACGGGAAAAGCGAATCTGCTGACTGCCGGATTGAAGAAGTTGGAGTTGAGTAAGAACGTGAGGGAGAGAGGAGTTAGGGAGCAGATTTGGAATAAGTTGGCTTCTTATTTCTAAGGCTTAAATTCACCCATGTACGACGGTCCGAGAAGACGTCGATAGCCTACACAGCATAGCTGATTGCTATGGAAATCCGCGATTGCTTTTACGTCAGAGATTCATTCAGCGCAGTTCGATGCTTTCATGTGTTGCGAGTTTGATCACAGTCAAGAGCGAGGGCGTTGGGGGGATATACGTTTCGAGTCTCCATTACAGTACAGCCAAGAGCGCTGCAGGGATTTAAGGTTTACAGTATAAACAACAACAACATCGACTTGTGTTGTGGGCGAGAGTGTGATCCAGGAAAGAAGCCATACAAGACCGTGATATATGAAACGAAGCAAAGAACAACAAAGAGCCAAAGAAGTACGAAAGAGGGGGGAGAATGATGTTCTCCCTTGATACAGAGTGAGGATCATGCGGACTCACCCGCACCCCCAGCGTGAGCCTTATCCTCAGGCAACTTGCCATCCAACATACTCAACAAATCCATTATACTCTTATCAAATTCTTGCTGTGTCGCGTCATCCTCGATCATACTCCCAAAGACTCTCAGACCTTGAACCTTGGAAACCATCTGCTTATTCCATGCCAAAGTAAAGCTACCTTTCGAACCAGGTTTTCTCCCTCTGGGGTCTTTGGTGGGAATTGGAGCTTGACCTGCGGCTTGGAGGGCTGCTTGTTGTGCTGCTGCTTCGGCTTCTGCTGCTCGAGCAGCTTGCATTTCGAGTTTGGTTCGACGTTTGCGTTTAGCGGGGGGAGGGTTCATGGATGTATCTGATGCAGAGACGGGTGCGGGAGGAGGAGCAGCGGCAGCGGCGGCGGCTTCTGCGGCGAGTTCGGCTTTGGATTTACGTCCGCGTTTGCCTTTTGGTCGGATACCGGTGACTGCAGGAGAGGGAGGTAGTTGGGCGGCGGCGGCCTGTGCAGCAGCGGCAGTGGCTTTCTTGCCTTTGGGTGGAGCACCGTTGGGACCAGCGCCAGCTTTGATCATGGTAGCGGATGGATCTATGAAGTTGGCTTGCTGTTGCACTGGATAGCCTGCTTTGACGTTGGCGTTGGCGTTGGCGTTGGCGTTGGCGTTGGCGTTGGCGGGTGCTGGTGCGGATGCTGCAGTGGCGTTCTTCGGCTTACGCCCGCGCTTCTTAGGCGTGTTCGCTGCTGCTGTCGCGGCAGGTGCTACGGAGGGTGAAGCGGATGGAGCGGTTTGAGCCGCAGCTGTTGCACCGGATTGCGAGCGAGAAGCAGCACTACCATCGCGTGAAGGAGCAGCAACAGCAGCAGCAGCAGAAGAGGTGGGATAGTTGCTCCAGTCTTGCTGCTGACTACTGGAAGAGTAGCCGTTGTCGAAACGCGAATCCCTAGCACCGGCAGCATTGGCAGTCTGACCGGCCAAACCATCGCTGGAATAGCCTAATGACTGAGCGGAACGATCACGGTTGGCAGCACCGTACGACTCGGAAGGCTGGTAGTAACTGTGCTCGCTCTGATACGAGGCGGTAGGTGGAGGTCGCTGTTGCTGCGACGCCGGCTGTTGTTGCTGTTGAGCCTGCTGAGCTTGCTGTTGCTGCTGGGGCATGAGCTGATTGCCATTGTATCCGCCTTGGAAAGCTTCCGAGAAGCTAGCAAAGGTGTTGGCACCCCTACCTGCAGATGAGGAGGAAGCGGGCGTGCCGCTTTGCTGCTGCTGATAGTTGGAGGGGAAATGCGAGCTGCTGCCTCCAGACGCGTAGCCTCCGTAGCCGCCGACATCATCTCGAGAGCCAGAAGACACGATGTTGCTGCCAAAGTAGTTGGCTTGCTGCTGCTGCTGCTGCTGCTGCTGTTGCTGCTGCTGTTGAGAGGGGGAGGACGCGTAACCGGACTGTGGTTGCATGTCCCACGACGAGAGACCGCCGCGATACTGCTGTTGACCACCTCGGCCGTACATGTTTGGGGTTAATGTGCTTGCTAATAGATATAGATCGAAGGTAGGGAGCGTGGTTGCGAAGATGCTAGGACGCGTCCAAGACTTTTCGACGCGATGAGAGGAAGCGGCGACGACGTGCGGGGAGAGAAACGCAGGTGAGCAAGAAGTAGGTTGTGCTAGAAAAGACCGCGAGTGCCAGAGAAAGGTAGACAATGACCAAGTGAGCGGAGCGGATGGAAAGGATGAAGGTGGGGGGGGTTTTTACCAAAGAGACGCTGGACCGGTGAACTGAGGAACAGGACAAGGAGAAGGAAGAGGCGTTGAGAGATGCGATGCGACTGTCGCCATCTTGCAGTTGGCTGGAAATGCGACGACGACCTTTTTTTTTTTTTTTTTTTTTTTTTTTTTTTTTTTCCCTTTCTCCTTTCCCTTTCTTTTTCTTTTTCTTTTTCTTTTATGGGTCTCTCTCTCTCTCTCTCTCTCCCTCTCTCTGTGGTGCCCGATAGCCGCGTTGAATTTCTGCTAAAAAATTGAATTTCTTTCCGCTAACTAGTCTGTACATACCAGAGAGTGTAGGGCTGGGAGGAGCAGCCGTCCGACGCGTCGATATTTTGGCGTTGGCGAGGAGTTGTGTATCGGGATATCGAAAGGCAATGTTACCCGATCTCCGATCTGTGTTCTCCTGACAAATCCGAGAAGATCTCGAGTTGAATTAAGCTGAGCCTAAAGGGACATGCTCTCAAAATCTGGAAAGTTCTCTCTGGACGCTCAATTCGGCTCTTCTTCCACCCGGATCATGTTGCCTTGCAGCTGATCCTGTGGGGCTGATCGGGTTCTCTTGAGTGCTCAAAGTCTGTTGTGGATCCAAAGAGAAGGCTATCGATCGAAGCAGAGCTGTATCTGCGAATGAGGGTTGTGTCAAGGAAGAGGATGAAATCGGAAGCTTCAGAAGGAAGCATGATTTTGAGAGTGATTCGTCATATTTATTTTTTTTCCCCCCCCAAGACGGTGAAAGCCGACGTGCGACACCTTCTCAACCTTTGCTCTCAATCCTTACCTTACCTTCTTTCCCTATCTTGCCAAATCACCACTCTTCTTTTCATCACTATCCTCCGGCAGCTGCACGGATCGCACACCATGTCAACACCCGCAGCTCGTGGCGCAGTCAGCCGCCTTCCGTCGTTGTGCGCTCCATCATCGTCAAGCGCCGTTGCTGGCAGTGCTGTGCATCGACGATCTTTCACTTCTCAACGACCCAGCATTCCCTTGAAACGGGCAGAGGTTCCCGCAACCAGCTCTTCCGCTGTTGCCGCTTCCTCTAGGACTCTCGTCACTCTTTCTCGTTCGCAGTGCCCTCCAACGGCTGCCCCTTGCCACTCATGCGGCCAACGAAACTTTACCTCGTCTGCCAGCCGCTCAGCATCAACCAAGGACCCTTACTCGGTCCTTGGTGTCAAGAAGAATGCTGATGTCAAGGATATCAAGAAAGCATATTACAGTCTCGCAAAAAAGTATCACCCAGACACCAACAAGGAAAAGGGCTCCAAGGAACGCTTCGTAGAGATCCAGAACGCCTATGACTTGCTGAGCGACGACAAGAAGCGTGCTGCCTATGATCAGTACGGCACAACTGACCATCAGCCAGGTTTCGATCCATTCGGCGGTGCAGGTTCGTCTCCCTTCGGTGCAGGTGGCTTCGGCGGTTTCCAAGACTTTGGCGGTTTCTCCAACGCAGGTAATGCAGGTTCCATCTTTGAGAGTCTCTTTGGTGCATTCGGTGGTGCAGCAAGGCCAGGTCAGCGTGGTCCTGGCTTTGGCGCTGCAGGATTCGCAGGAGAGGCACAAGGCGAGGATCTCGAAACGACCATCAACCTTACCTTTGAGGAAGCCTGCAAGGGCACAAAGCGTAAAGTGGTCATCAACCCTATCGAGCGATGTGGCACTTGCACCGGTTCAGGTCTCAAGCCTGGCGCCAAGAAGAGCACATGTGGCACCTGTAATGGTACTGGTACCCGCACATTCGTCATTCAGAGCGGCTTCCAGATGGCCACTACCTGTCCATCATGTGGTGGTGCTGGCTCAACAGTTGCTCCTGGCGACAACTGCAACACCTGCGATGGTATTGGGCGTCTACGTGGACGCAAAGAGGTCGAGATTGATCTTCCAGCAGGCGTTGACGATGGCTTCCGCATTCGCAAGGACGGCTTTGGTGATGTTCCGCTCTCCGGTGCTGGTACACCTGGCTCGCTCTACGTTCGCATCAACGTCGCATCAAGCCGCATCTGGAGACGTCAAGGCTCGACGCTGTTCTTCCCTGCCACCATTCCTTTCCACACTGCTATCCTCGGAGGCAAGGTTCGCGTGCCCACACTTGAAGGCCCCGTCGAGGTGCGTGTACCAGCAGGCACACAAGTTGGCGAGCAGATGGTCTTGCCTAATCGTGGTGTGCCCTCGCCGACACGCCGTGGACAGAAGGGAGACTTGATGGTGCAGTTCGAGGTGACTATGCCTCGGTCGCTCACAAAGCGTCAGCGAGAGATTTTGCAGCAGTATGCTGATGAGGTCGAAGGTCGCACTTGGGCACCGAGCGATAGCAGCAATGCTTCCAGCTCAGCAGGTGCATCCAATGCCAAGACCACCAAAGCTGCTAGCAGTTGGACAGCCTCAGGTGCGAAAGCCTCAACAAACGAAACATCCAGCTCTGCTTCGTCAACAAGCACAAAAGCCTCTTCGACATTCCCCCGTCATGCACAGACAGGCTCAGCTGAGCCGACAACCAAAAAGACTGCTACAGGTAGGTTTTCTATTCATCCTTCATCTCGATCTGACGATGCTAGCAGTGCTGCCCCTTCTTCAGCTCCAGCGTCAGCTTCGACTCGCAAGCCAGAGACCAAAAGCTCAGGTGCAACAGAAGGCTCTGCCAGCCAAGCTACTTGGTCGAGAACAGCCCAAGATGAGTCACAGAAAGGATTCTTGGGTCGCACTTGGGATTGGATGACCAACAGAAAATGAAGGAGTTTGCCTCCCTGGAGCAATCATAGAGCGCTAGCATTGCTACTTTCTCACAGTGTAATCTATCACACACACACTCGTTCACGCATGCTGAAATCACACCACTCCTCCTCTATTCTTTTCTCTTTTCTTGTTTGATACTGCAGCAGACAACAGAACAGCTAACTCGTCCAAGAAAGAGAAGACGACCGAGAAAAAGGAGAGCGCCAAGCCGACGAGCGAGGCCACCGACTCTAAGTCTTGAACCTGATCATCTAACTTGTACTCTAGCAATTGCAATAGATCCTTCACAACTCTTCAACCCCCGGACCCGTGGGAAGGATGAATGATGTGAGCCACAGTGAATCTTTGAACTTTCTCCGCCGAATCTTGCAGGAACAAAGTGTTGAGGAAAGTGCAATCAGGGCGGTCAAGCAAGCGGTAAATCGTTTGCATTCAAAAGGGAACTAAGTACAAAGCAATAACAGAAGTATATATGCTCCTGTTGTTGGTCAATGTGTGTGTATAGATGAAAGTGACACGTATGAGAATGTGCCGTTGTCGAGTGGGATAGGGATATTGGTGGGGAATGTTGAGCGTTGGTGGGAGTTGACGGGTGGCGACGCCAAGTGAAGTTTGCGGTCGTGTTAGAGCATGAGCATGCGGTCATGTGATTTCACTCAAAGTTGATATGAGGTGATCGCCGCAACCAGCCCTAACCTAACAAGAAATCGATTTCTGGCTTTGACGAGACGTGTCAACTTTGGCCGTCTTGATTCCGGAAGAAGGCTTCCTGTCGAGCTCGTGTGTGCGGGTTTCTTGTCTCGTGCTTGATGACAAGACATGAGTTGGACTTGCTTGAGCAGGCTGTACGAGCTGACAAGACTCTGCGCTCGGCCTGAGTTGAGCAGCATGAAGAGCATCTCGTTCGTAATGACCTTTTCCATTGTTCATGCACGCTTCAAAGTCTAGAAGCCTCTCTTTGTTACATTAATGAGAAGAAAAAAGTCAAAACAGAGCTGAGGTAGAAGAGGCAGCAGACAGCGACAAAGCGCACAGAAGGAAGAGTAAAAATGAGGACAAACAAGGAGAGTTGCAACGCACGCACCGGATAGCTTTCCCCCCCTTCTTTTTCGCAGCTCAGAGCTTCAACTGATTGGCTGTCGCTCTGTGCTAATGAAGCAAAAAAAAAAAAAAAAAAAAAAAAAAAAAAAGTTGTGTGTATGTGTATGTGTATGTGTGTGTGTGTGTGTGTGAAGAAACTCTGCGCTGCGCTCTTGCCATTCTTTCTTTTTGCAACACTTTCAAGTCGAGCTTGCCAGTCTCTTCGTGTCACCGAACAACTCTCAACTTTCTCACTCTTCTTCTTCTTCTTCTTCTTCTTCTCGCCGGTCGCGCATCCACTTGAAAAGCTTCATAGCAGCAGCAGCAACTCCAATTGTCCAGCTTTACCCTTCAACCATCTACAGCAACATATAATCGGCTCTACGGACCATCATCACACGAATAGCAACCAGCTCTTCCATCACTCTCAGCTCTCAAGCTTCTGCATCGCTCGCATCTTCAACTATATAGTACAATCGAGCAAAGACTAGACAACGTCTTTCTCAACACCTCATCGCCAAGGACACAATTTCGCTCCCTTCATCTCCAGCTTCTTCACCGATCTTGCGAAAAGGACATATTCCCGACATTCAGCACTCATTCAGCACTCTACATCCATTCTAGCACTGCCTCGTGACTAGACATCTCAACTCGTCAGCAACCGCATCTCGTTCCGCACGCTAACCTCAGCCAGTGTCCTCACCACTCTCGAGTCAAAAATCCAACATCTCCGCTCGGCAGCACACACATTTCGTTCGCCCGCTCTTCCATCAGATCCGTCTATACACTCAGAGACGGCACTACAATTCACCTGCTCCGCCCAGATCTATAGCGCCAGCTTCAAGCCTCCACTGACTCCACAACATCCCGGCAACCGCATCTCGGCTCCTGAACATCTTCTCAGCAGCAGCTTCAGCATTAACCTCGTATCTTGATCGATCAGACCATCTCGACAGACACTCATATAACAATGGCGACTTCTATGCAATTCGGTCCCGAGTGGATGCGCAAAGGCCCCAACAGCAAATCTGGCGGCAAGGAAAATGCTCCCTCCGCTACACCTTCAGCCGCTACAAGCCCCGGCACCGGTCCCATGACGGGCGGAGGCAATAGCGCGAAGCGCAATGGTGGAATCGGTGGACTTGCAAATCTATCCGGTCCGACACCTGTTGTCAGCCCTCCTGTGAGCTCTCCCGGCGCCTTCTCGTTTGCAGCCGCAGCAGCTGCAGCAACGGCGCAGAACTCGGAACGCAATGGATCGCATTCTTCCACTCCGCATGGCTTCTCTGGTATTGGTGGTGGCAGCGGCGGCGGCGAGAGTGACGCTTCTACGCCTTTGCTCAATGGTACTTCCGCTGCTTTGGCCAAGGACAAGGCGATGCGTGAGAAGCTGCTGAGTCTGTACAGCTCGGATCGCTCGAGCAAGATAGCCAGTGCTGAGCCTTGGCCGGTCGATGCAGCTCCACCTATAGGCAGCGGCAACGCGGGACCTGAACGCTCTACCAGCACTTCTCGCAGAAAGGGTGGATCGGACCGTCGTCCTTCCGCCTTTGCCGAACTTGGAGCAATCGGCGGAGGACCCGTTTCGCCTGCTCTGGTTGGCAACGAGCCTCGTGGTCTCAACGCTCGCTCGACTTCGGCAAGCTTTGGATCCGCTGGCACTTTGAATTCGGACAAAGCCGAGAAGGAGCGTCCTGGTCTCTTTCAGCGTGCTTCGAGCGGTGCTCTGGCCGGGGTGAATACCAACTCAGGCTCACGTCCTCTCTCGCCCTCGGTCTCCCGTGATCGCTTCAGCGGTATTCAGGGAGGTGTGCTATCCGGTGTAGCACCTCCTGCTCGCAAGAGAATGGAAAGCAGCGATGGTGGAGCTGCTGGCCTCCTGGAGCCTACCCGCACTGGTCGTTCCATCAAAAGCAGTCAAGATGAGACCAACCCATCGCAGCAGTCGTCGAATGGCGTCAATGGCGGTGCTATGGGCTCTTGGGGTCGCTCTGCTAGTGGCCAGACCGGATCTGGAGCAATCATTGCTGGTGCTTTCTCAGATGCATTCAGCTCGAATCGCGTCAGAGGCAGAATTGCATCGGCTGCTGCCGAAAATGCCAGTCTTGCGACTGCCACACCGGCTCAGCCGATCGTGCCAAGCGGCAATCCCGAAGGCTTGAGCATTTCCGCTCGATTCGCACGCCACAAAGATCGCTTGCCCGGCGAAGGTCCCATCGGCCCTCCTTCCGATGGCAGTATTGGCTTCGGCAAGTCGACTGGCTTTGAGAGACGGCGTGAGCGCCAGATCAGTCAGGCTGCTAAGCCTTATGCCTCGAGGGGCGACGCTGGAATTGGTGCTGCTCCCTCCGCTTTCACCGAAAAGTCAGGCATCCAAGCACAGCACTTGACTGGCCAGAACGCAGGTGCAGGCCAACAACACCCTCTCAACAGCGACGACGCTGATCTTGCTCAGCACGCCTCCACCCTCTTGGGTTCGCTGAAGCTCGATCAGGATGACAGTCCCCGCTTGCCCACCAACGCCCCTCTCGCTGGTGACGAGCAGAACATCAACCCGGATCCTCTCGCCAACAACAACAACCACGCAGACAACTTCCATCCCAGACAACACTTTGACCAACAGCAGCACCAGAATCCCAACTCGCATTCGCAAGCATCCATGAACATCGCTTCCTGGTCACCCGAGACCTCTATGTGGCTCTACAGGGATACGCAGGGCAACGTGCAAGGCCCCTTCAACAGTCTCATGATGCAAGATTGGTATTCGCAGCAGTACTTTACTGATGATCTGCCTATCAGGCGTCAGGAGGATGCTGACTTTAGGCCTCTCGCTCAGGTGGTTGCTGCGGTTGGCAATGCTTTACAGCCGTTTGTTATTCCTCCTTCGAACTGGCTTTACAGCCCTAACCTACCTCGACCTCCGTTCGACAGCATCTTGGGTCGAGACAACCTGCGTGGCAGCGAGCAGCAGAGTCGCTTTACTGATGCCTTTGACAGCAATCGCTCTTGGCCTGGACCAGCCGCTAGACAGCAGCAAGGCTGGCCTGCACAATTGGGCCTGGCGGGTCTCGGCAACGTCGGTCCCTCTCCAGCTTCCCCTTTCGGCCGCCCTGACGTCTTCTCGGCAGGTCAAGCTGGTCTCCGTAATCAAGACGAGATCATCTCAATCATTCGCGAGCGTGAGTTGCAGGAGCAACGTCAAGCAGCCGCTGCCGCATCGCGCGGTCCAGCTGGTATGAGCTTGGGTCAGCTCGATGGATTTGGTGGTGGTCTTGATCGATCTGGCTGGGGTGTTGAGTCTGCTATGTCGCCTTCTCCTTGGGCCGGCATGGGTCATAGCAGTCTCGGTCAATTTGGCGATGTCGGTGGTCTTGGCGCTCAACATCAGAGTCCTTTGGTTGGTGGTGATCGACCTGCGTTTGACAACTTCGCTCATCAGCAGAAGCAGACTTTTGATCAAACTGGCAATCCTTGGACTGAAAAAGCTTCGCTGGCACCTCGATCGCATCCCATGGCAGGGGCAGGTCAGTGGGGCGAGCAACCGCAGCAGCAACAACAGCAACAGGCCGCGCCTTGGAACTTTTCCGCCACCACACCCGATGTGAACAACCGTCAGATGGATTTTAGCGAGGGCATCTTGAGGAACGAGGCGATCAAAGCTGCCGATCCTATTGGAACGCCTCGACGTGCTCGTTCGCCTGCTCCTCAGCATCACCATGATGTTGGAGCAGCGGCAGAGCACAGGGATGAGCAGCAAAAGTCGTTCGAAAATGCTTTTCCTGCTCCTACTCTGGCTGAGCAGCAGGCTGCGAACAACCAAGCCGCCCCTGCTGCTGCTGAAGCGAAGCCTGCAAGCGAGCAAAGGATTGAGTCTAGCAGCACCGAGGCTGCCAAGCCCGCCGCTGCTGCTTCCACCCCTCAGAAGAAGCTCAGCAAGAAGGAAGCGCAAAAGGCTGCTGCTGCTGCTGCCACCCCTACCAAGACTCAGGAACCCGCTCAGCCTGCCAAGACGGCCGAAACCGAGATCCCACCACCCGAAGCCTTCACTGCGAGCGAGCCTCGACCTGAAGAGCTCTGGCCTCAAAGTCCTAAAGCAGTCGAATTCGCCTCCGAACCCGAACTTTCCGGTATGCCCGCTCTCACACTCTCCAACAAGCGTGAGCAGCGTTCCGCCCTCCAGCGACAAACCTCTGAACGCAATGTTCCTGGTTCTGGCGAGACGGCTGCTTCTCGCACCTCCGCCAACCGCCCTACTGGAGCGAGCAACGTCCGTGTTGTCACGTCAGACCAATTCCGTCGGCCCAAAGAATCCGAATCTACCTCGGCTTCGGGCACTCAAGCTTCGCTTTCAGACTGGCCCAACGACGGAAATGCCAGCGACTCCTCCGCTCCCGCAAGCAAACCAGCTCCATGGGCAGCGAAAGATGATTCTAACCCCCAAAGCACCGGCCCTAGCTTGAGGGAGATTCAAGAAGCGGAAGCGAAGAGAGCTGAAGCTAAGCGTGCGGCTGAAAAAGCCGCTGCTCGTGCACGGTTGGCTACTGCTTCGCCTTCGGGGGGTGAAGAGTTGCCGACTACTTTGAGTTGGGGTTTGGCTTCTGCGCCTGCTGCCATTGCCAAAACTGCTGCGGGGGGTGAAGGTGCGAGTGGTGGGGCTAGTGCTGGTGGTCCGGCAGCTCCAGCTTGGAACGCAGGCAAGGCGGCTCCGAAGAAGACTCTGATGGAGATTCAGGAAGAGGAGAGGAAGAGAGCGGAGAAACTCAAAGCTCAGCAGATTGCGTTGAGGAAAGGCTATGCTGATTCGGCGTCGAGGACTGCAGGTGGGAACTTGCATGGTGCGGTGGTTGCATCTACTACCAACGCCGCTTCGGGTGGCGGTGGAGCTTGGTCGGTGGTAGGGGCGAGTGGAAAACCAACGACTCCCTCTACTACACCCTCCTCCTCTACCAACGCTACTGGTGCTGCTGCTGCTTCACCTCTTGCTAGTCGCCCAACTCTCACCTCTACTCGATCAACAAGCACCACCACCACCACCGCCCCAACCTCGTCTTCCGGTGCCGGAGCATGGTCTGTAGTCGGCAGCGCCGTAAACACGGCTACGAAATCCACCCCTGCCTCCCCCTCCCCCGCTACCCGAACCGCTTCATCAACGCTCACCAAACCTCGTCCATCGACCTCCACCGATCCCAACGCACCTTCCCCAGAATTCATCAGGTACTGCAAAGACAACCTCGCAGGCCTTCACATCAATAAGGACGATTTCATCGATATGCTCCTTCAGTTTCCACTCGACCCCAGTTCGGATGTGATCGAGATTATTGCCGATACCGTTTATGCCAACTCGGGTACACTCGATGGAAGACGATTTGCCTTGGATTTCGTGTCCAAGCGCAAGTTGGATGTACAGGGTAGGGGTGCGGATGCCGCTGGTGCAGGTGGCATGGCAAGTTTCGGCGCCGGTGTGAAACAGAGTGCGGTGAAAACGGGTGGTAAGACGGGAGTAAGTGGTAGTGTACCAGGTGCAGCAACGGGCGGTGAGGCATTTAAGGTTGTGAAGAAAGGAGGGAAGAAACGTGCTTAGACACCATCATTTCTTATGCGTAGATCACGATCAACAATCCCAATCAATTGCAACACCGTCTTCTCTTCTTGCGTTTGAACCAACAAAGGTGTGTGACAGCCCGCTTTCGCTTCAAGAGTACGATTTCATGATTTCATGATTTCATGATTTGATGAGAACAAGACAAATACAAGAGGAACACGAAACTGTTGCAAGGATGGCGGTTTATCTAGTCAAGATCCATCTTGGACTCTTCCTCACCTGTGGATTTTGCTGCTTCAACCGAAGCTGCATCACCAGATGCAGCGGTGGTTTCAGCTGAAGATGTTGCAGCGGGATCAGCAGGAGCGTCAGTGTTGGAAGAAGCTTCTGTTGCCGTTGTAGCAGGTGCTGCTTCTGTCGATGGAGCGTTGGCAACATGGGCAGTAAAAGCTTGTGCTCCGGCTTCGGTCGCATTTGTTGCTGAAGGCGCAGCCGCTGCATCCGCACTCGTCGTGCTAGATGCTGCGTCTTTAGCTCCACCTTCACCTTCCGCTGCCGTCACAGGCTCGGCCGGCTTCTCCTCCTCAGCCTCAACCCGTTTAGCCTGCGACTTAGCAATGCTTTCCTGTTCGATCCGTTCATCGATCCTATTCTCCTCTTCCTCCGTTGTTGGATTCTTCGTTTCCATAATCCCCATCTTTCCCCCTCCACCCCCATTCACCCCATTCACCCCATTCACCCCATTCCCCCAATTCACCCCATTCACCCCATTCATCCCATTCCCCCCGTCCCCATCTGCAACTCTAGTCGGATTCGCCCTCCCTTCAGAATCCAACTCATCATCACCTCTCCTACTATAATCCCTAAACGCCTGCAACCCCACAACCCTCTCATCCGGATGTTTATCCTCCAAACCCTGTAATCCTCCTTTATCTGCTAAATCGCCCATCTCCTCATCCGCCTCCCCTTCCCCACGCTCTAGGTTTTCCAGGTGGAGCTGCTCTGCGATACTCCTTGGCTCTACGTGCCCTTGAACTGAAGGTGCGTGTGCTGTTTGTCGTAGATTTTCGAAGACTTGGATCTTGATCTTCTCGAGGTAATCGCGAGTATTGAGATCCTCCATATTATTGGGTCGAACATCGAGCCTGTAATCTGGGCCGAAATACTCGTAGTATTCGTTCACGGGGATTTGAGGGTTCAACTCCTGTCCAGCGGCAAGGCCGGTTTCGAAAGCCCATGCTCGAGAGACGTTACGCATTGTATATCCTCCACCACCCAGTAGCAGTAGGGGTAGACCAAAAGATTTTACAAACTCAACGCAATTAGCATGACCGCGCATGGAAAGATTAAAGCATCCGAGTTTGTCGCCAGCTAAAGAATCGGATCCGCACTGTAAGACTACTGCTGAAGGTCGATAATGTTGCATAATCTGGCTGATCACCGGTTCGAATACGGTTTTGTAGGATTCGTCTGTGATCCCATCTCGCAGGGGAAAGTTGCAAGAATACATCTTGCCCTTGCCTATCCCGATGTCGCGGAGTTCGCCTGTCCCTGGGAAGAACTCTCCATATTTGTGAAAAGAACAAGTCATAACCCTATCCGTAGTGTAAAAGGCCTCTTCGACTCCATCTCCATGATGAACATCAATATCGATATACAACACTCTCGGATGGTACCTCAACAGCTCCAAAATGCCCAACACAATATCATTGATATAACAAAACCCACTAGCCTCTCCCTTCTTGGCATGATGTAAACCCCCAGCCCAATTAATAGCTATATCGCATTTATCTCTACTCAACCTAGCTGCTCCCTCCATACTTCCCCCTGCTGATATACTACAATACTCGAACAAGCCATCAAAAACGGGGCAGTCATCGCCGACGTTGAACTTTGCCTGTTCCCGCACGAACGAATCGACATTATCAGGAGTTACACGGTTTAGGAACTCGACGTATTCATCGGTGTGAAATTGGGACATTTCGCGTTTGGTAGCGGGTTTGGCACGGAAGATCTCCATGCGTTTGTAGAGACCATAGTTCATAACTAGGGAATGACACATACGGATACGGGTAGGTTTCATGGGATGGCCGGGTCCGTAGTGATAGTTGCCGATGTCCGAGTCGAAGAAATAGCATACGCGAGATGGGTTGGGGTTGGAGGAGTTGGAGAGGGAGGCGAAGAGGGGTTCGTCGGCATTGGCGGTGGTGGAGGAGTGGCCGTTGTAGGTCGAGACGATGGAGTTGGAGTTGGGTGGGAGATAGGTGGATGTCATGCTGGGCCGCCGGTTTTACGCCCCAAGGCAGGGGATGATCGAGGGAGACAGAGGGCAAGGGGTTGCGATTGGTGCTGATCGTGGCTAGTCGAATGCTGAGTCCAAGTTGCGGATGAGTCCGACGTGATGGTTGCGACTTAGCTCGGATGGTCGGAAACAGTTTGCCTTGATCGATGGCAGCGAGTTGGAAACTCAGCTTGGTCGTCAACCTTCCAGAAGACTTGGCAGATGCCTTCGTGAAGCGGATGCTCTAAACCTGGATGGTGAGAGGGTGATTGAATGAGCGTAGGAAAAAGCGACGATGGTGATGATAGTTAGCCAGAAGAATGAATCCGGGGCTGCCGTAGAGGATTGGACCCTCGTTATTCCGAACCAAAATCTCCACACTCCAGCAGCAGTACCGCACGAGAAGAAAAAAATCAAACTTGGCTCGAGCGGCCCTTCATCGCACGTGACACCCAACCGCACGTGACATCCAACCCCTTTACCACACTCACAGCTCCACATTTCGAGCGTGCATACCAAATCAAGGGTTCGCTACCAACCTCAACTCTTCAACACCATCCTCTTCCTCTCTCACATACCTTAGCGGAGAGGTGTGGACGAAGATGTCGGCATCAGATAGAACGCTCATTGCGTTGATTGCTGATGAGGTAAGTCTCCGACCTTCCCCCTTGTTCAACTTCCCCTTCTATTTCCCATCACTAACATCCCCCTTCTAACATCCCCCCTTTCTCATCTCGGCCTCCATGCAGGATTCAACCACAGGCCTCCTCCTAGCAGGAATAGGCAACGTCGATTCAGACGGGACCAAAAACTTTCTCATCTGCGACAACAAAACTTCGGTCTCCGACATCGAATCCTCATTCAACCATTTCACCAACGAAAGAAAAGATATTGCAATTCTCCTCATCAACCAGCACATTGCGGAGAAGATCAGACCAATGGTGGATAAGTATACCCAAGCTTTCCCTGCACTTTTGGAGATTCCGAGTAAAGATCATCCCTACGATCCTAGTAAAGATTCGGTACTGAAACGGGTTCAGAAGGTAAGTACATTAAATCCAACTCTTTCTCGCCTAGCGCAAGGATGATTCTGACCAAGCCTTTTTACTTTGTACTGTGCAGCTCTTCGGAGAGTAACCTGTCCACTGAGAGTCGATTCAGGTTCTTCTGCATACCCCTTCACTTCCTACTTGTCTTGGCTACGGAATCTATCTCGCACCACTTTTCAGTAATTAGATCAGCTTCACGTCTCTGTACGGAACGCAGCTTCATAGGGACAGGCATGGTTTGTGGAGCATGTCCACACGAGAAGCGAGAATCATGGCAATGTTCAGCAGAGCTTGTTTCGGCCGCAGAGCGACAAGGAGCAGTCAAGGGTTCGAAGAAATACGCCAAAGCAGCCGCATGAGATGACCTGGATGATTGGCATTGAGCAGATATCTTGCACACTTGATGTCCGTGGATTAGATCTTCATCGCCAGCCAAGTCACAATATCATCAAACTCGCTCCCGCCATGCATTAGCATCTCCCCATGAGCCTTTTCCCTTCCATAATAAATATTCTCTTTCGGACAGCCTGATTCGACCAAATACTCCAGTGTATCCTTGGCGCTTAAAATCGCATCCTCCTCCGCCAGATAGAACCTAACTCTCTTCCCATCTTGCAATCCCTCTATCTCGTTCGGCCAGAGAATGTTACTACTCCAATCGAAATACCTACAAAGCGTATTCGCAGTCCCCACCTCCCTTGCTACAAAGTATCGCATAAGTAGCTCTATCGGGGTTGAGGCACGTTTGTAGATGAAATTCGAACAAACGAAAGGTACCCACAGTTGGAAACATACTGGGTCTACGAAGCAGCTTCTTCGTACGACGGGACCGAGGGACTTGATTAGCCAGGAATGAACGAGTGAGCCGTAGGAATGCGAGAGGATGTCGATCGAGGTCAAATTGTGGCGGGCGAGGATGTGGCGAAAGGCGGAGGTCGTTTCGTGGTGACCAAATGGGTGGAGGAATGATGGGGAGAGGATTGATTGCGAGATGTTCGGTTGAAGCAATATGAGCAAAGGGCGCGATGAAAGGGACGCCGTACGGAGGAGGGAGGTCAGGAGAGATGAGTATTGTGCTAGACCTATTCCTAAACCGTGCAATATGATGAGAGGGGTTTTATCGGCAGAGGTAGTACTGGCGGTTTTGGGCGCTGGTCGGTAGAGGTATGGCAAACGACCTTGAGTATGATATTCAAACCCACCTCTAATCGCCCGTCGAATGGTAAGAGCGGAAAGAGTGTTCGTGACAAAATAGCATACAAGGGGCCGAGAAGCTGTTCTAACGGGATCGATGGTAAGACGCATCATTCTTATCCTCGGTCCCGCCTTGGCTGGCTGCAACAACGTCTTCTTTCCCTGCGCTGAAGGTTGCCAAGGTGGATGCTCGGGAAAACTTCTCCCCTGTCTAGTCTCCAACAGCTCAAGACAGTATTCTAGAAATCGCAGTCGATCTCCCGTAGCTGGATCCCATTCTCCCTCCTTCGCACCAACATCCCTCCCCCCTCTTCCTTGTGTGGAGAACGCAGGTGGAGGCCCGCCAAACGTTGCTTCAGAAGGCGGCATTGGAGATGTAGACGTCGATGCAGTCGTGCTTTCCAATCCCCATCCCCCATTACCACCATTCGAATGGAGAAGACTATGATCTCTCTCCGCCTCCAAATCCTCCAACTCGGCCGCAAAAAGACTCCAAGCCAACCAATGCATAACATCTCTCCTACATATTTCCTCGGGAGGAACACCGAAAAACCACTTTGCTTGATCTTCCTGAAACTTTTTCGCCCTTGGATCGTCGGCGTTGATGGGTGTGGTGACGAATTGTGGCACCCATGAGGCTGCTCTTAGTCTGCCCAGTCTTTGTCTTACGTCTGACTCTGCTGACTTTTCATCAAGTTCCATTGCATTGGATCGTTTTACTAGCTCGGAACCTTGGGAGGATGGGAGGGAAGAGGACACAGCTGAAGCATATCCCTTCCCCACCCCGTCCGTGGAGGAGGGGGATGTGAGCCCGGCTTGTAGAGCTTGAGCAAAAACCCGTCTCAAAAAGCGTCTACCATACAGAGGGCATGGTGCTGGACGTTGGATCCGACGACAAAGATAAAAGTAGTAGATGGAGAACAGCGCTTCGATGCAGAAGTATGCATAAACTAGGTTTCCGACTAGACGCCATCGAGACGAGGAGAGGATGTGGGAGAGTCGTTTGGAGATACAGCGCGGGGTGTGGGTGGTGATAAGCTTGAAGAGTCTAGCGTCTATTGAGACCGAAGGGTAAGTGCGTCGGATGTAGAGTGCGGTGATACGGGTAAGAACGACAAACCAGCTGAATGGAGTGACTCCCCAGACGAAAAGGATGAGGAGACGGCTGATTAGGATTGAGGCATCTCCTGGGATTAGTTGCGCCATCTTTGCTGTTTTGGGAGATGGTGCGCAAGTGGTGGTGCGAGGGTGGTGCTTGATGCCGCAGGCTTCGTGAAGAGAGAGGAACAGGACCCGACAGTAAATCTAGGACGAACGTGCTTGTGATGGAGCAAACGAAAGCAGCCGTTGAACGCTGAGCTGCTAGATGAGCATCGCAAATGTCTCTATCATCCAGTGCGATCCAATTGTTTGGTTTTGCGAAGATCAGAGCTTCGCTACGATGTCTGTGCGCAGACCAACCTGTGAGGATTGAGCGATGCCTTTCATGCAGCCTCTTGGAATAGATGCTGCCACTACCTGCAGGCGCGGTGCTGCGAGATGGATCAATGATGGTGGAGGAGGGAAAGCAGGAAGCGATGAAAGTGTTGAAGCGTTGATCTGTCACATGACGCACAAAGATAAACACTTGCAGGTTGCGACAGGCGCGCGTCAGTCAGTTGAAGATGCGTCGGCATCTCAAGCAAGGTGCACGTGTTACGGCCGAGACATCGAGATACGGGAGGCTCACATAAGCGAGGAGCACAATGAGGTACGCAATTGTTGTCATGGTGACAGCACAGTGGCACCCGGTATCATAGCAACACAGGGGTACAAATGAAGGAACACACCCTGCCTCGGATGGGATCAGAGCAGTGAATGGAGTATATATATGTGTTTGTCATTTAGTCTCACACTAAGAAAACTAAGCATTACATAGAACATATGGCTGTGGCAAAGGGAGTCTGATCGTGACCCCGATAACGCCGTATATTAATTGTTATCTTCAATTGATTAAGAGTCTGAAGAAGCTATCACCGAGCTAACCGAAAACTCGCCGACAACCATGGTAGAAGACACCGAAACGAGGACTAAAGGAAGCAGAAAAGGCAAGAACACCCAGGTTCGGGTCGACAATAATGCCACGAGCAAGAACGAGCCGGAGGCCATCAACGATGAAGCCGACGGAGACACCGATTCCGACTCCGACTTTGATGATGGCGACAAGCGATATAACTTTCGCACCCTAGCAAAGCTCCTTGAACCTGTGCCAAAGCTCACGTCACGAAACTACCATAGCTGGAGCGCTCACGTGAAATCTTTCCTCCGATCCGTGCCTCATGCGATGAAACATCTCGAGGGAACGTACGACAAGAAACACCCGAAATGGAGCCGCTCCCTTGACGATGCTTTAATTAACGCCCTGCGTGGAACAATCGATACTACCGGAGAACACAATGTAAACTACCTCGTTCTAGATGTAATCAAGGAGTACCTTACTTTCAACCAAGTATGGAGAAAGATCGAAAACGGTCTCACGAATGAAGCCACCAAGACGTCCCACAGACTTGCGCTTGTCTCGCAACTCAACGATGCAAAGATGTTTCACTCGGATGCCAGAAAGCTAATCCAAGAGATCCGGTCCATACAAACTGAAAGCAGTCTCCTCGGAAAACCATTCGCTGATGATACATTGTTCTCGGCCCTGCAGAAATGCACGATCCGGCATCCGGTGTACAAGGAGACGGTTGCCACCGTCCATCAAATCGACTTCAACGCCCTTGCCACCGCATTAAGCATCCGGCAGACTGCTGTCGAGAGTGTCCCCGCACAAAGGATCGACCCCCGACAAGCCAGCGCTAGAACCGCCGGCAACGACGATCAAAATGAACGGGCCGGAGAGACCGAAGCCGAAGCCGACAACAGCCACGCGAGCCCGAGGAACGCAAGCAAACCACGCCGAATCCGATGCTGGATCTGCAAGCGACCGGGACATGGTATCAGCCAATGCGACGCCTTGGTTACCATTCCCAAGGACTCTCCCCTCGCTGAACCCAAATAGGAAGTGTGGTGCTCCCTCACCCTCCCAATGAAATGGCAGGACCCCTCGAACCCAAAAGAAACAGCTCATTGGATCTTGGACTCGGGGGCGAGTTATCATATGGTGAATGACTACAGCATGCTCATTCACCCGAGAACTTGCCGAAAGCGGATAATTACCGCCGGAAGCGAGGTCTTGGAAGCAGCAGCTATAGGAGATGCGAGCATATCAACAGATTACGGGGAAATCTCTCTGCAAAATGTATTGTATGTAAAGCACCTTAATGTTAACCTTCTGTCAACAAATTCATTAACGGATGAAGGAGCACGAGTGATATTGGACACAACCGGCGGCCAAATTTTCTTAACAAACGGCATGACACTTAAGATTGCAAAGAATCGCGAGCGAGGACTTCTGGAGTTCCGAGGCGACACATGGCAAGAAAGCGCGATGGCCACATCAGCACCATTGTTTGAAGGTGTTGATGAGGAGTTCGAGCATATTAAGAATGAGCCGAAAGTTTCAAAGCAACAACTATGGCATGAGCGTCTCGGGCACCCAGGAAGAGATAAAGCTAAGGCGATCACAAACAAGTTAAAGGATAAGCATACCATGAAATTGGATCCAAACACCGCTCTGACATGTGAGCAGTGCGTACGATCCAAGAGCACAAGCGCTCGGATGGGGAAAGGTAGCGGCGAGAGAGCCGTAGGGCCCCTGGATCTTATCCACGTCGATCTAATAATAGACTCGTCCCACGTGACGGAGTACACATGCACGTTGGTGCTGGTCGACGATCATAGCAAGTATGTGTATGCACAGCCATTGACACGAAAGAGTCATGCCTTTATGCAACTTAAAAGGATTGTTTCGTTCCTGGAGACACAGACGGATCGGAAGCTAAAAGCGATCCGATCCGATCAAGGAACAGAATGGAAAAGCAATGATGCATTAGAATGGTCGCTAGAAAAGGGCATAGAGTGGCAAACCACCGTAGGGTACAACAGCAAACAAAATGGACGGGTAGAGAGAATGAACAGGACCCTTGGAGAGAAGATGAGAACGTTGCTAATGCAGAGGAGACTACCGAAGAAGTTCTGGCCATACGCGATCAGAGCTGCAGCGTTCAAAATAAACCTCACTCCGAGCGTTGATAATGAATTCCCTTATCAAGCGATGTTTGGCAAGTCGCCGGAACGAGCTTTAAAGCTCCTACGAGTGTTTGGTTGTCTGGCATGGGTAAACATACCCAAAGTTAAACGGGACAACAAGAAACTGGACCAGCGAGCTGTCGCATCCATTTTCTTAGGGTACAGTCTAGAGAGGAAGGGCTGGCTTTTCTACAGCCCGGACTACAATCCGAACATCTTCTGGAGTAATTCAGCAAAATTCATGGAATCAAAGTGCTGGTCAGACAGAACAGAGTGGCGACCGGTTGATACAAAGGGACCCCCAATGACGATGACAGAAGAAAATCTCGAAGATCTAGGATATAACAAAGAAAATATATTCGACGAAACAGATGAAGAGCCACTACGAGAATACATGGATATGGAGTCAGACTCGGAAGAAAGATTACGCGAAGGAATAGCAGAGGTGATGGAACAAGGACCAATCGCCGAAACTCAAATTGACAGCGAATTCTATGGACTCGTAGCGACGCGACCGGAACGGAGAAAGAACCTGGACCCAACCATACATGAAGCAATGAATGGAGAGGACAGAAAGCACTGGGAGGAGGCCATGCGAAAGGAGCTGGATGGATTAGAGGCGATGGGCACATGGGAGATAGTCGACCTTCCAAAGGGTGCAAACACCGTCGACACACGTTGGGTACTCAAGATCAAAACCGATGCAAACCTCGTGCCAACAAAGTTCAAAGCCTGGCTCGTGGCACGAGGTTTCACTCAACGCGAGGGCATCGACTATACAGAGGTCTTCGCACCAGTAGCACCTATCCAATCCATTCGAGGGGTGATCGCGGTCGCAGCAGTACGAGATTGGGAAATGGATTCTATTGACGTAAAGCAAGTGTACCTGAACTCCACTATACACCATGATGTATACCTCAAGCCCCCAGTAGGAATCGAAATACCACCCGGAAAAGTGTTGAAGGTAGTGAAAGGACTGTACGGTTTGAAACAGTCGGGCCGAGAATGGAACATTGAGTTAGACTCACACCTCCGGACGATCGGATTTCATTGCATGCAGAGCGCTCCATGCCTATACTCAAGAGGGACAGGCGACAAGATCACGATCATCACAGCATACGTGGACGACATGCTGATAACATCACCCAGTCGTGAGGAAGTAGACCGCGCAAAGCGGGAGATCATGGACAAATGGGAGACGCAAGACAATGGAAGGATCAAAGAATTTCTGGGTATCAAGATTATACGTGATAGAAGACGGAGGAGGATATCCCTGAGTCTAACGGCATACATCAAGGAAATGGTGAACAAATGGTTAGGAGGAGCAAACGAGAAATCCTGGATACCCATGCTGAGTGTAGCGAACACCGCCGGAGGCGAGCGATGTGAACCTAAGCGAGCAAAGAGGTATCAAGAATTGGTCGGCCAACTATTATGGGTCTCCAACACAGCCCGACCAGATATTGCCTTTGCCGTCGGCGTATTGGCGCGATATATGTCGATCCCGATCGACAGTGCATGGAAGGCAGCTGTCCACGTGGTAAAGTACCTGAACCAAACGAACGAATATCAGTTGCACCTAGGAGGAGAGACAAACGAGCACTCGGATACACCGGTAACGACGTATACCGACGCAAACTGGGCATCCGACCCCACAAATGGACGAAGAAGTACCTCGGGGTCGATAACATATGTGTATGGATGTCCGGTGAGTTGGAAATCACACGTTCAGAAGTGTGTGGCACTGTCGGCAGTCGAAGCAGAGTTTGTCGCCGCTTCCGAAGCGGTACGAGAAACCTTATTCTTCTCATATTTGCTCCGGGATTTGGAGGCCACGGGCGTTCAGCCCGTACTATACACAGACAGCCAGGGGTGCATACAGGTGAGTAAAGACCCAGCCAAACATTGGAAGTTAAAGCACATCGACACACGGTATCATTTCGTACGCGATCACGTACAAGAGGGCGATGTGGAGATCAAATATGTCGGAACGGCAAACAACGTTGCAGATGTCTTGACAAAACCCTTACAGGGTCTTAACACCTCACGATTGGCTAGGATGATAGGACTGGAGATCCCGCCGAAGGGGGGAGTTGAAGATGCGTCGGCATCTCAAGCAAGGTGCACGTGTTACGGCCGAGACATCGAGATACGGGAGGCTCACATAAGCGAGGAGCACAATGAGGTACGCAATTGTTGTCATGGTGACAGCACAGTGGCACCCGGTATCATAGCAACACAGGGGTACAAATGAAGGAACACACCCTGCCTCGGATGGGATCAGAGCAGTGAATGGAGTATATATATGTGTTTGTCATTTAGTCTCACACTAAGAAAACTAAGCATTACATAGAACATATGGCTGTGGCAAAGGGAGTCTGATCGTGACCCCGATAACGCCGTATATTAATTGTTATCTTCAATTGATTAAGAGTCTGAAGAAGCTATCACCGAGCTAACCGAAAACTCGCCGACAACCATGGTAGAAGACACCGAAACGAGGACTAAAGGAAGCAGAAAAGGCAAGAACACCCAGGTTCGGGTCGACAATAATGCCACGAGCAAGAACGAGCCGGAGGCCATCAACGATGAAGCCGACGGAGACACCGATTCCGACTCCGACTTTGATGATGGCGACAAGCGATATAACTTTCGCACCCTAGCAAAGCTCCTTGAACCTGTGCCAAAGCTCACGTCACGAAACTACCATAGCTGGAGCGCTCACGTGAAATCTTTCCTCCGATCCGTGCCTCATGCGATGAAACATCTCGAGGGAACGTACGACAAGAAACACCCGAAATGGAGCCGCTCCCTTGACGATGCTTTAATTAACGCCCTGCGTGGAACAATCGATACTACCGGAGAACACAATGTAAACTACCTCGTTCTAGATGTAATCAAGGAGTACCTTACTTTCAACCAAGTATGGAGAAAGATCGAAAACGGTCTCACGAATGAAGCCACCAAGACGTCCCACAGACTTGCGCTTGTCTCGCAACTCAACGATGCAAAGATGTTTCACTCGGATGCCAGAAAGCTAATCCAAGAGATCCGGTCCATACAAACTGAAAGCAGTCTCCTCGGAAAACCATTCGCTGATGATACATTGTTCTCGGCCCTGCAGAAATGCACGATCCGGCATCCGGTGTACAAGGAGACGGTTGCCACCGTCCATCAAATCGACTTCAACGCCCTTGCCACCGCATTAAGCATCCGGCAGACTGCTGTCGAGAGTGTCCCCGCACAAAGGATCGACCCCCGACAAGCCAGCGCTAGAACCGCCGGCAACGACGATCAAAATGAACGGGCCGGAGAGACCGAAGCCGAAGCCGACAACAGCCACGCGAGCCCGAGGAACGCAAGCAAACCACGCCGAATCCGATGCTGGATCTGCAAGCGACCGGGACATGGTATCAGCCAATGCGACGCCTTGGTTACCATTCCCAAGGACTCTCCCCTCGCTGAACCCAAATAGGAAGTGTGGTGCTCCCTCACCCTCCCAATGAAATGGCAGGACCCCTCGAACCCAAAAGAAACAGCTCATTGGATCTTGGACTCGGGGGCGAGTTATCATATGGTGAATGACTACAGCATGCTCATTCACCCGAGAACTTGCCGAAAGCGGATAATTACCGCCGGAAGCGAGGTCTTGGAAGCAGCAGCTATAGGAGATGCGAGCATATCAACAGATTACGGGGAAATCTCTCTGCAAAATGTATTGTATGTAAAGCACCTTAATGTTAACCTTCTGTCAACAAATTCATTAACGGATGAAGGAGCACGAGTGATATTGGACACAACCGGCGGCCAAATTTTCTTAACAAACGGCATGACACTTAAGATTGCAAAGAATCGCGAGCGAGGACTTCTGGAGTTCCGAGGCGACACATGGCAAGAAAGCGCGATGGCCACATCAGCACCATTGTTTGAAGGTGTTGATGAGGAGTTCGAGCATATTAAGAATGAGCCGAAAGTTTCAAAGCAACAACTATGGCATGAGCGTCTCGGGCACCCAGGAAGAGATAAAGCTAAGGCGATCACAAACAAGTTAAAGGATAAGCATACCATGAAATTGGATCCAAACACCGCTCTGACATGTGAGCAGTGCGTACGATCCAAGAGCACAAGCGCTCGGATGGGGAAAGGTAGCGGCGAGAGAGCCGTAGGGCCCCTGGATCTTATCCACGTCGATCTAATAATAGACTCGTCCCACGTGACGGAGTACACATGCACGTTGGTGCTGGTCGACGATCATAGCAAGTATGTGTATGCACAGCCATTGACACGAAAGAGTCATGCCTTTATGCAACTTAAAAGGATTGTTTCGTTCCTGGAGACACAGACGGATCGGAAGCTAAAAGCGATCCGATCCGATCAAGGAACAGAATGGAAAAGCAATGATGCATTAGAATGGTCGCTAGAAAAGGGCATAGAGTGGCAAACCACCGTAGGGTACAACAGCAAACAAAATGGACGGGTAGAGAGAATGAACAGGACCCTTGGAGAGAAGATGAGAACGTTGCTAATGCAGAGGAGACTACCGAAGAAGTTCTGGCCATACGCGATCAGAGCTGCAGCGTTCAAAATAAACCTCACTCCGAGCGTTGATAATGAATTCCCTTATCAAGCGATGTTTGGCAAGTCGCCGGAACGAGCTTTAAAGCTCCTACGAGTGTTTGGTTGTCTGGCATGGGTAAACATACCCAAAGTTAAACGGGACAACAAGAAACTGGACCAGCGAGCTGTCGCATCCATTTTCTTAGGGTACAGTCTAGAGAGGAAGGGCTGGCTTTTCTACAGCCCGGACTACAATCCGAACATCTTCTGGAGTAATTCAGCAAAATTCATGGAATCAAAGTGCTGGTCAGACAGAACAGAGTGGCGACCGGTTGATACAAAGGGACCCCCAATGACGATGACAGAAGAAAATCTCGAAGATCTAGGATATAACAAAGAAAATATATTCGACGAAACAGATGAAGAGCCACTACGAGAATACATGGATATGGAGTCAGACTCGGAAGAAAGATTACGCGAAGGAATAGCAGAGGTGATGGAACAAGGACCAATCGCCGAAACTCAAATTGACAGCGAATTCTATGGACTCGTAGCGACGCGACCGGAACGGAGAAAGAACCTGGACCCAACCATACATGAAGCAATGAATGGAGAGGACAGAAAGCACTGGGAGGAGGCCATGCGAAAGGAGCTGGATGGATTAGAGGCGATGGGCACATGGGAGATAGTCGACCTTCCAAAGGGTGCAAACACCGTCGACACACGTTGGGTACTCAAGATCAAAACCGATGCAAACCTCGTGCCAACAAAGTTCAAAGCCTGGCTCGTGGCACGAGGTTTCACTCAACGCGAGGGCATCGACTATACAGAGGTCTTCGCACCAGTAGCACCTATCCAATCCATTCGAGGGGTGATCGCGGTCGCAGCAGTACGAGATTGGGAAATGGATTCTATTGACGTAAAGCAAGTGTACCTGAACTCCACTATACACCATGATGTATACCTCAAGCCCCCAGTAGGAATCGAAATACCACCCGGAAAAGTGTTGAAGGTAGTGAAAGGACTGTACGGTTTGAAACAGTCGGGCCGAGAATGGAACATTGAGTTAGACTCACACCTCCGGACGATCGGATTTCATTGCATGCAGAGCGCTCCATGCCTATACTCAAGAGGGACAGGCGACAAGATCACGATCATCACAGCATACGTGGACGACATGCTGATAACATCACCCAGTCGTGAGGAAGTAGACCGCGCAAAGCGGGAGATCATGGACAAATGGGAGACGCAAGACAATGGAAGGATCAAAGAATTTCTGGGTATCAAGATTATACGTGATAGAAGACGGAGGAGGATATCCCTGAGTCTAACGGCATACATCAAGGAAATGGTGAACAAATGGTTAGGAGGAGCAAACGAGAAATCCTGGATACCCATGCTGAGTGTAGCGAACACCGCCGGAGGCGAGCGATGTGAACCTAAGCGAGCAAAGAGGTATCAAGAATTGGTCGGCCAACTATTATGGGTCTCCAACACAGCCCGACCAGATATTGCCTTTGCCGTCGGCGTATTGGCGCGATATATGTCGATCCCGATCGACAGTGCATGGAAGGCAGCTGTCCACGTGGTAAAGTACCTGAACCAAACGAACGAATATCAGTTGCACCTAGGAGGAGAGACAAACGAGCACTCGGATACACCGGTAACGACGTATACCGACGCAAACTGGGCATCCGACCCCACAAATGGACGAAGAAGTACCTCGGGGTCGATAACATATGTGTATGGATGTCCGGTGAGTTGGAAATCACACGTTCAGAAGTGTGTGGCACTGTCGGCAGTCGAAGCAGAGTTTGTCGCCGCTTCCGAAGCGGTACGAGAAACCTTATTCTTCTCATATTTGCTCCGGGATTTGGAGGCCACGGGCGTTCAGCCCGTACTATACACAGACAGCCAGGGGTGCATACAGGTGAGTAAAGACCCAGCCAAACATTGGAAGTTAAAGCACATCGACACACGGTATCATTTCGTACGCGATCACGTACAAGAGGGCGATGTGGAGATCAAATATGTCGGAACGGCAAACAACGTTGCAGATGTCTTGACAAAACCCTTACAGGGTCTTAACACCTCACGATTGGCTAGGATGATAGGACTGGAGATCCCGCCGAAGGGGGGAGTTGAAGATGCGTCGGCATCTCAAGCAAGGTGCACGTGTTACGGCCGAGACATCGAGATACGGGAGGCTCACATAAGCGAGGAGCACAATGAGGTACGCAATTGTTGTCATGGTGACAGCACAGTGGCACCCGGTATCATAGCAACACAGGGGTACAAATGAAGGAACACACCCTGCCTCGGATGGGATCAGAGCAGTGAATGGAGTATATATATGTGTTTGTCATTTAGTCTCACACTAAGAAAACTAAGCATTACATAGAACATACGGCTGTGGCAAAGGGAGTCTGATCGTGACCCCGATAACGCCGTATATTAATTGTTATCTTCAATTCAGTCCGACACCAGCTCAGCGTCTATTTTGCGAAGGAATGGAATTTTGAATTAATTTTTCCCCCCCTTTTTTCTGCGGTGGTTTTTTGGGACCATTTCTTTCAATCAAGCCCACCGAAGCTGAGGACGGGATGAAAAAGAACAAACGGGACACTGATCTGCTTCATTTGGCACTGGTTGACACCCCATCCCCACTCGCTCTCACATCATCGAACACTGGGCCCGAACGTTGCACAGATGGCGATGATCAACTGTCTATAGCATGAGATATGATCTATTAAGTGTATGAATAGAGATCTAATGATAAATGGTTTCCTCTGGTTCCGTTTTAATGTCGAGTCGATTCCTTGTTCTCCACCTCCGCAGTGGGCTCAGCCTTGAGATTCTCAGGATCAACAACCTTGTCCTTCTGGGTCTGCGGTGTTTGTTTAATATCTCTCCTCAAACTATAGCCCTTCACGCCCAATACCGCCAAGAGCCCAGCACCAACCATTGGAGCCAAAACAATCCACACCACCTGCAATCCATCTGCATAAGCCTTGATAATCTCCCTACTCAACTCGGGCGGTTGGATATTCCTCAACCCTGTCAGATCCTGTCCTCCTGATTCAGTCTCTACCATGGACTGTTGAAATCCAGGAATCACAGCCAACCTGCTTCTGCTTTGAGTGTTGAACACGGCACCAGAAACAGCGATACCCATTGTACCACCCAGCGATCGGACCAGAGACATAGCAGCGACTGTAGTGGAGAGGTCTCCATGCGGCATTGCAGCCATGAGACCGACGAGGGGAGTTTGGAATAAGAATCCGGTTCCGCAGCCTGCCACGCCGATAAAAGTTTCCTGGCGCGCCTGGGAGGAGGATGCGTTGAGCGTAGCCATGAGCGAGTATCCGATGACCATGATCGCCCAACCCGCCCAGAGGAAGGGACGGTAGGCGCGGAATTTGGTGATTCCAATGCCGGTTACGCTGGAGAAGATGGAAGTGATGAGGGCGTAAGGGAGCATGTAAACGCCGGACATGAGTGCAGAGGCGCCAAAGATGGCTTGGAAGTAGACGGGGAGGTAGTAGGTTGCTGCGAAGAAGGCGAATGCGTGGAGCAGGACCGAGATGAGAAGGAGAGAGGTGGTACGGGTGGTGACCAAGCGAGGTGGAACGATAGGTTTCTTGTTTGTCTTAAACTCCCAGGTCATGAAGACGATCATAAGCACTCCTCCGACGACGAGCAGCGCGATGGTTTCCGGTACGTTCCAGGCTTTGGTTTCGGCATAGTTGAAGCCGAGCAGGACGAGGATGACAGAGACGACGATGAGAATCAATCCGATAAAGTCAAACTCTGCGCATGCTTCCCTGAATGACAACTTGGGTCTAGGATTCAAGTTGAGCGAAAAGAAAATGATCGCAAGCGCGATCGCACCTAGCGGAAGGTTGATAAAGAAACACCATCTCCAACCAGTGGGACCTGCATCTGTAAAAGCACCTCCCAGTAAAGGGCCTATGACACTAGCAATCCCCCATACACCTCCGATCCATCCTGAATACTTTCCTCGATCCTCCAACGATACGATATCGCCGATGATAATGTTGACCAGCGAAATGACACCTCCTCCTCCGATACCTTGTACACCACGAGCTGCGTCGAGCCAAGCCATGTTCTGTGCAGCTCCACAGAGGGCGGAACCGATGAGGAAGATGACCGTTGCGGCGTAAAGCAGAGGTTTACGACCTGTGAGATCGGAAAGACGACCGTAGAGAGGGATGAGCGAGGTGGAGGCGAGAAGGTAGGCGGATCCCACCCACGAGTATTGGCCTGGGTTGCCATCGAGACGTTGCGAGATCAGAGGCAATGCAGTACTGACAATCGTCTGGTCAAGTGCAGCTAGGCCTGGCCAGCGTTAATAAGGGAAGGACGAGGTGGAACAAGTGTCAGCACCATGTTCCTAGAGGCTGGAATGATGGAGAGGAAGAGGTGCAAGACTTACCGACGATGAGACAAATCCCCGGCATAACAATTTTCATGTTGTTATAAGGCAAAACTACCTGGTCCTTTTGCAACCAGTGGCTAGAGCCTTGACCCTTGGTCGCCTCAACAGCAGCGGGTTGCTCTCCAACCTTGTCCGAACGGGCGCTCTTGCCATCAGCATCAGAAGTAGCTGCCGAGGTATGAGTTCTGGTCGGAGAAAAACGAGTTTCTGCGACAGGACTGTGGTCTGTTAGAGCAGCGCCGACCTGAGCTCCTTCCATAGCTGC
The DNA here is from genome assembly GCF_900519145.1 of Ustilago hordei. Classification (NCBI taxonomy): domain Eukaryota; kingdom Fungi; phylum Basidiomycota; class Ustilaginomycetes; order Ustilaginales; family Ustilaginaceae; genus Ustilago; species Ustilago hordei. Next base: position 164,777 of record NW_024545279.1, on the reverse strand, counting down.
GACTTGGATATCTGCTGCCTCCTGTCGAGCTAAGGTAGAGGGAGATACCTCTTGCATTTGGTCCGAGTCCACCATGCCGAAGCTGCTTTAATGTTAAAAAAAAAAAAAAAAAAAAAAAAAATGTTCTTCTTTTATTGGTGGGTTGACTTGATGAATGAAGTGGGCGGTGGGGTTGGAGCCGCCGGCGATTGAACGGTTTATATCCCTTTTGGTTATCAGCCAAGGCTGAGTCGGATCTGATAACGGATCCAAGTTGTAGATGATCCGTTGGAAGGGAAAGATGATAGAATGATGGTGGAGAGAATAGTAGAGATCGAGAGCAAGAATGAGTGGCTGGTGTCCGTGGAGAGAAGTGTTAGTCACCACGTCACCACGAAAGGCAAAACAGGAAAGTCCGAGCAAAAAAAAACCCCATCAGGCTTGAATAAGCCCGCCGTTCAATTTGCCGAATTTGGCGTTTTTCGAAATGCATAGCCTGCCTGCCTGAAGATTGTAATACAGAAAGGTGGTTGCCGATCAATTCGCCTTTCGGATTCCCCACGGCTTTTCCGCAAAAAGGATAACCGAGTCAAGTCACCGTGGGAAATCTTTCATCCGAGCCAACTCACGCGAGGATTTGCCGCGTTTCTTCTAAGCCGCGCGCACTTCGGAGCCCAACCTTCAACGGAGCCGCATTTCTCGTTTGATGTTAGGCCGACAAAAAAGCTTGCAAGGGTGTTACGTTGTCAAGTGTAACAGTCGAAACAGATGCCGAGATTTCCGACAGAATGTTGCCTGCGGCTCGCGGCGTCTACGATACTTGCTAGTCGTAACGGGCTCATTCTGCGTGGCAGTTCCAAGTCTGTCAACTCAAAATTCTTGCTGCCAGGATGCTAGCTGAGCAGGTGAGATTAGACGGAGAAGCCTGATACAGTAGGTCGATCATTCCCGGTTGCAGTGGCGTTTACTGACAGAAAGCTTGTTGGTCATGATCCTTTTTTGGCGGGGTAAAACATGAAATGCCGAGTTTCTACGCACGAATCAGCAGTCTGTAACCATAACCCTAAGCTTTGGATCGGTATCCACTCCTACTCTTTCCTCCGACACCGTTGAACCTCTGGAAAGTACAAGAACGACAGTCGGAACTAGGCATTACCGATCCAGAAGGTGCTTCTATGGCAGCAAGTCTGTTCGGTGCGGGTTCAGACGCCACTGCTTCTGGGTTAGCGTTTTTCGTTATGGCTATGTGCAAGTCCCCTTCCGTCCTCCAGCAACTTCAGAAAGAGATAGATTCTATGTGACAGCACTCATCTCCCCACATTCGACCCGATCGCGCATCCTACCTCCACGCAACAGTACAAGAAACCCTGCGATGGAGACCCGTTAGTGCCGGAGGCTTTGCTTATAAGTTGACCTCTGATGTCGAATACAACAACTACATTTTGCCAAAAGGAAGCACTGTTGTTGCACCCCAGTGACCCAACAGCTTAGATCCGAACGAATACCCAAACCCACACATTTTCGACCCGGAACGATTCCTAGATGAGGAAAAAGCGGTGAAAGGGACATGGTTCGCGACGCAACGTGGATCAGTTGCGTTTGGAATCGGAAGGAGGATTTGCCCAGAATTGCATGTTGCTATGAGGTCATTCGCAATTAATATTGCTTGTATGGATTGGTGTTTTGATATTTCATATCCAAGCGGGGTTGCGGGCAAGGTGGATGACTTTGCGTTTGATTCGAGGGCCAACTCGCATCCGCTTCCGTTCGAGGCGAGTTTCAGGTGGAGGTCGAAGGGGAAGGAGGTGAAACCACGGTGGAGGGAGGAACAAGAGAGAGAGAGAGAGAGAGGGGGCAGGGTCAGCGGTTCCCGTATATTGAGAGGATATCAGCAACAATTCAAGAAAAGAGAGAAAAGACTTATGATCTTTACTGAAGCACCTGGCTCGCTTACAAGAGTCGACACGCCACCGTGGAAATGATCCAGCTCAGCTTCTTGCAAAAAGAGCAACTACCGTGCCGCAAGGAAGAACGCCTGTGAGCAAAACGAAGGAATTGCCAAAAGCAGTGGCATTCTTTGCAGAACCATCCCTGCCAGACGAGACAATTAGACTGCTGCGTTGACGATCATGTTGTGTGCCTCTCCAGTCTGTGCGAGTGAATCTGCCATCTTCACCCTTGTCTCGACCAGACTAAGGACAGCAAGGTGATGTGTGATCTCTGCGGCAAATCGAGCTTGATCTTGCAGCACCAGAGCAGAAACAAGGCTTTCGCGCGATCGAGCTCTGCTGTTTGCAGGACTGTTGGCCTTATCAGGTCGTGATGCTGACCGGTCGTCAAAGTGCGAGAGCATCATACTCGAGTTGCGGATGCCTTTGTGAGCTGCGAGGAAGGCTCTTTCTCGTTCTTGCTCCTGCTGCTGCAAAGAAGTGCTTCGATTGATGCTGCTCTCAGGCGAAGGGGTGATCTGGGCGGTCTGTTGCGTCGTGACTGCATATTCGCAGCAATGCTTGAGCACCTAGCTGACCTTGACGAGTAGCGACATGGAGTTGTCAAAATCTTCGATAACAGGGAGTCCGCGACGTTGAAGGATATGAGCTTCTGTCTGGTCCAAGCTGTGTGGCATTGGGCTGGTCGTTGGATCTCCAGCCTCGACACGACGAGGGAAGGGTATTCGAATGTATTGTCGCTCTATCGTCACTGGCAGCCTCGCCAACCGACTCTGAAAGCAGTCAAGGAGGAAAAGACTCCAAAATGCGAAAGGCTCTTCCTTCGCCTGCATCAGACCTCGAAGCGCTCTTGAAAGGTGCGTGTTTCGTACCGGACCAACCGACATGCGGGGATGCGCCCCTGGCGCTGAGGTGTGCAGATGGAGCAGGCGAGCTTCAGATGCTGCCAATGCCAAGTCTGCCTGCGCTGATGCAATATTTGATTGGGCGTGCGACACTTCAGCGAGAATAAGCCGGACTACAAAGGTGGCTGGCGATACATAACCTCCTGACTTTGCCTGAGCTTGGGCCGCAAGATCACGTGCACAGTCGGCGTAGAGCCTTGTGATAATAGACATCCACAGTGGATCGTCAAGTCGGGGCAGTTCGAGCTGTGCTTGTGAACGTAGAAGGTCGTCCATGCCTTTGAACGTGCTTGAAGCGCTGATGCCACTCGGAATCGTCAATAAGAGAAGAGGAAGACCAATGGCGATGGTCGTAGAAAGCAACGCTCGAGCCATCATATACTCTGATTAGACGCTAGATTCTGAGTCTAGCAATACTGCTACGTCGCTCAAAGCGCATCCATTGATCTCTGCAAACAGCCAAGCGTCTTGCTAGCAGATGTCGACGATGCGGTCAAGTGTCTGTTGACTGGGAAATGGGGGAAAGCGAAAAGGCTGAGCAGATGAGCGCGTTTGAGTAGGAGAGCGGGCGTTTGCTTCGCTACTGCTGCTGCTGCTATAGTGACGAGGCGCCGTCCAAACGGATGACGGTACCCGTGCTCTAAACACCGAAGGTGTCGCTGCTGAACCGTGCGGCTGCTACAAAGTTCCCGTGCTCGGGTGCACGGATGGCAGAGACAAGGAGCTCGAATTGTCGTCACGCCTCGTCATCAGCGAAGTTGTCTGCGTCTGAGGCGCACATTGGCCCATAGCGAGCTGAGATCTGCTCGCGATTGGGCTGACACTGTCGGATGACTTCATGCGCTTGTTCGGAGGGATCAAATCAAGTCTGTGGTCAGTGAGATGTTGGACCGACACTCGGGATGCTGACGCTGATGCTGGACTCAAACTGCTGTACGGTCTTGTGCATATCGAAGTGCTATCTGTGCTTGTCGAAGGGATCTAAATGTCTTCATTCTGCTGTAGCTGTCTCGGAAGATACCAGATGTGCGCACGAAGCTTCTCGTTCTCCTCCCACAGCTGCTCGTTCTGCTCCTCCTGAGCAGTGTCGCGCTGACGAGACATCGAAGAACTCGATGTCAGCTCAACATCCGAGTTGCTCCTCTTGAAGATCCTTGCGAGCAGAGATGTGTCATACTCGCAAGGAGCAGTAGAGCTGCCTGCGCCATCATCACCAGGATGATAGGCGAGCCACGCCTTCTCGGAACGCGTGCAGGAAGGCTTCCTTGCATCGCATCGCAACTTGCGCTTTCGACGCGCTAAACAAGCTTGAGACCGTCGGAGCGTGTCGGATGGCTTTGTTCTACCATATTTGGTCTGCGTCTCGGTCGCGTCGTCATGGTGATCTGCTGCTGAGTCATGCTAAAAAGGTCGGGACGAGAAACTAGCAGTCTGCGCATTGTTGGTGTTGTATGTGTGGGAAAGCTATGCCTGTATCGGCTCGTATCAGGCCGGTTGACGGGATAACTGATGATCGTATCAGGCCGAATACCTAGGGCTGTCCGATAACCGTATCAGGAGAAGATAAGGGTCAGGCGGAAATAGAGGCCTGAGCTCTATCGCTGCATGGCCCCTTGCCCTACCTCGTCGTGTCTCAGACTCGTCTTTCGCTCAACATGACTACTGTATCGTCCACAAGGTAAAACGTATAAATGCACCAGACTCAGTTAGTTCGTCCTTCATTAGCATCAATCCATCCATCTGTCTGTACATACCGTTCATCGTCGACATAGGTAATAAATCGCGTCCTACCATTCAAGTCTGCCATCCGTTTCAACATTCGTCGGGTCCTAGATCAGGCTCCCTTCGCACAGGTGTGAAGCAACTACAATGCTTGCTTATTACGAAAGAATTGAGGCTACGAAAACATGAGAATATATATACCTTAACACCGTCACTGACAACGTCCAGTTGCCTCAGGTGGGTCGAGTATCTCCCCTACATAGCCCCACGTCTGACCGGTGGCATCCATTTCATAATTATTGCCATGACAACGCACAGCTTGGCGCACTTCATTTGTTGGTGTCAGCCTTCGAGAGTAAGCGGCATATGTTGTTGGATAGAGTGACAGACTTGTGCGCCTACCCTGTGGATGATACAGAAACATACTACTCTGCCAACGAGGCTGGAGCATGCAGGGGTAGGGCTCAGGCTCTTAGCTCTTCGGCATCGCACAGTCGATATACCGATACCTTATCGCGATAATCGGCTTGATGCGAGCTGATATACTACACAGGCCTCCTTCACCAACTTGGTCGATGCCAAAGCTTCATCAAGTTGCATGAAAGCAAACTTTGCGCCACCGTGCTGCAGCCACTTTCGACTCCAATCAGAGCCTGGCAACAATGCAGACATCGAGCAACAACCGTCCAGGAGACGAAATCTCAGCTGTTGTTGTGAAGCCTCCTGTATGCAGAACTGCTGAACACTCTTCGTCTTCACATGCTTGCTGTGTGTTTGCTGTGATATGGACTCGTGGTTGCTCTTCGATCGGGCCTTAGTGGCGCGTTGGTGGGATGAAGCTCTTGTGCTTGTCTCCATTGTAGCAACCTTCAACGGCGTGGGAGCTTTCAGGACTGAAAAAATAGCTTCGCCATGATACTTAATGTGGCGCCGGCCTTTCTCTCTGATCTTAGAAGGCAAATTTTTAGATTTGCTGTCAGCAGGAAAGGGGCTACGACCCTTTGAACAATGCCGCCAGAAGAACGACTGGTTGTCTTGCAGACTAGATGTCTTGTACACTACATGCTGTACGACGACGGTATCCCTGCACATCAGGCCACATGTTTTCGGACCTCTTCTGCGAGCGATACTGCGTTCAAGTGCTTGTTCCAGTCTCGACCTTTGCTGATCCTTTCGTATATAGCCCATTGAAGTTCGGAGGGAGCTTGGAATATGTCTGTCAGAAATCCTGGTCCTCTTGTCCTTCTTAGCTCTTCAAGATGGTCAACTTCATCAAGCTCCTCGGTCTATGGGCCATCCTACTCTTTTCTATGGTTTCCGCTGGCAAGCTGAAGAAACATCAGTCGCGAGCCTGGTTTGCCGCAAAAGACTATCTGGAAACAGCTCACGGCTTACTTGAAACAAAATTTAGAACGCCAACAGACTTCGAAATCCCGAAAGAGGACATCAAAAAAGCATGGGAGCATGCTTACAGCCAAGATAAAGGCTCGCTCTATATGAATCAAGTCGAAAATCACCCGAAGACCATTTACACTCTCACTAAGATCCCTCAGAGTAGCGAACTTGGTCGAAAATGGGGGTTAGACAACCTGTCGAAGAACGCCTATTTATTCTGGGAGATCAAAAAAAACAAAGAGCACAAGTTTCTCGCTGCTCAGACTTGGTCAGTTGGCGGTCTCTTTGTGGACGGAAAGAAGCTGCAAGAAGTCGTTGAAAAAGCGGCAAAGCTTTGAGTCGAAGAGCTTGAGCGCCAATAGTCTATCTGCAAAGCACCAGGAGAATCCTGTCAGCGATTGAGAAGCTTCATGCTTCTCCGATCACACCCTGCGCATCTCATGGCCCGTTGCTTAGCTGCTGTGTCTACCGCCTTTGTTATAGGCAACTTGCAAATCGTGCCTGTTAGCGCATTCCGTCCATCCTTGATTCCATCGATTTTGAAAATAGTGCTCAAAATACTGCGTGGAATACGAGTGGGAGTGAAAGGTTTTGACATTCCTGTTTTTGGAGAACAATTACCCAAAGCTTATGTGTGCAAGTCTTACCATCCAAGAGCACAGATTCGTGTCACAAAAAGGAAATATCATCTCTTCTCGAAAATGTTTCACGCGGCGGACCGGCGGGGATGCGCGAATGCACGTCAAATAGCGCGCGTTCACGTGCTAAGCCGTAAGAACTCCGCTCAAGATGGATGAGTTGCTCAGTCTTCCCACTCCAATCAGAAGACTTGTTCGAATCCATGTGCTCAGCTCATTCTGCTTAGGGGGGTTTTATTTTTTATTTTTTATTTTATTTTTTCTCCAGAGAATACAGAAGATGGTGGTCAGGTATCCATACAATTGAGTAAGTCCTGCCTTGCCCCCCCAACATCAGTCTCGTTTAGTTTTGAAAGCAGACAAAAGAGACTGACATTTCTGTGCTTATGGTTCTCGGCAGTTACTCATGCTTCTACCTCCTGGGCAGAAACAAGTTTACAGCAAACGATGATGGAGGATACGAGAATGTCGCCATTGAACATATTGCTGACAAATGCGAATGGAATTCAGACAAAAAGGAGCTTTCTTGCACCGACTGATCCTCACACACATTCACACTCAAGCACAAGTCGAGAGTGGTAAAATTACAGGGAAATCATGTTAATGTATTAAGAGAAAACAGGTCGTGTGAAGAAACTGTTTAGAGCTTGGCCTTCTGGCTCTTCAGAACGTTGTCGAGCTTGGTAGAGAGCATGATGTTGCCCTTAACCTTGAGCTTGCCGGACATGAAAGCCTTGTGACCGTTGACCTAACCGTCGGCGAGGTCGATGAAGGTGTCGTCAGAGAGGTCGATGGTGACATCGGCCTTGCCCTTTGTCTTGCCTTCGTAGGCTTCAGCGTTCTGTTGAGGTTGTAGAGATGGGTTAGAGGAGAGTTAGTCAGCGAGATGAACAACGGGGACGAGGTGGGAGCGGGAGAGCCGCTCTTTGCACGAACATTACGGTAGTCGTCGGCGATGCGGTGTTGAAGCGAGGCGCGCAGAGTCATATGGCAGAGCCAAATGTCGGCCAAAGTCCGTGAACGGCAGTAAAGGCGAGATGGAAGGACCAATATCACGCCTTCTGGTTGCTTCTGCGTTGCATGGTTGCAACGGACTGCGCTGCGCCGAGGTTACCGCAAATGATCGAGTAAAGGCGCAAGTCTCTGGCTGGGTATTGAAACGTACCTTCTTGAGGTCAATAGTCCAGACGAGTTCCTTGCCGCCAGCGTTCTTGACGTGCATCCCGAAACAGCCGTTGGTCTGTTATCGAAAGAGCGTCGGAGCGTGAGACAGAGGAGAAAGCAGGAGCGAGATTTGTTCGAAAAATGAGTACCGGCAACGAGGGGAGTGGACAGGAAGCAAAGTGGCGAAAGAAGCAGGTCAGCAAATGAATTCGTCGTGCAGTGAGCCGTGGAGGTTGAGAAGCTAGCGAAGATCATCTGCTCGCCGTCGCTGAATGCCAGCTGAGCCTTCAATGCCGCCATTCTGGATGGGTGTGGAGAAATTGACACATGCTCGGCATCCTCGCTAAGTGAATGACAGGCGGAAAGCAGCAGCTAGCTGACAGCGGACCAGAATACAGGCCGCTGTAATGATGAATGAAACTTACCTTCTTCTGGATGTCCTTCTTCTCCTTGTCATCCATGCTCTTGAGACCCTAACCCCAAAAAGTTACACCGTTACAACGCGCATATAGCCTGCGCATGTAACAGCGACACTATTGCGCATGTTGAATGTGCATAGGCAGACAAAGAGGTTGTGAGCTGCTCCGCTCTGTAAATGCAAAGTCTCCGACGAACAGCCTATGTCGCCACTCTGCCTTTCGGAAAGTTGAAGCCGCGCTCACGCGAGGCTGCTGTGAAGCCCAGACACTACATTCCATACTCGTCTTGACTGCTTTCCATTGTTCCTGTGGCAACGATGCTTTGAGATGCATGACGTCCGAGCAAGCTGTTGCATGCTTGGCTAAGACGTGCAACCGTCATACAGTAGTAGCATCTTCCGCGAAACGATCTGACCATGTCGTAACGCTCCATCATCTCGTTTGAAAGCTAGCAGATGGATCAAGCAATGCCACGAAACCCGGATTTTGAGAGGATCGCAACCTAAGCGAAGTCGAGCCGAGGATAGCCCAAGCGCTGTCAAAAAGGACTCGGTTGTTAGGAGGCCGTACCAAGCTCTCTTCGACGACAGCGTCATCACTGAAACGTCGAAATGACTACGATGACCGTGAGAGTTGAAGAAGATGCCCGAGGTAGGGACGACAATAGAATAAAGTGCGTGAGAAGGAGCAACATGAACACGAAAGCAGATAGACCGCGGCTCAACAAGGATCAGCGGAGCGAAAGGAGAGAGACATCAAAGATATCATGGCGACGGCGACAACCGCAGATGATGATGAAGAGGGAGACAGGTCTTACCAACTTACCTGTCCACAGAGATCCACAGTGACGTCCACGTCTCACGCAATCCGCCTCAATCCTCTCGCGTTCTTTTCTCTCGATGCTGGTATCTTCACCAAGTCGACCTCTTCTGTCTGTGATATCCTAGCTGCCGCACAACAACAGGAGCGATTCTCAGTCTGCCTACCATGCTGTGTGCATTTCCGTGCTCCCCTGTGTGTGCCTTGTCTCTAAAATTTCGGACCCCGAACTGCTGAAAGTAAACAATCCAATATGATGATGTAAGCTGACATGAGACGATACGAGAGGGATCGGGCCAAGTCAATCTCACCAGAGATCGGGTACAACCTAGTCCCGCCCGTTGTCAGACTTCGTCATTAAGTAGGATACACCCACATTCGGTATGTGCCACCCGGATGTATATATATCAAGCAGAGAGCACTAGGCTCTCACCATGTTCTTTAGTCAATTGAGTATATACGTTTCTGTCCTAAAACAGCGGCGATATTGTGCTCAGACTATCGCCGATCGTTGATCATCGGGACCCGTCTTCCTCATCTTTTATCACGAACGGGTGTTGATTTGGTTCCTAGATTTGCGCTAACGATCCGGTTCTGAAATTTGTCGGGCTCTCTGATGAGATCGAGCTAACGGAGCTGACTTCCAAGCATTTCCCGAACGTGTGAGATTGCCGAGGACCTGCAGATAAGTCCAGAGCATTTGTACATCCCTGCAATGGAAACATGCATGATCTGCAGCGGATTGAGGTGGTCCTATCGCATCCACAGCACCGCCTATGAGAGGTCAAGGTCTCACACTGAGATAGCTCAGTGTGTCTGCAGATCTCTCCGTAAGACTGTGCTGCAGGGACTTGCTGCTCGGTTCATTTGCCGCGTTCCAGCTATGGCTTTCACACAGATGGGCTGTCACACCTCAAGTCGGGATCAGAGTCAGATCAATCAAGTTGCTCCACTGGGAAAGCCGATCTGCAATGTAAAGCTTGATCTTAGATCTGAACGATCGCGATAGTATGAGGCCCAGCAAGACGTCGATAGAGAGCACATGCTTCGAAGGGTGTAAAGAGCGGTGTATTTCCATTGATAATGAATGTTACTTCCAACCGCTGCCTGTTACAGCATTGTAGGCTCATCAAGCCACTATCACACGGAAAGGCAGAAAGGCAGAAAAGCAGAAGAAAGTGTCAGCAAACCTAGCGCAAAGAACTCCTCCAAGGCCGACAACCAGCAGGCTAGCCATCTTCATACTCACGTCAAGGAACTCAGGAGTAAAGTAACTCAAAATGATGTTGGCACCAGCTCTGACCATACTCTGAACCGACTCCTCCGCCATTCTCCTCAACTCATAAACCCCTGCTTTCGCACCAGCATGAATCATAGCAAACTCACCACTGACCTGGTAACAAGCCAACGGATGATCCGGTGCCAAATCCCTCGCCTCCGCAACAATGTCCAAATAAGGTAGTGTCGGTTTCACCATCAACACATCCGCTCCCTCCGACGCATCCCTGACAATCGCACGTCGAGCCAAACCCCTTGCGGTAGGTGGAAGCTGGTAGCATCTTCGATCGCCGAATGAAGGTGCAGAGTCCACTGCATCACGGAAAGGACCATAGAGACTGCTGGCGAACTTGGCACTGTACGCCATTAGGGTGACTTTGTTACCAAATCCAGCATCGATAAGGCCTTTCTTAATGGCACGGATACGTCCATCCATCATGTCGGAAGGGGCTACACAGTGTGCTCCGGCTTTGGCGTAGTTGACTGCGACCTGAGCGAGACGTTCGACGGAAGGCTGATTATTAATGGTTCCGTCGGGATGAAGGATACCGCAGTGACCATGGGAGGTGTATTCGCAGAGACAGACGTCGGTGGCGATGTAGAGAAAGGGGAAGGCTTTGCTGAGCACTTTGATCGCTTGGATTACGGGTCCGTTCGGGTCGTCGGCGAGGGTGCCTTGCTCATCCTGTCGGAGCAAAGGGAGGAGCGGGTAAGTACTATGGTAGTGGGAGAGAAGAGTATGATGTAAAGGCCATCTTACCTTGGGAGTCTTGAGTGGGACACCGAAGAGAATGACCGAAGAAAGGCCCTTCTTGACCAAAGGTGCAAGGAAGCCTTCGAGCTTGTTGACACCCCATCGGCATTGACCGGGCATCGACTCAAGGGGAACATGCGCATCTTCGTCATCGGTGATGAAGATGGGGTACATGAACATCGACTTGGTGATGTTGCGACCCTGATTCTGCCACGCCCGGGTAACGGGATGTTGGTACCCGGAGTGCAAGATCGAGCTAAAAAGCAAAGGAGCGAGGAAATCGGATTCCAATTAGCAGATTGTCCTACCTCGCGCTATCGGTGTGTGATTGACTCACTTCAGACCAGAGTCCATGTTGATGAGATGCTGCTGTGAGTGTTGATGAGAGGGACGAGAAGAAGGTGTGTTCAACACGAAGAAAAGGTGATGTCGTCCTTTGCTTGCGTCCTTCGGAAAACGGGGTCAAAGCCTCAACCCAAAATTGCCGCACAAAAGACCGATGCTTAATAATTCGAAATGTGAGTATAAGAGGCCCTAACAAACATATTCGGGCCTGGAAGCTGGGTCGCATCCTTCAGTTTTTGTCTGACAGACACTTGTAGACAGACGGGCTTTGCTATCGAATTACGAGTCGAGGAGAGGCAAAATAATGCTGATCGATGTGATGGAAGGACAAGATACAAATACAGATGCTGGGTACGAGAACAGGAAGAGAGGGTGACAAAGATCTTCTGATGCGATAGGAGAACAGACATTGTGTGAGTGGAAAAGAGAGATGCGACAATTAGTCATAAGCAGGCTCACCACCATCATCATCACCAACATCGTCATCTTCTCCATTATCGAAGTAGTTCTCTGCGTAGTCGTCGTCCACCTCATCCTCATAATCGCCAAGATCTTCGGGCTCTGAGGAGTTCTCACCACCAACATCGTCTTCTCCACCTGGCCTGTCCTCCATATCGATGGATTCCCAATTGATCTTTCTACGAGACTTTTTCTTAGCTTTCTGCTCTTCTCTCCTAGTCTCTCCCTCCATGAACGAATCCCAGAGTCCCTTGGGGAACACTTCTTTCTGTAGGTTGATCGACTTGAGTGAGGGAAGGTCTTGAGATTCGGGACGATATCGATCTGAGAAGCGTGTGAGGTCACCTTGTTTGCGCTGTTCTAATGTGGGCCAGTAGGCGGAAGTCTTTTGCTCTTGAAGGTACATGAGCTGATAGGATGCGTAGCGGATCTCTTTGTCGTCCGGTCGCTCCATGCGTGGGACGGTCGGTGCTTCAGGGTATAGCTTGGATGGGGTCTTGTCGAGACTGCCGAGTTCTTGAAAACTCAAGCCCATGGGTGGCATGTTGGAGCCTCCTCCAGCTCGACCGCCGCCGCGGCCGCCGAAGCCGCCACGACCGCCTCTTGACATGATAGCTATTGTTCTATCGTCTCTGCGTTCTGGAATGTATCAATGCAGCGACGCTCCTTCGCTTTTGGATCGAGACGAGAGGGCGGGGCGGCTCGCGGCGGCACTGCACTCTTCTACGTGCAGCGACAGGGTTGCGATGATGAGCAGATTGTTGTCAGGTTGTAAGAAGACGTCAAGTTCAAGAGCATGTATAGTTTCAGCCAAAAAAAACTCAAAATTGAGCGTTGCAAGCCGCACATCTTTGCGTGATCGGGAGAGGAAAATCGGCGATATCGTGTGGATTGACGCGAGATGGTGAGCTGAGATTGTGCTCATCTCCTGTGTGTATGCTGTAGCTTTGGTTGTCTAGGGGCACTGTAGGAGTCTTGTTCTTGCGTGCGGTGAGGAGACGATGGACCCTGCAGCAGCTGCACAACTCGAATCCAACCGAAATCCACATCAGTTCACGGACACACACTCAAAAGAGCTGTTGACCACCACGTTGAAGTCGCCGCAAGCAAGCAAGGCAGCACACGCGAGCTCGAGCCTCTCTCCCTGTTGCGTTTGTGTGACTGCGCCAAACACGCTCGCCACTCCACACAGCTCAGCCGTCCCTGAATTAGTTCCGTTTCCATTCAACCCACCATCATCTTTATCTTCATCAACAGCTCTCTGCCAAGCCTGTTACTGTACAGTACTGTACACCAGTACTCCCTTCGCCGTGTGACGAGGCTTGAAGTTCAGCTTCATTCACTGTCAATCAGGTCCAAGCGCGTCATCAGCTGGCATCAAGGACCTCCCAATCATACCTTTCGATATGTCCCATTTCGTCCTCTTCCACGCATAACAATCTTGACTGCTTCCTGACTCAGATCGGCATAACGCGTCCAGGCAATATAAGCAATGTCGACGTCACTACCGACCCCGCCATCTGGAGGTCCATCTGCATCGGCCTCCCAACCGCAACACTCTGGCTCGAATACGGTATCACAAGCATTGACAGGGGACGTCGATCCATTCTTGACGGACGACCAAGAGGTAGAGGAGGAGGAGGAGGAAGAGGAGGAGGAAGAAGAGGAGGAGGAGGAGGAGGAGGAGGAAGAGGAGGAAGAGGAGGAGGAAGAAGAGGAGGAGGAGGAGGAGGAGGAGGAAGAGGAGGAAGAGGAGGAAGAAGAGCGCCAGCCTGCACAAACACTAGATTCCTATGGCACACCACGATTCCCTACATCACCAAGGCTTGACCCTTCATCACCTCGCAACTTTTCGACAATATCGTCCTTATCTGGCTCCAGAGAACTCGGACGACCAGTGCTAGAGATGACCACCAAGATGTTCACTGCCAGCTCGTCAAACCCTACAGCTCAGTCTGGGACCTCAGCAAGTCCCCTGCAGCTTGCAACTTCAACGTCAGATGAACCTGAACTCGATTCAATCGAACCAGCTCCAACTGATATCGCCTTTCATGCCGAGCCACAAGGCTTGATGCAGATGCTCAGCCTTGTCGGCAGTACCTTCTTCGAAGCTGACCGCGAAGGCTTTGTGGAAGACGAAGCAGAGGAGCAAGACACACAGTCACAGCGACATCGTTCGGCACCTCTTTCGGATCAGCCCTGCGGATCTGCCAATGCGTCGCCGGAAGGAGGAGCTCAATCATCCGACATGAGTGTTGGACGGCATCGTTTCGATCCAGCATCTCTGACTTCGGGCAAAGGAAGATTACATGCACTCGCCCGTGATGATGGCTCCGACGACGGCTCCACGCCGCAAGGTAGTAGGTCGCCACTTGATGCATCTGTCCTTACAATTGGGCCAAGCCGCGCAAAGCGGGCTTCGTTGACGCAGAGCGACATCATCGGACAATCGCTAGACTCCACAACATCGACAGCTCGAGGCGGAAGGAGAACCTCCCACCTCAGATCACAACTCCACAACGTATCCACTGCATCCATCTTTGCCTCGACATCACAGCTAGGAGATAGGCATTACGCCGCTGCTGCAACGCAGTCACAGCACGCTACCAGCAGTCCGGTCGATCAAGACTCGACAGCCGCCCCAAGCATTCCCTTCAGCGAGCAAGGCACATCTTCGGAGCTACATTCTACATCGCAGCCATCTACCCAGCATGGGCCCGATCCGCTCCTAATTCGACCGTACACTGATTCGCAGTCTCCCGTGGCCGAAAGTAGAGCAGCCAACGCTAATCAAAACCGAGATCGTCTACTACAACAGCTCAAGGAGGTCTTTCAACTGGAGGCAGCAGAGACGTTGCTCCTCGCTCAGCCCTGCTGGCTCTTCCGCTCGCTGCTTCTGCAAGGTCACCTGTACCTCGCCAGTGGGCACATCTGCTTCTACGCCTATCTTCCTTCTCGCGATGAGAAGACCATCAAAACCGGATTGCTCGGCAAGCGCACACGCAGGACACATCGCTTCAGCAGGCATTGGGCTTTGCTGAAAGGTGGCAAGCTGAGCTGGTTTGACAGTGACCGAGACCCCTACTTCCCACAAGGACACATCGACCTACGCAAAGTGTCAGCAATCGAGCCTTCCCAGAACCACAAAGAACGATTCAAGGTGACCACACCTGCACGCCGATTCACCTTCCTGACCGAGGACGAACATAGCCGTGATGCATGGATTGCAGCCTTGCAGAAGGAAACGTTCCGCGCTCAGAACCAAGGTGAAAGTGTCAGGATCAGCATCCCGCTCGAGACCGTCATGAACGTCGAAACGACCCTGTCTGTCGACGGTACAGAGATGGTCTGCATCAGTGTGGTGGACGAGGCTGGCGACTTTTCTGTAGACGAATACTACTTCCTCCATCTCAGCAAACCGAGTGCATTCATTTCCACGCTCGGCTCTCTACTCGACAATGCTGAAAGAGGATCGATGGCGTCTTTGCAGAGCGGAGAGCAGGCTCTCAACCTTTCGAGGCTAAGCATCCGCGATTCTACCGGAGCCACGCATGCTGTGTCGGCGACGTCCCGCAAGTCACTCGAGGAGGTGCCAGTTGTTGCACATGTACGCGTCTCAGCCTCCCAGGCGGTCGTTGACACAAAGAAAGCTCAAGCTGAATCTGCGCAGGATGTTCGGCCCGATGCTGCAAAGTCGGCGAAGGGCACGCAGGACAGCGTGTCGGCCGCAATTGCGATGCCTATCAGCAGCAGAAGGAAGTCGCAAGACGCATCCGCTGATGCCGTTCTTTCCACCACGCCACGTGCCGCGACACTCAACCGCTTGTCCATGGAGTCCTCACATACCTATCCGCCGTCACCGTCCATCTCCGATCCTCCGACATCGTTCGACCAGATCCAGAGGGAAACAGAGCGCGGCTGGGCGATCCCTAATTGGCTCAAGTCAGCGCCGGGCAAGGTGCTGGGACGCGCTGCCGACAGCCACTTCCCAACGTCAGCCATCAGACCAGCAGCCAATCCCTCGTCCAGCAGACGCCATCGCAGAGTCCTCGAGAAATGGTCAGACGAAAAGACCGACGAAGCAAGCAGAGAAAGCTCCAGCACTGACACGGAAGACGATGTGCTCTCCCACTCGATCCATTCAACGCAATCCACCTATTCGATGCTGGATGCGGACGACCAAGGGGAGAAACAGCAGGATCAGGCCGACATCACTGCCGAGTTCCGCGACACTTTCGGCATTGACGAAGAAGAAAGTCTCATCGGTCATACGCATGCGTACCTCTATCGAGTCTTGCCTGTGGCTGGACGCTTCTTCGTCTCCGAGCACCATCTCGCATTCCGCTCGTCTGGAATCGCAGCCAAGACAGTGGGTCGGACGCTCATGCTTGTGCCTTTGCAAGACATCATCTCGGCTGCCAAGCATGTTGCGTTTAGACCCGGCCACCACGGCATGGTCATCAACATTAGCGGTCATGAAGAGCTATTCGTCGAGATCTCCTCTACACACCGACGAGACGAGCTATTGTCATTGATCGAATATCAGCTCGAGCAGGCAAGGGATGGACGAGGCAGCAGAGCATCCCGAGAAGCAGTCACTCGCGAACGCTCCAACGCGCTCGTTTTACGCGACTTGAGCGAGCGCATCAATGACGGACCCGCAACAGCTTCGATGGCTTCTTCGGCTGACTCGTCGATGATCTCACAGAAGGGCTCTGAGCTTGGTAAATCGAGCAGCCTTTCGCACATGGATGACGGTTCTGGTTTGCTGTCGTTTGCTCCGACTCAGCCCCTTACCTTTACTATGCTGACCATTGGTTCGAGAGGTGATGTCCAACCGTACATCGCACTCGCAAAGGGCTTGCAAGCAGATGGTCATCGAGTGAGAATCGCAACCCATGCCGAGTTTGGGGATTGGATCATCGGTCATGGTATCGATTTCAGCGAGATTGGCGGTGATCCTGCTGAGCTCATGCGGATCTGTGTCGAGAATGGCACCTTCACCGTCTCTTTTCTACGTGAAGGAGTGACTAGGTTCCGCGACTGGCTCGACGATTTGTTAGCATCAGCGTGGAGAGCGTGCCAAGGTTCCGATGTGATCGTCGAATGTCCTAGTGCCATTGCGGGTATTCATGTGGCTGAAGCATTGCAAGTGCCCTACTTCAGAGCTTTTACTATGCCTTGGACACGCACAAGAGCGTATCCACACGCATTCGCAGTACCCAACAAGAAAGCGGGTGGCAACTACAACTACATGTCATACGTCATCTTTGATCAGATGTTCTGGCGCGCCTCCTCTTTCCAGATTAATCGATGGAGGAAGAATCTTCTAGGACTCAAACCGACCAACTTTGACAAGCTCGAACAGCACAAAGTGCCGTTCATCTACAACTTCAGTCCTAGCCTAGTCCCACGACCGCTGGATTGGTTCGAATGGATCCACGTCACAGGGTTCTGGTTTTTGGACAACCCGGATAACTCTTCCAGCAAGAAATGGGAGCCGCCTTCCGATCTGGTCTCTTTCATCCGCCGTGCAAGGGAAAGCAAGAGAAAACTAGTGTACATCGGATGGGGATCAATCGTAGTCCCCGACGCAGAAGCTATGACGCGATGCGTCCTTCAAGCAGTCCAAAAAGCAGGAGTTTGTGCTATTCTCTCCAAAGGTTGGTCCGACCGCTTATCGACCGACCCCAAGAAAGGATCTGCGACACGACTCGATCCTGGCTTGGTGGAAGACGTATTCCAAGTCACCTCTGTTCCGCACGATTGGTTGTTCCCGCAAATCGATGCTGCATGTCACCACGGTGGTGCGGGGACACTTGGTGCGAGTTTGAGAGCCGGGTTGCCGACGGTTGTGAAACCGTATTTCGGGGATCAGTTCTTCTGGGGTCAGCAAATTGAGAGTTTGGGTGTGGGGAGTTGTGTGAGGAAGTTGACGGCAGATGGGTTGGCAGAGGCACTGATAAAGGCAACCAGCGATGGGAAACAGATTGAAAGGGCAAGGAATTTGGGGGAACAGATAAGGAGTGAAGATGGGATTGGGAATGCGGTCAAGGCGATTTATAGGGATTTGGATTATGCGAGGAGTCAGGTTAAGAGGGGTACGAGGATTGATGGTCGTAGTGCGCCAAGCAATGCGGCTACACAGAGTATACCGGCAAGTGCAGGAGGAAGCGCAATGGCGGCAGGCAAACCGGAGGAAGGTGGTGTCGAGCCGAAGGTAGCAACAAAGCAGAAGAAGGAGACTTCAGCAGTCACAGCCGATTCGAGTCAAGGATCAGAGGAAGCCAACGAAGAAGGTCATACCTCAGACGAGTGGTCAGACATCGGCGGACCGCTAAGTCCTGATGTTGACAGTCGGTCAGATCCAAGCGCTTCACTTGTTCTCAGCTGAACCATGCCGCCCTCTGTGTATGTCGAAGACTCGCTTCACACTCAACCACAATCCTACAAGACCATCCATACAAAACAAACACTCCATACAATCGGTTGACAGGAGAGTACAAATTTGGATTGAACGAAACCTACAACATGACGTACTTGTGACCGCTGGCTATTTTAACGAGTACGAATAATACCAGCAGCAATCAACTTGTTTACCTTCTCCCTAATAATTGGAGACTTCATATGTTCTTGCAATGCCGCTGGGTTACTCTGCGCCTGCTGCAAAATACTCTGCATGATTGGATCCTGCATGATCTGAGCCACCTCCGGATCCCTCATTGCTCTCTGCAATGTTTCCTCCTCGCTCTCACCACTTCTCTGCGAGTATAACTCGTTCATACACTTGCTCAACAACGCCTGGATCTCCCTAGCATTTTTAGCCCCTCCTTCTTGCGCATTATCCGCATCCTCCGCCTTCTGGCAGGCTTCCATAGCCTTCGTAAACTCCTTCATCGCATACAGTACGTTTGCTTTTCTAATGTAACCCTTGACGAATTTGGGATCGACTTTAATCGCCTCCTCCGAATCCTTAAGTGCTTCGGGGAGGGCAGCAAGTTTGGTGTATGCCGAAGCACGGTTGCTGTAACCCCTAGGATCACTGGGATCGCGTTTGATGGCTTCGGTGAAGGCAGCTACAGCTCCGGGGAAATCGCCGTTCTTATACAACTCGTTACCCTTCGTCCTCTCCTCCTCCGCCTTGGTTGGATCAATATACGCCTGCTTAGTCCTCTCCCTCAACAGCTTCTCCGTGTCCCTCAATTTAGCCAGAATGTCCGGAGTCCTATGCTCAGTAAGCGACTTTTCAAAGTTAGAAATCGCAAGTTCGAGTTTGTCCTGTTTAGCATAAGCTGAGCCGATACGGCCATAAGCTTTAGCGACGAGCTTGAAGTCGGCTCGCATCGAACGACCTTCTTCGACAGCCAGTTCGCATGCTTTGATAGCTTCGTCGTATTTGCCCTGTTCAAAGTAGCATGCACCGAGATTGTTGAGGTAGGTGATGTCTTTGTGTAGGTCCCAAGCGGCTTGGTAGTGGGGGATGGCGGAGGCGAAGTCGCGTTTGAGGTAGAGTTCGTTACCGAGTTTCTTTTCGGCGTCGGCTGCGGCTTTGGCTTTCTTTTCCTCGTCTTCTTCTTCAGGTTCAGCGGCGGGTTCGGGGGCGGTGGGCTTGGCGTCTTTCATCTCGACATCCGGGGTCGAAGAGGAAGCAGCCTTTTGAGCCGAGGAAGGGGGGGAGGAGGAGGAGGAGCCGGACTGCTCCTGGATATCCTCACGACGATTCTCAAGATCAGCAGGCAACTCATCCGATCCTTCCGGACGTTCAAACGCCTGCAAATCAATACCCATCAACACACCCATAACCTGAATCATGCGTGGATCCTGGAACGCCATACCCGCCTCCTTCGGATCCGCCTGAATCTTCTTCAGCTTAGCCATAAATGCCGGATCCGACAACAACGACGCAGTCTTTGGGTTCGCACCCAACTTCGCAAACAGCTGGGGATCGCTGAACATCTGACCGAACCCAGCCTCCATTCCCGGTCCATTAGCAGCTTCGTTCTCCACCGCCCTCTTGACATCCGTCAAACCTTTCTTCAACCCCACATCTTCCGGAGCAATCTTCAAACCGGCCTGGTAGGCATCAACGGCATCCTCGAGCTTACGTGCACCGTGAAGAGCGGCACCTTTGCGACCGTAACCTTTGGCGAAAGAAGGGTTGGTCTTGATGCACGATTCGGCATCTTCGAGGGCGTGGGTCCAGTCTTTGAGACCAGCGTAACAGGCGGAGCGATTGGAGTAGAGAACGTGGACTGCGTCTTCGGGGGAAGCGGCAGCAGCGATCGCTTCATTGTAGTGTTGAATGGCGGATTGGTAGTCCTTGGAGGCAAAGGCGGCGTTGCCTTTGGCTTTGAGGTCTGCGACCGACATTGTGTTTGTGCAAGTCGTGGGAAGAAGTGTGATGTGTGTGGTATCGAAGGAACAAGAAAATGTGCCGACCAAGATGGAGTTGGGTGAGAAGGTTAAGAAGGTCAAGGCGTAGGGACGAGGTGTTGAGAATTTGAACAGCTTCTTCTGGAAGCTCAGTTTGAAGCTCTACAAAGCTGGCTTGTGCATGGAAAACTCTTCTGCGCACTTCTCCCGATTCAGAAGCTCAATTTCTGTCGCTTCTACGAATTTCTCGCGCTTTCGCTGAGCGAAGCCTCCCACAGTCTACCACGTCTCGATGTTGGAGGCGGGGA
Source organism: Ustilago hordei (assembly GCF_900519145.1). NCBI lineage: Eukaryota > Fungi > Basidiomycota > Ustilaginomycetes > Ustilaginales > Ustilaginaceae > Ustilago > Ustilago hordei. The sequence continues at coordinate 144,270 of NW_024545279.1, read as the reverse complement.
GCTAACATACAAACCTTCACACTGGCCTTCAACAGACGCTTCGAAGCAGCGGAACGTATATTGCTGTCAAGGACTGAGCTAGGATCATGCCTTCTTTGCAGCTTTCTGCTTTTCTAGACGAGCTTGTTTGATGCGCTGAAGCCTTTGTTTCAACGCGCTTACCCTGTAACGCAAGAACGGCAAGAAGGGATGCTTGTTCTGTCAGTGGCTGTCGCAACTGAGCTTCTTCGAGCGAGACTCACCTTTGGTCTGCCTCGTCTTGCTGTCGTTGCTCCTCTTCAAGCCGTGAGAGGATCTCTTCGCGTTCCTCTTGCTCTTTCCGCGCTGTTTCTAGTGCTTCCATCTCCTCTTTGCTCTTCTCTTGCTCTGCTTCTCCTGCAGCTTGACCCTCCGTACCATCTTGCAATATCAACTGCGCTTCTGCCTCAAGCGCCGCTCCTGCGCTGTAGTTATTCGTCGTTTGATTCGGCTGCTCCTCTTCGGCTGCTTCCATTTGTGTCTTGAACAGCTCCCATTCCGGATCTATGCTAGCACCCGTTCTTGCCTTCTTACTCTCTGGGGCTGCTTCGCCCTCGTCAGCGTCTCTATTCAAGCCAGAAGGTTGAGGGCCATCACCCTCGTCCAGGTCGGCGTCGGTTTCGTCTGCCTTACGTTTCCCTTCCTTTGTGCGCTGTAGCTCGGCTTGTCGCAGCTCCTCCTCCCGGATCCGTGTTAGGTTGGCACGATGACTCTTGCTAAGCGCATGTGCTCCCCATAGACTCTCGTGCTTGATCGTGAGGTAGTTGCACGCTGAACATCGTAGGGAGCCCGTAGAAGAGTAGGATGCGAAACGGTCCGAGATAATGGATGCCTTCGACTTTGCACGCTCCTTTGCGGCTGCTCGGAGAAGTGATCTTGCGTCTTCTGGCATGATCGATGTTGTTGCCTTGAGCCCGGATGTCTGTTGAGGTGGTGAACAAGGAGCTGCAGCTTTCCTCCACAGCAACACTTTGCAAGAAACACGGAGCTAAATCTCATCTTTGCCCGATTTCGAAAAAGAGATCTTGGCGCTGTCGCGATTTTGGATGGAAGAAATCAGCTGTGCGCTTTTCGTCCACACCATCACACCAAATACGCTCATCAATACTCGACAGTCTTCCTGCCTGCATCTTTGACACTGTATACTCTTGTACCGCATTCGAGCTGGAGCAGAGTCTTGCTGACAGCCTGGAGCGCGAATCGCACCGACAACGAGCTGAAAGCACTCTGTTCACTGTGACGAGACTGCAGTCCGCCTGACTTTGGTTCATCATGTCGTCCGAAGCCGCAGATGTCCCTGTCAAGCAGGAGAAGGAGGGAACTCCAATTCAGACTCCTGAGCTTCCGGAATCGACCACAGCTGAAGCCGCTCAAGACAACAATGCTGAAGCTGAAGCTGATGCTGATGCAGACGCCGATGGAGAAGCAGATGCGGAAGGCGGCAACGAAGCCATCAACTCAGCAGCCAACGTCAAGACCGAAACTGCAGAACCACCAACAAAGTCAGTTAGAATCGAAGAGCCTTCCTCCGCGCAGCAGCAGGAACAAGCAAGCAACACCTGGGACAATCAAGAGCAGCAACACTTCACTCCAACAACCTACTCCGACCCTCGCCACCCACCGCAACCCCTGAAAGACATGACCGTCGAACAGCGAAGACAGCTCTTCGAAGAGCGTATCCGTATGGAATCTCGTGATGGTGAAGCTTGGCTCACACTCATCGAAGAAGCACAGTCTCGCCAGGACATGGAAGCGACAAGAGCACTTTACGATCGCTTTTTCAAGGTTTTCCCCAACCAAGGCCGTCAGTGGCTTGCTTATCTCGAACTCGAGTTGGCTCACAGTAACTTTGCTCAGGTCGAAGCTATCTTTACACGCTGTCTTCGGACTACACCTAGTGTGGAGCTGTGGAAGTTCTATCTTTCTTACACACGTCGTGTCAACCCGCTGCCACCAGCGACGGGAGCTGAAGAGGACGGACCACGAGAGCAGGCTCGAAGGGTGCTTGAAGGCGCGTACGAGTTTGCACTTCGATTCATTGGTAATGACAAGGACAGCGGCTCTATCTGGACGGACTACATCGCGCTGATCAAGGAGAGAGAGGCGAGGGGTGGGTGGAAGGAAGGACAAAAGATGGACGATCTCCGCCGCGTGTATCAGCGTGCTGTCAGTGTACCGCTCATCAACATCGAGACTATCTGGAAAGACTACGACGCTTACGAGAATGGACTGAACAAGCTCACAGCCAAAAAATTCCTCGCTGAACGATCGCCTGCTTACATGACAGCGCGTCGCGTTCTGAGGGATCTCAAAGCATACACCGATCATCTTGCCAAGCCTCTCCTGCCTCGCGTTCCTGTCTGGACCTCATCTGCCGTTCCCGGTGACGCTGGCGAAGACGCATCTCAATGGCAGCGAGAACGCCAGCAAGTCGAAGCATGGACCGAGTATCTCAAATGGGAAGAATCCAATCCTTTGCTTCTGGAAGACCATGCCACACTCCAAGCTCGCATCACAAGCGCATACCGTAAAGCAACCATGTATCTTCGCTTCTACCCCGAAGTATGGTACCTCGCCTCACGATACCTCATCTCCACTTCGAGACAGGACGAAGCTGCAACCTGGCTCAAGAACGCTATGGAGGCTTGCACGGGTAGCTTCCTTCTTCACTTTGCTTATGTTGAACTTGCCGAGGCTCGTAAAGCTACGACGGACTGCGCCGGAGTGTTTGATGGGCTGATCAACCAGGTCCATGCCAAGATCGATGCTCGACAGGCTAAGTTGCAGCAAGATCTGAAGAACTTGGATACGGAAGCGGAGATGGCGAAAGCTCAAGCTGCTTCGCGTCGCGCAAATGAAGGTGATGGTGATGTTGATGTTGATGGTGAGGAACGCGAACGGGAGAGGAAGGCGGGAGAACAGCTCCAAGCTCGCAAGCAAGCACTGCAGCGTCAGGCGAATCCCGAGATCGAAGGTTTGAAAGAAGCAACTGCGTTGGTCTGGATCAAGTACATGCATTTCCTCCGTCGAACTGAAGGGATTCGCCCTGCGCGCGGTGTCTTCTCCAGAGCTCGCAAGAGTCCCCATTGCACATGGCAAATCTTCGAAGCGAGTGCGTTGATGGAGTATCACTGCTCAAAAGACCCGGTCGTGGCAACCAAAGTCTTCGAGTTGGCACTGAAGACATTCGGTAACGACGAAGCCTTCGTTGTCCGATACTTGGACTTTCTCATTTCGATCAACGACGATAGTAATGCGCGAGCGCTGTTCGAACGTGTCATCGGTACATTCTCCCCCGATCGCGCTCGACCGATTTGGGACCGTTGGTCGAAGTACGAGTACAACTTTGGCGACACCGTTGCGATCCAAAAGCTTGAAAGCCGCTTGGCGGAGACATACCCAGACGAACCAGCGATCAAACGCTTTGCCGCACGCAGTTCTTACATGGACCTCGACCTGGTCGGACCCCGCGATTTGGGTCTGCAAGCAGCAGTAGCAGGCGCCTCAGCCGCAGACCGCGCCGTCGAAGCAGCCAAAGACCACGCCGCTGGATCCCTCATCTCCTCCACCACCGCAGATGAAGGTCCTAGACGTAAAACGATGCAAGAGATGAAACGGCTCGCAGCAGAATCCAATGCTGAAGATACTTGCGGTAACTGGGCTCGTCCTGGTGGTGCTGCTATTGCTCCGCCGGCGAAGAAGTTCAAACGTGACAGCGCTTCCCCTGCTCCCGGAGCTGGCGGGTTCGGACAGCAGGTTCAAGCAGGAGGTGTTAGGGATGCGTATCAAGAGTTCCCGGAGGCAGTGTTGGTGTTCATGGAGATGTTGCCGAGTGCGCATTTATTCGATGGACCCGTGTTCAAGGCGGATGACATTTTGGATTGTATCAGGAGTGCCAATATTCCGCAGACTGCAAGTGCGAGAGGTGCAGGTGGGTTTGGTGGGGCTGGTAGAGGTCGATACCGCTGATCCTCACTGTATGTACGATCATCTTCACGAAAACTCTATCTTGTTTCATAGTCAAGCTGTTTGTGATGCTAAAAGTACATTGTCTACATCTAAACTAATTTGAGTTTTCCCGAGGAAGGAGGGCCGCAGCTTGTAAGATCTTCCGCAATGCTGGCTCGGAGAGCAACCAAGCTGGTCCATCTGACGAAGAAGCTTGCTTGAGGCCCAGGAGGCGTCCGATGTTAGCCCATGCAGAACCACGAGACAGCAGTCCTTCCTCTGGTGACAGCGCGACAATACTCTCCTTCTCCTCGCCTGAATTTTTGTCCTTCGTCGAGACTTTGAAGTACTGCGTTGGTGATAGAGTCTCCATCTTCTGCCTCATTGCCGTCAACTTTTCGACGTCTGATCCATTTGTCAGCTTCTCGAGCTTCTCCATCTGCAGCCGCAGTTTGCCGTACGCTTTCGCTCGTTCCAAATCGACAGTGAGCATCCCCTTCCTGAGCTGTGTGAGCGAGGAAGCAGCCAGAGCCGTTGCAACGAACACAAAGACAGCTCCAAGTGCAACTAATACTGGCGTACGTGGCGATTCATGCGGCCATCTATCCTTGCTCGATTTCGGCCATCGTTTTGCCCGCAACGCGTACCCGACGATCCATCGAAAAGCCGGGCCTCCAATCCAGCTGTACCACTTGTTATACCACTTTGACCGTATTACAGCATCGCTAGCTGTAAAATCCTTGATCTGCTTCAAAGTCTGCCAAGCTGACGGAAAGAGCGGACCGAAAGCAATCACATACAACGGAGGAATCGACACCAAGAATGCAACGAACGCCCTCAGTGTCGCTGGCGCAGTAACGTCATTATCGAACCACGCACAATGATGGTCGAACCCCACCCTACAGGTTCCGCAGTCTCCGCAGTGCCGCATACGAAACGCTTTGAGTCTTGCTCGGCAGTTGTCTCTCCAGCATCGAAGGGGCTGACCATCAGCCTGACATAATTCGATCTTTACTTCAGTATTGGAGAGGGAGGTTGCGAGTGTGTTGAGACGTTGTTGCTCGAGTTGCTGCGCTTCGTCTGGGTCTGGGAACGCAGCTCCGAAATTTGTGCGTAGCCATGATATCAAGCCGCTACACTTGTTGGTATATTGAGGGGAGTGAGCGAAAAAAACGCGAAGATACGCTCGTAGAGACCAAAGAAAGAGCCCGTGTGCCGGGAGCAGCCAAACTATGGGCAAGAGAGTTCGCCGGCGTTGGAGGTATAAGTGACGATGTGCGTAGCGGACAACGACAAGATCATAAGCGAAAGCGATGTAGATGAGAAGGATGATGGGGACGATTCTACCCAGGATGCGGTTGAGGCGGATTCCTTTCCGAGGAGGAGGGGTGAAAGGGTGGCAATTGGGCTGAGTCGGGTTAGTCGGCTGTCCCGGTGGTTCGAATGTCGTCCGACTAGTGGAGTTACTGGCCTGCAGTGGGCGCTGCCGCAGCGACATGAAGCACTGTGATCGCAGCCTTGCACAGCTCAAGAGCTGCAGTCGACCACTTTCGTTGTTGTTGGTTACGCGATATTTGATACTTGGCCAAGATGGGGTCCGGGAAGAAGAGCAAGTTCCAGGGTCTTGTTGCGTCTGTGCGTATCCGAAGCTGCAGCATAAAAGAAAAGCGAGTTGGAGCTGATTTGAGTCTGAGGCTGAGTGTTGGAAAGAAGTGAGGACGCGAGCGCGACGCGAAGAGTGGCCAAAATGGCAGAAGAGCCCAAGTTGGAGCTTCCGACAGTTCTCTCTGCGCGTTGCGCGTTGGGCGTTGCGCGTGCGCGTGCGCGTGCGTGTGCATTTGGAATTGGAATTGGAATTGGAATTGGAATTGGAATTGGAATTGGAATTGGAAGTGCAATTGGAATTGAAATTGGAATTGCCGAGCGTCGGGACTCGTTCTCACAAAGCACACTTTCTCGAGTCGAGGCGCAGAGGTTGAGGAAGCGCGCGCGGTTGTCATGGATCAATGCTCAGCTCCATCCTCTGCCATCTCTCATCCTTCTCCTATCCCTCCTCCCATTTCCGACAACGCTCAAGATTTGATATCGTCGAGCATATACCACACCAATCTGATCATTGTACGGCTCTCAAACCATCCCGACAAGATCAATCGCTCCGAGCTAAGACGCGTCTGCATACACTCAATCGACGATCGTTCCTGCACCTGCAACTTCGGCAACAATCATCAGTAGCATCTCTTCCTTCAGATTTGCGCCACCATGGCTCGCTTAACATCCAGAAACGGCGCCAAAGCAGGGTCCACCAGCACCACCGCAAGGAGAGATCCGCTCGCCGACGTATCCAACGACATGGATTCAGATGGCTCCTTGACCGATCCTTCTGCCTCCGAGGGCGAGGACAGCGACAATGCCGCCGACAACCATGAGATTGACGATCAAGACTCAGAGGAAGAGGTGGACGAGGACGATGATGAAAACGATGGCGACTTTGGCTCGAGTCGCAAGAAGAAAGCAGCACCACGACGCTCGGCTGCCACTCCCTCCAAGGCCAAGTCGACAAATACAACACCTCGTGCCCGTAAAACAAAAAACGGTGCCACAAAAGCACCACGCTCCACCACAAAGCGCTCAGGACCTTCTCGACCAAGAGCAGGCACTACAGGCGCTACTCCTTCCGCAGCTCGATCTCGCGCAGCGGCCAGTAGAGACGAGCTTCCCATCAACGACGACAACGAAATCTTCAATGCTGTCAAGGATCCCAACTCGGCTTTGCAGTCCAACGCAGAAGACTGGGTTGTGGCTTTCTCTGATCATCAGGGACGGGCACTTGCCGAACTTGTCAACTTTGTCATTCGTGCTTGTGGCTGTAACGGCAGTGTCGACGAGAACCAGGTCATCGATATCGACAATGTAGTTGACAACCTCGAGGAGTTGCAAGAAGTTTTCAAGAAGCAACCCATCCCATCTTATCCTATCGTGTCGAGAAGTAAGACATTCAAGAACTTCCGCAAGTCGCTCAATGAGTTTCTGCGCCGTCTTGTCATGAGCGCATACGATGCAGAAATCCTGACCTCAGATGGATTCATGGAGCCCTACCAGGCTTGGGTCTCGGCCATGTCGTCTTCCTCGCTGCGCTCTTTCCGTCACACTGCCACTGTTGTTGCACTCTGGACCGTCTCTGCATTCAACCAAGTCAATGCGCAGGCTACAAAGGACCTTTCCACCGCTACCAAGCAACGCGATGCCGAGAAGAAGAAGGCGCGTGCCGACAAGAGCCGGCTCAAGGACCTGGAATCCAAAGTGGTCGAATCTCGTAAGCTCAAAGCTCGCCTGGAAGAATACACCAACGAGTTCATCAGCTCGGTCTTTGTCCACCGTTTCCGCGATTTCGATGCCGGTATTCGATCCGAATGCGTCGAGGCGCTCGGCAGCTGGATGAACAAGTACCCAACGCAATATCTGCAGAGCTCTTACTTCCGCTACCTCGGATTGGTTCTGTCTGATGTGGACGCAAATGTGCGTATGAAGGCTGTTCAAGCTATGACTGGCTTGTACAGCAGAGACAACTTTGTCAGCTCCATTCGACACTTCACCGAGATGTTCAAGGGTCGTCTTGTGCAGATGGCTACAGGAGATGTCGAGCTCGGCGTTCGCATTGCCACCATCAATGTCCTCGTTCTGATCGACAAGCATGATCTGTTGGCGGATGAACAGCGCGATTTGCTAGCGACGCACATTTTTGACGTTGAGCCACGTATTCGTAATGCTGTTGCCAGCTTCCTCGCCAATATACTCGACGAGAAGGTGAGCGAGGCCGCAAGCGAGCTGAGTTCTCTATCTGCTGCGTCGAAGAAGAAAGGCAAGCAAGCTGAGCAGCAGCAGCAAGAGCAAGCTAAGCTTCGCTTCAAATGTCTCGCTAAGCTTCTTGTCAAGTACGGACATCGACTGGATTCCAGAGACTCGGACGCGGCCAATGACGATGGCGACGCGACGGAGGAGCTGGCTGTAGTCATCGATGGTGCCAAGGAGGGACGTGTTGGACTGGCAGTCGAAGCGCTCTGGGATGCCGTGGAGGACATGCAGCACTGGAAGCCGCTCATCGAATTGCTTCTGTTGGATCATTCAGACAGGGCTGCAGCTGCTGGCCGAAGCAAGGGTAAAACGTCTGCTGAGAATGCTGCTCCTGCCGTCTACCGTCTCGAATCGGAGGAGGAGGCTATTCTAGTTGAATCGCTGGTGGTCATCCTGCACAAGACTTACGAAGCCGCCAAGCTCATCGACGATGGAGAGGATACCACAAAGGAGGACGTCACACGTGTTATGATCGCAGCTCTGCCCAATCTCTTCGCCAAATACCGAACCGATGCGCCACGCATCGCTGATCTCTTACTCCTCCCACAAGCGATGGACTTGGAGATGTACACCGAACTTCATGAAAAGACCGCCTTCGAAGCGCTCTGGGATGATGTCTCGAACCAGATCCAGCGTCATGTTGAGCCACTGGTCCTCAAGCATGGTGTAGAGACTTTGCGAAAGCTGGTGGCGACCACCTCACAGTCCAACATCAACAGCACCAAGTTGTCCGCACTCGAGGAAGGTCTGGTGTCGTCGCTGCGAGAGACTGTCAGCGATCGCGATGTGGAAACGGCAGGTTTCAGCGAAGATGAAGTGCATCTCTTGGCAGCCAACATGCTTCGTCTTCATCTTGTTAGTCAGGTGTGCAACACGAGCGATGCGCTAGAGGACGATGAAGGTGGACAAGCTACGAGTGGATGGGAGATTGTGTTGGACATCGCTGGACGTGGTCGTCTCGCATACCAGGAGGAAGAATCTCTTGTTCGCGATGCTGTTGCAACGTTGACACTTCACATTATGTGGAAGACACGTCAAATTATCATGCCGGATGCTGGATCTCAGGCTGCAGCGGCAGAGGCCTTGCTGGCTAAGCGTACTACGGTGTTGACGCTGTTGGAGGAGTTTGTTGCCAGCAGGCAGTCTCAGGCGTGTGTTGGGGTTCAACGCGTTGCGTTTGAGAAGCTGGCGAACATTCAGATGCTGTATGCTGCTATTCCGCAGCAATCGCCTGCGGTGGCGGCAGCAACAGGAGAGGATGCAGCAGCAGCGGTGGAGGAGGGAACTGCTCAGCATAGGTCCGGTGCTCAACTTCCTGCCGTGCTCAGTCTTAGCTGTGATGCTGAAGTGCAACAGCACTGTGCAAACTTTGTTCAGGCTGAGATCGAGCGGTATATCCAGAAAGCTGGAGTCGTTGAGAAGGAGACCAACGGAAACGGAGATGTAGCACATGACAACTCGGACGACGAGGCGGCCGATGAGGACAACGAGGACGAGGACGACGATGAAGAGGATAATGCTGAGGCAACACCCAAAGCTTCTCACATCCGTGGAGGGAAGAGTAAGAAAGCGAAGAAGACCTCCGCCGCCAACGCCAACGCCAAAGCTTCGAACAGTGCCACAACCACCTCCGACAACCCCGAAGGTCGAGACCAAGCACAGCTGCAAGCAGAACACACCTTCTGCTCGGTCATCAGCACCTTTGTCTCTGCCATCCGTGTCGGTATCATCGAGGCCAAATACTCGACCGTGGTGCTCATCCACTTTGGCCGTCTCGGCAACATCTACGACTCTCTCTGCAAAGCTCTGGTCGAAGTGCTCAAAGAAGAAGCCATCTTTGGCGGCTACAACCGAGCGGTAATCGTCGAAAGCGTCATTTGGGATTCTCTTCGTGAAGCTTTCGAACTGTTCCTCGACACAGGCGATGCCAACGGAGAAGCACGATTCATTTCACTTTCTCGTCAACTTGCAAACGCTCTAGTTGTTCGAGGTGCTGGTTTCACCGCACTACGCAAGATCGATGCAAGATGTCTCATCTCTCTTCACAGCAGAGCAAGCGAGCATATCGCACAGAAAGTGGCTGCGGCGGAACGAAATGGTAATAAGCGGGTCAAACAAAAGATGCCAGCGCTTTACAAAGGGATGGCGAATCTTCTCATTACTGCAACTCCCACGGATGCGGTCAAAGTTAAGAGTGCGATGGATAGAGTGTACAGGGCGGCAAATGTTCAAATTCCTCCCACGGCAAAGAGTTGGGATGCTCACAGGTCATACGAGAAGAGACTGTTGAAAATTGCTGCTAAGAGTGCGATGTTTGCTCCTGCAATCGCTGCGGGTGGGAAGGGTGGGGAGAAGAGGAAGAGTGGAGAAAATTTGGATAGTGGAGGTGAACTTTCGGATGATGATGGGTTGCCGGAGAGAGGTGAACGTATTTTACCCACGCCGGTGAAAGGAGGCCAGAAGAGGGATAGAGCTCAAGAGGAGGAGAGGGAGGATGTTAGTATTGCAGCTCCAGCAAGCGATCAACTGTCCGAGATCGATGTTGAGATGCCACCTGCAAGTGATGATGGATCGTTGGAGATCGGCGATGATGATGAGAGTGTCGGGCGGGTCAAGAGGAGGAAGGTTTGACCCAATGCCGGTTCTGTGCATCTCAAGTGAAGCTTTTTTTTTTTTTTTTTTTTTTTTTTTTGCGTACGAAAGTAAGTTGAAGATTGAAACTACACGGCACCGCCTCGTAGAGCTACTTACTAGCTCTTATTGTGCAGGTGTATGGTAACTGCAATGCTTGAGATTCTTTATGAACTATGACTACAGTATCATTCATATATATACCTTTCACCCCATCCTTGAGAGGTCCTATCTTTGCCCACTAATTGAGTGCACCATGTGTTGCTTTGCCATTGTCATCCTTGTGTCTTGGCATTTTCTCCTTGTACATTTTCTGATTGGTCACCATGCATTGGGCATCCATGCACATCCCTCAGTTTATTGGTGATTCGGCTCTCTTGCATATTGGATATCCCAGCATAACTTCAACTCCCCCCCTTGCCAGCATTCCCAATCCTATTGCGTGAGCCAATCAGGATGTTTCTACACCTCTCAGTGGTTTTGTGAGGATGTTGGCTATGTTGTTGGTTGTCCCTACATGCTCTATTGCCATCTTGTTGTCCTGCACATGGTCTCATACAAAATGGTACCATGTGTTGATGTGTTTAAGCTTCCAGTGTTTTGCTGGATCTTTACTTACCTGTATGTAACCTTGGCTGTCCATTTGTAATAATGGTTTGACATCCTTTATCCCTAAGTCTCTGAGCATGTATGAGAAGAATAGCACTTTCTGTGTTGCCTCACTGGCCATGATGAACTCTGCCTCAACAGCTGATAGTGCAACACATTTCTGGACCTGTGATCTCCAGCTAACTGGGCAGCCATAGACATAGGTTATTGCACCCAATGTGCTTTGCCAACCATTTGTTGGGTCTGAGGCCCATTTTGTGTTGGTGTATGTGACAACCAGTTGCTCTCTGTGTTTCCTTGTCTTTCCCCCCATCTGCAGTTGATACTGGCTTGTTTGGTTAAGGTACTTTAGGGTGTGAATGGCTCCATTCCATGTGCCTGTAGTTGGATCAGACATGTAATGTGTGAGTGTTCCCACAGTATACAAGATGTCAGGATGGGCTGTGTTGGACACCCATAGGAGCTGGCTGACTAGTTCTTGATATTGCTTCACTTGTTTCTGAACACACTTATTGCCCGATGCAATGGTTGCTATGCTTTGTATCAGTATCCATGATTTGTCACTTGGTTTTTCCAGCCATTTCTTGGCCATTGCTTGTATGTATGCCATTAGGTCGAGCAAAATCTTCTTCTGCATCCTGTTGTGGGTCACCTTGACTCCTAGGAACTCCTTAACCTGTCCGTTATCTTGTGTTCCCCTGTAAGCGGTCGCGCGCCAGAGACTAGTTTTGGGTGTTATCCGATTGGTATAGGTGGGATTGATTAAGATCTACTCGGTATCCCTAGGTATTCCCTCATAGGGCTGGCTGTACCTCGGCCCAGTAGGGGATGCATACTTCTTGTAGTTAGAATATGATTGCTCATCTTGATCTAGGAACGACACTGTCCTGCATGGTCTTGGTGCTGGGTTGGGTGCAAATGACTCCTCATTTGTAGACTCCTTGGTCTGACTGTTGTTCCCAATGAGGGCTTCCAATGATTCCAACCTTTGCACAAAGTGATTAGTGACTGTCCGATTCATTGATATGAGCTTTTCCATTCTATCCTCGGCCCTCTCCATCATCCTCTGCAGTTCCTCAAACCTATCCTTGGTGTCAGGCTCCATCATGTTGATATGGGGCACAACTTGAACGATCCACTCTAATGTACTATATACTTTACTCTTTACTTGACTCTTAGCTACATATCATTGCAATAGCAGTGCTTTGCAATGACCCTCAAACATGTGTGTTGTATCACTGTTAGGCATCAACTGTAGGTGGTGTTGCTCAACACTTGCAGTCCAGTCCCTTACTGTAGGCAGTGTTGCTTGACACCTGTGGTCCAGTCAGTTATTGTAGGCAGTGTTGCTTGACACCTGTGGTCCAGTCAGTTATTGTAGGTGGTGTCTCACACCTGTGGTCCAGTAACTTCCATCCTCTGTAGGCAATAAGCATATCATGGTCCAGACAATGTCTGAGAGCATTAACAACAGTACTGTGAACACTTGTACTGTAAGGAGAGTGTATCACTCACTCTCCAACAAACAATGAATGTGCCTCGCAACCTCTGAACAGAGTGTTCAAGGCAGTCAGCCAAGACCTACCAGTATGAAGTCATCTGGTTATGTTTAGTTGAAACATACTGAGTAGATCTTACTCAATCAATCCCACCTATACCAATCAGATAACACCCAAAACTAGTCTCTGGCACGCGACCGCTTACATCCCCATTCGTTCATTATATCTTTCTTTGTCCAGTCCACCTCATGTCGACTCGGTGATGCTAGCAATATGTCATCTACATATGCTGTAATGACTGTCATCGAGTTGCCTGTTCCTCGTGTATACAGGCATGGTGAGCTTGGCATGCAATGGAATCCAATTCTCCAGAGGTGTGAGTCCAACTTCATGTTCCATTCTCAGCCTGATTGTTTTAGGCCATACAAACCTTTCACAAGTTTCAGAACCTTTCCTGTGGGTGTGTCTGTTCCCATTGGCAGTTTGAGGAAAATGTCATGATGTAGATTTGAGTTCAAGTATGCCTGCTGTCACAGGGACGGCTGGCCTGCGCAAGAGAGTGCGCCAAATGATCAGCAGCAGTTATGATAATGTCACGTAACGGAGCAGTATATGAAGGGTGCGCCAGATTGATCAGAGTCGAAAACCATCGGGGATCAACAAGATTAATTGGGTTGGCAGCGAACATGAATTACAAGATCGATCGAACCCGGGGAATCCAGATCGATCTCATGGGATCGGTCAGAGTCAGCCAGACCAGTATGCTTCAACGAGTCAGCCAATCCGAACAAGTACTCGGAGCTGTGCCAATGATGGAGGCAGTCAGATCAGCACACCTCAACTAATTGGCCGATCCAAACAGGCATTCAGAGCTGTGCTGATGTTGGAATCAGTCAGATCAGCACGCTTCAACTAGTTGGCCAATCTGAGCAAGTATTCAGAGCTGTGCTGATGATGGAGTCAGTCGAATCAGCATGCTTCAACTAGTCGGCCAATCTGAACAAGTCGAGACAGAACTGAGCCGACGTGACCACATGACCAGGGGGTATGGTCATGAGGTTCAAAAGGGGATTCACAAGATTAAGTCAAAAGGGGGGCCATGCCGAAAGGGGGCATCACACATCAGACAGAAGGAGATCATGTAGGCAAGAGGGCAGTGTTGCATAACCCTCACACCAAGCAAATGGTAGGAGAGCAGTATCAAAGGGGTTGATGCCAGCAGGGCAAGGCAGTGCCTAACAGGGGACAAAGGCCCCTCAAGAGGAGCAGGATAGGTGTCGAGGGAAAACACCAACCAGACATATAAATACTCTCATTCTACCATAGCATACAAGTGGAGGGGCATCCACTCTGAAACTCAACTACTTACTCTATACTTACTCAGTTATGTATCAACACAATAGCAGTGCTCTTGCAATGACTCTCAACATGTGTGTTGTATCACTGTTAGTCAACAACTGTAGGTGGTGTTCTTCACACTAGCAGTCCAGTTCATTACTGTAGGCAGTGTTCTTCAACACCAGCAGTCCAGTTCATTACTGTAGGCAGTGTTTTTCAACACCAGCAGTCCAGTTCCTTGCTGTAGGCAGTGTTGCTCGACACCAGCAGTCCAGTCAGTTATTGTAGGTGGTGTTTCACACCAGCAGTCCAGTAACTCACATCCTCTGTAGGCGATTGGCATATCACAGTCCAGACGACATCCAAGAGCATTATCAACAGTACTATGAACACTCATACTGTAGGGGAGGGTGTATCACTCACTCACCAACAAACAATGTCCATGCCATGCAACCTCTGAATGGAGTGTTCAAGGTGGTCAGTCGAGACTTACTAGGCGATGATGCTTGGTTACATTTAGGCGAATCATATCGAGTAGTCCTTACTCAATCAACCTCAGCTAGTCTCTGGCGCGTGACCGCTTACACCTGCTTGACATCTACCAAATCCACTTCCCAGTCTCGAATTGTGTTGATCACTAACACTCCTTGGATCGATTGAATGGGTGCCACCAGTGCGAAAATTTCTGTGTAGTCGAGCCCTTCTTTCTGAGTGAACCCTCTTGCTACAAGTCTGGCCTTGTACTTGGTGGGTATCAGATTGGCATCTGTTTTAATTTTCAGTACCCAATGTGTGTTGACAGTGTTCTTTCCTGGCAGGAGGTCAGTGACTTCCCACATGCCCATGGCCTCCAGTCCTTCTAACTCTTTCCACATTACTTCTTCCCAGAACCCTCTATCCAGCCTGGATAAGGCTTCGCGAATGGTTGGGTCTAGGTTCTTCTCCTGCCTGGTGTCCGCAGCTTTGAGCCCAAAAAAGGTGGTAGTTTGCCTTGATGGTTCTGCCTCTACATTTTCTTCGGCTTCGGTTGGTGGTTCGGCATCCATGTATTCATTCAATGGTTTGTGGTGCATTTCATCAAATAGATTTTCTTCCAAATATCCTAAGTCCTTGAAGTCTTCTTCGTGTGTTAAGGTCAGAGGCAGTTGTGCACTCACTGGCCTCCATGGTGTCAGGGGTCTCGCGCCTGAAACCCAGGTCAGTCTGTCGAGATACTCGGTGACTATCAAACTGTGCAACAGCTATTGTCTCAGTATTGGTCTCGATGAGCTAGTCATTCAGCAACTATCAAGTTGTGCAATGACAGCAGGTGGCATTCATTGTATATACTATTGTAGGTTTTGGCTGACCTCTGTGGACACTCCATTCAGGGGTAGCTCGGCACAATCAATATCAATGCATAGGTTGTGATGACACCAAGGTCTGGTGTGAGTGTTGATGATGATGAGGTTGATGGTGTTGGTGGTAAGGTTGGTGAATGTCGATGATAATGAGGTTGATGGTGTTGGTGATGAGGTTGGTGGCATCAACACAAGTGTCCAGTGTGTTGACTGATGCTGGAGGTGATCCCTGGACCACAGTGGACTACTGCCTTTGGTTCTATCTTGATCTGGACTGCTAACCTGCTATGGGGCACCTTTGGACATCAGGTAGTGGTGATACAACACACACACTACAATGAGGAGCAACCTTGATAGATTGCTGCTATGCTGACTGAAACTAATATATACTTATGCTGAAGTGATAACTAGTTATGATGGTTGTGTAGAGTGGATGAGGATCCACTTGACCTTTGATGATGAGAAAGCATGGTTATATACCTCTTCTCAGCGTCGCCAGCGACGCTGCTCCTGCTCTCTCTCCAGAGAGTACCTTCTTCATCAAGTACTGTACAGGGGGCCCTTCTGGCACCACTCCTGTCCTCCTTGAGCTATCGACTCCTTCAACACTGCTCCTCCTCCTTGCTATCCTGCTTGCTTGGCACCCTTGTGCCTCTTGAGCTGTGTCGACTCCTTCAACACTGCTCCTCCTCCTTGCTATCCTGCTTGTTTGGCACCCCTGTACCTCCTGAGTGGTGTCGACTCCTTTGACACTGCTCCTCCTCCTCAGAACCTGCTTGCCGGTTACCTATACACTGCTCCTTCTCCTTTGACCGGTGACAGTTCCTTTGACTCTTGTCTCTCGAGCCCCTGAGTGGTAACCATCTGCATGCTCCTTGAGCTTGGTCCCCTTCATGGCTGTGCCTGCTCCTTGAGCTTGGTCCTCCTCATGGCTGTGCCTGGCCTTCCTTGCATATGGCTCAGTGCTCCTTTGCATGTGAGTCTGTAGGAGTCCATGGTCTCCATGGAGACTGCACTACGACCATGCTCTCTACTGGCATCGACTAGATCTCTACCTGTGCTCCTTCCATATGAACCAGTGACCCTCCTGCTACCTGAGCATTCAGGCCCATGACAACTACCACCATCAAAGAAGTATGACTCCAAGACCTATGACTCTATCTTAGTCATTGTCGACAGGTTAACCAAGTTTGCCATACTAGCTCCAACCCATAAGACAGTCATGGCCAAACAGACTGCAGTGTTGCTATATGGACACATGGTTAGACTCTTTGGCTACCCAGATCACATGGTCTCAGACCAAGGCAGGCAGTTCATATCAGGAGCATGTAAGGCATTTGCAGAACAAATGGGTGTGAAGCACTCACTTAGCATGGCTTACCATCCTCAAACTGATGGTCAGACAGAGAGGGTCAATCAGGTCATTGAGCAGTACCTAAGGATGTACTGCAACTATGAGCAGAATGACTGGGCCAACCTGCTGGACACTGCAGCCTTTGTATACAACAACACAGTCCACAACAGTATTGGTGTCTCACCATTCTTTGCATGCTATGGATGGAACCCCAAAGCTCATCCTGATATCCCTCAACAACTAGGAGTCAATGACCCAGGTCGCTTCGAGTACCTCATGGATGGAAAGGAACATTGCAAGTACCTCCAGGAGCAGATCAGAGAGGCACAATGTAGATCAGTAGACCAGTATAACAGGAAGCACAAGGACATCGAGTTTAAGGTGGGTGATATGGTCTATATCAACCACCAAAACTGGAAGACAAGGAGACCCACACCCAAATTAGATACCCGGTTTGCAGGACCCTACCCAGTCCAGGAACGGGTAGGATGCCGAGCTTATCGAATCACATTACCAGCAAATCTTAGGGTGCATGATGTGTTCCATGTCTCCATGCTCGAACCAGCAAGAACAAGTTCTCTTCCTCAATGAGCTGAACAGCCCACCATACCATCACTCCCAGATGAGGACCTCGTTTTTGAAGTCGAAGCACTCATCGACAAGCATTCACACAATGGGACTACAGAGTACAAAGTGTTGTGGAGAGGGTACTCAGAAGAAGCTGCTTCATGGGAACCAGTAGAGAACCTCAACTGTCCTGACCTCATCCAGGAGTATGAGGTGTCGGAGGGGGGACGAGCGAGTAGACAAAGTAGAGAGAGGAGGAGAGAACAGGAGGAGTAGAGAGAGGAGGAGGAAGGAGAATGATGTTGAGAAGAAGGAGGAAGGGTGATGTTGGCGATGTTGTCGAGGAGGAGGAGGAGGAGGAGGAGTCAGCATGAACCAGACCAGAGCATGCCTCGACGGAGCTCGGCTCTTAAGAGGGGGGGTAGTGTCATGGGCCTAGATGCTCAAGAAGCAGGAGGGCCACTGGTTCATATGGAAGGAGCACAGGTATCAAAGATCTAGTTGATACCATTAGAGAGCATGGTCATAGTGCAGCCTCCATGGAGACCATGGACTCCTACAGACCCACATGCAAAGGAGGACTGAGCCCATATGTGAGGAGGGCCAAGCACAGCCACAAAGAGGACCAAGCTCAAGGAGCATGCAGATGGTTACCACTCAGGGGCTCGAGAGACAAGAGTCGAAGGAGTCGACACCAGGTCCTGAGGAGGAGGAGCAGTGTCGAAGGAGTCAACACCAGGTCCAGAGGAGGAGGAGCAGTGTTGAAGGAGTCGACACAGCTCAAGAGGCATAGGGGTGCCAAGCAAGCAGGAGAGGCCTCCTGAACAGTACTCGATGAAGAAGGTACTCTCTGGAGAGAGAGCAGGAGCAGCGTCACTGGCGAGGCTGTGAAGAGGTATATAACCATGCTTTCTCATCACCAAAGGTCGAGTGGATCTTCATCCACTCTACACACACATCATAACTAGTTATCACTTCAGCATAAGTATATATTAGTTTTAGTCAGCATAGCAGCAATCTATCAAGGTTGCTCCTCATCATAGTGTGTGTGTTGTATCACCACTACCTGATGTCCGAAGGCGCCCCATAGCAGGTTAGCAGTCTGGATCAAGATAGAACCAAAGGCAGTAGTCCACTGCAGTCCAGGGATCACCTCCAGCATCAGTCAACACACTGGACACTCATGTTGACACCACCAACCCTATCACCAACACCATCAACCTCATTATCATTGGCATTCACCAACCTTATCACCAACACCATCAACCTCATTATCATTGGCATTCACCAACCTTATCACCAACACCATCAACCTCATCATCATCAACACTCACACCAGACCTTGGTGTCAACATAACCTATGCATTGATATTGATCATGCCGAGCTACCCCTGAATGGAGTGTCCACAGAGGTCAGCCAAAACATATGATAGTATATACAATGAATGCCACCCACTGTCATCACACAACTTGATAGTTGCCAAGCAACTAGCTCATCAACACCGATACCGAGACAATAGCTGTTGCACAGTTTGATAGTCACCGAGTATCTCGACAGACCGACCTGGGTTTCAGGCGCGAGACCCCTGACATCCCTTACTGTAGGCAGTGTTGCTTGACACCTGCAGTCCAGTCAGTTATTGTAGGTGGTGTCTCACACCTGCAGTCCAGTAACTTCCATCCTCTGTAGGTGATAAGCATATCATGGTCCAGACAACCTCCAAGAGCATTAATAACAGTACTGCAAACACTCATACTGTAAGGAGAGTGTATCACTCACTCTCCAACAAACAATGAACATGCCTCACAACCTCTGAATGGAGTGTTCAAGGCAGTCAGCCAAGACCTACCAGTACAAAGTCATCTGGTTATGTTTAGTTGAAACATACTGAGTAGATCTTACTCAATCAATCCCACCTATACCAATTGGATAACACCCAAAACTAGTCTCTGGCGCGCGACCGCTTACAGGTGTTGTCTGCAAAAGGCCTTCCTAAGGTGCTTCCTTCTGCTTGGATTGTTCTGATCTCTTGGATTAACTTCTGGGCATTGGCATGGAACATCCTGGTGTCACCCAATTGGGTGATCAGAGCAAGCCAGCAGGAGGCCCTAGTGGCTTTGTCTCCCAAACTGTTTTTAATTTTACTCCAGACTTGGCCAAAGGTTAAATATTCTCTGATGATGTTGATCATGAGGTAATTGACATTATATTTTCCTATAGTATCAATGGTACCTTGCACAGCATTTGTCAGTGCATCATCAAAGGGGCAGCTCCATTTTGGATGGTCTGGGTTGTATACTCCTTCAAGGTGTTCCATGGCATGCAGTACAGATTGGAGAAAGGATATTACATGAGCACTCCAGCTGTAGTAATTCTGGGTGGTTAGTTTTGGCACCAGCTTGAGGAGCTTAGCTAGGGTGTGAAAGCTATATTGTTTGCCAATGTCATTGCTGTCTGATTCATAATCAGGTTTGTCATCAATCTCATTGTCATCATTGGCTGTGTTCTCAGCTTGGGTCTGTTGGATGACTATGGTCTTCTTTGTTCTCCTAGACCTCTTAGCAGCTTCGTTGGCACCAGCTTGGGAGTCAGTTTTGTCAACCATGGCTGGTTGTTGTTGTTGCTAGGGAGGTTTGAGCTTCAGACTCTTAATCAGTTGAAGATTGAAGCTGCACGACACTGCCTTGTAGAGCTACTTACTAGCTCTTATCACACAGGTGTATGGTAACTGCAATGCTTGAGATTCTTTATGAACTATGACTACAGTATCATTCATATATATACCTTTCACCCCATCCTTGAGAGGTCCTATCTTTGCCCACTAATTGAGTGCACCATGCATTGCTTTGGTGTTGTCATCCTTGTGTCTTGGCATTTTCTCCTTGTACATTTTCTGATTGGTTGCCACATGTCAGGCATCCATGCATGTCCCTTGGTCTATCAGCAATTCGGCTCTCTTGCATATTGGATATCCCGGCATAACTTCAACTAAGTTTACCCTCATGTGCGCGTGTGAGCTTTCGTTTGCTGTGGCGAAGCTTAAAACAGAGCATTTGAGTTGAAGAAACACCGGAATAACCAATATGCAGGAAGGCCGAGTGACCGACAGGCCGATTTCCGGCATGCATAGCAAATTGTGTGGCGACCAATTAGGAGACACTCACGAAAGGAAAACGCCGAGGCACCACATGATAAACACAACTCAGAGGAGAATGATAGATGATCACATAGATGTCAGCAGTCGTGTGCCTGGAACCCGAAATCTACTGGCTTGATTGATTTCAACCAGTTTCAGTGAGCACTCTTGAGTATGCACCTGTCAGCCACTTTCACTGAGACTGCTTGAAGGGTTGTTTGTTCAACAAGTTTTGGCTAACCACTGTGAACACTTGGTTCAGTGGTAACATGGCACAGTCAGCTCCTGCTTGTTGCAGAACACTTAGTATATGTGCTGATAACCATCAACTCGACACAAGTGTTCAAGGTGTTGATGATCAGATGGTAAATCAGTGAGGGAAGCCTGGACTGCAGTGTGAGTACTGCCTTTGATGAGATAGTTATCTGGACTGCAGTAACTACTGCCTACAGATGACATCAGTGAGGGGTGATACAACACACCTGCTCAGATTAGTAGCAATGGCCTGTGATTGCACTATGTGACAGAACAACTAAGTATATGTTACTGTAGAGTATAGTTTAGTTAAGAATAGTGTGGATGCTGGATCCACTCATTCACTATGATGGAGGGGTGTATATATATTTTTGTGCCATGGTGTTGACTTCACCATGGCTTCCCTCCTTGCAGGGGTGTGGCCTCTCCATCCACCCTTGTCTATCTGGCTTCTACTACCTTCCTGTCCTTCCTGCTCCTACTCCTCTTGCTGAGGCAGCAATCCTCCTACACTGACTTCATTGTGCTCAGGGGTTTCCTCCCACCTCATCAGGTGGCAAGTTCTCTCATCCTGTGTTCCCAGTGGCTGGCCCTATGGTCTTGATGGAGTGTCTTCATCTCATTGTGGGACCAATTGATCTGCTTCATCTTGGGCCAGTCTCAGTAAAACTTCCCAGGCCCCATTGTCTCAACCATTCTTGATGAGGTTTCACCCCAGCTCGCTGTCCAACCATTCTCAATGAGATTGGTCAGAGCCCCTGGTTCTTGACCAGTCCCACTTCCTGTGTGCTGAGCTCATTTCGGCAGCTGCACAGCATGTCTGCTTATGATCTCTGCGCTGGCCCTGTGACAATAGACAGGACGAAGGTATATATACATGCAATCCTGTAGTAGTAGTTCATAGAAATCCCAAGCATTGCCTTTACGATACACTTGTGTAAGAGAAGCTAGAACGTAGCTCAGACACAACGGTGTTAGCATAGCTTCAACTGTTTGAGATCCGTCGGCATCCTTCCGAAAGCAGCAGGTAACCAGTCTCAGGGGCTAGTATTGGATTGCTGTCCGGAAGGTTCCCCCGACACACAAACTCTCTACCGTTTGACGTAGAGGCTTGGCCCCCGACGGCTTTTCCGAAGAATGCTAAATAAGCCATCAAGGTAGATCAACTATGTTACGCAGCAATCAGGTCAAGCAGCCACGAAAGAAGGTGGAAAGAGAAAAGAAACCCCACAGAATCTGGAAGCGCACACAACACCACGGGAGACGACAAGCAAAGGAAAGTAGGTCTCAATATTCAGATAAGAGCGGGAATTCAAAACGCAGAAGAAGGGAGGAGCTTGGCGCTGCGGTTGTCAGCAGCCGCTGCAAGAGTCAGGTGTGTACTGACACTGGCGCGACTGTGTAATAGCTTGGGGCTCACGCTATTCTTGAGGAACACGCAAGCGGGGAGCGGCAAAGCAGATAGCAATCGTTATCATTAGGAAGCGACTAAGTACAAAGCAATGCCAGATATATATATATATATATATATGTCTCTGTCGATAGTCATTGTGTGTATGTGCAGAATGAAGTGACACGTAGGATTGCGTGCCATCGTGATAGGAGCAAAGGGGTGTTGTCGTGGGTGATGAGTAGCGTTGGTGGGTGGTGATGAGTGACGACGGCGGTGGGAGCGAGGTTGGCGGAGATGTTAGAGTGAAGAAAAGAGGACATGTGATTTCACAGCTACAACACAGGGTTGTCGGGGCAGCCGAAAGGAGCAGAATGGCGCTCGGAGAACATATTGTGGCGACTCAATATCTGTGCGAAGCCGTAAAAACGTGATATTCGGCATGCAACAAAACAGAGAGTGAGAAACTTCTCTCTTGTTCGGCTGACACAGCTCGCATCTACAGTTAGTTACACAAAGTGTTTCACAAATACCCTTGCCCACCCGCTTACATGTATGTACAGTAGGAAGAAGCAAAGCCAAGAAGACAAGCGAATTTTGAGCTGAGCGGAGGTCGTCAATGGCTCCCATCCTAGCGTTATCAGTCATGACTGCAGAAGAAGAAGTAAGATAGTTAGATAATTAACCTTAAGGCTGCAAGAAAGAAGAGGCTGCTTTGGTTTGCAGCTACGTGGGTGCAGGTACAGAATTAACATGTGCGCGCGCCAAACAAGCCATGGCTTGACACTGTAGCGTGGAAAGAAGTTTTGCGCTTCCATATCAAGGGGCGGTGAAGTGAAGAAAGAAAATGAAGCGGGCAAGTGGGCAAGTGGGCAAGTGGGCAAGTGGGCAAGTGGGCAAGTGGGCAAGTGGGCAAGTGGGAAAGTGGGCAAACCAAGGGGGTGTGGCAAATATCCACAATCTTGTTGCCAAGTTACATGGGACCGCACGCTTTCTGTGTCGTGAGAAGATTCCCACACTTTGGCTTTGGCCGGGCTGTGGCCGGGCTGTTCCGCTGCATGAAGTACCAGTATTGTAAAAATTTGGACATTCCTCTCTTCTCACAAGCCTGCCAATACAGGAGGGGAACAGGACAATGAGAGCGTTGAACCCTGAATTGCTCAGCCTCAGCATTAGCCTCCTCTGTCTCTGTTGCTTCGCCGTTTTTCCCTCTCCGCCACCCAAATCAAGTGTGATTTGGCGACAGCACTAGAACACAGTTCACGCGGCACACTTGCTCTAGTGCTTGCTGCTTGTTGTCCTTTTCCTTCATTTGCCACTCAAACACTTCTCGCAACACAGTCAACAACAATACTGTTTCTTCCGGGGCTACATCTTAGCCTTCTTCCCGTCATCAACATCCTGTGCTAACAACTTCATTCTTCCCGGTCAACCGCCTCTATTCAGGCCAACAGCCGCCTTGAGCTATTCCTGCCTCCTTGCACCATCCTGCAACCGACGATTTCTGCTCTATCCGGCTCTGCTCCGACTCTATCGTAATCGATCCATATACACTCGTTTCTCACCCAACGTAGAATTCGATTACTTGATTCGAAACCATCCATCCTCATCCAAGTGGTCAAAACTTCATCCTCGTCAACCGACTCTGACTCTAACTCCCAACATGTCAGCCACTCCAACCATGCAGACCAATTGGGCCGACGTCAGCACCCTTGACCTTGACACCGAAAATATGCTTAACAACTTTCTCGCCGACTCGGCCAACCCTCATACACGCGACGGCGCCATCAACGCCGCGATCCAATCAAATAACAACTTTGCTGGCGCTTGGCCAGGTCATGATCAGCGTTCTCTCAGCGCCAGCGCCCCCTTCTTTGGCCTCTCGCCTTCCACAGTCATGGGCGTCTCGCCTGATCTAGCTGGCTTCTACCACGATCAAGCTGACCTAAGCAAGCCCTCGAATAGCTGGTCGCTCCCCTCTGACTACGCACCCAACGTGCCCACTCCTACCTCGACTCTCTCGAGCATGTATTGCTCACTCTCGGATGCCATGCCACCTAGCCTTTCCAACGATGGCTCTTACACTGCCTCGGATGCTCAGAGCATCCAGTGCGATATGGTTCACCCTCTCAGCACCATCCCTCCCAGCAGCGTGCCTTTCGACGACATGCTCGAGTTCAACGACCAAAAGGTGATTGGCTCTACACCGCACTTGAGCCCCGCCAGCCTCATGTCCCGACCTTCGCCTTGTGTTGCCAACAATACTCTCGATGGCTATCACAGCAACATCGCTTCCGACCACGCTCATCATCTTGCTGACCTCGTAAAGACCAGCACCATCCTCAACGCTGGTCACCCAGGCCCACGATCCATGGCCACCAGCTTGAGCCGATCCGTCCTCAATGTCGAATCTGTCGGCCGCCCCGACGCCTCGCTCAACGCTCAAATCAAGGGTCTCACCATTCAGCAGCGACGTCGTTTGAACTACATGAACCGCTCTTCCACCGGAGCCCATGCCGCTGTTAATGACAGTCACATCACTCCTACTGCTCAACCGGAAGTAAATGGTCGTCTTCGTCAGAACTCGGCCCCCGATCCGATCTTGCCACCTCTTGGCTCATCACCAGAGATGCCCAACACTCCTCTTCAGAGGCAGCGCCGACCACACCGTGGCTCCATCAGCAGCACCACCGATACGCCTTTGTCTCAGTGCGCGAGTCTGTCCGCAGTTGCTGACGATGCCATTTGTTGGAGTGACGCCATCGTCAACAATTCGCATGACCTTGTCTTTGTGCTTTCGCTCAAGGGCACTGTGCTGTACATGTCGCCTTCGGTGCAGCGCATCTTAGGCTTCCACCCGGAAGAGATCATTGGCCGTCCTCTCGTCGACTTTAGTCACCCAGCTGACATCGGTCCTTTCTCGCGCGAGCTCAAGGAAGCCATCACTTTACCCAATGGTGACGATGAAGGCTCGGATGCCGAGAACACCACCGCAGTCAAGGTCAACCGTCGTGTCGATCTGATTATGCGCATGGCTTGCAAGGATGGTACCTTCAGTCTCATCGCCATTACCGGACGTGTTTCCGTTGACCCTCCCAAGCACCGCAAGGTGGTTGTGTGCTCTGGTCGTCCTCACTCTGTACCCATGCTTCCGTGGAACGATGTTCGACAGGACTTTTTGACATCAGAGTTGTCGGCATGGTTGAAGATCTCGCACAACGGTATCTTCCTCGGTGCAACGGGTCCCATTCAGCAGATCCTCGGTATCGAAGACATCAACCTCCTTGGTCGTCATGTGCGCGATTTGCCTATGGTCACTAGCTCTTCCGATCTACTCGACGCTTTGCGCTCTGGCCGATGCATCTCGGTACAAGACCACTATGAAGCACCCAACTCGGCTCAGAAGAAACCCGTCAGACTCACCGTCTACCCATGGACATCCAACGGTCGATCCAATGCTGTTTCTTTCGTTCACGTTCAACAGCAAGCTGTCAGCGCCCTTGCCGAGCAGGGAAGTGCTGCGCAACCACCAACCCTAGCGAAGAGGAAAATGTCGGATCGCGAACAGCAAGGGTCCCAAGAAGGTTCCGGGTCCTTGTCGGGCTCCGCGATGCAGGCTAATGGTACGAGTCTGCCGATTATGACGGCTGGTGATGCTGCCAATACGGTATTTAGCGAATTGACTGGTTTCTACTGTGGAAGTTGGTTGATCGAGATGCAGAAGTTGCATAACGCGAATAGACGATTAAGACACGAGTTGACAGCGTTGAGGAAAAGGTCTGCTCCAACAGCTACTGCTACCGCCGCTGCTTGCTAAATGTCCCCGCCCCTCTTCCTAATCGTCATCACTGTTTGGGGTCAGGCTCAAGCTCGAGCTCGCAACGTGCGCGGACACATTCGTTTACTTTTACTTTTATTTTATTTTTTTGGTTTAGGATTTCTCGTCTCTTGTCTGTAGGTTTTCAGTCTTCAGTCTCTTTTATTCCGGAACAAGTGCGGAACTATATACATGTTATAAAAGAGTAAGGGCAGAGGAAAGAACTAAGGTCCGTCTGGGGAGGTATGAGCAGCCCGTTTCCTTCCAAATCTCCTCTACTCCCTTCCCTAGAAGCATACTCTGAGGCTACTTGAACCACTGGGTAAGTCTGTGCTGCTTTGGATCCAACGCTTTCTTTTTTAGTGCCGCCTTGCCCTCTGGTGGCGTCTTCCGTGTCTGTTTCCTTTTGTTGCGCCTATTGTGTGCTCTGCTCGTCACAGAGTCTGCGCAGACCCTGGGCACATGTGGAGACGCATTGCGCAGAAAGTGCGAGATGGGTGGGGACATGAGCTTCCGGTCGATTTCAGCAAAATCGGTCAGGTGGAGCACATCCAATGGATCTCATTGATCACACTGCAAGGAGGGGTTACTGATGCATCCGGAGCCAAAACGGCCTGATGGGATAGGAGGGATGGCCGTAGCAGGCTTTTCACCGTTGCCGGTAGCAAAGGAAAACATATGGGAGGGGGAATGCAAGGTGGGTCCCAACACAAAAGAGATCATAAGTCACTCTCTCAATCAACTCTCTCAATCAACTCTCGTCTCCTCTGCCTCTTGATCGCGCCCTCGTCGCCGTCCCACCAACCGTCGGGCCTGTTCGTGATAGTCAGCCGAAACCCGCCAGAAGTCAGTCTCCCAGTGTATCAGTTAAATTTAGATGCGCTGGTCCAGAGGCCACAGTCAGGCACTCTCACAGTCGGGTGATCTGGTTGAAGATATACAAGTCCTGTACACTAAGTTGGGCTACTGACAAGCACCTAACATGAGTGTATAGTTTTTCATGTAAAAGTCTTAAAATTTCAAACTGTATGCTACTATGTATATGGTTACATATATATACCTGATGATCACCTCCAAAGTTCATCAATCCATGATGAGTCACCTCTTATTGTTGCCCCTGAGTTGTGATTTCCTGTGTGTCACTATGACAATGTATGTGCATCCCACATGTGTTGCCACTCATGCACATCTCCTCTTAATCGAGAACTAGCTCGTTGTCATAGGCCTGGATGCTCAAGAAGCAGGAGGGTCACTGGTTCATATGGAAGGAGCACAGGTATCGAAGATCTAGTCGATACCAGTAGAGAGCATGGTCGTAGTACAGTCTCCATGGAGACCATGGACTCCTATGGACTCACATGCAAAGGAGGACATGAGCCACATGTGAGGAGGGCCAGGCACAGCCACGAGGAGGACCAAGCTCAAGGAGCAGGCACAGCCACAAAGAGGACCAAGCTCAGATGGTTTCCACTCAGGGGCTCGAGAGACAAGAGTCAAAGGAACTGTCACTGGTCAAAGGAGAAGGAGCAGTGTCGAAGGAGTCGACACCAGGTCATGAGGAGGAGGAGCAGTGTCGAAGGAGTCGACACCAGGTCATGAGGAGGAGGAGCAGTGTCAAAGGAGTCGACACCACTCAAGAGGCACAGGGGTGCCAAGCAGGAGAGGCCCCTGAGCAGTACTCGATGAAGAAGGTACTCTCTGGAGAGAGAGCAGGAGCAGCATCGCTGGTGATGCTGTGAAGAGGTATATAACCATGCTTTCTCATCATCATAGGTCAAGTGGATCCTCATCCACTCTACTCACCATATAACTAGTTATCACTTCAGCATAAGTATACATTAGTTTCAGTCAGCATAGCAGCAATCTATCAAGGTTGCTCCTCATCGTAGTGTGTGTGTTGTATCACCACTACCTGACATCCGAAGGTGCCCATAGCAGGTTAGCAGTCCAGATATAGATAGAACCGAAGGCAGTAGTCCACTGCGGTCCAGGGGTCACTTCAAGCATCAAGTCAACACACTGGACACTTGTGTTGACACCACCAACCTTATCACCAACATCATCAACCTCATCATCATCAACACTAATGCCAGACCTTGGTGTCATCATAACTGAAGCATTGATATTGATCGTGCTGAGCTACCCCTGAACAGAGTGTCCACAGAGGTCAGCCAAAACCTATGATAGTATATACAACGAACGCCACCTGCTGTCACTGTGCAACTTGATAGTCACCGATACCGAGACAATAGCTGTTGCACAGTTTGATAGTCACCGAGTATCTCGACAGACCGACCTGGGTTTCAGGCGCGAGACCCCTGACACTCGTGTTCCACAGACTCCGTATTATTCTGTGAACCCCGTTGGGATGCCGACGCATCTTTAACTGATCTAAGTAAAAAAGCTTGTAATTTTTAAGATGCGAGATGCTACGAAACACAGTGTATATATACCTTAACAGTAGCATGTTTATTCCTCAAGTCACACCTTGTACCACCATCAGGTGGGTTGCCTTCAAGATCATTGTCTTGTCAACACTTCATAACCAGTTGTCATACCCACATACCTGCTGTGTGCTCTATTGTCAAGCCTCGAGCATAAGCTGCATGTGCTTTCTTGAGCTTCGCGTCCATCTCGTCTTTACTTGCATTTTGTGTCGCTCCAGCTTCCCAGTATTCAATGCTCCGATCTGACACTTGGTTCCCTGGAAATGCTGTAGTTTCTTCAACTGTATCTCACTGAGATTTGCCAGACGGAGCTCACTCGACCCATCTCGCTGATATTCGCTGGAACAAGCTGTCAGGGGTCTCGCGCCTGAAACCCAGGTCGGTCTGTCGAGATACTCAGTGACTATCAAACTGTGTGACAGCTATTGTCTTGGTATCGATCTCGATGAGCTAGTTGCTCAGCAACTATCAAGTTGTGTGATGACAGTGGGTGGTGTTCATTGTATATACTATCATAGGTTTTGGCTGACCTCTGTGGACACTCCATTCAGGGGTAGCTCAGCACGATCAATATCAATACATAGGTTATGATGACACCAAGGTCTGGTGTGAGTGTTGGTGATGATGAGATTGATGGTGTTGGTGATAAGGTTGGTGAGTGTTGATGATAATGAGGTTGATGGTGTTGGTGATAAGGTTGGTGGCATCAACACGAGTGTCCAGTGTGTTGACTGATGCTTGGAGTGATCCCCGGACCGCAGTGGACTACTGCCTTCGGTTCTATCTTGATCCAGACTGCTAACCTGCTATGGGCACCTTTGGACGTCAGGTAGTGGTGATACAACACACACACTATGATGAGGAGCAACCTTGATAGATTGCTGCTATGCTGACTGTAACTAATGAGTACTTATGTTTCTAAAGTATTGACTAGTTGTATGATGAGTAGAGTGGATGCAGATCCACTCGACCTATGATGATGAGAAAGCATGGTTATATACCTCTTCACAGCATCGCCAGCAACACTGCTCCTGCTCTCTCTCTCCAGAGAGTACCTTCTTCATCGAGTACTGTACAGGGGGCCACTCTAGCACCACTCCTGTCCTCCTCCTTGCTATCCTGCTTGCTTGGCACCCCTGTGCCTCTTGAGCTGTGTTGACTCCTTCGACACTGCTCCTCCTCCTCAGGACCTGCTTGCTGGTTTCCTATACACTGCTCCTTCTCCTTTGACTGGTGATGGTTTCTTTGGCTCTTGTCTCTCAAGCCCCTGAGTGGTAACCATCTGTATGCTTCTTTGAGCTTGGTCCTCCTTGTGGCTGTGCCTGCTCCTTGAGCTTGGTCCTCTTCATGGCTGTGCCTGGTCCTCCTCGCATATGGGCCCAGTCCTCCTTTGCATGTGAGTCCGTAGGAGTCCATGGTCTCCATGGAGACTGCACTATGACCATGCTCTCTACTGGTATCGACTAGATCTCCGATACCTGTGCTCCTTCCATATGAACCAGTGACCCTCCTGCTTCTTGAGCATTCAGGCCCATGACACAAGCTTATTCAGCAGATTTCGGGTTACAGGCATGCAACCTTTGTTATCCTGTCCATCAAGCTCAATGTCTGTGATCCAGTTTGTCATCAAGCTCAATGTCTGTGATCCAGTTTGTGATTGAGCCAAGACATTGCCTTTTCTGTGGCTGCTCCTTGCTATCCCTCTTGTCACCTGTCTTGTTCCTTATCAGAACTTGCTTATGTCTGCCATTCGCCACTGTATTAGGACAGTCTTTGCATGGTCCTCTTGACATTTTTCACCTTCTTGCCAGTATTTGGTGTAAAGCATCTGAAGCAGTAATTTGTGCCCTAGTGATGACAAGGCTTGATTATTTTGCAGCAGGGGCACAGTGATTTAGCTTTTTCCCACCACTGTGTGCACAATGGCTTGATGCCACAATTGTTGCATCCTGTCATTTGACCTGCTCCTTCTGGGATTGCTATGCTATTATCAACCGCTTCCTAGCCTGTAACAGCAACAAAGCATAAGTTACAGAGCCCTATGAAGGACTTGAAGGTGCTCACCAATTGTTGGCAGCATCTGCATCTCCTTGAGGCCCTTTTGCCAGCATTAGGGGGTTTCAGTTTTGTTTTTTGTTTTTTTTTGGAAACTCATGTTTTTTTTTGAGTTTTCACTTGTGTTGAATATTCATTTCTTATGTAAGCTCTGCCATTTTGGAAAACACTCTAATTTTTGAAAACACTGCTTCAGCTGGACAGTTGTGGCAGAGTTTTCAGAATTGGACCTGAGTCTTCACTCACATGATGTTGCATGTGATGCTGCACATGATTTACTTGCACAAATACCTCCATGTTTCCTGTGCAGCTTTCTTTGCATGAACCCTTTTGTCTGTGCAAAACCCTTTCACTTGACTCCTCTCCTTGTCCCTTTCCACACAGAGTAGAAGTCTCTTTTTGTTTAGCCACCACCTCACAACCTCTCTCTCCAGCCTCAACTGAATCATGTCCACTAATTGTTGCCTGTCCACCAGTCATTGCCACAACACCAGATATGTCGATCTGTACCTCTTGGAGATGGACCTTACCATTGGAGAAGGTTTAGCGAATCTGTCTCAGACATCTGAGCTGCCCAGCACATCTACAATCTCAAATTGTGCAAGCCCAGCCACTAGAATGGATCTGTCTCAGACACCCAAGCTGTCATGGGCCTGGATGCTCAAGAAGCAGGAGGGTCACTGGTTCATACAGAAGGAGCACAGGTATCGAAGATCTAGTTGATACCAGTAGAGAGCATGGTCGTAGTGCAGTCTCCATGGAGACCATGGACTCCTATGGACTCACATGCAAAGGAGGACCGAGCCATATGCGAGGAGGGCCAGGCACAGCCACGAGGAGGACCAAGCTCAAGGAGCAGGCACAGCCATGAAGAGGACCAAGCTCAGATGGTTACCACTCAGGGGCTCGAGAGACAAGAGTCAAGGGAACTGTCACCGGTCAAAGGAGAAGGAGCAGTGTATAGGACACCGGCAAGCAGGTCCTGAGGAAGAGGAGCAGTGTCGAAGGAGTTGACACCAGGTTCTGAGGAGGAGGAGCAGTGTCAAAGGAGTCGACACCACTCAGGAGGCACAGGGGTGCCAAACAAGCAGCAGGATAGCAAGGAGGAGGAGCAGTGTGTCAGGGGTCTCGCGCCTGAAACCCAGGTCGGTCTGTCGAGATACTCGGTGACTATCAAACTGTGTGACAGCTATTGTCTCAGTATCAGTGACTATCAAGTTGCACAGTGACAGCAGGTGGCGTTTGTTGTATATACTATTGTAGGTTTCGGCTGACCTCTGTGGACACTCCATTCAGGGGTAGCTCGGCATGATCAATATCAATGCATAGGTTATGATGACACCAAGGTCTGGTGTGAGTGTTGATGATGATGAGGTTGATGGTGTTGGTGATAAGGTTGGTGGCGTCAACACGAGTGTCCAGTGTGTTGACTTTGATGCTTGAAGTGATCCCCGGACCACAGTGGACTACTGCCTTCGGTTCTATCTATATCCGGACTGCTAACCTGCTATGGGGCGCCTATGGATGTCAGGTAGTGGTGATACAACACACACACTAAGATGAGGAGCAACCTTGATAGATTGCTGCTATGCTGACTGTAACTAATGAGTACTTATGTTTCTAAAGTATTGACTAGTTGTATGGTGAGTAGAGTGGATGAGGATCCACTCGACCTATGATGATGAGAAAGCATGGTTATATACCTCTTCACAGCATTGCCAGCGATGCTGCTCCTGCTCTCTCTCCAGAGAGTACCTTCTTCATCGAGTACTGCTCAGGGGCCTCTCCTGCTTGGCACCCCTGTGCCTCTTGAGTGGTGTCAACTCCTTTGACACTGCTCCTCCTCCTCATGACCTGGTGTCGACTCCTTCAACACTGCTCCTCTTCCTCATGACCTGGTGTCGACTCCTTCGACACTGCTCCTCTTCCTCAGGACCTGCCTGCTAGTGTCCTATACACTGCTCCTTCTCCTTTGACCGGTGACAGTTCCTTTGACTCTTGTCTCTCAAGCCCCTGAGTGGTAACCATCTGAGCTTGGTCCTCTTCGTGGCTGTGCCTGCTCCTTGAGCTTGGTCCTCCTCGTGGCTGTGCCTGGCCCTCCTCACATGTGACTTGTGTCCTCCTTTGCATGTGAGTCCATAGGAGTCCATGGTCTCCATGGAGACTGCACTACGACCATGCTCTCTCCTGGTATCGACTAGATCTTCAATACCTGTGCTCCTTCCATATGAACCCGTGACCCTCCTGCTTCTTGAGCATCCAGGCCCATGACACTTGGCACAATCAATATCAATATGAAGGTTAACCATGTAATGGTTTGTCTGGACAAACAAAGTTGATAGTGTTGTAGCCAGTAGGCTGAAGCTTCAGTAGCCAAAGTATAAGAATTCTTGCTAATTCCTCTGGTGAGTAATGCCTGTTGGCACGAGGAGAGGAGGAGGGGC
This sequence comes from Ustilago hordei, assembly GCF_900519145.1. Taxonomy (NCBI): domain Eukaryota; kingdom Fungi; phylum Basidiomycota; class Ustilaginomycetes; order Ustilaginales; family Ustilaginaceae; genus Ustilago; species Ustilago hordei. The sequence goes on along the minus strand of NW_024545279.1, from coordinate 111,569 downwards.
CTCCCAGGGGTCCTTTTCACATATTCACTCTCTGGTACCCATTTTGCCAGTTCAGCAATGCTGGATTTGTTGATAGACAGTTTAGTTGCTATCTCCCTTGTTGAGAAACCTGCTTGGAGCAGCTCTTTGACCTGTAATAGGTGAGTGGTGGTGTATTTAGTCCTCCCCATATCGATTTTTTGCCCTCCTTGCCATGTTGACAGCAGTATTGCCATATGATGTCCTAAGCTCATCAAAACACCCCAAAACATCTTTGTTTATATCATACTACAATTATATGAAGCTTTGAGCATGGTCTATTAGCTCAATTCTGTGCAAAGCAATAAGTTACACAAGGTACAGAATTAATTGAGGAGGAGGAGGGGCTTCAAAGAGTGCCAACCTAAATTACAGCATATTCTTTGGTGGGACCACCCTTTTTTTCCCACATATTCTGATAGCAGGCTATCCAAGCTTTGCAACCATACCACACAAAGTGGGTGTTGTCAAAGAGAACAAAGAGTACTGGTCATCATCATGAAAAGGACCTGAGAACACCATATCAAATTAATTAGATTCCGGGCAATTTTGAACGCGACTGTACCTTCTTTTGTTATAGTGAAAGCATGTGAGCCATAGTTTGATCTCACACGTTCGCCAACTTCGCTCATTTGGATATGCATTATATTACCCGGATCGACTGTTGCGATAGGCATTGGCATACCAGCTATCAGACATCCGACATAGTTTCCCCATTATGTTTCAGTCTCACCACTCTTGTATCATAGACGCATACATAGAATGCTGGAGGATGTATATATACATTTGAATCATCCTGTACTTAGTTGATGCTCACCATCACAATTGATACTTGTGATCAACGATAATTGACATACGTACTTCAACAGTTATCGTTCTCTCTTTGTATTGTATCATTTGTTCTTGTTGTTGGATATATCCCAAAATTGATTACGTTCCATTACTCTTTGCTTTGTTGGTGTCTGATCTTCCGACTCAGCTGGATATCATCTTTGGGGTGAATGTCATAGCGACCGACCGTCTGGTTTTCACTGTGTATAGGGAATTGATGCGTGTCAATCAAGGCCGGAGCAGGATGGCATATGTCTCGCAAGTCGCACCAGTCTCACATAGGAGGCTTGGACAGATGATGGTGGAAGAACAAGGCAAAGTGGCGGCAGAGTGGAAGGAACATCGGAAATGCGCCTTCGGTTCAGGTTTAGGAAAGGTGGAGTGACACAGTCAGGCACACAGATAATGGTGGTCAAAGAGTACAGATTTGCAGAGATGTGGGTTGCATTTCAAGTCGCTGCGAAGTATAGATTACAAAGCGATGTTCTCTTCCCCAGTTGTGTCGAAGCTGGGCTTTACAGACCATCATCCCAAACACCTCTAGTCGATCTATTTTCCGCAAACTGTGCCCTCAACACCGCCAACCTTGACCTATAATCATCATGATTCACATACGCTCCACACAATCTCCTATTCCCAACAAATGCTGATCTACCATGCAGTACTCTATGATTGTCAAAGATCAACGCGATCCCTGGTTTCAACTGCACCCAATACTCTCCTTCTGGGTTGGTCAAGATTTCGTTCCATTTACGTAAAGCGTCGTAAAAAGGTTCTACTTCATCAGCTTCAACGCGGAGGACTGAGCGATCATCGTTGTTGTACCGCACCGAAACCAGTTCTCCGGTTGCTTCATCGTGTTGGAGGATGGGATAGCCTCCGTCGAGGAGAGGACGGATCATTGTGTTTTCGTCACCGGCGGAATGGGTTCGGATGCGAACGCGGGAGAGGGTTTCGTAGGCTTCTGGATGGACGTCTTTTAGGACTGCGGCTGCGAGGAAGCCGTCCACTAGGAGGGATTCGCCTCCGCTTGGGCCTTTTGAAGCTGTACTGGAAGAAGTAGATGAGGAGGAAGAAGATGGATTGTTGGAGGAAGAGGAGGAGTTGGAGCTGCTACCTTTGGCAGATGCTGTTTTGCTAGCCGTGTGACTTAGAAGATGGAACATCTGTAGACCAGCGGGATCGGTAAAGTAGGTCGTGTCTGTGTGAGCTTGAAGTGCGAGATCTGTGTATGCTGTATCTCCGTGTGCAAGGTCAGAGGTGAAGTCCCAGAATGCGCCGTAGTGCGTTTCTCGGATGAAAGCGATGCGTCGAATGAGCGCTTCTGTGTCGGTCGGTGTTGGTGGAACGCCAGATACGAATGCAAAGCCGTACTGTGCGATCTTTGTGACCCATTTCAATACACCTTCTTCACTCTGCATGACTTGGTCGAATTTGACTGTAGGTGGTGCTGAGCCGATGCCTTTGCCCCAAAGCACCTTTTCGATCGCTTTGAGACCTGTATCGTCGTTCGAAGCAGTGACGGGATCGGAAAGGACCGGAGAGTAGGAGTTGCGCATAAGCCATCGCCATGGGTACAAAGAGGGGTGTGATGGTCCAGGTGATGGTGCGGCTGCGTTTGCATTGGCTGCGTCTGGCGAGGCCTCGACAGGCGGAGATGGAGTCGAGCGTGTATCGCTACGTTCAGATGGCAGCAAAGGCCAGTAAACTAGCAATCCTTCCGTCGTCGCCTCTACTGATACAGGCTGAGTATCAGGTGCGATTTCGAACGTGTTTAGCAGACGCTGCTTTGTCGTTGGGTGGTAGCATTGCGGACAACGACAGTGGTCACGAAGCCAGATGTTGTGGAACTTGCTTGTAATGCCACTTGCCCAAGTGATGTATGTAGATCGTGATTTGGCATCCGTCGTTACTCCAGGTGTAGCAGGTCCACCGTCAGAGTAGCTGCTCGATGTTGATGAGGTTGTGGTGGTAGATGTGGCAGCCTTGGCTTTTATCGATGTGGAAGGTTGGAGGCTGAGTTTTGAGCGTGTGTGGAATGAGGCGTGGGAATGAGGCGTGGGCTGGGCAGTAGTCACACGCTTGGCTAAAGCCACAGGGCGCGGTAATGATGTGACAATCGAGAGAGACCGACTTGAGCCAAATTGCTTCGGAAGAGCCGGGCGGGAAGCCAAGCCGAGGCTCGGGAGCTGCCGATACATTCGTGATAGACTGTGACAAGCCAAACGAGTCGGCTGTGCAGTGTTCAAAGGGGTCGTAGAGACAGTGAAAACGAATGTTGTGGTGCTGAGCAAAGTGTTGCAATGAAGACGACGTGTCAACATGGAATCGGCTCTCAGAAAGTAGAAGGCCAGACTCGCTCTGCCGTCAGCAACGTCACAAAGCCCAGCTGAATGCAGGAATGCATCTCCGCATCTCTACTGCGTTGAGCTCGATCTGGATAATTGTGTTGGAAATTGAGGCTCAGAAAAGGCACACGAAATTGCGAGATCCTTTTCTGCATCGACTTCAAGTGTCCCTCGATGGCGCCATCAGCGACTCAAACCGCCTCATCGACACAAGGCATGTCTTGGTCCTAATCTTGAGACGTGGGCGAGAAGATGTCTTTCATTCAAATTGCTGTAGGTTGGCTAATAGCACCTTTCGTTGTTCTGTAAAGGATGTCGAAGAAATCGGGCAGAGCATTCGTTAGCGTCAGTTCGACATGTCACTGTTCCGAATGCCATTATCGACCCTGATGAACTCACTCTGTACATCTTTGAGCGCCGAATTTGCGTCCAGGTTGGGAAAGAGTGCCTTCTGACCGTGAGCATGAGAGATCAAAGGCGCTTTGAGCGAGGTAGGGATCGCGTTGTAGACCTTCTGTGGAAGCAGTAGGTAGAATCGGCAGGCGTAAGGGTCAGTCATTTCAGACTTGATATCTGCTGGTACTTTGCTTATGCAACTAACTCACGGCATCTGGCTTGAGCGACTTGAGCTCGGCCTCGAGCACGTTTAGTGTCTGGAGCTGTTCACAAAAGGAGCATGAAAGCACGTGTGAGCGATATTCCTGCATCCAAAGGGCTTCAATACTGGCATGGGAACGTACCTGATGCTGCAGCTCTTCCTTCTTGCTATCGTTTCTGCTCATAGCATCTTCAGCTGCCCGTCGATAGCTGTAGTGAAGCAAGTGGCCTGTAAAGGTGAACCAAGCTCTTCTTTGCTCCACCTTACCTCGGCTTCCGGAAGCCGATTCTCTCAAACGTGATCCGCGGAGAATTATTTCTCTCACCTCTTGACACACGCTCTCTCCACCATCTTGTCCAGCTGAGGTCGTGTGATGTAGTGGTAAAAGCATTCCAGATTTTGACACCCCCTTGAGCACTCTTCTGCATATCCAAGGGACACATTCAAAGGTTCTGGCTACCTGGGTTCGAATCCCAGCATGACCCGGCTTTTTCCCGTTTCATTGTCAGCGCCATCAAAGACAATGTATAAGCTCAAGAATGGGATGTGACTTATGAGAGAGAGAGAGAGAGAGAGAGAGAGAGAGAGAGAGAGGCGAGAAGAAAGTGATGTCGTAGAGAAACTTGAACCGCCTTTCTGCATCACGTGATCAGTCATGAAGGCGTGAGCGTCTCGGTTCGACTCAGCAATCGAAAATAGTCCGCTTTGTGAAGAGCGGAGCGGAGACGCTATCATCATCTCCACCAAAAGCCAGGCATACGATTAGCTTGTTCGTGTTAGGTTTATACTTTCTCGGTTTTATTTCGTGCGATTGAGTCCAGAGGGGATGCCACTTTTCTACTGCTGCAGAACACGTGCCCGCGCGTCCACATCATATTGCACGCCGAACAGCCCGCTCCACATAGCCAACTTTATGTAGCCAAACGGGCCGTGTGTAATTAAGCATGAAGAGTGCGTTTGGCCTCTGGCTTGGCTTGGTGCCGGCCGACGGAAAGGTCATATGAGCCGGGGGAGTCTCAGGATGCTGTCCCGAGCGTGTGACAGCTTGCAGAGGTCAGGTTGTGTCTATGTGAGAAGTAAGAAATAAGAAGTGTGTCGGCTGAACAACGTCAGGGTCCAAGATGCAGGAGCTGTGAAGAGTAAGCAGCAGCAAAATTGGATGTGGATTTCCTCGTAGCACTGCACGGTCCTGAGTTGCTCGCGACTCTCCGATTTCCGTCCTGTTGCTGTTGCTGATATTTCTTGCTTATTCTTGATCTTCTCAACTCGTATCTTCTCCTCCATCAACCTATCTTCTCCATCCCTCTCCAATTCTCCATCCCCCTCCAATCCTCTATCCCTCTCCAATTCTCCATCTTTTCACTCCTTACCGTTGACCGTGCTCCTGTTTATCACTCTAGCTGCATTCTATCAGCTTATACCCATCTATTGTCAAGCAAAAGACCGCTTCTGACATCGGCTATTCACTTAAACAGTCTCATCACTCCAGAATCAACCCTAGGAACAACGAGGAGCATCACCTCATCGACACAGTGACGCAACCGACTCCGACATGACCACCTCCAGTACTCGATAGTCTCGTGTTTCCGAGTAGCTCCTCAGCCTCGACCTCTTTGACTGGCTAACCCACCGCTGCTCCACCAAATCTGACAGCACGACAATCACTGGAACCACATTCCCAAAATGGCGACCGCCATTCACCAACCAATAGAGGCAACCGCAACGTCTGGCTTTGCAAGTTCGTGGAGGGTACTCTGGGCCTTCCTAATCGGCCTACTGGCGACGGCCATCTTCTTTCGCTCCCTCTTACCGCGTCTTCCACGCGTCCTCTTCCGCGGCAAACTACGTATCAGGAGAGTAGGCATTCGCGGTATTCGTGGCATCGAGTATCGCTCCAAGGGCTTCCACAACGACTCGGCCGCCTTCTCAAGGAATGGAAATCAGCTCGAAGTCAAGATTCAGCGAGTCTATGCCTCCTATCACCTTCCGTATTTCCTCTGCAAGGAGAAAGATCAGCCATGCGTAGTACCTCGAAAAAGTGGTGCCATCATCACCATTCACGTTCAAGGCGTAGGTGTTCGTCTTCCTAGATCTCAACAGGATGGCGACAAGTCCCAGGGAGCGGCCTCAACCTGCACCGCCAATCAAGATACCTCTTCCAACAACTTGACATTGGAGCAACAGGAGGAGCTTAGACTGCAAGAACTGATGAGCAGCCCTTCCATGTCCCCCAGCGCGGAGAACAGGCCCCTCTTTCCCAACGCACTGGGCTCACAACCATCACCGTTCGTCGCATCTCCTAGACCGATCGAGAGCATCCAACGAGCCCAGTCCGACTTGCAACAACATCATGACAAGTCGGGAATCTATCGCACCTGCCACCAAGCTGGCCTCACGTCTCTCTACTCGGCACTCAGTCTCGCAAAATGGATTCGTGGCTCTGCCATTCCAGCACTGCAAGCCTTTCTCCTTCGAGCCTTCCGAGCTGCCCTCTTCATCCTCACATCCAGTTTGCCCGTTCTCACATCACTTGTGTCGGTCGAGATCGATCGAATCGAAATCTACGTCCAAGAAGCAGAAGCAGTCGCTCGTATCGGAAGAGCCGGTGTCACCTTCGCCATGTCGCCTGACGCGCTTCCTTCTCACGAGCGTCTTGCTAAAACACGGCAGAAAGGCCAAGATGAGGATCAAGCCTCCAATTACTTCCGAGCGCCAACATGGAGTCAGTTCTTCGATGCGATGCGCATGATGCCAACCAGGATGGGCTCCGGTGCCCGTGGTGCAGCAAGCTACCTGGTTGCTGGCATGTCTCCCAGTAACGTCACAGCACATCTTCGCGTTGACAGTATCGACGTGTTTGAGGCAACCTTCAAGCCAGACGCCAAGCTGAAACGCGCCTTCGAACACGGATCGCGGCAAAGCAGCGTCGCGCCTTCTTCACGACCAGCGACGCCGCTTTCATCGCATCCGCGTGCAGATCGAGATATTCTATCTCCTACTCAGTCAGAAATCGACCTGGACGCGGCTCACCATCAATCCTCCACTTTTGACGAGAGCTTCGAGTGGTCGTCTCGCCCAACACGCCCAAAGTGTCAACGAAGCAACAGTGCATCTCGCCTCTCCAAGATGTCTGTGGGCTCATTGCGTGGCTTTGCCGACCGCTGGGCCGACTGGGCTCTCGAGCCATTGGTTGAGTCCGACTTTCGCGCTGATTCTGGCTGGACACGCCGTTACCTAGACGACGGCTATTGGCCACAACAGTTGCAGACCATCCCAGCAAGCGCAAGAATTGTTTCGGTCAGCGGCGTTACTGAGCTGACAGCGAGTCTGCTCATTGGGTCCAGCTTTGCTCTCGGAGGTGATAGTACCTTGGCCACCAAGCTGGTTCTCGGAAGCACCACGCTTGGACTCGATGCGGCGCATCGCATCATGTGTATCTTGGAGGAGCGCAAAGCGAGGAGAAGCGGATGGGCGCCGACGCAGCGTGGAAGCACCGAGAACCAGCGCTCTGTTCTGTCAAAGCATCTCATTCAGCAAAAGCCCTCTGCCTTGGCTGATGCGCTCCGGATGGTATCTTCGCTTTCTCTCTCATTGCCTTCCGTACGCGTGAGGACCACCTCGGACGCCGTCTTGTCGGCTGCGTCCTCCTGCAACACAGAGGCAGAAGAGGCCGAGACAGCTGGTCCGACCCAAGCACCACTTCCATCGAGAGAGTTGGCCGTCGCTCTGTCCGGCTTTCACTTCGAGCTCCAGCACAGCGATCCCAAGGATGATCTCCATCGTCGTTGGCTTGGCACGTGCGGCCTTTCAAAGAAAAGTATCAAGAGCAATCGCAAGAGAGATGAAAGTGATCGCAAACCACGTCCTCGCTCATGGCACAGTGACAAAGCTGTGGAGCATCGCCGCACTTTCCTTGCCGAGTCGAGCTTCGCCAGCTTCGATGTCCGTTGCCGCTCCCCCAATGCGAACAAAGGTTCCCGTCTGCTCTTCGTCGGCGACTTTTCGCTTGTTGCCCGGTCTTCTTGGACACCCTTCGGCCTCTTCCCGAACTGCCCTGACATGACGCGTCTCCTCCTGGCTGGCGACCCCAACGAGCACGCTGCTTTCCTTGAGGCTTCCATCGGTGGTGTTGAGACAGACGTCTCGATGCAAGACCTCTCTGCATTGCTACCGATAACGAACGAGTTCAGCCGCAGAAGAAGGAAGAAGAGACAGAATGTTGGCATTGACGAGCCACCGCGACCCAAGACGGACCTCGAGCGTCTCCGCCGTCTGCCAAGGGTTTCAGCTGGTTTCCACATCCAGCGGATCTCTCTCCTTTTGGATGCTAGCCGTGATAGAAGCGACGATGTCACCAACTGCAAGCAGCAAGGCAACCCTAGCAGCACGACCGGCCCGAGCCCCAGAAAGTTGACACTGTCCGTACCGAATGTCGACTTTGTCTTCTTCGGCGAGTATCGGGACGAGTACGTGAAGCGTCCTTTAGCTGAAAAGAGAGCCGCCTACAAGGCGCTGAGGGACGACAACCTCGAGTGGCCCATTAGCGGCAAAGATCTTTGCTGTGGTGCAGCACGACAAATGAATGCGCTGGATCAGATTCACGCTCAACAATTCTCTACGGACAGTGCTATCGCTCCAGGTGAAGTTGACTCTGCGAATCAGTCACGCAGGTCGGCAGCATCCCCGCAACGATACACTGAATCTCGTCTAAGCATCGAGGAGACGATCAAACGCGCGCAAGAACTCGAGCAGACGCATGACGCCGATGTCGAGAGGCCCGTTATCACCGCAAAACGTCCATCCATCCGTGAAACAATGTCCAAAACGGGAAAGGTGCGACTGCCCGGCTACACACGCAAATCTTCAATGGCAGCCGAGACTTGCTTCAGCATTCGCTATCAGTTCGAGACCCACTTCCGCGTCGATGCAGTCGAGTCTTTCCTTTCCCTCAGCTCTTGCCCGAAAGACTCGACCAGGTGCTTCCTCCGAAGTCCAACAACCGAGAGCAATCCGAGCGTTGGTTACTCACAGCACCATTTGCTTGCGATGCACAGCTTCGAAGTGAATGGGTCAGGTCGTATCCCCGGCAACGTCGAGCCTCGAAGTTCCGCGCTGTGCGACGACGTGCCACGCCTTTCTGCGTCGGACACTGTTGCCGAGTTCAGAGCCAGCATCGAAGACATCGACATCGAAGCATGGCAACCTTGCGCTCTCGACACGTACACCGACATTGCACTCGCCGTTTTCCAGGCCAAAGAAGCCCATACCGCTCAGAGCGACGATGCGTCAACCAAAAGCGTCGAAGATGAGCCAAAATCGGATGTCAGCAGGGACGACAGTGAGGATGGCCAAGCTGCACTGGAGCCAAAGACGCTAGTCAAGCGTCTTCCTGGAGGTCTCTCAGTCTATCTGTCCATCGGTCATACGATCGCGCATCTCGGCGGGCCAGATCGCCGCATCGAGGACCAGATTGCTCGCGGTGTCGGTTTCGAAGCCGAGCGCATCGTTCTTGAGTATGCTGGCGTCACAGACACCAAGACGAACGCTCTGCCGCTGAAGACCAACTGGGGCGCGCGTACCGCTCTGGAGCTGACTGAGGATGTACAACTGCAGGCAGCTACGCTTGCCACGAGACATGGTCGGGTTGGTCTCGCGCGCGTCGCAATGCATCAAGCTGGCTTCTTTCCGATCCTCGATGCGACACTGGCCACCCAGCAGCACACTGAAGGCACTGCTCCCGAGACTTTCGCCCACGCGAAGGCACCTCATGGCGAGGTGTGGCCCAAGGGCGCCGCCGAGGAAGACGAGTCTCTTGATCGTCCAGCTACCTCCCTGCTCGCCGACAGCGTATGGACGTTCAACAAGGAAGACGACTGCGTCCACAAATCGAAACAGCATCGTCCGCGCTTCCGACAGCAAGACCGAAGCAACTTTATCTTCTTCATGCCTTACGCTGCCTTCAAAACCGTGGTGCGACCCCCACAAGCGGAGAAGAAGACAGGTGTGGCCGGTCCATCTGAGGACGAAGTGTTCATCACTTCCGAGGGTACCAATCTTCTCGCCTTCAAGATTGACCTTCTTCACACCTACTGCATCCTCTTGGCTTTCTCGACCTTCAAAAACCTGGCTCAGCGGGCGAGAGGCGGCTTTCCAGCTTCTAAAAACAAGCCGTCTAGCTCGACAAATCACGTCCAGCCGATTCCGAAGTATCCCCGTCCCAGCGTGTCGTGCCGCTTCGACATCAAAGAGGTGCACACATTCGTGACGTTGCCCAAGTCAGTGCGTGTCTTCGTGCGTATCCGTAGACTAGAGGTGCGAAGCAGCCCGAAGGACGGTCTGTCCGTCTCCACCGAGACCATCATGGGTGCCGTGGAAAGTCCCAAGCAAGGCAAGGGCGATCTCTGGGAAGAGGCGGTGCGATTGCGCGATTGGAAGGTCACTTTGCTGCCCAAGGCTAAAGACAAGAAGCGTCAGATCGATGTCAATGGCGATGCTGGTCTGATCCGCATCCCATATGGCTACGCTGTCAACCCGATCATCGACAACACCTCTGTCGCCATCAAGGCCACAAAGCAAGTGGTGCACCAATTCCTCTCGGGCCGGGAAGACTCGGTCATCGTGCCAGAAGCAGAGGATTTTAAGCTGCTGCCCAACATCAGCATCACTCTCCGAGTCTTGACACTGGAAGCAGAAGACGATCCCTTCGAAACCAAGCTCAATCTGATCTGGCGAGCAGGTCTGGCAGAGAACGCGGTTCGCGAGGAGAGAAACGTTGCTTTTGCAGCCAAAGTAGAAGCCATCTCTGCAATGAAGGCGGCATACAGCGCCCCTTCTTTTCACTCGTACCGAAGCAACACCTCGTCAGATTCAGATGACAGTGACGAGGGGCAGCACAATATCAGCACAAGCTCGCACGACAGCCGCGGACGCAAATCAGAGCACGAGCACGTCAGTTATGACAAAGCCAAGGCGGCATTGGATGCTTACAACTCATCCAGCTGGGTCCGCCGTTACACGAATGCAAAGTCAGAGCAGACTAGACGCCAGGAAGGCGTACTGAAGAACATCTACGGCCGCTTCACTTTGTCTCGAAGCCTTGATGACCTGCCAATCAAAATGCTGCCCATTGGCAAGGCCGCCCCGCTGGCTCGCTCGACAATGTATCGCATCCGCTTGCAGGTCGAACAAGCTCACTTCCCGATCGAGCAGTTGCGCGACTTTATTCACGAGAAGGGTGCAGGTATGCCCAAGGACACGCCTTACTCCCTTGTAGTGCCTATGCACATTAAATGGGAGATGGAAGAGTGGCGCGTCATCCTGCGAGACTATCCGATGCCTCTGCTGCATGTACCTCCAACTCATCGTCATGAGACGGATTCGCGCAAGGCATGGACGTTCGAGGGTGATATTGTCGTTGCCGAGCAGCTGGGCGGACCAGAATCGATCAGGCACGTTCCTGCTGTGATCGTTCCAGCAGCGACCGGACATCCTGATGCGATCGAGTACGGCATCGTCATCTCAAAAGTGGCCATGACGGTCAAGATGTACGGCACACCGACGGTAAAGTTGCGCACCCCCTTCCCGACCCGACTGGTCTGGGGTCAGTCGATTCAGCCGACCATTCAGGACGTGATGCGTGTCATTGACGGCATCACACCTCCGCCGCATGATCCCTCGCCAAAGCTCGGATTCTGGGACAAGCTCCCGCTCATCCTTCACGGTCACATCAATTTCAAGTTCGAGGACGAAGGTGGTTTCAACATCCACATGAAGGGTAGCCGCGATCCGTACAGCATCGAGGGTCAGGCAGCTGGTTGGGTCAAGTCCTGGAAGGGAGGTGTCGAGCTTCTTATCGGCTATGACAATCCGGAGAGAGAGTTTTTCCAGATCCTCAGTCACGAGTATATCCTGGCCATTCCAGACCTGTGTGACTACGTGGATCACGCTGCAGCGGGTGTCTTGGGCGGAACCGAGCGGCATCAGCAGAATGAGCAACAGCGTGATCATGACGGCGAAGGCAGTTACCACGACTCGTACGATCGCAAGTCTGCCGACGCGTCCTTCACCTCCAGCATGCATCGGTACATGAAGGATCCCACTTTCCGCAAGATTGTCATCAAGCTGACTAACGGTGTGCGGTGGGGTGCGGGCCTGCATGGCGAACGCACTTGCGATGACGAGACATGTCCACGCCATCCCAAGTGCAGCGGAGAGCCCTTCTATCGAGAGTGCCGTAACTTCGAACGCATCAATCACTGGGAGGTGGTCCCGAAGACTCGCGAACACTTCGACTCAATCCCAGAAAGCGAGCGACTTGACTCGTTCCGCGGATGGAGATCTCACCACTTGCACTTCTCGCTATCGGTATACTCGCCCAAGAATGGTCTTCATGGTTATGGTGGAGGCAAGCACGTCTCGCATCGTGATGCTGTCAATAACTTCTACTTCACGCCGTTGGCATGGCAGCACTTCTGGGCTTGGATGCGGCTGTTCAGCAGCGCAATGTCTTTACCTATTCGAGCTGGCCGCCTCTTCCCCGAGAGTCCGCCACCGTCGCCCAAATTTGGCCGCTTCCTTGGTACCATCAAGTATAGGATCGATCTCGAGCCTCTGTTCATCACGCACCAATACCGACAATTCAGCAAGGAAGACTGGGCCAGAGGCTTGCGCACGCACGTCGGTATCAAGGCTCGCATCGACTTTTTCTCTCTCGACATGCATCAGAGGCAGCAGGAGACGATCAAAGATCGACCTGAGCCCGGCGGACCTCGCATCGTCTTCCACAAGCCTTTCTATGAGGCAGAGGTGAAGGCTGAGACCATCGAACTCAAGACGATCGCAGCTCGTTGTCGAGAAGACAGCGAGATGCCTGCTGCCATGGAAGACCACGATCTAGGTGAAAATATGTTCGACGATCTCTTTGCTGAGGATTGTGTCATTTCTGACGACCAGTTGGTCTGGATCGACATGAACGACCTCGTCGAGCTCGACGCACAGCCAATCAAGGATCCGAATCCAAGGATCCGCATGTTCCCAGCTCTGGCTTGCCCTCAGTTCCACTACTACCGGAAAGTGGACTCGAAGAGGGAGCGACGCGCTAGAGAGATGCAAGATCGTGTGGCCAAGGGCGAAAGTCATCGCGAAGGCGGCAACGATATCGAAGAGCTGCTCAGCCGGCTCGAACGCAGCAAATTCGGCAACGAGCACAGTCACGTCTGCATGGTAGGTCACAACGACAAACCCATCATCGTGCAACGCAAGCTCGCTCAGGAGAGACTGCGAACCGTCCGTCGAGAGATCGATCGGGTCCTTGCCTCGAGCGACGATGACAGCATTGCCTCGGAAGGTGACAATGAAGCATCAGGAGATTCTTCAGAGCAGCTCAACGATCTGCATAGCCGCGAGCGCATTCTGGGCGGCTTTATTGCACATCTTGGACGCTTAGCGGAACACACGGAGCGTGTCGAGCGGGCAAATGCCGAGGGAAAGCCTGCACCCAAGCGATCTGGTACAGTGGATCGCAACTACGGTTTCAACGCTACTGATCTTGCCTCGATGTACCATGATCTCGGTACCTTTGACAATCGCTACGTCGCCCACAACCCGACCCTCTTCTTCAGCAATGTCACACGCACGCTGTTGCTCAAGTACTACTACAGCTCGCGACTGCGACGTGGGTATGCGCACCACATGACGGCTACTGCTGTCCGCTACATTCGAGATCTGCTCAAGAAGAAGGACGAGAACGGCCGCGCTGCCAATGGTGCCGGGCCTCGATCTCACAGCGACTATGGACGGACGCCGCAGCACATGTCGCCGAGCAATGAGACCACGAATGGTCTTGACATCTTGCACGAGATGCTGGAAGACACTGTCAACCACATGTCTGGCAAGGATGGGTATAGTCGGTCCGGCTGGGGCTGCAAACCTGACGACGACCGGGCAGATGGTTTGGAGACAGAGATGCGTCCAGAAGACGGCATCTCGGACTACTTCAATGTGGCCAAGAGCAACGTCTGTCTGCTTCTCAAGCCTCAAGTGGTGCTGCGCAGCGATGTGGATGATAAGTCCACCGTTATTGTCACTGCTCTCCGCACACGCCTGCAGAACTACACGGTCGAGGATGAGAGCTGTGCAGAAGACTCAGTCAATGCCATCGTGCTACGACGTAACTTCTTCGCCCTCGACAGTCTACAATGCTACCACCCAAGCGCCAACGTTCTCAGCAACGCCCTCAAACATCGTCTCGTCTCTCTACCACTTGAAGCTTTCGTCGACATGCACGGTCACACAAGCAACTTTGAGCGCATCGTGCCGCACACCAATGCCACGATGTACTACGATAAGTTTAACAAGCTTCGTCTCTCGGACTCGTCTCGATCCGTCGCTACGTTCCGCAAGGATGGTAAGCCGGTGCAAGATCATCTTCACCATCACATGGACATGATTGTGCTCAACTGCCCAAGGTTCTCGGTGTCGGCAAATGGCGAGCATTTCGCTGCGCTGTACAACGTTGTCACCGACTTGATTCTGTATCGCGATCCAGTGCACAGAGATCACGCGAAGCGACTAGAGGAGATGATGTTCAGCTACGACTTTACGGATGTTTCTGGGCTGGCCGATATCGTTACTGCTCTGCAAGTGCGGATCAGGGAGGCAGCGTCGCTCGTCGAGCAGTATCAAGCTGTATCGGATCGACTCAATGACCGAGGTCGAGCTGACTACATCGCATTGCTTGGCGAAACACTGGAGCTGATCGAAGAGCTCAATCTGATCATGGACGCTATCACCACTTCACAAGACAGCAAGGGTGGTGCGGACCGCGAGAAGAAGTCAGCACTGCGCTTCATGGCGCAAGCCCAGGAAGTGGCATGGAACATGATCGGTGATGAGGCTGGTCAACTTGTCGCCAAGCTAGCGCTGCGAGGCATCAGCTTCTCTTGGCTCAACAAAGCAGACAACTCCGCCGCGAACACTCTTTCGATTCAGGACCTGCAGGCTCTCAGCGTCGATCCGAACGCCATGTTCGCAGAGATCATTACCAAGCATACTCGTGCAGTGGACCATCCGATGGCCAAGGAAGGTCGATTCTTGGATGCAATGTGGAGTGTCCTGCCTCCCGTCGGAGGTATTTCGATCGTTGATATGTTCGAGTTCAATCTGCACCCGGTCAAGATCCAGATCGAGCTTATGGTTGGTCGCAAGATCATGGACTACATTTTCGGTACTAAGCGACAGAGGGAGAAGCAGGAGGAAGAGCAGAAGAGGTTAGAGATGGAGATCAGTAGACCCGAGAATGCGGTGACGAAGAAGTCTCCGTTTGCCAGATTGCTAGGAAGGCAGAAGCATCTGTTGCCCACCTCTGCCTCAGTTTTGGGCGCGGCCTCTTCGCAAACTTCACGCAGGCCAAGTACGAACGAGAGCTCGTTGAATGTTTCCAATGCGAATTTGCGGTCGAGAAGCGCTTCTTCGACTGATCTGCTGTCCGTTGGTAGACCATCGTCAGGTGGGTCAAGGGATGATGGTGATGCAGACAGTGTTTCCGAGCGTGCTTCTACCAAGGCTACCTCTGCGAGAACCGCACCTGCTACCGCAAAGACCTCCCCCAAATCTCGACCTGGCACTCCAGGCAGTAACAGCGCGAAAGACAACTCCAATGGCAGGAACGACCCCAATCATCGGGCAGGTGTCCAATTTGCTATCGCCCAACGCAACGCAGCAGAAATGCGGTCCCGCGCCTCAGCCTATCGAACTTTCGTCTACGTCAAGATCTCCGAAACCATCTTCTGTCTCTCCTACAAGGGCGAGAAAGAGAAGTCGTTTACTGATCTCTACGACCTCGAGTTCCGTACACCCAAGTTCGAGTATCACAACAGTACTTTTGGGTACGTCGACTTGGCGGATAGCTTCAAGAAGGATGTGTTTAGGGCAGCTTGGAATCAGAAGAGTACCTTGCTGAAAGACATCATCACTCACAGGCCAAATAGAAAGAGGAATGCGATCGAGAGCATCAGGGCGATTCGGCAGGCGAGTAGGGTGAGAGGAGATTTGGCGGTGGATGTGATGATGGGACAGGGCAAGGGGGAGGATATGGGTGCAGATAGGAGCAGCTTCGGTGATGGCGATAGTAGAAGTTCGGTGCTTGTCCAGAGTCCGACTGATGGTGGTGAGGATGAGGATGATGGCGTAGGGTTTGGTGAGGAGAATTCGGTGATGACCGGGGAGCAAAGGGGTAGTGCGAGCGATGATGAGGCTGGAGAGGCTGAACAAGAAGGCGCAAAGTATGGTCACGAGCGCAGTGGAACAGGTCAGACTCTAGCCGGTCAGATCAGAGACGCTTGGGGACGAGAAAACGAGATCGCTTCCTTCAAAGTCGGTGTTGATGACAGCTCCACCCCAAGTTCCACTTCGAATTCGACTCCAGCTCGACACTTCACAAGCGAAGTCGAAGATCTCCTCTCCAACAACACCCATTCCACCCCTCAACAGCCTCACCATCATCGACGAGACACTCTCACACTCGAAAGCCTCCGTCGCTTCCCCACCTCCTTCATCTCCCGCTCTCTCCACAACCCCAACGAAGATTCGCCCTCAACCGAACGCTCCGATTCAGTAACACTGCACTCTACCACCTCAGGTCATTCCTCTCCCTACCTTCAACTCCCACCCTCGACACCTTCGCCAATGGGGACGATAAAAAGAGGCAGTGGAAGTCGATCGCCAAGCTTTAATCTCAATAAGCTCATTCCGAAACCGTTCAGAGGCAGAACAGGATCGAATGCGACGAATGGTGGAGCAAGGAGAGCGAGTCTTGGTGCGAACGGGAATGGGAATGGGAGCATCGTGGAAAGAACGAACAGCGGTGATGGTATGGGAGCGGTAACGACAAGGTCTGAGAATAGTGATTTTTCGGGTAGTACGAGTAGTCATCACTAGCTCGTTGTATGTAACGTTATATTGCGAATTGCTCTAATCTTGATTCTGCTTTTACGATCGTATCACAGAGTGGTACCTGTTTGGGAGTGATTAGGCAAGGGCTGTCTCAGATCGGGAGTAAACTTGAAGTGAGGCCGAACTTTGATCCGTACGGACCATCGAAGACCGTTTACGCTCTGCATCACGTGATCAGTTATTATGGCGTGCGCGTCTGGGCTGGACTCAAAACAATCGAATTTTTTTTGTTCCGCTTTGTGAAGAGCGGAGCAAAGAAGCTCTCCGCTCCTCTCTTCACTACCATCATCTCCATCATCTTCACCAAGGCCAGGCGCATTGTTAGCAGCCTGGTTCGTCGATTAAATTGCCCTCCCTGTACACCCTGCCTTGCCGCTCGTTTCTGCGCTCGACCGGCCCCTGTTACAGCGGGCCGGGAGCCTGCTTGTCGAGGTTCGAGGACCTCACTGGTCTTTGTCTGCAATCCACTTAGTTTAGTTCGTCTGGTTTTTCGTGCGATTGAGTTCAGACGGGACTCGTGAAATTACGAACGCCCCGCGACGGACACTTTTGCTCAAGACTCAGGAGACAGATGATGCGAGTAGATTCTAACGAGAATAAGTTGAGAGAGAAAAGGAAGCTAGAAATACAGTAAACGAGAAGACGAGCTTCTCAGGAGTGTGATAAGATAGGATAGTGCGAGCTCAGATGCTGGTCTCCCCAGCCTCACCAGCAGCCGATGTCATGCCTTGATGCTGAGCTGTCCTGCCTAGCAAAGCCTGCTGGTTCAAGAGGGTATAGATCTCAGCCTCGACTCTGCTGCGGTGAGATTCGATATCGTCTGCATCAAAAATCTCGTGCTTTGTCCATGTCGAAAGTGGCTCTCCGTCCGGTTGAGGTGTCATGAGCAGACCACTGTCTTCAACAGTTGCTGATGCGGAAGTATTTTCCCCGTGCCCTTCGCCATTGGCAGGATTGGGGCCGATGTGAAACTGGAACTTGGCCGAATCTTTGCCCTTTGCGAGAACGTCTAGAAGCGATGCAAGCTGTGCGTCGTTATGGTAGACAATCTGAGTCGGAGATGCTGCTTTGCGCAGATTTGCCGCATCGGTGTCCGCACCTTGCTCGGAAGTGTGATTGTCAATACCATCTCCATTGGCCAGAGGAGGGTTTGCGATCTCAAACACGTCCTGTCTGACCCCAGCACTGCGCGGAAGCTCAGGCACCAGCTCCGTCCGGTCGAAAGAGAACGACTTCTTATGAGCCCCACCTCGAGGACGAGTGAAGAACGATCTTGAGTCTTCATCTGTCAATCCAGCCGGGGTGTGGAATACTCCATTCAAGGTTTCTTCTTGTTCACCAGCGCCCAGCATGTCTCCTATAATGGAATCGCGCGAGAAGTTGGTATCGACAGCAGACCCACTCGCATCGCTAAAATGTCTACTGTGACGAGGGTCAAAGTCCGAATATACACTGCCTCGGTCAGCTAAGCCTGCAATGACTTGCCAGACTACACTACCGTCCGCACGCTCTGTCACCTCGATGTGACGACGTGTTTCGGGCATACGAGAAGCTCGACCGGGTGCCAGAGACCTGCGTGCTCCTGAACCAAGCTCTTGAACATCAGATCCAGGACTGCCGAACTCGACGTTCTCGCCGCCGATGTACATGTCGTACAGACTTCCAGCATAGGAGCTTTCCACTCGACTGGC
This sequence comes from Ustilago hordei, assembly GCF_900519145.1. Classification (NCBI taxonomy): domain Eukaryota; kingdom Fungi; phylum Basidiomycota; class Ustilaginomycetes; order Ustilaginales; family Ustilaginaceae; genus Ustilago; species Ustilago hordei. The sequence continues at coordinate 93,132 of NW_024545279.1, read as the reverse complement.
GCGGTTGGATCGAAAAATGCCGCCGAGGCTTGCGCCTGGGTGGAGAGTCTGCTTTGAGTTGAAGGTCGACATGGATTCTTCTTGCGGCTGGGGCTGGTCAGTGATTTTGGTGTCGTTGACGGGCATGTCGACATCCATTGTGATCGGTGAGGATTCTGCTTCACTTTTGGGTTCGAGCGACTTGGAAGTGTGGCCACTGTCAGGTACTGGTTCGTCTTCGGCAGAGGCAAAGCGACGAGATTTGCGGCTGGCGGAGGCGAAAAAGGAGCGTCGCTGCTCGTTGAAGTCGATACCAGCGGGGATGATGATGGTGCGGCGGACGATGGTGTCGCGTAGAGACTTGCGGGCAGCGGCTTTGGGATCGGTGTCTGTGGAGTTGCTCTTGCTGGTCAGCTCAGCTGCCTCTGCCACTTCCTGCGGAGCATCCTGCTGACGGACAGCTGGAATGGTCGCGTCGGCAGCATCGTTGACGGTCGCATCCCCTTCATCGACCTGTGCTTTCTCAGCGGGCGGCGGCGAAGTAGGCCTTGGCGTCAGTGCCTCTTCATCATCTTTAACATTGGCCACAGGCGCCAAGGTATCAGATTTCTCGCCTTGCGAATAGTTCATCCTTTCCGCAGGCTCCAGTGCCGTATCCGTTGATTGCTCGAGCAAGCCATTCGACTGCAGCGCTTCGTCTCGCGTCACCGGCTCTGACACATCCTGACTTCGCTGCTGCCAATGCACTGGAGCGTTGGGCATCTCAGCAAGCTCCCTAGCGCGATCTTCAGTCGATCTACCAATGATGGTGGTAGGAATGTAGCCAGGATCACCAGGCAAGATCACCTCGGACTCGCGCTTGAGGACGATGGGAGTGCGTTTCTTCTTGGACTTGTTGCGTGGCGTCGAAGTCGAGTCGATCGGCAAGATGTACATCGGGGACGTTGGAGAACGGATGCTGCTGCCGCGGTCGCTCGAAACGGAAGAAGGCATTCTAGACAGAGTCCAAGGGGTCGTGCGCTCTACCGGCGGCAAACTGGGCAGCTCTGGGGTCTTTGGCACCTGCTGCGAGACATGCTCGGTCGCATGTGCGTTTGCAATCAGCTCAGGAGGGAAGGGTTCAATGGTGGCACCTCCGTAACCCTGATCAGTGCTCTTCTTGCGGTTGATCTTAGAGAAGAGTCGCGACAGACTTCCGCCATTGACGCCGCCGTTCATGTAGGGGTGATTCGGGTGGACGTCAGAGGATCGCTCGCCGTTGCTCTGCTCGCCAGCCGCGGAAGGAGTGCCTGCACCTTCAGTGCTAAGACCAAAGCTATCGTTGGGACTGGCTTCGTGACCGAATGAGCTTGATCTTCTGCGGTGGAAGTAGCCACTGTTCTTGCTCGTGCTGTCGCTGTGCGACGCTCCAGAAGGGCTTGCCTTGGCATGGCTTCGCAAGTTGTCGGTGCCAAAGTTGCCAATGCTACCCCAACCTGGTGAGCGGTTGGACCGCTTGCTCGCCTTGTTAGATGTACTCGTCTCGAGAGTGGGAGGGATCTGCGTTGTGTGATCCAGCTTCTGTGTGGTCGAGATGAGTTGAGGCGAAGAGATCTGCTTGCTGACCTTCTTGAATGACTTTTTGCGCGAGATGCTCTTGGTTCGGAAAGGCGGTGTAGGTACGGAGCCATCATCGGTTCCCTTGAGTGCTCGAGTTGCTGCACTGGTCTGCGCGGCGATGTCGTCGTGCAGGCTGGTTGGATCAGCTCCGGTGGAGGCCAAGGGAGAGCCTGGGCTCGAGACTTTGAAGATGTCTGGTGTGATACCTCCATGCTGAGGACCGTAGCGATCCCAAACGTCCTCGGGAGGAAATTGCTGGTGTTGACTTCGAGGCGAATGATCGATATGGTCCAGGATCTGAATATCTTTCCTGGGAAAGGTGAAGTTGTTGCCGCTACGAGGACCGGTCGAGGTCGAAGGGCTCGTGTATCCTACATTGAAAGGATGCTCTTGCACTTGATTCGCCACGGCGTACTGCGACTCGAGGTCTGTAGTCAAGTCTGGATCTTCCGCGATGGAGGAAGACGTCAGCGTCGGTTGCCGCGTCATGCGTGATGCCTGATCGACTGCTTGCGACAAGGAGAAGGATTCCCGGTTGCGATGGCCAGTCGAGCTGTTGAGCTCGAGTAAGCTGGGCAAACCAGTCAAAGAGCCGCTGCGACTGTGAAGAGGGGGTGACGTGGGTCGATGGCTGGTTGTCACATCGTACATGACAGCTCTTGGCGACAGAGGATCATGCGAGTACGTGCTAGACGTGTTTCTCAACATGGGAGCATTGCGATTTGTGTCAATCGACTCTCCATTGGAGCGTTCTAGACCAAGACTATTGCTCGCCTGAACATTCGGGGTCGGCTGCGACCAATTTGAGCCAGTGCCGAAGACCATGTTTGGAGAGGCGAGACCTTTCGACTTGGCCTCAGTGAACTCCTGCTGCTGATGGTTGTACTGATGGTCAGCCTGGATGCGAGGAAGAGGTGGGATGACCTCGCTGCCATTGGCTGTCTGGATCAGGCGGGACTGCATGTCCGCAATCTGGTCAAATGTGATACCAGTGCCTGCCAGACGCTCTTCAGCAATGCTAGGTGCGAAGTTGGAAACCGGACGCTGGGTACCATTTTGCTCGGGTGCCGATGCCATTTTGGCCCACAAGTCTTCCTCCTCATTAGGATCAGCGGTAACATCCTCGGAAGAAGCTCGAAGGCTAGCAGCGTCGGCAGCTTTGATCCCATAGATTGCTCTCCATCTCTCTGCCTGCTCTGGGTCCGAAGGTGGGTTCGGCATCAGTCCCTGCTCGTTGATAGTTGGCTGAGCTGAAGCATGCTGTGGTGCCTGCGAAGCGACTTCTGGCATTGGCGCTGGCCTGGGAGCATACATGGATGAAGAGACGCCATCCTCGACTGTCGAGACGCGCGTTGACTGGGACTGTGGCTGCTGCTTGTTGCTGGAAAGAGAAGCGTTCCGCTGGTGAAGGCTGACGCTGGTGGTTCCGGACTCTGGAGAGCTGGTCGCTGCTGCACGGTCAGTGCCCGAAGCGAAAGCGGCAAAGCTCGGGACGTGGGGCGAAGCGATGCTCTGATTGATCGAAGCCGAGTTCCGCATGCTTTGGGCGCTCTTGAGAGCGTTGGATGCGTCCATGACAAAGCTCTGCATCGGCTGAGGACTCTGGTTAGGCTGGTTGACCATGGACTGCAAGGCAGCAGCGGCAGCTGGAGAGACGGCGGAGGGTGGCTTGAAGCCAGAGGCGTAGTCGTGCATCGAAACACTCGAAGAAGGTGGAGGGAAGTAGTTGGGCGAGCGAGCGCTGCGGCTGAGAACAGGAGGTGGGCTCATTGCACCTGACGACCTTCGCGAAGCGTGACCGCCAAGGAGACTGCCCTCAGACGAGCCAGTCTGGGAACGAACATGTTGTCTGTAGTTTCGACGGATACTGGATAGCGAGGGTTGCTCTCGGAGGTGAGGATGAGGCGCCATCGACCTGGCGAGCGCCAGTCTATCGGCCGATGACTTGCGGCTGTGACTGCCTTGATACGATTGATACGACGCAGACGGTCCTGTGAGACTGGATCGCATCGAACCTGCGCTGACGATAGAGTCGCCTCGTGACAAGGTCGATCGCGCGGGACTGCCGGAAAGTGCTCTCGTGGGCATATCTGGTGTGGGATCTGGACGTGCGATCGGTTGTTGGCCGTTTGCAAACGTATATGGGCGTGTGGCTTCCTTAAGCTGATGCTGACTTGTCTGAGGTTCCGGTTTGACCGCGCTGGGTTCTGGCGCGCCACCGTTAGAGTTCAAAGATGCGCCCCCATCAGCCGGCCTGTAACCCTCGATGGTAGATGCTGTGGAGACTATACGTGGAGTATGGTCCGGCACTTCTGTGGCAGTGGCGGTTGAGCTGCGGTCAGAAGGGCGGGTCAGAGAGGAACCAGTCACGGAATGGCCAGAAACGGAGAGGTGCTGCGAGGAAGAAGCATAATGTTGTGGTGAGACTAGACCAGCTTGCGATTCTCCGACGTCCCTGCTGGTGCCAATTACGGTCTGAACACTGTCCGATGTGGTCAGTGTTGAGGGCTGAGATGCAGCCTGACTTTCCGGGCTGTCATTGACAGAGTCTGAACGCTCGGCGGGTAATGAGCCCGGCAAGGGTCCAGGTAGTGGCGAGGCGACAGCGAGCCTTCCTTGTTCGATGTACGCAGCATCTAAGGTTGGCTGCAGGCCTGCGGTGGCGCGGTCGGCAGTGTCTTCGTTGTCACTGGCTGCTGGTTCCTCATTGGGTTGACGTGTGCTCAGTGAAGCCTCTACTTCCCACTCGGTCTGCTTGGCCTCGGTACGGCGAACGTAGTCCAACGTGGAGGCAAAGGGATTGGCTTCGCTTTCCATCGAGGATCTCTGAGGTCTGTGATTTAAGGCAGCGGGAGATGCTGCTTCGATACGAGCAGGCGAGGGACCGCGTTCGGAGACAATGAGGCCGAACACCTCGTCGAGTGCAGTGCTGACACGTTTGAAAGCTTCCGGAGAAAGAGTGGTGAGCAGGTTGGAAACTTGCGAGGTGCGAGTGCGCGAAGTGTCGCTGATGCCTGAAACGTCCAGCAAAGGCTTTGCGCTTGAAGCATCCGCACTTCTCTCTTTCATGACTGGGGCTGAAGTCGAATCATTGCCGTTGGTCGGGAGGAAGCTCCCTGGCATTGGATGCTCTTCCGTATCAGATGCTTCGACTTGCGAGGTACTCGATTTAGGCGCGTATGAGTTCGCCGTCGCGCTCTCAGTGGGAGTGTCGCGCGAAAATTCCATGGCTGAATCCGTTTTGGGTGGAGATCGGGGCTCGTCGGCCTTGGTACTGCTGCACTCCTTGTTTGCACTGCGAAAGTAGGCCTGGTCTCGCTCAGCAGTGCGACCAGTGAAAGAACTACCCCCTGCTTTGCGTGCTGGAAACCATGCAGACGACGATTGACCATCTTCAGCAACAGAAGAGTGACCATTATTGGATGACAGCTCACCAAGCGTCTGTGCAAGAGTGGAAAGCTGATTCGAGCCGTTGGTGGTAGTGGGAACCCAAGAGCCGAACCCATCAGTACCGGCAGCATACCCGTTGCGCCAAGAGTCCACAGCAGCGGCAGTGGAAGATTTCTCGAGATCAAAGTCGCGTCCTTCTACCCGTGCTTGTGCCTTGAGCTGCTCGATGATCTCGTTTTCTTCGTCTTCGGTGAGAAAGTTGACGTGGTTATCCGTGCCGGTGCCAACGGCGATGTTGGCAGCTCGTGCACGAGCTCGTTGGGCGCGTAAGTGAGCACGCATTGCATCAGGAGAGACGAGCGAGCCATCTGGTGCGCGAAGAAGTGTGAATCTGCGGGTGAGGTGGGGCATGATCAGCGACTGGCGGTAGTCCGAAGTTGGCGGTAAAACATGATCTAAGCTCTGCTGTGTTGACGACGTTGGTAGCGGTGAGGATGGCGAGTGCTGCTGTTCTAGCTCGTGCCGACGCTGCGATTGTCGAGAATGATACGATGAGCGTGGCGAAGCTGGGCCACTTGCGATAAAGATAGCAGGTCGAGGCGGTAGTCGAGAGGTGGAAGGGAAAGAGGAATAGTCTGTGGGCGGTGGACTAGAGGGATAGGCTTGAGCCGCGGCAGCTTTTTTCTGCTGCCGCCTCTTGAACGGGTTCATCATGCTAGGCGTTTTCCTCTGTCCTGGCGTTGTCGGGAGGTGCTAGAAGGAAAATGATTCGCGATCGGAAGTCGACCGAATTGAAAAGCGTCACAAGTGGCTACGACTTTGCATTTGAGCTGAGGAGGTTGAAAGCTCTCGTGGTGACTAAATGGTATAGCGAGCGATCGGATGGCCCGCAAAGGTCTGGTTGGGATCACTGAGCGTTCCTGAGCGTGAGGAAAGAAAGTCTTGGTTGGAGTCGGCTGCTCCGTCTAAGTGTGTCGTACCAGACGGATGGATCCGCAAAGCCTTCGAATTCTCGTTGTTGGGAGGATGATGATGTCGGATCTACCGAAGGATTCCAAAGGTCAGCTAAGGATCGTAACCTGTCAGCAGAATACGATATGATACGGCGTTGGTGGTGGCTGAAACGTGTGCTGTACAAAGACCCTGTGGTTGCAAGTCTCACAAGCTTGTCTGTCTGTGAATTCAGTTGTCCGAAGCGCCGATAACCCACATGCACACGGGGCAACAGCTGCCCGACTCTCATGCTGCACGTGACATGGCGTGCGCATCTGAGCTGGACCACACGCGTCGCAACCCGCTCAATCTCGGTTTTGCTTGCTTTGCTTTGCTCCTCACTCCTCTCACCTTGGAGACCCGATCTCAACACATCGGGTTACTGCAATTTCGACAACCCGATGCTCAACGGTAAAATGACATGGCGCTCCTGTCTGTCCAACACGGCAACATAATGCAGCCATGACAGTTCCCCCTGAGCTCGCTTGATGTTCGCCCACACAGTCGAGCCTGTCCGTTGGACACCTGTCACTGCTGTCAAGGTGTTCGATATGAGACACAGCTTGATGTTTCGCTTCATGTGCATCCTCTACTGCACCCGCCATTTGCCAAGCCTGCATCGACCGCGCATTGCCGTCATCACCCTGACTGATGCGATCGTGTAGAATCTTGTCTCTCCCTTTCCACGCAGCGATCTCGATGGTCTGTCGCGAATGTTGGATCATCATCCTCTCTCGGTGTCTCTCCAGCCACACAAGGCACGATAGAGCCATGTATGCACCGTCTGAGACCAACACTAAATCATGTCAAACACATCAGGGTGCCGAGTGGCCCCGGGAAACACATGTTCGGTCAAGCCACACATTGTAACTATTAAAAGGACTCTTAGCCACGGTTTCTACGTAGAATACTGAACAGATACTGGCCTGAGAACGCTGAGAGATATGTGCGATGCCGCACTTACCATCAAAGTAGAGATGAGGTAGAGACTATACACTGTCTGCTAGCTACAGGCCGGCTGACCAACACCTGCTGCTTCGAGCTGCACTCTGGATTACCTTCTGCACAATTGAGCAAGAGGCTTGGTACCACAAAGCTGGGAGGTCGCTCAGCGTGCGTTACGTTGGATAAAGAACGGATCTGGCTCGATCCTCGGGCCTAAATCGAAGCGTGGCTTTCGTTTGCACATCTGCGTTCCGGCTGCACCCACTACCTCGCTTCCACCGTTACCGTATTGAGCATACTCCCACAGACTACTGATTTCAAAGGCTCAGTCGTATGGTTGAACTACACACCTACTCATAGTTTCTCTCCGAACTACAGATCTGGCTCCCATACCGTCTCTTTGTGACAAACGCCCATCTTACGGGCTCTGGTGCCGCCTCAGTATTTGCCGTGGATCTCACGATCTCTGAAAGTCTGTTAACGAATTCCTAATCCGCGTGTGCCAGCCTCACTTTCTTAAGATACTTAAAGGACATCGTCGTCCCCCTCCTTCTCCCTTCCTTTCCTCCAGCCTTGTCTCAGTATCTTTTGCTTTCTCTTGCTCTTGCTTTCGCTTCTCCAGCTCCTCTTTCCCGCTCTCTACCCAACTTCGTAATATCCTTTTCCCTTTGTGTACCCTGGCGGTCACTCCTTACTCTTTCCCCATCAGCAGAAAACACATTCTCTCTTTCTTCATCTCTTTCGCTCACTGTTTCTTTGCACTTTCCCCCAACTATCGGCGTATCAAGCTTCCTTTGCCAACGCTCAACAGCGAAAGCCTTCCTGCGGAAGACTCAACCTTTTCGAACAAAGATATCAGCTTCTTTCATTTCTAGCCAGTCTAGTAGTTCAAGCTTCTCTCCCCAGCCTCAGTCCCAACTCTCGACCCCTCAGCTCTACAAATCTCCTTCCCCTCAGGTCTCCCCACAACAAATTCTACATCCTCTAGCCATGCATTTCTCTCAGGTTCTTACCCTTGCCCTTTCCCTTTCGGCTGCTGCCGTCAAAGCTGCTCCCGTTCCTATCGTGAGAGGCAGCCAGCAAGACTCGTCCAAGCTCATGCTTGGCTCTGTTCACGAGAGCCAGATCGCGGCTCGCGGCGTCGGCAACGACGCTGTCAGCTCCACCCCTCTCCAGGCTCGAGGCCTCGATTCGGTCGGCCGCCTTCGCAGGGCCATGGACCTCCACTACCAGAACCTCGACCCTCAAGCTCGCGAGCTTGCCTTGGTCACTGAGCTCCATCGTCGAGGTCTCCTTGACCAGATCGTTGCTGCCATCCGCGACCTTATCATCACCCTTCTTGGTAAGGGGGGGTGGCATGATGTCCCGTCGTCAGGACAACCCTGCCCAGCTCGAGCAGGCCATTCAACAGGTCACCTGCATCCTTGATGCTCTCTTCGGCAACGCCGATGACTCTTGCTCCGAGATTCTCGGCAGCTCTGCCAACTCGACCAATGCTACTAGCACCCTCACCAACTCGACCACTTCGCCTCTCGAGAAGAAGCTCGTTGCCCTCGGTGCCAAGCTACGCAACGGCACCAGCATCACTCAAGTCGTCAACGACATGATGGAAAATAATGCCGAGACTGCTGCCGCTGCTCCCGTCAGCAAGAAGGCTGATGCCAAGAAGGCAGACAAGAAGGCAGACAAGAAAGACGAGAAAGGTCAGGAGGACAAACACCACTCTGCCAAGAACGCCACTTCGGCTGCCGAAACCAAGACGGCCACCGCCGCTCAGAAGAAGAAGCGCTCCTTCGAGCTGCTCGAGGCTCGTCAGGACTCTGGCGTCCAGGGCCTTCTAGTCGCACTCCGCGATGTCGTCGACACCATCCTCAACACGCTCCTGCCAATAGCTTCGCGTGGTGAGAATGACGACACCTCGACTACGGACCGTTACCCTCCTAAGCCTTGCCCTCCCCCCGGCACTCCCAACGACGGCATGTACCGATCTGGATGCCCCGGTTACGGTCGACGTGACCTCGCTGTCCGCCGCAGCATGCAGGATCTTGGCGAGCGCGATGCCAACATCCTCCAGACCATGCTTCCCATGATCGAGATGTTGCTTCGTCAGCTCCCTGCTCTGTTCCAATCAATGGCTGCGTCGCCTGCTTCCGCTGCATCCGGCGCTGCGGCCACCGCTACTTTAGTCGGTGGTGCCAAGGCTGCTTCGCCTACCAACAGTGTGGACGATGCCTTCTCGCAGATCATTTCTGCCCTTAGCGGCAGCCGTAGCAAGAGCTCTTCCTCTGGCAGCAAGGCTGCTAGCAGTGCTTCAGCCTCTGCTGCCAAGGCTCAGGCTACTGGTGCTGCCGCTGACAGTGCCGCCTCTGCTGCGCGAAGTGCTGCCAACCTCAGCCAGAACTTCGCCCGCGATCTCCTCAACGGTGACGGCATGAACCTTGGCAAACGCCAGGCTACCGGTACTAATGACGACGATGGTATCGGCAGCGAAAACTGCGACGCTAGCGGCAACAGCGGTGGTGTTAATGTCAGCTTGCTCAACAACCTGCTCAACGGTCTGCTGAGCGGCTTTTCGCGACGAAGGGAAGAGTACGTTCCCCTGGAATTCTTCAAGAGGCAGACCGACGGCACCGATGGTGACACCATCGGCAGCGGCAACTGCGCCTCCAGCAACAACACGGGAGGTATCAACTTGAGCCTCCTCGACAACCTTCTTAACGGACTTTTGTCCGGATTCAGTCGTAGAGACGTCGGTATGGTTCCGGTTGAGGTGTTGCAGCGCGACGTCGCCACCGGACCCCTTTCTGCACGATTCGCTCCTGAATCGGTCCTCCAGGAACGCGCCGACTTTGCGCCCGTCTGGCAAGAGATCAAGAAGATTGGTAACGAGCACTTCCACAATGCCCGTGACCTTACTCACACCGCCACTGACAACAAATCGACGGCCTCTGCCGCTAAGCGCGCCGCCTCTGACAACGACGCCCCAGACTTCACCCCTGTCTGGGAAGCCTTCCGTGATCTCGTTGACAGTGGATACGACCAGGCTGCCGCCAACGTCGGTGCTCAGCGTCGCGACGCCAGTGCTCCACTCAAGCTTGATTACAAGCCTCTCATGAAGGCCGGTATCAACTTTGGCAAGCAGATGTTCAAGTCGTTCACCTCTGGCCACGCTAAGCGATCCGCTGACTACAAACCCTTCGTTGACGCTGCCAGCAACTTTGCTGCCACCGCGATCAAGGAGATGTTTGTCAAGTCCAACTAAACTTCCCCCCCACCCCCCACGACGATAGAGATGTAAGATTCTCGATTGTTGTGATTGTTGTTGTAGCCTGAAACAACATCCCCCCTCCCCCTCCTCATGTACGATTTCTGGTAGGAAGAAAACACGATCCTCGGGAAGGTTCGAGCGAAGCGAATTCATGGAATGCAAAGCAAGGGCATCCAGAGCAACCCTTTTCAGTAGTCTGTGTCTTTTTGTGCGTATGTGTGATTCAAACTTGCATGACAGGTCTAGACAAGGCAAGCTTCCCCCTCAGCGATGTGAAGCTTCGGTTGCCATATCCGACATCGTTCGGCATCATCCATGGCATGTTGAGTGGCTGTACTTCTCTCTGGCTCAACAACCTCGCCGACGCCGGACGTCTCACATCGGAATGTACAAATGCTGTGGACTGCAAAGGACAGGAAGTTGCGTGCTGACACGAATTGTCAAGATGTCCGATCGTACATCGTCATTGCATGCATCGGAAGCAGTGAAAGCATGTGAACCCTAGTTCGATCTCACGCTTTCGCCACCTTCGCTCAATCGGATATGCACTATGTTGGCCTGCACCGACTGTCGCGACAGACGTCGTCATATCGGCTGCACGATATCCCGTTACCTTTCAACCGTAGCATACCTCTGTATCATACTGTACAGTACACGCATACGCAGAGTGCTGGGAGACGCAAATATATACTGTTGTTCATCGTCTTGTACTTAGCTCTTACATATTATCGCAATTGATACTTGTGATCAACGCCCTTTGCCGCACGCCCTACAATAGAACCGACCCATTGGCTTCCCATCATCACAACGTTGGCCGAAATCTGTCCGAAGTAGATCCCCCGGTGCTTGTTAGAGCTGCACCTCCTCAGCTGACCAAGAGACAGGGTGGATGCACCGCTGCCGACATGATAAGAGAATTGAAAGGGGAGGAGATGCACATCTGATTCGGCTACTCATCGGACATGGATCGTGAGCGATTCAGAATCCAATCCGAACGAGCTGCTAGAGATACGTTAGAGAGAGCTACAGAGGACTGTGCCTTCCATTTGCTTTCCATCTTTTCAATTTGCTCCCTGTGATGTGCTCATGAAGAGGCGTGATTGCCTGCGTTGCATCGAACGCCGTTATGAGTTGTGTCGTTGACCGATAGCTTGATCTTGTCATTGCTTAGGAACTGCGTCTTCTCAGCGACCAGCGAGGTCTATCATTTACAATGATATCGGAGCCTGAACAAGAACAAGGAAGCGAAAGAGCGAGCACCTCTGAGCATCGGCAAGACCGAACATTTTCCAAATCTTCTCTCGTTCCATGCAGAATCTCTCCCTCTCCTCTTCTTCTGCTCCTCTTCTTCTGCTCCTCTTCTTCTACTCCGCTTCTTCTTGGCATTGCTTCATGGCTTGTGCTCCTCCGATGTTTTTCCGTCTCGCTTTGTTTCAGCGGTTCCTGAACTGACAACCAACGCCACATCGTTGTTGCTCTTGCTGCTCTTCTCGTCGTGGCCTTGTGTGGTTCCAACGTCTTGCGGCCAACGTAGCGGCTGCTTTTCAAGCCTCACTCGGCCTCTCTTTCTTTGACAGCTGTATATCTGGTCTCATGCGACGCCCTTTTTCTCTTGCTAAAATTCGCCCACACTCATTAGTTAGCCGATGTTGAAGCGTGGGAGTGAATAACAAGCGGGCGGATCTTTTGATATCGCATGTTCCTTTGCTTTGCCATCCCGTGTTGCCGGTGTTCCTTCTTTTCGGGTTCCCTCACTGTGATTTGTCGATGCTGGGTTCCTCTCGTCTCACCACCACCATCATCATCAAGAGCAGTCAAGCACAAGGTTGGCACGATAAAGTCCTCCCACTTCTCGATACCGAGCTGCTCTCCTCAGAGCAGACCTTCCTCCCGATAGCCTAGACCCTGTCGCCCTTGACTATCGAGGAACTCAAGCATCTGGACAAGACATGAGCTGATGGGCCTTTATCCGTTAAGGCAAGCAACGTCGAGCTCCTTCCAAGCTTCTTGACGACACACTTCCTGCAACCGGGACTTCCGATATTGCTGACTGCAGACTCGGACCCGAAGCCATATTGTCACACAGCAACCGGTGTCGGCCCTTCCGTACTCCGACGGACACCATAGTACATAGTATATTCGTAGCCAAGATGAAGGAAGCTCGCGTCGTAATCATGGGAGGTAAGTATACAGCCATGGTTCTCAAGACCAGGGAACACATTTGATTGACCAGTGCTGACCCGCTCCGTGCTTCTGATGCTCTTTCTCTCTCTTTTCACAGGCGGAGGCGTCGGCAAATCAGCCCTGACAGTCCAATTTGTCCGCAATGTCTTCGTCAGCACCTACGACCCTACCATCGAGGACACATATCGCAAACTTCTTGTCATCGACGGGCAACAATGCATGGTCGAAATCCTCGATACAGCAGGCACAGAACAGTTCCTCGCACTCAAGGAACTATACATCAAATCAGGTCAAGGCTTCATCCTCGTCTTCTCCCTCACATCGTTAGCAAGCGTCAACGAACTTGGCCCGCTACGCGAGGCCATTGTTCGTATCAAAGACACAACCGGCATCCCACTTGTGTTGGTGGGTAACAAGTCGGATTTGCGCACCGATCGGCAGGTGCCAAGAGAAGTGGGCACTAGCTTGTCCAAAGCGTGGGGGAACGTGCCGTACTACGAGGCCTCAGCGAGAAAGCGCATCAACGTGGACGAGATCTTTGCGGATGTTGTAAGGCAGATTCGAGCTTTCGATACGCTGAATGGTCGGCCAGGGACGGCAGGCAGTGGTGGGAGGCATGGCTCTTGGGGCAACGGTGGAATGAATGGCTCAAAAGACAGCAAGATGGCCGGAAGTAGCTTTGGTACCTCGCGGTCGAAGAATCGAAAGAAGTGCGTTATCATGTGAACGATATTGACTTTGCATCTACAGCACGACCAGGACACAGCATCATGGACGACCGATCCGTCTGCAGCACAATCTTCGGACAACATCGTTGGGGGAGCTGTACTTCCAATTGGAGGTCCACACCTCGTTATCCTGATCCACATCACATACACGATACCCTGCGAGTCAGACGCAAAGATGACTTATCCCTCTCCGTCTTCACACGGAACCACCTTCCCGGAGTGCAAGACCCACTTCCTATAGATACCCCTTGTTCTCTTTCCCTGGAAGCCACTCTTTCGTTAGATAGTAGATCCTTACATCTCTCGCGGTATTTCTGGCCTGATGTGATTTAAGCCCTGCTTGTCTGTGACTGTCATGTGCACGAATGACTTAAGCTAGTGTGTGCTCGGCCTGGTTGTTGACAAAGAGCCTCAGGCAGGGCAGATGGAGGGCTTGATTTCGGAAGCTTTTCCGCGGTTCAACATGGCGTTCAGGTGACCAAACCTCCACTCGAAAAAAGATTGTGAGGCCGGCGTGTCTTGACACTGCCATTTTGACGCCGCTCAAATGTAGCTGTGCAACGCGTGCTGAAGAGAGAGTGATCGAGCCACTCTGAAATGCCCAGACGCCCAACTTACGCAGCGGCTGCGTAGTCCAACACTTCCAACGCTTCACTTCGACTCTTCCCGACACAGCTTTCACCATCATCCATCTGCCCACTACGCCTCAATCCCTCCTCACACATTCAATCGTTACGGACTTCTGCACTCGCTGTGGCCACTATCTAGTCTAGCAAATCCAGCACGGGACGATCCATTCAGCGTCTTTAACTGTCATACGCATTGAGGCCACACTTCTTCTTGCTTATCGATCCGCATCCCATCTTACATCAAAAGGTGACCAGCAGGGGCAAAAGTCACAATGTCGCGAAGGTACGATTCTCGAACAACCACGTTCTCACCAGAAGGACGACTTTACCAAGTCGAGTATGCCATGGAGGCCATCTCGCACGCTGGTACCGTCATCGGCATTCTCGCCAAGGACGGTATCGTCCTTGCTGCTGAGAAGAAAGTCACTTCCAAGCTCCTCGAACAGGACCAGTCTTCCGAAAAGATCTTCGCCGTCTCCGATAACGTCATGGCCGGTGTTGCAGGATACACCGCCGATGCCAATTCTCTGGTCAACTACGCCCGTAATGCAGCACAACGTTACCTTGCCAGCTACGACGATGACATGCCTGTAGAGCAACTTGCTCAAAACCTCTGCGACTACAAGCAAGGCTACACTCAGTTCGGTGGTTTGCGTCCATTCGGTGTCTCGATCCTCTATGCTGGTTACGATGACCACCACCACTTCCAACTTTACCACTCTGACCCTTCAGGCAACTACTCTGGCTGGAAGGCAACCTGTATCGGCAATAACAACGGCACCGCGACTTCGCTGTTGAAGCAGGACTACAAGGATGACATCGGTATTCAAGAGGCGATGGGTATGGCGGTGATGATTCTTAGCAAGACTATGGACAGCACTTCCTTGGACAGTGAGAAGTTGGAGTTCGCTACTTTGACATTGAGCGCGAAGTCGGGGAAGCCACAGACGAACATCTTCAAACCCAATGATATCGATAGGTTGTTGCAGAGGCATGGATTGGCTAAGCCAAAGGATGCGGAGGAGGCTGCTGCCCAGGCGACAGTAGAGTCGAGCGGTACCACTGCTATGGCTGTTGACTCGTAGAGCTCACGGCCTGCAGGAACGTAGTTGAGACTTGGCGCTTTGTACCATCATCGTCAATACATAACAAATGAAACCGAAGCGTCTAGAATGCTTGCATGTTGCTGCCAACTCTTTGCTATAATATGCAGAAGCCCCAGTACACGGGCGTTGCAGGTGGTCTTTCACGTCACAATGTACAAGGAGGCGGTACAACGGTAACTCATCAGCTTTCGCAAAACAGCATATGCTTGCTCTTCCAAACACGACGAGTTTTAAACTTGCGGCGTAATGTTACATTGCATGCTCCATTCTATAGTGTGCGGTTGATTCTTCACTCTTTCTTTCCACCTTCTCCCTCGCCGCCTTCGCCCTTGAACAAGTCCTTCTGACTGTTCATGATAGCCTGCAGCCTTGCTGGCGAGACATCTACACCCGCGTTCTTCAGTTCTTCCATCGCTGTTGTCCGAATTTAGCGTAGCGGACGAAGTTACGATCAGCATCTGTCCTACTTGCAATGGTGAGATTTATTAATGAGCAGCACTTACCTTTGGTTATAGCATCACGAACCTCCTGATTTTTGGCAAGCTTGACCATTTGCCACATCGAGGGCTTCTCGCCTGTGTGCAGATCAACCCCATTTTGCTTCATCACTTCGAGCAAGTTGGAGATAGCTGACAGAGCCGAAGGTGAGTGGGCAAGCTTTTCGAATCCTGGAGGAAGCTGTGGGAATGAGTTTGGTGATGCGGATGACGCATAGCGGTTTCCGACGACAGGGCTGATTTGGAAGGCGGCAGATCGGGCGCCGAGGGTTGCGGACCTGAAAGAGGGAGTGAATGATCGAGCTAGTAGGCGGTTGGTTGACATCTTTGCTGTTCTTCTTTTTGTGGGCGGTCGATGGTTGATTGGAAGTGAGGCGTTGGGGAAGGCTGACTGAAGGACGACACCTTTATGAGCTTCTGAGCCTCCACCTTTGAAAGTTGCGTTCCGACTTCCGAGGGATCCGGCATTCAATGTCTGACTGCCAGGAGCACGCACCACACGCGGCAACAGAGACTGGAACATGAGAAATGTGAGATTGCCTAACTCATGCGGGAGTCGCTTGCGAGCTCCCAGCCGTGGCCGTAAGGGCCGCAGATCGAGCGTCGCATGATAGCAGGGTGGAGCGTGCGTGAGACCTAACTACATGACAGAACGAGATCATTAAGAGAACGAGAGCAAGAAGGGACGGGGGTGAGCTTGAAGAAGCGCTGCGCGGAGCCAGCGTGAGAGTAAGATGATGGTGAGAAGGGAGGAGAGGTGAGAAGAGACAGGTGAGTGATAAACTTGCTCACCTGCTGTGCAGCGACTTGCACGAGCGTGCACAGGTCACGTGCTCCGTGCTCCGATCACTGATATTCGCGTACCAGACAAGACTCTAAACTTTTTACTGGACCTGATGTCACGCCTGGGTACTCTATCGTGCGAATACTAGCCGCACGAGAACGCTCGATCGATATCCTCTCGCGCGAATACACGTCGCACAGGAAAGTTCGATACTATCTTGCAAATCTTTGATCATACTACCTTGCTGTACGGAAGCTAGTACTTAAGCTAGCTTTACTAGCTTCCGTCTAGATCTCCTTCCTTTCTGAAATCCATCTAGTTACACCATTACACCGCGCATACAGTTTGCGCACGTAATAACGTAACACCTGATTACACAAAAGCTTCCAACTTTGCTCCATACACATCGTTCCTCAGCTTCTTTTACAGCCAGACCCTACACGTAGCACGGAGCCCTTGGAAAGCATGCTGGCGTCATTACGAGCCTTTCCATTGGCAAGGCGATCACTGCTGAGCTCTGCCGGGTCTATTACGTACCAGCAGTCTCCGAGGATTCGAGCATTACGGTCGACACCGGCAGTCTCCAGCTCACGTTCGAGGACCTTCGCCTCCAACGGCACCGACTCTGATTCATCGGCAAAAGCTACTGGTAGCCCCGACCTGAAGCCGTACTTTGCCACAACACCAATCTTCTATGCCAACGCAGATCCGCACATCGGGCACCTTTATTCCGACATCATCGCCGACGTTCTTGCTCGATATCATGGCTACATGCGATCCGGGTACTCTGCCTACTCTCGCACGGGAGAGCCCGTCGACCTCGCTTCAATACCAACAGTAGAGCCAGTGAAGTCTCTATTAAGCACAGGAACAGACGAACATGGCCTGAAGATTCAAAAAGTCGCCGAGGCCTCCAACGAAGATCCTCGAGCGCTCGGCGACCGCATTTCTCAACGGTTCAAGCAGCTCGCAGACGCAGCCAACATCAATTATAGTCGCTTCATTCGCACCACTGATTCGGAACACAAAGCCTCAGTCGAGCATCTCTGGCGTACGCTGCGGGAGAAAGGCTGGATCTACCAGGGCAGCCATGAAGGATGGTACGCGGTTTCTGATGAGGCTTTCTACCCAGAAACGCAGGTGCACGAGGTCACAGTAGACGGACAAAAGCAGATGCAAAGCATCGAGACAGGAGCAAAAGTTGAGTGGAGTCAGGAAGTGAACTACAAATTCAAGCTATCCGCTTTTCAAGAGCCTTTGATGAAGTGGTTGAAAGACAATCCTCAGGCTATCCAGCCAGCACAGAAATATGCGGAGGTGTTGCAAGAGATCGAGTCAGGTTTGAGTGACTTATCGATATCTCGGCCGAGGTCGAGGCTGCAATGGGGTATCCCGGTACCTGACGATCCGGAGCATACCATCTACGTCTGGGTAGACGCTCTCACCAATTACCTCACTGTTGCCGGCTATCCGGGCTGGGTAACAGACCCTTCTTCTGTTGCAAAATCGACAAACGCATGGCCAGCAGACGTCCACGTTGTCGGCAAAGACATTCTTCGATTCCACGCCATCTACTGGCCCGCCCTTCTCCTCGCCGCTGGCCTACCCCCACCGAAAACGGTCCTGGCTCACTCGCACTGGACAATGAACAAAGCCAAGATGTCCAAGTCTTGTGGCAACGTTGCAAACCCATTCGAAGCTATCTCTCAGTTTGGACTGGACCCGTTGCGTTTCTTCCTCATGCGAGTAGGTGGTAACTTTGGCTCTGACTCGGATTACAATCCGGAAGTGCTGGTGGAGTATCAAAGGAAGTACCTGCATGGACAGCTGGGTAACCTTGTATCTAGGATATGTGCTCCGAAGATTCACGCCCGGTTGTCCGACTTTCCCCGTGATGAGGAGACACAGGTTTTGAAACGACCCAGTAGGAAGGAAGTAACAGCGCATCTGGTGAAGACGCTACCGGACAGTGACACAAACAAGATGTGCCAGAAATTGGAGTACGATCTCATTAATTTGCCAGGGACGGTGGATGCTCTGATGCAACAATTTGAAGTAGCAAAAGCCCTTGAGGTGATCCTAGAGACTGTCATTGGAGGTACGAACAAAGTCTTGCAGCGGTTGAAACCTTGGGCGCCGTCCACTCATCCAATCGTCGCACTCGAAAGCGTGGTCCTTGTGACCGAGAGTCTGCGCATCTCAGCATTGCTGTTGCAGCCGTTCATGCCGGATAAGATGAACACTTTGCTGGATACGCTAAAGATTCCTGCGTCGAAGAGGACTCATCCAAAGGACCTGGTGGTGACGGACGAGGAAGGGAGGTTGGTCTCGCATGCTGTACAGAGGTTGGAGGGTGAGGATAAGCCTGAACCGCTGTTCCCTAGAATTGATGTACTGGAGCCTAAAATTGATGTACTGGAGCCCAAAATGGATGTACTGGAGCCTAAAATTGATGTACTGGAGCCTAAAATTGATGTACTGGAGCCTAAAATTGATGTACTGGAGTCGTAATGCAAAGACAGGTTCTAGCTGAGCCATTAGTGACGCATGCCTTAAGGACTATGAACAGAGGTATTGTGGGCATCTAACACGAAGCTTGGACGATGACTCCGAGACCAGCAGCATAGTCTCATCGGGAGCTTTTCTAAAGGCATTGCCTTTCCTGCCGTACGCGACCTCATCTATAGTGCTCGATCGACTCGGAATCAAGGAGCGAGCAGTTACGATTTGAAACGTCAGGGTCACTCCATCTGTGCGTAGCTTGAAGGCCACCACGTCATTTGCTTTCGCTAGAAGATGTATCTGCAGCTTAAACGCACGACCCTACAGAGCGCTGCTTGCCCATTCACAGGGTCACGGACATCAGACCTGTGAGAGCTATCATTGAAGCGGACGAGCATTCTGGCAGTGTCGCCTTCCTCGCTTCACTTCAGCGCGTATGCTTGTTGACACAGACACAAACAAGTACCGCAGATAGTCAAATGCGGAAGACACGACGCTACGGCAATGAAAAGCATGATTCCATCTCCGTAGTGTGCGATCAGTCTCATTGCTGTTGTCGAATGGCAGTTCGGTGGAGGGAGTTGCCGAAAGCCGGTCAGACGCTGCCTCAACGCTCACGCACAAGCCTGGGTTCGGAATACTTTCAGAGAGCCTATGAGCATGTTGACGTCAAGTGCGTCCATAAACTTTGGATTGTCCTACAGGCTTTTAGCCTCGCCAAACTTCGCTCTGATTGATCTGCATGGGAGTCTGTATTGCGAGTCCAGCAGACATGTAGAGAAGACAAGGAGTGTTCCGGCGGCCCAAAATTCTCGAAGCCGTTGCCAAACGGACAGCGACATGCATTATAAGGGAGCGAAACGAAACAGAATGCCATCTTTTTGAGCTTCGAGTCAAGTCTAGTGTCCATGTTGTATTAGAGAACGAGGAAAGCACCAAAGAGGGCAGCGGCCGAAGCAGCGGTGACAACAACCATGGCAGGAACGATCGAGTTAGCTCTCGACGAGGATCCACCGCTGCTGCTACCACTACCACTACCGCTGCTGCTACCGCTGCCGCTATTGCTCGAGCCAGCAACTAGCGAAGGGTTGGAAGTAGCAACACCTCTGGATGCCGAGGGGACAGGAAGGCTTCCTCCACCAAAGATGCCAGTGCCAGTAGCCTGAGTAGCGAAAGAGGTAAGAGTGGGCAAACCACCTCCGCCGCCGCCACCGCCAAGAGAACTCATGCTGGAATCTGAGCCAGCAGAAGTAGCCTGTGGGGTTTGCGAAGAAACAGCTCCAGCAGTGAGGGAAGCCACCTGAGCCTCGCTGCCCTTGAGACTAGCGAAGCCAACCCTTCCAGTGCCATCGTAGACGGAGAAAACGTTCTTGAGGAAAGAATCACCAACAATCCACTGAGGCACACCGTATTGCGTGGAGCCGAGGTCGATCTCGAAAAGAGCACCGAGACAAGTCTGCGAGTTGGTGTAAGGGAAAGAACCGAGGTTGAAGTCTTGCGAGTTCATGGGCCAGCTCTTGCCACCGAAAGTGAGCTGGATGTTGAGGTTGGTGGTGCATGGGAAGAGGTAGTACCCGGGCATACCGGCGGAGGCAGCTGAGCGAGCACCGCTGATCTGCGAGTAGAAGGCTCGGATGGAGGAAGCGGGACCACCAATGAGAGTCGTACCGGTGTCGATGGCAGCAAGGGGGTTGTTACCGATGTTGGCCGAGTTGCCGTTGACGGTGATACCAGCCATTGGGATGGTCCAGTATCCGAGACCCTGCTGGTTCTGAAGGTTGTTGGGAATGCTGGTGTAGGTGATGTCGCCACTGTACTGATTTGAGTCGAGTTGGCCAAGAGTGAAGACACCTCCTGGGCTCTCAATGTCGTTGATGTTAGGGTCGTTGGGGTTGATGTTGTCAATGTTTCGTGCAAGCTGGAAGGTGAACAGGTTCTGGGAAAGAACACCCTGCTTCTCAAGGACCTGCCAGAAGGGAGTAGCACCGCTAGTGGAGAGAGATTGGAAGCCCATACCCATAATACCGGATGTGGGATACTCGACGGTGTTGGAGGCAACGGCAGATGCTTCAGCAAAAGTGAGATTGTTGACCGTGTAGCCTGCTAACGAGACTTTGTCGGCGGCAAGGGTGCCACGAACCGCCCCTGTTCCATACTCGATTGTGAATGGGGTGCTAGAACCGATGTTGGTGGACGAAGCACCGGCGTTGTACTTATTGAGATCAGAGTCACAGTTCTGAGCAGCGCCGCAATCTGAGTCAACGAGCCAGAAATCGGACGATCCGGTGTCGAGAACAATATTGAAGTTCTGTGCGGGTGTTCCGACCGAGAGCTGAGCGTAATAGTAGCTGTTGTGTGTGGAATCGAGGAGTGAAGTGACAGGGTGGGGCAAAGATGAAGGTGGTCAGACGCCGGAATGAGGTTGGTGGGTGCTTATTTCGAATCTTCTATGTAGTATGTACGTACCTGTCAGGACCCACATCGGTCAAGCCGATGGTTTGACGCTTCTGATGTGTGCTGGATGCGCCGAACTTGGTCCTCATGATCTCGCCCTGACGCAGAGCCCAGTTCATGGTCTTTTCGGGATCACGCTTGCCGATATCGGGGTGGAGTGCGCCATGCCTCTTGTAGACGGGCACCGAGATGGAACCTTGCTGGTCGTAGAGGGATCGCCCGAACAGTTGGAATGCCTGAGCATCGGCGAGGTCTCCCTTGTGGTCAGCATTTGCTTGGAAGGGCAGCACGTACGCTTGGATGGACGATGCGCTCACCAACGCCGCTGTGACTGTAGAGAGAAGGGCCTGGAAAGCCATCTTGTCGAAACCTTTGTAGTGATGAGGGAAGAGGGCGAATGAGGATGTCCCGACGAGGATCGGTCTGGGAGTCGGAGGCGCCGCTGTTGGTGGTCACAGAGGCAAGTGGGTGGTTGTGGTGGAAGGTGAAGAGGATGCTGCGAATACAGTCAGAGCATACAGAATGCGATTCGAAGATCAGACGTCACTCCTGTTGCGAAGCTGATTCCGCATATTCTCAAGATCGCAGCAGCGCATTGTGTGAAGGCTAAGACCAAGGCGGGGGTGAATCCAGCAAAAATTGCATTTCTAAGATCGCAAGCGTGGAGGTTGGCAACCGTGCAGAAACGGGGGGGGAAAGAAGCGAGTCAACGAGGGCCGCGGCAACGCAGGAAGGCATGAAGGCGCACTGAAGCACGGGGGGGTTTAAGCAACGGCGCAGTGGAGCCGCGAGAGCAGGAAAGCAGAATGATTTGAGAGTCGCAGGGTCCAAGAGACAGGCAAAGGTGAGCTGACGAAATCGTCCACATGCCGAATCGGCAAACGGAAGCTGAAGTTGAGGAGCAGCACAGCATCAGATGGAATTCCCGAGGGTTGCCAAGTGAGACAAACTGAGCAAGATTCTCCTTGTCTCTCTTGCCCTGCTTACCACTGCAGGGCAATTTCAGCATCAAAGACCGGCTGAGACTTAGGCTCTTATTGCTTCTCCTGAAAAAGAAGCTCTTTCAGGTGAGTGAAAGCAAGGAAAGAGCTAAGCAGCTGCATTGGATTGACTCTGTGCGCTTCACAGCTCTTTTTCATGTCCCATCAACATCGCCAGTCCGGGCTTCCTTTGCTACTCCGAACCACTTGACAGCTGACGCAATGCTCTCGCACACTTGTAATGGTTCGCAACTAGATAAGCTCAATCGTCGGTGCTTACTCGTTCAGTATCTCTTGCCAGTGCTGCCGCTCAAACTTCGACAGAGCAGCAGAGCGGCAAGGCCATGACGATCTGCATTCAGTTTCTCTCTGGTGGTGGGCGCGTCAGCGATGTGCCTTGTGCCTTGTGCCTGCAGCTTGACCGCTCTGACCTTTTGTCTGCTCGTGTCACATGCGCATGCTATATGCGCGTTGTAATGGTGTAACTAAGTGGATTGCAGGAAGGAGGAGATCTAGATGAAAGACAAGCAAAGATTTGCAAGATAGCTATCGGACTTTCTTGTCCGGCGTGAATTAGCGCGAGAAGATATCAATCGAGCATTCTCGTGCGGCTACTATTCGCACGAGAGAGTACCCAGGCGTGACAACTCGCCAAACATATCGTGAATAGCTCGCGCAACTTCTTTGGACTGCGCTTTGACGGACATCGCTATTAAGGCTCACGCTGATCTACGTGTGCTTGTGAAGACCCTTTTCCCTTGAGTAGCAAGTTATTCAGCACCAACTTTGCAGAGAGTGTCCTTGCAGACACCCATTGCTCGGTTGGCTGAGAAGATCCCCATCTTGGCAAAAGCTTGGCTTGGCCTTCTTGGCATACCAAGCGAGCGCAGGAGCGAAGCCCGGCTTTTTTGGCATCAAGACTCGTTTGTCATTTTGAAGAAGAGGAGGAAATCCGCGCCACATCAAAACAATGCGATGGATTCTCGTTTGCGATTCAACGACAACCTGCATATAGTACACTGAGGCAGCTTTGACCGTCTACGCATGCGGTGCTGCCTTGACATCCGATCCTCCGGTCTTTGACTTGGGTTGCTCTGGCGTCACCATAAAGCAACAAGAAAGGGCGCCAGTCATGACGCAAGAGCGTCAAGGCTGCGCCCGCGAAGCCATTCAGACGCAACACCGCGCCGCACATTAAGGCAATTTTCGATGCTGAATCCTTCGCTCAGCATTCGCTACACCCTCTGCACGCGAGGCCTCGCAATGAGGACATGCCAGGGCTCTCTTGCAGTGTAGAGACCATGCTGATGGCCGCGACAGGTCAGCGATCACATTAACTCATCCTTGTAGATTCTGATGGCCTTCCACTGAGCTCAAAGACGATCAGGACAACGTCGTGCTACACTAGTCGCACTGATAAACCAAGATAAATGTTTCAAGTATAGATTGAGATGCTCTGGGAATGAACTCCAGCAGTCATGGTATCGATGCCGCATACGGCTCATGAGAGCCATCCATCCTTACGTGATCGAACCAGTTCCTCTTCTGCTCATTCCGCTTCATCTTCCATTGCCAAAGGCGCTGCATCTGCCGTTCTGTCGGCAATGCATCCTCTCCAAGCCAATCGACAAGCCACCCCTCCAGCACTTCCATTTGTCTCGTGGCAACCGCCGGTAGGAGGTTCTCTTCGATCTCCAGGATTGTCAGCCCCAAGTGCGTTGTAGAAGGCCTGAGATTCAACTCTTTCATCCAACCGAGTACATTGATCAACTCTTCCCTTGAGAAGCGAGCATCCGCCAATTGTCCAGGAGAATGCTGAAGGTGCAATATCAGTCGCACGTAGCTCTCCAACACTTTCGATGTGAAGACCAGCCCACTCGAGTCGCCGGGTGCAACGGGCGATTTGGTGTCCTGTGGCCTAAAGACAGATGCGAACCAATTCTCCACCTTGGATCCCACCGTGTCGTCAGAGAAGATCCAGCCAACAGTCCCGTGCGTCTCAAGCAAGAGCTTGAGAGGATTGCGGTATTCTGCCAGTTCTGGATGCTTGCCGAAGAGAAGCGAACGGAAGACTTGCCAGCCAAATCGAGCGCTGATTCTTGACTTTCTGTCATCTTGACAAGATACTTTGAGCAACAAGCTGAGGATGTATGCATCGGGAAAAAGCCGAATCGTCTGCTGATACGCATTCCAGAGCCCTTCAATGCCAACTGACCCGCACGTGTACAAGCCGCTAAGTACGACAGACGCCAGAATTGGGTCCGGTGTTATTGTGTACCGCGAGACCTCTGGTGCTGCCGATGGCAGATCATGCTGTTGTGACGATTCTCCGGCGGAAATTTGCGTTGCTTGCGATACCTCTTGCAGCTTGTTGCGGATATCTGGCACTCCTTCTTCGCACCAAAGGTGCAGCTGACGCATCGCTTCCCCCGTTTTTTTCATCTTGAACAAATTCTGCAGGTATACCGAAAGGCAGGCGACGTTAGGCAGCAAGTCTCGCTGACGCATCGTCTGCCAGACGAGCACTGCGTATTCCGGCTGTTGACGAGCCAGACATCCTTGCATCACCATCGTGAAGGCGACTAGAGCCACCCTTGGCCGATGCGTTGTCTTAGAGAGAGCATTGGCCATCTTGACAGACGCAATGTCATGTTCATGCTTGACCGGATCCGCAATACCCAGCAGCGACAGCACGCTCTCGAGTCGCACATCTGCACTCATAGCCATCACTTCGAGCAGTTCGATGCACGTGTTGTCGAGATCTTCCTTTGCTGCCGTAGCAGAAGTGCTGTGGCTAGGCATGTACTTCTCTGCATCTAAAAAGACACGCCATGCCTCGTGCCGACCATACTTACTACGGACCAAGGCTTTGGCGAGAACGAGGTAGTCCGATATTGTTGTGTTGGCGTTGTGATTCTGATTGTACTGTTGCAGACGATTAAACCAACTCCATGCCCGTATGTCATCTCGATGGTGGCCAGCTACGTGTACAGCGCATCGGAGCGCCCGCTGCTGAGCATTGGCATGCGAGGAAAACTCTTGCTGAAGCAGTTTCTCCATCAGGTCGAGGTTAACAAATTGTTCTGAAGAAGCAGTCTTTCGTCCAGCCTTCTTCATCGAGACTTCAATGCTGTCAAGGCAGTGGGAGACGATCCGTTGACGGATGAACTGGAAGCTGTCCGCGTCGCTGCTGGTGCTTTGCAGCCCGTCGAGAAGGTTGCTCACTGCGTGTCGAGCCCTCTCATCTACAACCGCAGTACAACAACAGGTAAAATCAACGAATAGCAGCGTTGACGATCTCATCAGGTCTGGAAAGACTTCGATCAATCCCAACAGTACGTCCGTCAACCTGGGAATGAGGTGTACAGCACTCCCGTCCGGTTTCAGAATCTTGAATATGAGTGTAGAGACGCAATAACGAAGAGTTTTGAAATAGACAGAAGCATCTGAGTCCAGCTGCTTCGAAGCGTGTTGCAAGGTGGAGTTGAGGATTGCCAGCGAATCCGACATCTCGGAAGGCGTGGCGACTGTATGAATGGTGCGTTGGAGAACAAACCCTGGCCATTTGGCATCGTCAGTGTTAATCATGTGCCTGCGAGCATCTAGCCAGCTTTCGGCGAGCATGGCGTTCCGAACCGAGAGCCAGTACTCCTCTCGCACGCCATAGATGCACAGATGCTGTTCAAGCGCAGTTTGTAGTTCCTTTGGCTTTGAGGCAAGGCGAGCTAATTTCGTAGGTACCCAATTGGCAGCACCGGCCAACGCTTCCTGCAAATTGCGCGCCTCGCGATGGGCGCCGCTGTACGTCTCTGGGGCCAGCAAACGTATCGCTGTATCAAAGTGAGCTTCATGCAGGATCTTGGCGCGAGCCCGCTGCCTAGCCCGTCTGAGAGTTTCAGCCTTGGGGTCAGACCATTGTTTTCTGTTGAAATCTTTGTCTGTCCACTTACTGTACAGCCTGTCGGGCGACACTGAGCGGTTTGGCAGCGTTAGTGTCGGCTGTGCAAGTCGCCGAGGTCGCACTGTTGCACCGAGACCGTTGCTGACTGCGTGGCTCGCCGCGACGAAGGCCGTCTTTGGGGCGGCGAGGGATCTCGCCGTCATATTTCCGACATTTGAAGCTGTTGAATCATGCTCTAGCGCTGCAGTACGACCGATGGTTTGTGGTGCTGAAGGTGCGTATTGAGTGATTTGCGAAGATAGGAAGAACAAGTTTCAGTGAAAGAGTTTCTCTTGAACGCCTACATCTCCGAGTCCCGAGGTCGGAAATTGCTCAGAAGTGCCTGCACCCAAGACACACCGAAGAAGAGTGAAGGAAACTGATTGTCAAGCCTGGGTGACTCTCAGTTGAAGATTTGATGGAATTACCAGGATTTCTAGCCGAGATGCATAAAGGCCGAGTTGCCAAGAGTTCGAAGAACAAACCTGCATGATCAACATGTGGCAACCAATCAGGAGGTGCTAGAGAAAGAACAACACCATGGCAATGCATGGTATGCTCAGTCAGGTGGGTGATGGAAGGGACTCATAACAGTGGGCTAAAGGTATATATACAATTGATACTGTAGGCATAGTTCATGAGAAATCTTAAGCATTGCATCTACTATACACCTGTGCAAGAGGAGCTAGTATGTAGCCCAAACGAAGTGGTGTATTGCATAGACTTCAACTGATTAAGAGTCTGAAGCTCTACCCAAAGACTAACCATGGCAGAAGACACCGAACCCCAAGCTGGCACTAGCAACACCACCAAGAGGCAGAAGAGAGGAAGAAAAGTCATAACCATCTGACAAATGCCAGTTGACAACACAGCCATCAATGACAACAAGGCCGAAGAAGAGTCTGACATTGACCCTGATGATGATGACAGGTGATATGACTTTTGTACCCTAGCAAAGCTCCTTGAACCAGTACCAAAGCTCACTTCACAGAACTACTACAGTTGGAGCACACACATCAAGTCATTCCTCCAATCCATTCCCCATGCCATAGAACATCTCAAAGAAACTTATGATGACAATCACCTGAGATGGAGGTGATCTTTTGATGATGCTTTAACCAACGCTGTACGAGGAACTATCTGTCAGGGGTCTCGCGCCTGAAACCCAGGTCAGTCTGTCGAGATACTCGGTGACTATCAAACTGTGTGACAGCTATTGTCTCAGTATTGGTCTCGACGAGCTAGTTGTTCAGTGACTATCAAGTTGCACAATGACAGCAGGTGGCGTTCATTGTATATACTATCGTAGGTTTCGGCTGACCTCTGTGGACACTCCGTTCAGGGGTAGCTCGGCATGATCAATATCAATGTTATGATGACACCAAGGTCTGGTGTGAGTGTTGATGATGATGAGGTTGATGGTGTTGGTGATAAGGTTGGTGGCATCAACACGAGTGTCCAGTGTGTTGACTGATGCTTGAGGTGATCCCCGGACCGCAGTGGACTACTGCCTTCGGTTCTATCTTGATCCGGACCGCTAACCTGCTATGGGCACCTACGGATGTCAGGTAGTGGTGATACAACACACACACTATGATGAGGAGCAACCTTGATAGATTGCTGCTATGCTGACTGAAACTAATGTATACTTATGCTGAAGTGATAACTAGTTATATGGTGAGTAGAGTGGATGAGGATCCACTCGACCTATGATGATGAGAAAGCATGGTTATATACCTCTACTCAGCATCGCCAGCGATGCTGCTCCTGCTCTCTCTCTCCAGAGAGTACCTTCTTCATCGAGTACTGCTCAGGGGCCTCTCCTGCTTGGCACCCCTGTGCCTCTTGAGCTGTGTCGACTCCTTCGACACTGCTCCTCCTCCTCATGACCTGATGTCAACTCCTTCGACACTGCTCCTCCTCCTCATGACCTGGTGTCGACTCCTTTGACACTGCTCCTCCTCCTTTGATCAGTGACAGTTCCTTTGGCTCTTGTCTCTCGAGCCCCTGAGTGGTAACCATCTGCATGCTCCTTGAGCTTGGTCCTCTTCATGGCTGTGCCTGCTCCTTGAGCTTGGTCCTCCTCGTGGCTGTGCTTGGCCCTCCTTTGCATGTGAGTCCATAGGAGTCCATGGTCTCCATGGAGACTGCACTATGACCATGCTCTCTACTGATCTCGACTAGATCTTCGATACCTGTGCTCCTTCCATATGAACCCGTGACCCTCCTGCTTCTTGAGCATCCAGGCCCATGACACTTCCCACCAGCTTGCATTAATCACCCAGCTGGGTGACATCAGAATGTTCCATTCAGATGCCAGAAAGCAGATCCAGGAAATCAGTTCAATCCAGGCAGAAGGCAGCATCCTAGGAAGGCCCTTTGCAGATGATATGCTATTCTCAACACTTCAAAAATGTATGATCCAACATCTGGTGTACAGGGAGACAGTTGCTACAGTCCACAAACTCAGTTTTGATGCTCTTGCCACAGCCCTCAGTGCATGACAGTCAGCCCTAGAGAGTGTTCCTAGCCAGAAGCTCAACACACAACAGGCTAATGCTAGGTTTGCTGGAAATAACAACTGGGACAAAGCCTACAGAAAGACTGACAACAATGGTGGCGAAGATCCAAGGAATGAAAACAGACCCAGAAGAATCCGATGTTTCATATGCAGATGTTTCAGACATGGGGCAAGACAATGTGATGCATCAGTCAGCATCCCAAAGGATTCTCCTCTCTCCAAATCCAACTAGGAAACCTGGTGCTCACTGACTCTGGGTTGGTGGAAGATCTCAAATCCAAAGGAAATGACATGCTGGATCTTGGATTTGGGAGCTAGCTTCCACATGGTCAATAGATATAACTCACTCACTCACCCAAGAACCTACCAAAAGTGCATCTTCACCACCAGTAGCAAGGTCTTGGAGGCAACTGCTGTGGGAGATGCTAACATAGCAACTGAGTACAGAGACATACTGCTCTGGAATGTATTGTATGTTAGAGAACTCAATAATAATCTTTTATCAACCATCTCTCTAACAGATGAAGGAGCATGGGTGACCTTAGATCATATGGGCAGCCAGATACACATGGCAAATGGAACAATACTCAAAATATCAAAGAACAGTAAACATGGATTACTAGAGTTTTGGGGCAAGACATGGCAAGACAGTGCAATGATGGCATTGATGGAACTGTTTGAAGACATTGATGAAGAGCTTGAACTGGCTGTTAAGAAACACAGAACATCCACAGAACAACTCTGGCATAAATGCCTGGGACACCCAGGGCGAGATAAAGCCAAAGCTATCATAAAAGGAATAGGAAAGGACCCTATAATACAGATGGACCAAGATACAGCTCTGACATGTGAGCAGTGTATATGGTCCAAGAGCACAACTACATGGATGGGGTGAGGCAGTGGAGAAAGGTCTACAGCCCCCCTCAATCTCATACATGTAGACCTGATGATTGATACATCACATGCAACAGAGCACACATGCATATTGGTGCTAGTCAATGATTACAGCAAGTATGTATATGTGCAACCATTGGTATGGAAAAGTCAGGCATTTATGCAATTGAAAAGAGCAGTCACATACCTCAAAACACAGATGAACAGAAGCTTGAAGGCAATTAGGTCTGATCAAGGAGGAGAGTGGAAGAGCCATGAAGCATTAGAATGGTCAAAGGACAAAGGAATAGAGTGGCAAACCACAGTAGGACACAACAGCAAGCAGAATGGATGGGTGGAAAGGATGAATAGAAGTCTAAGTGAAAAGATGAGAGCACTGCTGATGCAGAGGGGGCTACCAAAGACCTTTTGGCCCTATGCAATCTGAGCCACCACCTTCAAGATGAACCTCATGCTGAACATGGACAACAAGCTGCCATATCAAGTAATGTTCAAGAAATCACCAGATCACCCCACCTGACTCCTATGAGTGTTCGGATGTCTCGCATGGGTGATGTCAGGGGTCGCATGCCTGAAACCTGAGATCGGTAGTAGTATCAATACTATTACCGATTCTGTCAAGTTATGTGACAGCACTTGTGTTATTGTGATTCTTAATGAGATATGCAGTAGAGCTGTTTCCATTACTTTTCTTGCTCGAATCTGTGATTGTGATAATGCTATTGCAGATTTCGACTGACCACTGTTGGACACTCCATCCAGAGGTAGCTTGGCATGATCAATAATGCTGTGGACTTGCTGATGACACCAAGGGTCTGGTGTGAGTATGGATTGGTGATGTCAACATGAGTGTCCAGTGTGTTGACTAATGCTTGAGGTGATCCCCAGACCACAGTGGACAACTGCCTTCAGTTCTATCGTTATCCAGATGGCTGGTTTGCTAAGAACCACCTTTGGATGTCAGGAAATGGTGATACAACACATGTACTTTGATGGGGAGCAATCTATTGATTACTACTTGCTGACTGAAACTAATGTATACTTGTGCTTAGAAGTGATAACTAGTTTATATGGTGTAGAGTGGATGGGAATCCACTCGACCATTTGTGATGAGAAGGTATGGTTATATACCTCTTCGCAGCATCACCAGTGACACTGCTCCAACTCTCTCTCCAGAGAGTACCTTCGCTGCCAAGTACTGTGCTAGAGTCTCCACTGAGACTCCTCCCCCTTGACGAACCTCGTCGCTCCTGTCTTTCCTGCACTGTATCAACTCCATCGACACCACTCCTCCTCCTCATGACTTGTTTGCCAGTGTCTGCCACACAGCTCCTCTTCCTTCAACTGGCAATGGTTCTCTTGTCTGCATATCTCCTGAGCCCCTGAGCAGTAACCGTCTGCATGCTTTGTGAGCTCGGTCCCTGTCTTGGCAGTGCTTGATCCTCCTTGCTTGCGAACATAGTCCCTCTTGCATGTGAAATTGTCATATGAATGTCATTGTCACTGATCTCAGCAAAATCTGCCATACTATCATACTTACTGCAGATTCTGGTAGGATCTGTGATATCAACTTTGTTTGTGCAGATCCCAATGAGATCTGTCATAGAACTGGGTCTCCTACTGATTCCACTGAATTCTTCTGTAAATCCACCAATCCACCTGATCCTTCGATTCCTGTGCTACCTTCATATGAACTGTCGGGTCTTCCTGCTTCCTGCGCCGTCAAGCCCATGACAGGTGAATGTCCCAAAAGTGAAATGATATGATAAGAGATTAGATCAGCAGGTGATCCCCACCATATTCATAGGATACAGCCTAGAGAGAAAAGGAAGGCTGTTTTACAGCCCAGACTACAGGCCAAACATTTTTTGGAGCAATTCAGCAAAGTTTTTGGAGGACAAAAGCTGGTCAGATCGCACTGAATGGCAACCAATAGACACAAGGCCCCCACCAGCACTAGGAGACGAAGAAGAACTTGATGACCTTGGATACACAGAGAGGGACCTGTTTGATGAGAAAGATCAAGATTCATTGCAAGAATATACTGACATGAAAGGAACAGCCGAAATCGCCAAGCGAGAGATGCCACCAGATGACGAGGACGAAACAATGAAAGAAGCCATGGAGGAGGCAACTGACATCACCTTTGGATTCAAAGCCGCAAGTGCCAAGGAAGAGAAGAATCTAAACCCCACAGTCCAGGAAGCATTGGCCAGAATGGATAGAAGGTTCTGGTTGGAGGCAATGCAGAAGGAACTGGAAGGGTTAGAAGCAATGGGCACATGGGAGATTGCCAACCTCCCACCTGGCATGAATGCCATCAATACATGCTGGGTGCTCAAGATAAAGACAGATGCAAACATGGTGCCCACAAAATTCAAAGCGAGGTTGGTAGCTAGGGGATTCACACAGAGAGAAGGAGTTGACTATATGGAGATATTTGTGCCAGTGGTGCCAATCCAATCCATTAGAGGAGTACTGGCAGTGGTGGCAATATGAGACTGGGAAGTAGACACTGTCAATGTAAAGCAAGCATACTTAAATTCAAACTTGCACCATGATGTCTATCTGAAACCACCAGTCAGAACAGAAATGCCCTTGGGAAAGGTATTGAGATTGATTAAGGGACTGTATGGTTTAAAACAGTCTGGTAGAGAATGGAACACCAAACTGGACTCTCATCTATGGAAGATAGGATTTCATTGCATGCCAAGCACACCTTGCTTGTACATGAGAGGTTCAGGAAAGCAAATCATGGTCATCACAGCATATGTGGATGACATGTTGATTGCATCGCCAAGCAGAGAAGAAGTAAACTGCACCAAGGTGGAGATAATGGTGAAGTGGGGGACCGAGGATAACAGACCAATCAAGGAGTTCCTCAGAATCAATATCACCTGAGACTGGAGTTGGAAGCAGATCTCATTGGACTTGACAGCATACATCCAAGTGATGGCAAGTAGGTGGTTAGAAAAGATGATGCAAAAGTCTTGGATACCTATGTTGAGTATAGCAGCAATCACTGATAGTGACAAATGTGACCCAGAACAAGCAAAACGTTATCAGGAACTTGTGGGACAACTACTCTGGATATCAAATATGGCAAGGCCCAACATCTTGTTTGCTGTTGGGATTTTGGCATGCCACATGTTGATGCCAACAACTGGTGCCTGGAGTGCAGCAATACACTTACTGAAATATCTCAACCAAACAACTGACTACCATTTACAATTAGGAGGACAGTCGACCAAACATGTGGGTAACCTGGTAGTCATGTACACCAATGCCAAATGGGCATCAGACCCCACAAATGGGTGTAGAAGCACATCTGGCACAGTCACATACATTTTTGGGTGTCCAGTGAGTTGGAGATCACATGTCCAGAAATGTATAGCACTGTCAGCAGTGGAGGCAGAATTTGTTGCTGCATCAGAAGCCATGCGAGAAGCCCTTTTCTTCTCATACTTGCTCAGAGACTTAGGAGAACAGTGTCATGGGTTTGAATGCTCAAGAAGCAGGAGGGTCACTGGTTCATATGGAAGGAGCACAGGTATTGGAGATCTAGTCAGTTCATATGGAAGGAGCACAGGTATCGGAGATCTAGTTGATACCAGTAGAGAGCATGGTCATAGTGCAGTCTCCATGGAGACCATGGACTCCTATGGACTCACATGCAAAGGAGGACCGAGCCCATATGCAAGGAGGGCCAGGCACAGCCATGAAGAGGACCAAGCTCAAGGAGCATGCAGATGGTTACCACTCAGGGGCTTGAGAGACAAGAGTCAAAGGAACCATCACCAGTCAAAGGAGAAGGAGCAGTGTATAGGAAACCGGCAAGCAGGTCCTGAGGAGGAGGAGCAGTGTTGAAGGAGTTGACACCACTCAGGAGGCACAGGGGTGCCAAACAAGCAGGAAAGCAAGGAGAAGGAGCAGTGTCGAAGGAGTCGACACAGCTCAAGAGGCACAAGGGTACATAGCAAGGAGGAGGAGCAGTGTCGAAGGAGTCGATAGCTCAAGGAGGACAGGAGTGGTGCCAGAGGGGCCCCCTGTACAGTACTCGATGAAGAAGGTACTCTCTGTAGAGAGAGCAGGAGCAGCATCACTGGTGACGCTGTGAAGAGGTATATAACCATGCTTTCTCATCATCAAAGGTCGAGTGGATCCTCATCCACTCTACACACCCATCATAACTAGTTATCACTTCAGCATAAGTATACATTAGTTTCAGTCAGCATAGCAGCAATCTATCAAGGTTGCTCCTCATCATAGTGCATGTGTTGTATCACCACTACCTGACATCCAAAGGTGACCCATAGCAGGTTAGCAGTCTGGATATAGATAGAACCGAAGGCAGTAGTCCACTGCAGTCCGGGGATCACCTCAAGCATCAGTCAACACACTGGACACTCATGTTGATGCCACCAACCTTATCACCAACACCCTCAACCTCATTATCATCGACATTCACCAACCTTATCACTAACACCATCAACCTCATCATCATCAACACCCACACCAGACCTTGGTGTCATCATAACCTACACATTGATATTGATTGTGCCGAGCTACCCCTGAATGGAGTGTCCACAGAGGTCAGCCGAAACCTATGATAGTATATACACAAATGCCACCTATCACGCAACTTGATAGTCGCTGAGCGATAAGCTCATCGAGACCGATACCAAGACAATAGCTGTTGCACAGTTTGATAGTCACCGAGTATCTCGACAGACCGACCTGGGTTTCAGGCGCGAGACCCCTGACAAACAGAACATTAAGCTGGTGCTTCATACAGACAGTCAAGGATGCATGCAGGTTAGCAAGGACCTGGCAAAACACTGGAAGCTAAAGCACATTGACACCAGATATTATTTCATTAGGGACCACATGCAGGATGGGGACATAATGATAGAATACATTTGAACAGCCAAAAACATTGCAGATGTTCTAACAAAGCCACTCAAGGGGGTAGACACATCATGGCTAGCAAACCTAATTGGCCTGGGAACACCATCAAGGGGGGGAGTTGAAGATTTGACAGAATTACCAGGATTTCTAGCTGAGATGCATAAAGGCCAAGTTGCCAAGAGTTCGAAGAACAAACCTGCATGATCAACATGTGGTGACCAATCAGGAGGTGCTAGAGAAGGAACAATGCTGTGGCAACACATGGTATGCTCAGTCAGGTGGGTGATGGAAGGGACTCATAACAGTGGGCTAAAGGTATATATACAATTGATACTGTAGGCATAGTTCATGAGAAATCTTAAGCATTGCATCTACTATACACCTGTGTGAGAGGAGCTAGTATGTAGCCCGAACAAAGTGGTGTATTGCATAGACTTCAACTCTCACTCGTGCGAATACTAGCCGCACGAGAACGCTCGATCGATATCTTCTCGCGCAACACATGCCGCAGCAGGAAAGTTCGGTATCTCGCATACGAAGGTTCGATAGCTATCTTGCAAATCTTGCTTGTCTTTCATCTAGATCTCTTCCTTCATGCAATCCACTTAGTTACACCGTTACACCGCGCATATATCCAGCGCATGTAACACTGAGGTTCCGAAAAGCACTTGGAAATCCTCACCTGGACGCACCTCAAGCCAGGTCTCCCACAGACCGCCGTTGTAATGACGTTCCCCTCTTGGCAAGACACAAACTACATGTGGCAGCAAAGCGTTGAAGTTGTTTTACATTGGTACAGGAGGAGTGGCTACTTAGAAACTAGTTGAGCAGCCTGGTCAGCGACGATCATGGCAAACTCAGCGCTATTGATGTGATGTTCGAACGCTTCGATGGTGACAGGACTTTGCAGATTGCTTTGGGAAGCCTTGCTCTTCAGCGCCTCTCGAATGCTCCCATGCAAGGCTGTCCTTGCCTCTGGATTGTTCCACACACCTTCTGCACCGTCCATTGCCGAGAGACCCTCGCGGGGGAACAGAATGCGGACAGGTGCGGCGTTCCGACCCTTCTGCAGACGACTCAGGCCTGTCGTTAATTTTTCAACGATGTACTCCCCAATCTCCTTGCACTGTGCTGCTGATGTTCGAACCAAGGTTACTTGACTGTTGTGTTCGTAAACTGGTGTTCCGTCCTCAGTGTAGTGCATTGGCCCATCGTCCTTGCTATTCTGGAGCTTGATCCTGGAGGGCAAGGATGAAAGTGAGCCAAAGTTGATCATGTCAAGAGCACCGACAGACACGACCTGCGGAACACCACATTCAGCTGCAGCAGTGAGACGATCAGGCCCTGCAGATAGAACTCCGTTGTAGAGATGGTCGCAGACTTCTGTGGTTGTAAGATCGACGAGACCTGCAAAGAAGCCCTCTCGAATGAGCCTCTCCATGCTTCGACCCCCTGAACCCGTTGCGTGGAATGCCACTGGTTCGTATCCTCGCTCTTTCAGAAGATCCGAGATTTGATTGACAGCTACTGTAGTGACGCCGAACATGCTGATTGCGATCATCGGCTTGTGGTCCTTTTCCTCAGCTGGTGAGCTCGATTTGTCTTGCTTCGCGCCATGATGCATATGTGCCATTCCGGAGATGGCTGCCAGGGCGGATTGTAGTGTCGTGAGCGTGATATCGTTCATAGAGCCAGAGATGTCTGCCACCGAAGGCATGATACAGATGTCGCTCTCACCTAGGTATTCGCTCACATCACCACTTGCCATCGTCGTCAGCATGAACTTGGGCAGGCCGATCGGGAATGTAGGACTGCGCATGATTGATGTAGCGAACGCCGTGTTCTGACTGCCGCCAAATGAGGCGATGGAATTGAGCTCTCCTCTTGCTTGCAAGCTGGTCAACTCGTCAAGACAAGCTTCTCTTAAAAGTTGGCGAACTTTGGATCGCTCGGCATCTTCGGCGAATGCGTGTGTCCCCAGCAGGTCCTTTGGTCGATGCAATTTGGATGACGCTCCCAGATCGAAAGATAATGGGCCTTCAAATGGTGACCGGGTGCTTGCGTCGAGGAGGACTACGTTACAGTTATGCTTTTCCAACCATGAGGTTGCAAATTGGTACTCGGCTTGCTTGGTGTCGAGAGTGCCTATCAAAGCCACGAGGGGTTTGCTTCCTCTGGCAGTCATTTTGACCACTGGTGCAGTGCAACGGTGGCCGCTATTGTGTTGAAGCTTGGTGTTGCGACCTGACGGAAGGGTAGTGCTCTGCTAGGCTGGGATTGCAATCCTGGATGAAGGATAGTCTCGGTTGTCTGATTCCGGAAAGATGCCGAAGGCCACGATGCATGCCCAACTGCAGGTTTGCATGTGGAGGAAAAGCACGCACGGGACAGGGTGTCAATTTTGTCATACTGCGCCAAACAAATGTCCAACCGACGGTCGAAAGCCTCCTGATATTTCACCTCCAGCATTCTTCTCGACAGTCAACACACGACGTCCTCGACCAAGCTGCAAGATCACAATGTCATATTCGGAACCGCCGAAAGATGGCAGGGAAGCAGCAGAAAGGCTTCAGGCCACTGTCAAAAGCGGCAAGCCCATCATTGGTTCTGGTGCCGGTATTGGCCTGTAAGTGAACGACGTGGAGAGGACATGAAGACATGGCAAAAATGTCGAGCAGGTGGCTGACTGTCCACCTACTTGCATGGTTACCACAGTACCGCCAAGTTTGTCGAAAAAGGTGGAGTGAGTATGCCTGACGTCGATGCTCACCACGTGTAGAAGTGAATGACTACTTAGCTGATTGTGACGCTTTCCTTTCGGCATCTTCCGATACTCACAGGCGGATTTGATCATGTCAGTCGGACTACGAAAGATGTGCTCGGATGGTTGATCATTCACTGCTGACAAGTTGATCATCTAATCTATTCCTTCAGCCTTTATAACTCCGGCAGGTATCGCATGGCTGGGCGCGGTTCGCTGGCGGGTCTGATGCCATACGGCGATGCGAATGCCATCGTGGTCGAAATGGCAGCCGAAGTCCTTCCAGTCATCTCGCACACTCCTGTCCTCGCCGGAGTTTGTGCTTCGGATCCATTCCGATCGATTCCCAAGTTTCTTCGCCAACTCAAGGATATCGGCTTCGTAGGCGTGCAAAACTTTCCCACGGTTGGCTTGATTGACGGTAACTTCCGACAGAACCTCGAGGAAACAGGAATGGGCTATAACAGGGAGGTGGAGCTCATGGAGGAAGCCAAGAAGCTCGGGTTGCTCACCACACCATACGTATTTAATGTGGAAGAGGCCGACAAGATGGCAAGTGTCGGGGTCGATGTCTGTGTGGCTCACATGGGTTTGACGACCAGCGGCAGTATCGGAGCTCAGACTGCCATGAGCTTGGACGATGCTGTCAAGCTGACCTCCGAGAGTGAGTTCAGCACAGCGCTTCTTGTATGGGATGCTCAGATTGATGGAGCCTGAAGACTGACGCTACTTTTGCTTCTTCCCCCCCCCCCCCTCCTCCTCCTCCTCCTCCTTATCACCATCTGGCCGGTCTCACGCTGCAATTGACAGTCACCGCCAAAGTTCATTCCATCTCGCCTGATACCATGGTTCTTGTGCATGGCGGACCCGTGGCATCTGCTTCTGACGCTCAGTACGTCCTCGAGCGCGTTCCTGGTCTGGCAGGTTTCTACGGCGCTTCAAGTATGGAAAGACTTCCCGTCGAAGTGGCTTTGGAAGATAGCATGAAGGAGTTTAAAGGCCTCAAGGCCTCATCATCGAAGTGAAGACTCTGCCAACCTCGACTGTAAACAAACTCATCGAAATAAAACGCAGCCTTCCAGCGAACTCAAAGTGCGATTGAAAGAGAGTCCTTGAAATTGCGCAAAAAGTAAGACACAAGATCAGCTTCCCTCTTAGCAAGCACTCGGACGGTCCTTTGCAGGTGTGTGATTCTGTATCAATGGATTAGAAAAACACTGTCATTAAAAGGATGCCTGTATCTGTGGATAAAATGCTACTTGCTAGGAATCGTTGTCACGACAGGAGCCCATAGGGCTCGAAGATCCATAACGATCATCGTGGCTAGGGGCAAAGCGAGTTGAGCCTGCTCCAGCCGAAGTGGAAGGCCGACGCATTAGACCTTCTCGAGTAGAGCCGCGTTGCTCGTGGATCAGCGAACAGCGACGCCCAGACGGATCTTCCTCACCATCGCTAGAAGGGCCATCTCGCGAAGACGGCATGCGACTGTAACCATTACTGCTGCCAAATCGCGGTGCGGGAGCATCGCCCGAGGTGAGCGGACGTGACCAACTGCTCGATCTGCGGCCGGCTCCGCTGTCTTCGCTACCCTGTAGCAGCATAGCGATCGAGCTCGAGCCCGGTCGACTCGGACCAAGGCCAGATTTCAACGGTGGCAACGTCAGCTCGCGCGCGCCAAGAGCGGCACTGCTGCTCGATCCCGGTCGCGAGCTGCTTCCCTCTCCACGAATGCTTGAGCCGAAGCCAAGCGTCGCTCCATTGCTCAAGCCCAGTCTGCGAGAAATGGCATGCGCATCTGGCGCTGTACTAGAGCTGGGTCGGCGCCAATCTTGACCAGAGCCACCGCCAAGACGGTCGATCGATGGTCGCATGGAAGCAGCGCTACTTTCGCGAGGCAGGGGTGGCGGTTGGAACATGAAAGGCGACGCATTGTTGGTCGGGCTCGTCCGGAGATCCGAGCTGTCGGTCTGCAATCTCGTTTGTCCGAGCTCTTCGCGATGACCATAGGAAGAGCCAACTCTGGACCTTCGAGAGTCATTCCCGATGAGCTCGTAGGCTGAGCCACGGCGCGCTTCAGAAGCCCGCGGATCTCTGCGCTCGTCCAAGATGGCCAGCGTCGAAGAGAGTGGGGGCAACTCTTCGGCGCTCGCCTGCATGGAGCCGCGCGGCTTGCCTGCGATGGACGAACCAGACGTAAGCGGTCGACGGTCATTATACCAGGTCATCGACCCGTTGTTGGGTCGATCCACGTGCTCCGAAGCGATCGGCAACCTGGCTTCGCCTCGCAGACTGAAGGATGGGCGCGCCGATCGCAACGAAGAAGGCGGGAGGGATGGCTTGGGCGCCTGAGAGCCATCCGCCGCATTCGCTCCTGCTGGACTGGTGTAAGGGCGATAGTTGCTGCCGTTCTTGGCCTCTTCGGCGCGGTCGAGCTCTGCAGAGGTAGCAAGCAGCTGCTGGTCGATGCTCGGTAGTCTCTGCGAAAGCATGGTGCCAGGTCGACTGCTGCCGCCCAGCGCTGCAGCGGTACCTGGACGACTTGCACTTGGCGTGATGGACGACAAAGGTGGCAGCACAGGGCGATTGTGCGAGGTGAGAGGCCGGGTGCCGTGAGCGCTACCCGGTGGACGTCCATGAGAGCTACCAGGGGGCGGCAGAAGTGGCGCTGAGCCTGCGTCGAAGGATGCCCGGAAACTACCTCGCGAAGGTGGCGGGCTGGATGCTCGA
Organism: Ustilago hordei; assembly: GCF_900519145.1. NCBI lineage: Eukaryota > Fungi > Basidiomycota > Ustilaginomycetes > Ustilaginales > Ustilaginaceae > Ustilago > Ustilago hordei. The sequence goes on along the minus strand of NW_024545279.1, from coordinate 53,343 downwards.
GCACGCTTTGCCAAGGTCGGTGTGCGCATGTGCAAATGAGCTGAGAGAGTCGATTCGAAGTGAGAGCCTTGGTCTGCCTCGCGTGACTCGCCGTCCGCCAAACCACTGTGGTAATGCGATGGGAAGGCGTCTTCGTTCGAAGAGAGCACGCCTGCATTCGAATTGCGCCAGAAGGGATTGGAGAAGGCAGGCCCTTGTATGCCGGCCTCGGAAGTCTGTGGCTCAGGGCCAGCGTATTGGCTGCCGGCAAGCGCTGTTTCCAGGGGCGGACCGTTCGATCGCCAAGCTTGAGCTGCAGCAAGTTGTCCTGATGTACGTCTTTCGGTGGTCCCAGCTAGAGGGCGACCGTAGGCGTCATAGCTGGCCATATAACGGTCTGGATGGCCCTCGGGTAGCGAGCGTGGATCCTGCATGAGGCCACTTTCGGCTTGGAAAGGATTCTGAGAGGCCATGTAGTCCGATGTGGTACCTGCAGCAAGTGAGGCTGAGCCAGGTTCCGACGCGAAGTAGGGCCCGTGCGGTGCCTGCGCCATGTGAGGGGGAGGACCAGCAAAGGACTGACCCGGATGGCCTGCGGCAAAGGGCACAGGTACGCCGCCGTTAAGGCCTTGTTGCGCGTACTGAGGCGCTTGGCCGTTCCATTCCGATATCGCAGCTGGATGACCTGCTGTGGAGAAGGCTGTGCTTCCAGGGGCGGGCACCGAAGGATGGCTAGGATCGAAAGGGGCGTTGTAGACCGGAGCTGGACCATACATGCCTGGCAGGGATGCATCTGATGGATGTGACGGATCCTGCTTAGACATGGTGGGAGATGCGGAACGGTTGCTGTCCGCATTACGTGCTGCTCTGGCAGCCGCGCTGGTCTTGGCGCCTCCTTTGCCTCTGCGTCCAGTGTGGTTGTGACTTGCGATGAGCGCGCCAGGCGAGCTGCTCTTACCCAAAACCTGTGCGTGTGCATGTTGAGCTTGAGCGGCGGATTGAGCTAGAGAGGCATGAAGTGAGGAGAGCTCCTGCATCATGATCTCGTTGCGCTCCGGCGTGTCTGCGTGGACGGTTTGTGCATGTTGACGAAGGTTGTCGAGACGTGAGAAAGCTTTGCCACAGTGGCATCGGAAGGGCCGTTCGCCCGTGTGTTTGCGTACATGACGCGCAAGATGCTCGCTTCTTGTAAAGACCATGCGGCAGTCGCCAAAACCTCTGCATTGGAACATGGTGACGTTGCCACTTCCTTCTGACTTTGTACCATCAGCATCTTCGGGAGAGCCGCCAGCCTGCGTTGCAGATGGACCGGCAGATCTGCCATCGTGATCCGGTGACTCCTTTCTGGCACGTTTAGATCGAGTCACTTGTTGATGCAGCCCATCCACGCTGTCTGGTAGTGGATGTGTCGCAGATACGGCTGGTCCGTGGCCATTGCTGGATGCGGCCATCATGGGCCCAGGTGCGCTAGACAGGTGTGGCGGATAGGCGACATAAATAGCATCGGGGGCGTACGCGGATTGAACTGGGAGGGCTGCCTCAGAGTAAGGGAGACGAGGACCGTCTTGTTGTGGATGCGAGGCGAAACTGAATGGACGACCGTCATCGTAGATGGGATCACGGTAGGGCATCGAGGATGGTTGATGGCTGCGCCCAGCGAAAGATGTAGATGGACCAGCGTGCATGTCCTGCTCGAGTTTGACGGAAGGATGTATGTAAGGCTGATCTGGACGACCGGGTGCAAAGTTGGAGTTCATGGCTGGGTTGGGAGGAGGTTGAGATCGCTGCCGTGGATCATGGTAGAAGAAGTTTTGCTGATGCTGCGAAATGTGAGCGGTCTCCATTCTGTGCTGAGGTGGTAGGGCTGAGTCGTGGTCGTCGACTGGTGGACCGGCGTGTAGAGCAGAGGGATGGTGGTGCTCCATTCAGTAGGGTTTGGCGGAGATACGCCTTTATATCTGATGGGCCATCGACCCGTTACCGCTTCTTGTCAGGACTGAGTGATGGAGTGTGTAAACGTGCGATACCTGTAGGGAGCTGATACTGAGGTGCGGTTGAGACAACGAAGCGCAATTTAACTTCTGCGTAGTGGATCAGCTGAGCTTGAGACAGTGCGGAGGAGCGATGCAATATGGGCGAAGTTGGTCGAGGCTCGGCCCGAACAAGGTGTGGGTCAGGTATGCGCGCCGGGGTCTTGTAGGCAATGGTAATGCTCAGAAAGGCGAGCTGATGCTTCCGTCGGCAAGACGATAGAGGAGCGGACCTGGCTGGAAGATCAGAGGGCTATGGGATGCGCTTGAGATTTGCTGAATGCGTGCGCAAAAGGGCGATGAGGAATATGTGGGTTCTATCGAAGCACGGTGGAACGCAGCCTGTCGAAGCACCTGTGATGACGAGTCGGCAATGCTTTCGGCTTTGCTGCGGCGAGATGCGATTGATACTAAGTTGGATCCGGAGCGAGGATGAGCTTGAGATTGAGCAAGATCCCGCGGATCCTGCGCTTTGTTCTGCGTTGGTCGGCGCTGTGGACGTGAAGCGTTGCAAGTCGGTGAACGTGAGGTGACCGTCGGTCAGCTTCGTTCTGTTCGCTTCGGCACGACGGGGTGTTGATGCCGTTGGCGGGATGATCTCAAGTCGGTCGAAATGGAGAAGCGCAGCAATTTGAAAGTTTGCTCTTCTGCATTCCAAGCGTCGAGCTTGTTCTACGAAACGTCTACAGTGTTGGTGCTTCGGTATCCACCGGCGTTCGGATCCGCAATGCAAGGTCACCTTGCGACAATTCGGTAGGTCCGGACGTGCGAATGTATGTGTCGGATGAGGTGAAGATAGACAAGAAGACTATGGTCGTGAAATGGTAGAGAAAGAGAAGTTATCCTTGCCAAGGGAGAGAGACTGAGCAGTCGGAGAAGCCGAATCGGATGAGCGTGCGAGCGAGCGACTTGACACGAGTCAAAGCGCAGTCGCGGATGTCGGAGGAATCTCTGTGTGTGTGCTCGAAGAGTGTGTGACTGTGAGTGTCACTGTGACTGTGCTGCTTTTCTGCAGCTGCACCTCACGCATCTCATTCACTCACATCCACACTCACACTCGCACACTCAGGAAAATCACATTTCTCCAATTCCACGCTTCACTTGGCTCCAATTTTCAGGTCAAGTCAGGCCAGGCACAAGGCGGCGGCGTAGGCGCCGATCGAATGACAGGCTTACAAAAAGGGCGTGCCTATGGCTCTTCACAATGGTCTCACAGTTCCCTGTCTACGGTAACTTAGCGTGTTGGCGACCCCACTTGGTCTGTTCATGGTTGCCTCAGTGTACCTTTTCAACCCGCCAATCAACACGCAGGTACTGCAGCTGTTTGCTGTCCCTGCTTTGCTCTGTCGTTTTTGGCAATCCAGGGCTGGGCTTTGTTTGACGTTTGGTTTGTATGTGTGTGCAATGAGGTTGAGCAGAATTTGCAATTGCAACTGCGAATGCAAGAATTGCAGGTCAAACTTGTCTGTGGTATCGCAAATCGTGGAAATCGGCTGGCTGGTCAAGATCGAACGCAGATCTACATTCTGCCGCATTCAAGCAGCGACTGATCTTCTTCGCATGCCGTGTGCCTCGCTTTGCGGAGATCAATCTGTTCTCATTCATGCAAAGTTAGCTGGGATCTCACCTGCATCCCGTCCCGATCTCTTGAAATGCTCTCGCATACGGTTGGCACCCTTGCCCATGCAATGCCGCAGATCCTAAATTAGTCAACGCATTCAGTCATCGGACGTTGAGCCATGTGTGCAACGCAGCTACCGACAGATCCGAATCACTTGAGTGTCTAACGCTTGATCGGCTTGAGTGAGACCTTTTTGAACTTGTTTCTGTCCTCGACGTCCTAGCCGAAGCAATGCTGGCAAATGGACTTGCCGGTGACCGGTCCTGACCAACGGTGACCATGCTCGGAGTGCGTTGAGTAGTATCGAGCCGGCAAATCTTCTCCTGGAAGAGATCGCTTCGGATATCCCGGCCCGAATTTGATCTCCATGTCCAGTCCTTGGCACAAGACGAAGCACCTTGTTAGACTCGTCCTACATACAAGGAATACGCTTCAACCTAGGCTGAGCTGTCTCATGTGACACGGAAGAACGAATCCAGCAGCAAGCTTGCAGCAGAAAGTCGTACACGCAAACCTTTCTTGACATCAACGCCACGCGACTGCACGGCAATGGCGCTCCGAGGAGACTCTTCTTGCCCTGTCCCAACTTCATGGTTCGGGCAGACAAGTCGCATGTCGCTGACCAGCCACCGATTCCGTTCGTTGTCGTTTGTTCTACTCCCCTCGTCGATCACGACTTTGGCTGAGCTTACAAAGAGGCTTTGACATTTAAGGCTTTTCCGACCACCGCCCGAGCTTTTTGGGCGCGTCGTGCTAAAGAGGACGATCCAGCACCACCCTGAAAATGATTGGGCAGAACAGATTTCGAACTGAGATCGGGCAAAGTCGATCTGGTCAAACATCGGGCAGTGCCGATACGAGAGAGGGTTCGGGTACAACTACGTCCCACTCGTTGTTGCACATTGTCATTAGGTAGGAAGCACCTACACTTGGGTATGTGCCACACGCTTGTATATATACTTAGCAGGGAGTTCGAGGCTCCCGCCACATCCTTTTCTCATGTCAATCTAGTATAGTGTTTTTGCTCCTTATCTCGAACACCGTACTGAGACTGATATCTCCCGATTTCTATCGCCAAGTGTCATCGTTATTTTAACACGTCGACGGGTAAAAAGCCTTTGCCGCGGATGATCATGACAATACTTGCAAGGGTCGTCAACCCTTCTACATCCGTGCTGACCAACTCAAGGCCGAGAAGTCAAGATGTAAGAGTCGGAGTTGTGCGAATAAGGGTTGTAAGACGCATTGCGGTCTGATACTGTACACTCTGTTCCTGCAAACAGCGGCGTAAGCAGCGAGTCGAACAGCAGACCATATTCTGGGTCCGCCAAAATTCGGAAGCCGGAGACATCATCATAAAGAAAGATGAGGAGGACGCGATAAATGCCTGATCTAGCACTCGCTGGTGCCGATGATCAACGATCGGCGATAGCCGGAGCACAGTACTGCTGCTATTTCAGGGCAGAAACACTTATACTCATTGACTGATCGGACATGGTGAGAGCTTAGAACCATCAGCTCGATATGTATATACATCTGGGTGGCATATGCCAAATGTGGGTGTATCCTTCTTAATGACGAAGTCTGACAACGAGCGGGTAGGTTGTACCCGATCTCTAGTGAGATCGGCTCTGTCCGATTTCTGATCAGATCGACCTTGCCCGATCTCTTTCGTATCCGCTTATGTCAACCAACATCATCATATTGGATCGTTATCTTCAGTACATCACTCCCTGTTTACGCATCGAAACGATCTACTGTTGCCAGCTCGGCGGTGTTCGGTCATACAAATTAAGACCACGTTGCATGATGCCGTGAACTCTCCTACTTGATACAAACTTTCGTCGATCGCCTACAGCCGAGGTCTTCACGTAAAGCGTCTTGCAGAATCGGACATCGTCGGACTGCAACGTTCCTGGACCGTGAATTCAGGGACTTGTTGATGGTCCCCATCGCAACGAGCCTGCAAGGTGGATTGGCGAGATTGTATGGGAAGGCTACGAGAAGCATGCTTGCATCGCCGGTACAAGTCGCCGAAGAGAAGCGACCTTTTGTGGCTTTTGCAATGACAGCAACGCTTCTCAGAAGTTAGGTACAGGTTCATGCCTAATGACGTCAGTAGCTCATGAGGTCAACCTCACGCTTTGGCAAATCAGAACGAAGCACGATTTCAGTCTAAACGCGGAAATCGAATTAAGCATCGAAAATCCGCTGCTGAAGAAATTCTCCGAAAAGAAACAACCCGAAGCATTTTGCTTCACGCTACAGTATGAGGATTTGCCTTGGCTCCCTCAAATTGGCCGTTAAGCAGACCGAAGTGCTTGGTAAGACGCTGGAGCGAACAAATGCAAAGCAATCCCACTCGGCACAAGCTTTCCGGTCAAGTCAAGCGAATGCTCTACCCTCTCTCGTCTACTGTAACTGTTCCTGAGATTCGCTGCGTGGGCATGATCCTTTTGGAGAGGGATGCTTTTTCCTCTCATCGGTCAAAAGCGAGAGTTAGGTTCCTTAGAAGCCCACGGGCTCCACCTGTCAGACCTTCGTGCTCAATCTCAAGCTTCAAAGTCTGTTGTGAGAACAAAGAAGAAGCCAAATAACCTTGATCACGCCAGCACTGCACGCAGTAGGTTTTCGTGGGGTCAAGGCGCAGAGGCTTGCGCAGAAACCAAGCAGATTTGGCCTTGACAAAGGTGCGGAGACGAGGCTCCGGCTCAAGCTTCTCCGCCGCTTATGAACCTAATACTTGTTAAAGTAGGGCTTGTCAGAACAATCACAATAAGGCGTGTAGCACTAGTCGTGCGTCTTGTATCGCAAAAGCCGAGGAAAGCCAGGCATGGTCAACGAACGCAAAGGGAAAAGAGGTTCAATCGCCCACCAAATCCTCTCTTCCCAAAGAAGGGTCACAGGATCACTGCCAAGCCTACGATTGAGACGAAATGTGGAGCGGGATAGCCGAACGTCGAAATCAGCCAAGGCCCAAGCCTTCCGCAAATAAGCAACTCTCTGACTGCCATGCACTGCATGCTGGAACGGAGAATTTCTCTTCAAATTTTCCGAGCTCCGCTGTTGTGATCGTGCAGCTTCTCAGCGGAAAAAGACAGAGAGAGGAGAGAGGAGAGAGGAGAGAGGAGAGAGGAAGAGGAAGAGGCAAAAACAGAGCAATCAGCACATTCATCATCGCAAATCTGCTTGGCAAGGCAGGACAAATCAAAAAGTGAAATCGTCAGAACAAAAGTGACGACAGCAGTTGCATGGCTGCATTTTCGTTGCATCTTGCTGCACTCCTTCCTGTCGTGTGCTTGCACAAGGCAGCAGAATAAGGTCAAGAAAGCCCCTCCACAGCCTCGTCTCCATGCGCCCACGGGGGCCCTCATGGTTCCTTTCCTTTCCTCTCCAAGCTGCCGAAGCGAGGAGATTTTTGTGCTTTGCTTTTGCCTGACCCGAAGACCGACAAGACAGCCAACTCGGGTTCGCAGTGACTGGCTTCAGCCGTGGGCTGGTCGCATGGGCATTGTCGGCACTGCCGACACAGGGCCCCCACCGGAATCGCAGCGATGACGCTCGAAATTTCCATGTCTGCTTCGAGCGTTGATAAAACCCACATCCCGCCAAACGTCAGGTGACGCTCCTTCCCTTAGGTTCCCTAGATCTGAACTCCATCACTTGCTAGCTTTTGTCCACTCCTCCACCACCTAGGTCGACTCCTTCCTATCATACAAGAGTTCACCTGCTTTTATTTGCTTCGGGACGTCCTCCATATCAGAGCTTCGGCATTTCCGACTGGTGACTAACACCAATCGTCACTCTAGACAAACGAGACACCAGCTCCCCTCGTTCACACACACACACACACCAACAACATGGCCTTCCAGATTCGAGGGACGCCAATTGGCGCCCTCACTCTATTCATCGCAATGCTTGCCTCTATGGGTGGTTTCCTTTTCGGCTGGGGTAAGTCTTCTACTTCCAATCAAGCACTCTTCGCTGATCTCGCATTCGCTGACACCTGCTTGTGCGATTCTTGAACCCTCCTATGTTGATACAGACACTGGTCAGATCTCCGGTCTCCTCGAAATGGAGGATTTCCGTGCCCGCTTCGCTACCGTTGACTCTCCCGGCTCTGTTGGAGGAAAGACCTGGAATCCATGGATCGAGGGCGTCGTCGTTTCGCTTCTCAGTGTCGGTACTGCCATTGGCGTTCTCATTGGTGCTCCCCTTGCTGATAAGCTCGGACGACGTCGGGCCATGGTTGTCGAGTGCATCGTTTTCGACATTGGCGTCATCATCCAGGTCACTTCCTTCACCGCTTGGTACCAGGTCGCCATCGGCCGCTTGGTCACCGGATTGGGAGTTGGAGCCTTGTCAGCTGCAGTTCCGCTCTACCAATCCGAGACAGTGCCCCGACAGGTTCGTGGTGCGCTCGTTGGTACCTACCAGCTCTTTATCACCTTGGGTATTCTCTTAGCTTACTGCACAAACATTGGCACCCGAGGCTATGGAAACTCTGGTCAATGGCGTGTTCCCATCGCCCTCGGCATCTTCTTCTCCTCGATCCTTGCTGTCGGCATTCTCTTCTGCCCCGAATCGCCCCGATGGCTTGCTGCTCGTGGCCGCAACGAAGAGGCTTACAGATCGTGCGCTGCCGTTCGTGGTGCCGAGTATGGCGATGGCAACCCTTGGGTTGAGGCCGAGTACCGTGAGATCATCGCCGTTGTCAAGGCTGACGAGAGCCTGCAGGAAGCTGGCTGGATCGACTGCTTCAACCCCCGCAACAAGACTCTCTACCGTACCCTCCTCGGTATGACTCTCCAGGCTGGTCAGCAATTCACCGGCGCCAACTATTTTTTCTATTTCGGTACTGCCATCTTCAGGTCCGTTGGTCTCAGCGACTCGTTCGTAACTCAGATCATTCTCGGTGCTGTCAACTTTGGATGCACTTTCCTCGGTCTCTACATTCTCGAACGATTCGGACGTAGGTGGCCTCTCATTATCGGTGCTGCTTGGCAATCGTTCTGGCTTTTCGTCTTCGCCATTGCCGGTGTTGTCGGTGGTCCTCGCCCCGAAGAGATCTCAGAGGGTGTCGGCAAGCTCCTCATTGTCTCAGCCTGTCTCTTCATTCTCGGATACGCTTCCACCTGGGCTCCCGGTATCTGGATTTGGATCGGTGAGAGTTTCAGCTACCGCACTCGTGCCAAGCAGGCTTCGCTTTCCACCCTTGCCAACTGGATCTCCAACTTCCTCATCTCGTACTTCTCTTCGCCCATCGCCAACACCATCTACTTCTCCTACGGTTTCGTCTTTGCTGGCTGCAACTTGGCCAACTGCCTTATTGCTTTCTTCTTCGTCTACGAGTCGTCTGACTTGACACTCGAAGACGTTGACGCCATGTACAACGACCCCAACTGCAAGGCATGGCACTCGACCAAGTGGGTCCCTGCTGGTTACACCTCGCGAGACCAGATCAAGAAGAAGGATGACACTCAGGCTACCGAGGTCGGCGAATGGAGCAACTCTCCTTCGGCTCTCCCCGGCGAGCAGGAGAAGAACAAGACCAACCCTCTTCAGGTTGCCTAGATCTCTCTTGGTTTATTCGTTTGAACGCATAGCATGACTTCGTATATTACAACCATACCCTTACGAAGGTGCTGTTCACTCTGAACCCTTCGTTTCATCGCGCACCCTTGCTTGTATTGCTCACAGGAAATTGCTAGCGCTTGATCGTAGACTCCTCACAACTTAGCATTACATCTCAATGAACTGACATATCAATCTTGCGTCCCTGATCAAGAAGAATACCATTCAGACTAGCAGAAGTGTGTCAAAGAATGAATCGGTACGTGTGTTCAGAGCATGCCTCCGAAGTGAGCACTGTGCAATGATCGTTGTTATAGTAAGCGCTCAAAGCAGAACCGTTCAAGTGAGGCCTGGCTCGAAAATACCGGAACTCGGCACGTCTTTTTTAGCCCAGCGCGCAACTTGGAAAGCGCTCTGTTCATTTCTCTTGCTTGCCACTTCTTGACCCTCCTTCTCCTTCACCCCGACCTCATCAACCTCCCATATACCGCCCATCATGTCTTTTTTCGGCCTCGGAGGAGGCTCTTCACCCCCCGCGAACAACTCTGCCATCAGCTCGGCTCAGATCGAAGCAGCCACTGCCGAACTCGAGATGGTCACCGACGTTTTCAACCGTCTCGTCTCCTCCTGCCACGCAAAGTGCATCTCCGCAAGATACGCTGAACCCGACCTCAACAAGGGCGAAAGTATCTGCATTGACCGGTAAGTCCTTCATTGCTCCGCTCCCAGAATCAGCCTATAGGAGTCTCGCACCTTAGCTCACAAACCAACTTGCTCGTTGTGGGTCGACTACAGATGTGTAAGCAAGTTCTTCGCTGTCAACGGAAAGGTCAACGAGCTCATGCAGTCCATGGGTCAGGCTGCTCAGGGCGGTGCTCCTGGCGGAGGAGGATCTTTCTTCGGATAGTCGGGTCATGACACACAAAAGCAACACAGCAGTAATACGATTCATTTGTTAAAACCAAACAGTATAACCGAACCACGGCAGTCGCATGTATGTACGCGCAAGCGAAAAACTTTCTAAAACGACGAAGTAGAGCAGGAAGGCTTCGTGAAGCAAGACATGCGGAGGACCGGAAATCAGATCAGCAACCGCCACGTCGCTCCCAGTACCGCAAGAGCCAGGCACTGCTGAACGGTTCGCCATTATGTCCCATGTGAGGGAACCAGCGAAGCCAGGCTCCTGGACCATGCTCGGTGAGGATGCGCTGATCATCTATTTCCAGCGTAAGGGATATGGGTTGGAGGCGAAGTCGTAGACAAGTCAGTGAATGAGGGTCAGCAACGCTTCCATCTCGCTGCACGTTTTGGCCGCTACACGTTGACACTTACCGATTGGGAAGATCGTGTCTTCCTCTCCATTGACCGCAAGGACAAACGCGCCGTCTTGGTCGAGGAGGCCTGATGCGAATGACGGAAGCGAGACTGGTGTCAGCATGGCTGCAAAGCAATCCTTCAGGTCTCGTGTCCGGAACTCACCTTGATGAAGGAGCGAAAATTGCTCAACGTTTTTCTTGAAGGACTCTGGATCAGGGTAACCGAAGGCCTGTCCTAGAGCGCGTTGCAAGCTTGCAGGATAAGCTTGGTTCTCGGCCGCCTCGAGCCAGCTATATAGTCAAAAGTTGGAAGCATGGAAGTATGGTGAGAATGGTGTCAGCCAGCTGATCTAGTCGCGCTTCGCCTGCCAAAAGTGATGGCTGTCGACTTACGCTCTAGTGAACGTGTAGTGGCTCGCCGTTCCTTGGCTCACCGCTCTTCGCACCCTGTCCTTTTCAACGCGAGAAGCTCGCAGTGCCCAGTAGGAGCCAGTGGAGATGCCCCAGAAGCTGATGCAGTTGGCGTTGAACTCTTCGGGCCGAGCTTTGATCCAGTCTAAGATGCTGGACCAATACTCTTGTTTGGCCTGCGGCTCGCGTCCTGTAATGGGAGAATCGGCAGTGCCGGGCATTGGCACAACAACCACAGTGTAGCCGAGAGACACCAGAGCAGAGACCTGTTCGAAGGTGAAAGTGTAGTAATGGTCGAGGCCCGAGATGATGACCACGACGGACTGTGGTCCTTCAGAGTCCTTTGCGCGGAAGACACGGAGCGAGATGGCTGCTTTAGTCAGATGAAAGGTGTCAGTTCTGTTGTGCAAGGGAGAAATATAGCAAGCACAGAACTTGGAACTCACCGGAGTTTTGCTCATCCCCAGCCTCGTTCGGATCTTGTTGCTCGCTCTGACTGTCCTCGTCAACTTGTTTTTCTGTACCGTTCACTCTGCTCTTGTCGTCTTCCTCGTCGCCATCACGGCGATTCAAGTGCGTGTTGCCGCCGTCGCCTCCAGCCAGAGGCGAGGTGGAATCCTCGAAATAGTCGACCGAATCCATCAAACTGTTGCAGTGTGTGTGTGTGAGAGAGAGAGGTCAATTAGGCTTACACAGGCTGTCAACCGTGTCGGATGCTGCAGACTTACTCGAGTGACCGCTTGAACACTTTCTTGTCCATCGACCAGGCAAACAGCTTGGCCTTAGAGCGGCTGGTTTTCTCGTGCACCCAAGGGAAATAGGCGAGCTTGAAGAGATTGGCAGCTCTCCTGCACAGCGAATGAATGGAAATGGTCAACTTTCTTCTTTGTGTCACCAGGTGCTGGAAAGGTGCTAAGTGGACCCTACCTGTAGTAAGTGATGGCCTGCCGGACTCCCGAATTGTCGGTCGTGTTGATGCGAAAGTCGTCGGCAATGTGGGCGAGCGTCATGCCTGTGTAGATGAAGTGCTCAGCCCATTGGTCGTCGCCAATCTCTTTGACTGTCTTGTCTGGGTAAAGGGCTTGAAGCTTCTGGAAGACCGGTTCGAAATCGCTTTCCTCAGCGTATGCATCCACCGGCCATGCTTTGCGCTGCAGCTGTATTACCAGAAATCAAGCAGATTTGAAGAGAGCGAGTTAATTCCCAGCCCTCGCTCTTGTTTTAGGAGGGCCTTTGCCAGTTAGCGTCTAGGAGGATGAAGAGATACTCACGGCAACCTTCAAGAAGGTGCTGTACCAAGCAGAGATCGACTTGTGGTATGGATAGGGCGAGGTATCGTTCATAGCGGGCTGCCCAAAGGTGATGAAGACATCGCTGGAGGGATCAATGTTGTCGTTTGTGTCTGCGCTGTTGCAGCTAGACAGGATCAACAGCGAAATCAAGCCAATACGAAGCACTGCCTTGAGGCACTTCATTGTGCCGACCACTGCCACTCGAAGCGTTGGCAGCTCTTTGATGGATCAGTGTCGAGAAAGGGAGGGCGCTGCGAAGAGGTAAAAACTCTTAAGATGGGTGAAGCAGACTCTATGAAGCTCAGCAAGCGGCTCACCGTTCGAGGTTTATGTATGCGATGCCCAAGCTACGAAGAGATGAACTCTCTCAGACATTCAACGGGCGACACCTGGATGCCAGGCCAAATCCCTTCTCGCTGAATGCACTGTTGAAGTCCGGCTGTGCGCAGAGAAGCGCAAGCTCAAAAGCAAAGCTGCGAGGCGAGACATAGTGGCTTTCGGCATGCTTCCGAAAAGCAAATGTGCAGCAGATGAAGAGGAGTGGACAAAGGATGCCAAAGCCTCTCTCCATCGCGGCTGATATAGCCTCTCTGAGTGCCATTGCCAAGTCGAGAGTGGCATGAGCAGATTGCACTCACAGTCTTGGCTAAGCTCTCACAATTTCTCCACTTGCAAATGTAGGTCTGGGAAAATCTGAGCGTCGGCTAAAAAGAAGGTTCGAGGTGGAAAGCGTTCCGACGAGCGCGGCTTCAAGTTCCTCTTGGACGTTGCATCCTGACCCTCTTCTCCAACATCACAGTCACTTTCGGCACGCCCGATAACACACTTGCCACCAGCGCACTGGCTCGTTCAATCAAAATTGATTCCGATCAGACGCATCTCGGTTACAAGGAAACAGTTGCCGCAATGCCGTCCACGCCAGAACCAGCGCCAGCACCGAAAAGAGACGAGCGCAAAGCATGTTGGTCGCATCGAGATCGTTACTTTGCCTGCTTGACACAGAAGGGCGTCACCGTACCGCCTGGAACTGATATGAGCGATGGCAGAGGACCCGTCGGCAAGGCCGCAAAGGAAGAGCAGGAAAGATTGGAAAGGGAGAAGAAGGTGACCGCAGAGAAAGTACGCAAGCAAGATCCTTGCCTCGAGGAAAGGCAAGGCTACGAGACAAATTGCGCAAGAAGCTGGGTAAGCTCGAGCTCAAGACACGGTGGACGTTCCGAATGATGACCAAACAACTGACCTCCTTCTATTACACCGCCTCTGCTCATGATTTGTTTCTGACTAGGTCGACTACTTCAACAAACGACGAGTCCTGGAAGAACGCCAGAAGATGATGTACGCACAGGCCGAGTCAGATCGATCAAAACGCTAGATGATGCGACATTCCAAACGCCACACATTCGTGGATCAGCAAATCATCCGGCTTTCCCGATCATGCGACTCAGACCAAGTGGCGTGCCGAACTCTCATCGGACTCACCAGCAGCTTTGCTTGTCCAGCTGTCTTCGGCACGCCTCAAGGTCAGTGCTATTACCACTGTTGCCGATCGATGCCTACATTCAGGCTTGGCGACCAGAGATCACACACCATTGGCGATGCTCGCAAGCACATCTCAGCTTCAAAGTCGATTCTCAACACCTTTCTTTTACAGCACTTTTTCTTGTACACTATGTTGCTTAATTGACATTGCCAACAACCAGAACAAAACATGCTCCATGCTTACTGAGGTTCCGGAAAAGCGATGCATGGTGCACGTTCACCAGTCGATGGAGCGAGTCTCTCAGTCTGTGTGCTCAAACTTGATCAAGTAGGAGTGGTGCGAGAAATTCGGAAGTCGGGCGATTGCTTGAGGTGGACAAGATTTTTCAGGAGAGTTGCTTCTCCAACACCGCACTACGGGAAACTGCAGAGTCGTGCTTAGGACGCGCGCTTCTGCTTCAGTATGCAATCTTGAATCTCTGGGTCGAACTCAGCGACATCTGCTCATCCGACAGTTCTGTCATCGTGTCACTACATACCATCACGAGCTCCATCTTCACCTTCATCCCGAGTCAAGCGAGAGATGACCTGCGTTTGCTAATCTCGCTCAGCAACCGTACGCGCTCGAAGCGGGTTTTCCGGCCATCACTGCTGCCATCCACCAAACACCAGTTCTTGTGTAGTTTCTCGCAGACTCGCATCATCCGACAATATGCCATCTCGGAATCGCTCTCCAGATAGTCGCTCCGGCAGTGAGAGCGACCCATCAAGATCACCCTCGCCAGAACCTGGCGCAGCTCTGAAACGAAAGAGATGCACCAGCCGTTCACTGTCAACAGTGGCCAGCTCCTCTTCTCCTTCTCTCTCGCGGTCCAGATCACCACCGCCAAGGTCCAGAAGGAGAAAGTCCAGCAGAGATCGCTCACCCCCATTCAGCAGCGGCGAGGACAAGGTCAGCAGAAGGAAGGCCGCTCGCGCACGTGACGCGTTGGAAGAGGAGGCAAAGGCAAACGAGGTTGCAGCCAAGGGTGAAGCGCTGCGCTCAACTTTGGCTCAACTTTCGGCTACAAAGGCCGGAGGCGCTTACATTCCACCAGCTCGCCTGAAGGCACTGATGGCGGAGGCTGCCGCTGCAGATCCTGGCAGTGTAGAGTATCAACGTATGAGTTGGGACGCCCTCAACAAAAGCATTACCGGTCTCGTCAACAAGGTTGCGGCGGAAAACATCAAGAGCATTGTGCCAGAGCTCTTCGGAGGAGCCAATCTCATTCGTGGTCGAGGTCTCTATTGTCGCTCCATCATGCGAGCACAAGCACTGTCTCTCTCCTTCACACCCGTCTTTGCCGCGCTCACAGCCATCGTCAACACCAAGCTTCCCATGATCGGCGAGCTGCTTGTCATCCGCCTCGTATCACAATTCCGACGCTCATTCAAACGCAACGACAAGACAGTTTGCAATTCGACAGCCATGTTCATTGCACATCTCGTCAACCAAAGGGTAGTGCACGAAGTGTTGGCTCTTGAAATCCTCGTTCTCTTACTGGACAAGCCAACGGACGACAGTGTCGAAATCGCCGTGGGATTTATGCGCGAGGTCGGCGCCTTTCTTGCTGAAGAGGTTCCGAAGGCCAACAACAGCATCTTTGACCGCTTTCGAGCCGTGCTTTACGAAGGCGAGATCAGTAAGCGTGTGCAGTATATGATCGAAGTTCTTTCACAAGTGCGTCGCGACAGTTTCAAAGACAACCCGCACATCCCGGAGGCACTTGACCTGGTGGAAGAGGATGATCAGATCACACACAGAGTCAGCCTGGACGACCACTTGAACGTTGAGGAAGGGCTCAACGTCTTCAAGAAAGACCCTGACTTCATCGAAAACGAGGAGCGATACCGCTCCATCAAAGCCGAGATCCTCGGGGAAGACGAGGATAGTGACGACAGTGGTTCAGATGCTGATAGCGAGTCTGGCTCTAGCACAGACGATAGCGAAGATGGCGGCGAGGATGATGCGCAACGCCAACTCGAGATCCACGACAGAACCGAGACCAACCTCATCAACCTTCGAAGGACCATCTACCTCACTATCATGTCATCTCTCGACTTCGAGGAGAGTGTTCACAAACTCCTGAAGCTTGAAATCCCCGATGGGCAGGATATCGAGCTGTGCAATATGATCGTCGAGTGCTGCTCGCAAGAGCGAACTTATAGCAAGTTCTACGGCAATATGGGAGAGCGCTTCTGCAAACTCCACCGCAAGTGGTCAGATAACTTCGAGCAAAGTTTCCGCAATTACTACGATACCATTCACCGGTACGAAACCAACCGCCTCCGCAATATCGCTCGCTTCTTCGGCCATCTCTTCTCCACTGATAGCATCAGCTGGGCATCGCTCTCGGTCGTGCATATGAATGAGGAGGATACCACCAGTAGCTCGAGAATCTTTGTCAAGATCCTGTTCCAAGAG
The DNA here is from genome assembly GCF_900519145.1 of Ustilago hordei. NCBI lineage: Eukaryota > Fungi > Basidiomycota > Ustilaginomycetes > Ustilaginales > Ustilaginaceae > Ustilago > Ustilago hordei. Next base: position 37,177 of record NW_024545279.1, on the reverse strand, counting down.
ATGCAGCAACAGCTCGGCCTCAAGGTGCTTGCAGAACGTTTCAAGGAGCCCAGTCTTCAGGAAGCCTGGCAAGGCCTCTTCCCCAAAGACAACCCCAAAAGCACGCGTTTCTCGGTCAACTACTTCACCTCGATCGGCTTGGGTATTCTCACCGAGGACATGCGAGAGCATCTCAAGAACGCACCCAAGATCTTGCTCGCCCAGAGGCAGGCAGCATTGGCAGCGAGAGGATCAGATGACAGTGATACCGACTCTTCCAGTGTTCTGAGCAGTAGCTCGGGCTCCCGCAGTCGCAGCTCCTACTCGTCACGGTCTCGCTCATCGCGCTCCTACTCGTCTCGGTCGTATTCCTCGCGCTCGCGTTCGCGCTCACGGTCTCGCTCTCGCTCTCGCTCATACTCGACTGATTCTTACTCGAGTCGATCTTACTCGTCAAGAAGTCGAAGCTACAGTCGCAGCCCAAGCCCGAGGCGACGTCGTAGGAGAAGCAGGACACGTTCGGCCTCCTACTCCTCATATTCGTCCAGGTCGCGTTCAAGAACCAGATCTGACTCGCGGTCCGTCTCGCCGCGACGTCGTCCACTCTCGCATTCGCGCTCCTTGTCGCGTTCGCCTTCGCGCTCACCTTCTAGATCTCGCTCCCCGTATGCTTATAAAGGGCGCGGGAGGCGCTCTCGTTCTCGATCAGAGGACGCAAAGCCTCGTCGTGCTCGTCGGTCCCCATCCAGGTCGGTCTATTCCACTTCTGAATCGGATAGATCCAGATCGCGTTCCCCATCCCCGGTGCGACGACGTCAACGATCACCTTCGTATTCCCGATCGCCATCTCCGCAGCCGCGAAAGTGAAATATGAAGATGAGTCTTCTTTTCGCTTAGCAGGGCTGTAACTCCTCGTCTGCGCTCGTTCAATCATTCGACAATGCAAGCCATCGTACCACCTAAATCATTGATCAGATTACCGAGACTCTCAAGTGTATGCAGATGAGAACCGACGTGTTGTGAACAAGAGCCCACGTCTTATCACCAGTTTCAACAAGCACAGGTTGTCGCAGCGATACTGCATCCTCGCACAGTACACTAGACCTTCGAGCATTAAGTTACAAGTAGAGTACAAAGGAGAGCAAGTCGGGTATGTATGGCCCATATTTGTCAGACGAAACAGTACGGAGCTATCGATTGTGAGTTCGAAACTCAGCGGAAGGAGGCGATTGGCATGGTGAGATCCGGCTCGTCTTCAAGGAAAGATCTGGCCCACGCAAAAAGCTCTGGATCGTTGGCGTTGAACGCCCATTGCGGATGACCAGGCTCGATGCCGGGCGCGGCCGTGTGCTGAAACTTGTCCACAGAAGAAACAGGTATGGGTGTCGCTATCCCTGGCGGATTTGGGAAGTGCGACGATGGCGTGGTGGGTCCAGGTGCGACGGACTGGATGAGATGCGGGCTAGCGGAAATGCGTGGGAAAAGGCCCGTCTCGGAGCCAGGAGTAGCAGTGTAGATGGTGCGGGGTGAGCTGAGAGGATGAGACAAGTTCGAGAGACCTCGTTGGAGCGAAGGCGGCTGAGCTCGACCCATATGTCGATCACGATCAGAGCCAGGTATGGGAGCCAGCGCTGGGTCGTTGGACGGCGTGCCAGAACTGGGATGCGGCGCTCCAGTAGTGCGATGCGGATGACCATTTGTGTACGCACTTCGGTGACCATGGTTGTCATGGGCTGAGTTTGAGCCGGCTCCAGCCGCGTGCGATCGACCTGATCCATCGGCTGCACGTTCAGCAGATGACGCCGACGGGCTCGCTTGGTTTGCATGGTTCGCCTGATGTGTATTCTCCATGTCTAGAAGACGATCGATGTACCTGGCGTACGACAGGCTGGAGCCGTTCTGATGCGGCGTCCAGTTTCCGCCTTTACGCAGGTACTCGGAGACGCGCGTGACAAGCTTGATGATCCTGTTCGAGTTGATGAACGAGTAGGTGGGGGAGAGCTTGGTAAGTTTGAGCGCGATGACGACGGCATAGGTGGCAGTAACGCAGATCGAATTGTAGGAGTGAGCAAGGCGCTGAGGCGAAGTGCGGTCGAGGAAGTTTTCGAGATACTGCATCGATACCGAATGCAGGTCTGAAACGATACGTGTCGTCATGGAAGGCGGAAGTGTCGGCCACTGCAGGGGCAATGAAAGCAGCTGCATACGTGCATAGCAGATGTAGAGAGAGCCCAGTTCGAATCGAAGCGGACGAGGATGGCTGCCTGTCTGGGATGGGATGACGACCCAACGCTCTTCCCAAGATGACAAGTCGCGCTGGCAGCGATCCAAAAAATGTCGAATCCACGAGCTGTCGATGTCCGATGACTGTGATGACTGACTTTTCCCGTTTGTGGAAGCAAGGTGAGCGGTTGGTGCGGCACGGCTGCTGAGTAGGCGGAAAAGCTCTTTGTTCTGCGCCAATTGGGAACGGAGTTCTATCAGAGCAACGAACACGACATCAGTATGCAGCGCCTCTGGGTGGAGATGCCAGCCCCGTGAAGACTCGACGATGGGGTCCTTGGACAACAACGAGACACGACCCGTGTACTGAGAGGACGATGCTTCATGAAGCCAAACGTGCATCCAGGCTCGTTCACGGTTGCGCAGATGTAAGACCTCGTGCTGTTTGGCAGCGTCGCTAGCTGAAGCTGCGCCGTCTTGAGAAGTAGCGGTGTCGATTGAGCCATCTGTATGGTTGGCCGGCTGGAGCGTGTGGTTCTGCTGTGATGTACTGAGCGCTCTCGAGTGCATGTCGAGGTCGGTTGCGACGCGGATGGCGTGGCCTAGCAAGGTCCATGAACGATCCTCCGAAGGATTCTGCGCGGGGCGAAGGTAGGCTGCAAGCATGAGAAAGCCTTGAACAATCTCGACAGAACGCAGATTCTGGCAATAGATGGCGGGTAGAAGGATATTGTCGATATGCGCTTTGAGGTCATTCATGATTCGAGAGGTAGCGGGGAAGTCAGAGACAGTGGCTGCCAGCCAGCACATGGTTGTGAAGAGTAAGCAGGAGTGCGAACGGATGTACTGGTAGGTATGGATGCGTGGGTCGAAGAAGGAGAGAAGCGGTTCTAGCTTGCTCATAAAGGTATCAAACAGAACTTTGCTTGTTTCTTGGTCCATGATGCCTGCCAGAACGGGATCCCATTCGCCGCGAACATCCGGACGGACTATGTGAAGATTGGACAGGAGCTGTGCTGACTTGCCGTAGAATGCATTGCTGAACAGTGTTGTTGGCGATTCCTGGGGCAAGTCAGGTTTGTCTTGCGGCAGTTCGTTGAACTCCTCCATTGCTGTGAGTGCAGGCTTCTTGTCAGGATCGCCGGTGAGACTGGCCTCTTGTTGGAAGCGAGCTAGTTTAGCTTTCGCCTTCTTGAGGCGCTGGTACTCGGGGCGGATGCAAGAGAGTCCGTGGTCGAGGCATCGTTTGCACTGTTCAGGACCGTGCGAGATGCACTTGACTTTGCTGTTGCGACAAGCGACACATGCCAAGGTCTTGGAAGGATATGGATGGCCGGCGTTGGTGGTGGAGGAGCTAGCGGCCGGATGCGAGTCCGAGTGACCGTCGTTCGAACAGGTCGGCGAATGTTTGACTTTGGGCGCCTTCATGATCAAAGGATGCTGAAACGAGGAGCTGGCATGTATGAGAGCGAGCAGGTGGCGTTGTGATGGCTCTCTGGCAGGTCGTTTCGGCCTTGTGCCTCTGGAAGCTTGCACTGAAGGAGATGAAGATCCGGCAGCGTTCGGCCGTAAGGGTTTGGCCAGCCGACGAAAGTGGGTGCTGGCCGAATAACCCGAGTTTCGTTGTCCAGAGACGCCGGGATGGAATGGGAGCCGACTGAGACGAGGAAGCGAAGAATCAAGGCTGCCCGGTGCTCGTGGTAGTGGTGGGTATAGGGGATGACGGTATGGGATGACGGTAAGGGATGACGGTAAGGGATGATGTAGGCCTCGCCTCAGGAAGAGGTTGAGGAACAGGAAAGGTGGAGCGCAAGTTGACCGGCAGCGCATCATCTTCTTGCCTGCGGCTTTGCCTGTGCGCCAAAAAAAGGCATGACGTTCATCGGCTTCCCGGCGCTCCTGAAATACTACTCTCTATTGGCACGAAATCCATGCGACAGAAAGCAGTCAAGAAGATTATCTCGCTCACCTAGACGAACTCAGCTTTTGCTGGAGGGCAACCATGATCTTTGCTTCGATTGACGAAGCAGACGTTTCGGCATGAGACTGCGCATAATCACAAGAATGGGCAGCATGTTGCAACTTGAAAGACTGTTATCTCAAGAGAGTTGTTTCAAGAGAGGGCATCTACAACGGATTGACAACGTCGGCAGAGTCGGTCGCTTTCCGAGTCTTTACGCAGCGCGCGACAGCGTGGACATCTGTGGCGTGGTGAGCGACATACTCGGATCGTGACTCCATCCTCATCTTCTCTGCTGGAGAAAACCTGCTTGGAAACAGACTCTGCTTGACCTTGTTCCACCACGTTGACCCTTGCCACGTTGAAAAGCTCGGTAAGCTCCGAACCTAGAGAGCGAGTAGAGGAGCAGAAGAGGAGTCGGTCAGCCTTGTTGCCCACAAATTGCAAAGGTCGCTTACCGCACCGATCGTCTGACTTACCGTAGTGATCCAAAGCGGAAGCAATTGCATGCTGGCGATCCTTGATGATCAGATCAATTTCCACCTCGAACGACGTCTTAATGTGCGAAGCTTGCCTCGCTTCCTCGATCATGACGAGAGAAGCATCTCGAAGCTTCAACAACTGCTTACATTCCTCAACCGCCTTCTTGTCATTCCAAGTCTCGTCGACGCTCGGCCATCCGTTAATAAAGACCGATTCGGCACCTTTGACTCCTTCAACAGGATCACTGCTGGCACCATTGCGGAAATGGAAGATCTCTTCGCACAGGAACGGCGTGATGGGGGCCATGATGCCTGTCATTGTCCGCAAGATCTGGTCGACCACAGCCACGATCATTTGACGTCGCTCGTTGGCGCTCTCGTCCAAGTAGAGACTGTCTTTGCCCACATCAAGATATAGGTTGGAAAGCGTCGCGTTGGTGAATTCGGTCAAGCGTCGGACGACTTGAGCAAAGTCGTAGACTTCGTAGGCAGCTGCGCATGCTCGCTCCAGCTGGTATAGCTCTTGCATCACGAACCGGTCCAGCTGTGCAGTCGGATAGTCAAACAAGGTCATGTGACGTTAGTATCGCTTCCCATCTTTGTGATGCGTGAAAGCAAATTGATGCTTACCAGATTCATCTTCGCCTTGTCGAGCTTGGCCACTTTGTCGGAAGCAGGCAGATTGGCCAACATGAATCGAGCCGTGTTTCGAAGCTTGCGCAACGTCTCGGCTGTCTTGCTGATGATGACATTGCCGATCGGTGGATCGGTCGTGTAGTCGCTCCTCGCCACCCACAGTCTCAGCACATCCACTCCGTATGCCGGCTGATCCGCACCCTTGCCGCCCTGGATAATGCTCAGCGGCGAAATGACGTTACCGAGACTCTTGCTCATCTTGCGGCTCTCGTTGTCCAGCACGTAACCATGCGTCACTACCGTCTTGTAAGGCGCTACTGGCTTCTGCCCTTCAGGCGTCGTCGCTACGGCCGTGATGAGCGACGACTGGAACCAACCGCGATGTTGGTCAGAGCCTTCCAGGTAGACGTCCGCGACGCTTGTTGGACTCGACGACAACACTTGAGTACCCGCATTGTCGACGGCGATCTGATTCCTGAGTGTAGCCCAGGAAGTACCGCTGTCGAACCAGACATCGATTGTGTCCTCTCCCTTGCGCCATGATCGCTCCTCGTTACGGTATTGAGGTGCAACGAATTCTTCTGCATCCGCTTTCCACCAATAATCTGTGCCGTGCCTTTCGAGCAACGCAGCGATGTGCTCAATATTCTCCACCGTCATCAGCGGCTCGTCTGTCACAGTGTCGTATAAGACAGGAATAGGAACACCCCAGACACGCTGTCGAGAGATGCACCACTCGGATCGACCCATGATGAAGGACTCGAGTCGCGAGCGTGAGTTTATCGGTACGAACGTGACATCTTGCAGCGCTTCGATGGCCTGCTCTTTGATGCGATCCAGATTGGCGAACCACTGTGCTGTTGCGCGAACGATGACTGGCTGCTTTGATCTCCAATCATAAGGGTATTTGTGGCGCAAAGTCTGGGCACTGATCAGCGCACCGCGCTCCTGCAAGATAGCCGTCACTTCCTTGGCGCCTTCGCTAATCACCTCTTTTCCTAGCAGTCTCTGTCCGAGCTTCGTGTCATCCTCGGACGACCCTGCGGAAGATGCGGCGTCCAACTGCAGAATATCAGATGAGTAGCGTCCCTCGTCGTTGACCGGGGAGAAGATGCCATCTCGGTGGATGTGACCTTGTTGCTTCCATATTTGGTAATCCTCCGCACCATGCGCAGGAGCCGAATGTACCAGTCCAGTACCGGACACTGCTGTCACGTAGTCTGCCATGAGAATTGGTCGCGGCTTGCTGTCTGATGCGCTCAGCGGAGTTCGATAGGTTGAGTCGGTTAGATCGGAGCCGCGGACGCGGGCGACCTCTTCAAGAGGGCCAAAAGTAGGTCCTTTTCCGTCTCCTTCGGCGTCCCTCTCTCCTACAACTATGCTCGAAGGAAGAACTTGCAGAGCTTCGATGCGGTCCGTTCCCACAACATAGTAAGGTCCTTCTCTTCCAGCTCGTCGAACGATGCTGTACTCAAGGCCAGGGTTGACGTTGACAGCCATATTCGATGGAAGTGACCAAGGCGTTGTGGTCCAGATGATCAGGTTGAGCCTATGATCGAAATCGGCGTCTTGTCCCAGCTTCTGCAGCAGCTCGGGTCCGGCAATCATTTTGAAGGCGACATACACGGCCTTGCTAAGGTGGTCCTCCCTGTACTCTAGCTCCGATTCAGCGAGCGCGGTACGATTCGAGGGAGACCAATACACTGGGCGATACTGACGGTATATTAAGCCTTTGCGTACCATCTCTCCAAAGACGCGCAGCTGTCGAGCCTCGTAGGCCGGATCGAGGGTCCGGTATGTCGCGTCGTTGCTCCAATCAGCCATAATACCAAACTGTCCAAATTCGCTCTTCTGAGTCTCGATCGCCTTGATTGCTTCGTTACGAGCCCTTTCTCGGATGTCGTGCGCCACCAGCTTGTGCCGTTTGTCCGGCTTGACGTTGGCAAGCGCTTTGGCCTCAATGGGCAGACCGTGGCAGTCCCAGCCAGGCATGTAGTGGACGCGCTTGCCGCGAAGCACTTGATAGCGGTTTGTGATGTCCTTGAGAATCTTGTTGAGAGCATGGCCACAGTGCAGGTTGCCATTCGCGTAGGGTGGACCATCGTGGAAGACAAAGTCGCCGGAAGTGCTGGTTCTGGAACGTTGCCATCGATACAGCTCTCCACATGTCCTGTCGTAGAAGAGGTGGTCTCGTTGGGCAGCACTGGCACGGATGCTGAAAGGTGTGTTTGGAAGCTGCAGAGTATGCGAAAACTCTTTGGAAACTTTGTCGCTTTGGTTGCTCTCTCCCTTGGTCTGCTTCTTGAGCTTGAATGCCGAAGCATGGAAGTGCCTGGACGTTGGCTCATTGTTGAACACGTTGCTCGAAGGGAACGCTAAATAATCAGCCAGTGTCCTGGAGAACTTCGCTGAAGCGAGAGAGACGGTGAAAGCGTTGGATTGTAAAGCAAGGCAGCGGCCCGCTGCCCGAGTGTTGCGCGCTGCTGTAAGTCGCACTGATGACATGGCGAGGACGAGGAAAAGGGGGTGTTGCGGCTCCTTCAACATACGCAAGTCTTCCACGGCGACTTTAGTCCTCCTTCGACAGCCGACTCACTTTGAAAGCCGTCGTATGATCTGAGAGCCCTGCTGCTTTGGCTCATGATCCGATGGCCATAGTTGCTGTGAGTCTAGTGAAGTGTTGTGTAGCCAAGAGGAAGATACAGCGTTCCAAAAGCTCGTACAGAAGTACACTTTCTTCTCATGCAGCCTCTCGAGTCCCGGCGGGCCGATTCTTTTTTTTTTTTTTTTTTTTTTTTTTTTTTTTTTTTTTTTTTTTTTTTTTTTTTTTTTTTTTTTTACCGCGCTGACTGTCTGCTTGTTGCCAGTCTCACAGCGTGCATCACGTGATCGTAAGGAAGGCGTGCGCGTCTGAGCTGGACTCATCCATCGACTTCCCACTCATCATTGCTCCTTCCTTCCCTCCATCATCCTGTTCTTGAGTCGAGCGTACTAGACGCTGTCGACTCACTTTTCCTTGCCCTCCCTGTACTCCCATCCCTCTGGCGCTCGTTCCTGCGCTCGACCGGCTCCCATACGGCGGGCCGGGAGCCTCCTTGACGAGCTTCGAGGATCTCACGGGTCCTCGCCTGCAAACCAATTATGCTTCAAAATAGTCTTCGTTATCGTGCGATTGAGTCTAGCTGGGATGTAATTACTTTTTTTCTCCTTTTTCTCTCTTCTCGCCTCACACTGTTGAAGTTTGAAGACGTTTGGGTCCCGATAACTGGCGATCGGGGATAGTCTAAGTACGATGTCACTACTTCTTTAAAGGGGGTATCAAAGTTTTTGCGTTTTTAAAAACCCGGGTTTTTTCAAGAGCGCATTTTTCAAAAAAACGCAAAAGCTTACATAAGCTCTGCAAAGGGAAAAAAAAAACCGCATTTCAAAAATGCAGCTCAGGAGGCATGTTTGTGAAAACACGGTTTTTTTATCACTCCACATCTTCTCTCCTTTCCTCACTCTTGTCGCACTTTTGCTCACTCCCTCTTCCTTGTGCTCTTTCAACATGACCTCCTCCACTGATGATTCTGGTGACATCTCTGCAGAGTTGTTATGCCAATCCACTACACCTACAAGCTCTGCAACTCAGACTGAAAGCATGCCTGCACTGTCTCAATCTGGTTCTACAAGTGCTCCTGACATCCACACTTCCTGTCCAACTCAAGCCTCTAGATCTGCCACAGGCAAGAAGAACTTGACATGGTTGGGTGCCAATGTTCTTCACCTTGTCATGATCCTCTACAACAACGACTCCTACCAGCGCACTCTGCTGCCATCTTGAGAATCGGCTGAGAGTGATCCAGCCCTCAAACTTTGCAAACATACCATTTTTCGGGATATCTCCAAGATGATTTTCCCAGGTGCATCTGTCGATCCCAATTGCATCAAGTCCAAGCTGAGGTGGCTGCTAGAGACATACTACAGGGAGAAGAAGAAGCTTTCACCCACTGGAGCTGGTACACTGCTGGAGGACATGGATGCATCCAACCTGGTAAGTTTTGGTGATCTTCATTGCTTGCAATAGTATGCTTGGATGCTGATTCATACTTTCAATTTTAAACAGTCCTATGTATCTTGCATTGCCCTGTCAACAAAGTATGCTTGGTTTGAAAGGATGCATGAGATGATGAATGGCCAATTCAATGCTGATCCCACAGCACTTATCACAACTCCCAGTCTCGACTTCACCAGTGATGATGAGCCTGACATGCCTTTGAATGGCTCAGCTGACATACCCATGGATATTTGTGGCAGCAAGCTGTATGATCACAGCGCTCACGGCCATGGTTTGCCTCCTATTCTTGACTTGATTGAACCCACCAACCCCCCGGCTGCTGTTGCATCCACTTCTGGTGCATCCTTTGCTGGCGCTGGTGATGATGACATCTTTAACACATCTTTGCCTCCACCTTTGCAGGCTTGACCACCTTCCTCCACTGCTGGCGGTTTGGATGTCTCTGATTCCACCTCTTCTCAATCTTCAGCCCAGCTCTCTCCCAGCACCAAGTGCAAGCGAGGTGCCCTTGATCACAAGTGCGACACACTTGCTGAAGCTTTCTATCGTTCTTCCATTGATACCCTTCAGATCCACCTGCAGCTTGAACAGGAACGCACTGTCATGGGCCTGGATGCTCAAGAAGCAGGAGGGTCACAGGTTCATATGGAAGGAGCACAGGTATCGAAGATCTAGTCGAGATCAGTAGAGAGCATGGTCGTAGTGCAGTCTCCATGGAGACCATGGACTCCTATGGACTCACATGCAAAGGAGGGCCAAGCACAGCCACGAGGAGGACCAAGCTCAAGGAGCAGGCACAGCCACGAAGAGGACTAAGCTCAAGGAGCATGCAGATGGTTACCACTCAGGGGCTCGAGAGACAAGAGCCAAAGGAACTGTCACTGATCAAAGGAGGAGGAGCAGTGTCGAAGGAGTCAACACCAGGTCATGAGGAGGAGGAGCAGTGTCGAAGGAGTCGACACAGCTCAAGAGGCACAGGGGTGCCAAGCAGGAGAGGCCCCTGAGCAGTACTCGATGAAGAAGGTACTCTCTGGAGAGAGAGCAGGAGCAGCATTGCTGGCGATGCTGAGAAGAGGTATATAACCATGCTTTCTCATCATCATAGGTCGAGTGGATCCTCATCCACTCTACTCACCATACAACTAGTCAATACTTTAGAAACACAAGTACTCATTAGTTACAGTCAGCATAGCAGCAATCTATCAAGGTTGCTCCTCATCGTAGTGTGTGTGTTGTATCACCACTACCTGACATCCGAAGGCGCCCATAGCAGGTTAGCGGTCCGGATATAGATAGAACCGAAGGCAGTAGTCCACTGCGGTCCAGGGATCACTTCAAGCATCAAGTCAACACACTGGACACTCATGTTGATGCCACCAACCTTATCACCAACACCATCAACCTCATTATCATCGACATCACCAATCTCATCACCAACACCATCAACCTCATCATCATCAACACTCACACCAGACCTTGGTGTCATCATAACATTGATATTGATCGTGCCGAGCTACCCCTGAACGGAGTGTCCACAGAGGTCAGCCGAAACCTACGATAGTATATACAACAAACACCACCTGTTGTCACTGCACAACTTGATAGTCACCGATACCGAGACAATAGCTGTTGCACAGTTTGATAGTCACCGAGTATCTCGACAGACCGACCTGGGTTTCAGGCGCGAGACCCCTGACATTAGAGTGGATCGTTCAAGCAGCTCCTCATGATCACCATGATGGACCCAGACCTCAACAATAAGCTCGATAGACTACTCACTCTATTGGAAGCACAGCTAGAGCTTACCAGACAGGGTCATTGAGAGGAACGATTACAACAAGCTCAACTGAGCAGGGAGGAGACAATGGACCTCTCTCACTCAGAAGACCAAGCAGGAGGAGGAGATGAGTCTATGATAGGAGACCCACATACTCCTACTCCGGCTCCACAACCAAGACGATCAGTCTCATTCAACCTGGATGAGCAGGAGGACATCAACTACAAGAAGTATGCTTCACCTACTGGGCCAAGATATGTCAAGACTAAGCTGGACCCCTACAGCAGGACTAGGATGGACCCTTACCCCCTGGACCATGAGGAGGATACCAGCATCATGGCAGAGCTTAACCGGTCAAAGCCCATCACCACCCCCTTTCCAAAGTTCAATCCCCGAGACATGGAGATCTTCATTCTAGAAGCCGAAGCATGGTTTAAGTTCAACCAGGTGTATGAGCAGTCTAGGATGATCAATCACATGGGTGCTCAACTGGAAGGGACAGCAAGAGAGTGGTGGACCTCCAAGCTCCGTATTGATAGAGCTAGAGAAGGAAGGTTGTTCAATGATTGGCACTACTTCACAGAGCGACTGTCAGAGCAGTTCAACCCACGCAATGCTAGGATGGAGGCATACAACAAGCTGTTGGCTCTCAGACTCACAAGTGATGCTCCTGGTGCCGCCACACGTCATGTAGAGCGGTTCAGAGACTTGGAGGGACAGGTCAACCTAGATGACAACGAGCTAGTGATTGATCTCTTCAGAGGTAGCCTCACTCGTAGCATACAGGAGAAGTTCGAGAGGAATCCACCTGGGAAGAGATGGGAGTGGTATCGAGAGGTTGAGGAGATCGATCGACAGAGGATGCTACTACAGCAGTCCTTGGCTAGACACTCACTCCCAAATGCCACGTCACCTCCACTAAGAACTGGGTCTCGGCCAAATCAAAGTTCGATCCCCATCTGACAACCCACTCAACCTTATCCAGCTCGATCACCATCACAAGCAACTACACAAGCAACTACACAAAACCTAAACCGACCCCTTCCTCATCAACCCACCCAAACCTCGAAGCAAGGAAGCCCTGCTCCTTCAGGTATCAACACCTGTCATGTATGCAAAGGTATCGGCCATTGGGCCAGAGACTGCCCCAGCAGGAGGGTAGACCCTCTTAGCTCTCGACCCATGGGACCAAAGGTTATGGTCACCACAGCAGACCCCTTTGAGGAGGCCACCGACTCAGGAGATGGCCACACAGGCAGCACTGAGACTGACCCCGAGGCCATGGACCTCAGCTCATACCAGCAACCCATGGACCTCAACCATGAGGAGGAGGAGCATGATGATGATGACGATGAGGGAAATGTCAGTGGGGTGATGCACTGATGGCATGCATTGCTCTACAAACCTCCTCGCCATCACTCTGTATATATCAAGATTGTCAAGTATGTTTCTCTACCAGTGGAGGCAAAGCAGTACTGGAGCTCTCTGGAATGGTTCAAGACCATCCTGCTCGGATACTAGCTGATACTGGTGCTGGTTTGTCCATAGTCTCGGATTCTTTCATTAGTAAGTACCAAATACCTGTCAGGGGTCTCGCGCCTGAAACCCAGGTCGGTCTGTCGAGATACTCGGTGACTATCAAACTGTGCGACAGCTATTGTCTCGGTATCGGTGACTATCAAGTTGTGCAGTGACAGCAGGTGGCGTTCATTGTATATACTATCGTAGGTTTCAGCTGACCTCTGTGGACACTCCGTTCAGGGGTAGCTCGGCACGATCAATATCAATGCTTCAGTTATGATGACACCAAGGTCTGGTGTGAGTGTTGATGATGATGAGGTCGATGTCGTTGGTGATAAGGTTGGTGAGTGTTGATGATAAGGAGGTTGATGGTGTTGGTGATAAGGTTGGTGGTGTCAACACTAGTGTCCAGTGTGTTGACTTGATGCTTGAAGTGATCCCCAGACTGCAGTGGACTACTGCCTTCAGTTCTATCTATATCTGGACCACTAACCTGCTATGGGCGCCTTCGGACATCAGGTAGTGGTGATACAACACACACACTATGATGAGGAGCAACCTTGATAGATTGCTGCTATGCTGACTGTAACTAATGAGTACTTATGTTTCTAAAGTATTTACTAGTTGTATGGTGAGTAGAGTGGATGAGGATCCACTCGACCTATGATGATGAGAAAGCATGGTTATATACCTCTTCACAGCATCGCCAGCAATGCTGCTCCTGCTCTCTCTCCAGAGAGTACCTTCTTCATCGAGTACTGCTCAGGGGCCTCTCCTGCTTGGCACCCCTGTGCCTCTTGAGTGGTGTCGACTCCTTCGACACTGCTCCTCCTCCTCATGACCTGGTGTCAACTCCTTTGACACTGCTCCTCCTCCTCATGACCTGGTGTCGACTCCCTCGACACTGCTCCTCTTCCTCAGGACCTGCTTGCCAGTGTCCTATGACTCTTGTCTCTCGAGCCCCTGAGTGGTAACCATCTGAGCTTGGTCCTCTTCGTGGCTGTGCCTGCTCCTTGAGCTTGGTCCTCCTTGTGGCTGTGCCTGGCCCTCCTCGCATGTGGCTCGGTTCTCCTTTTGCATGTGAGTCCATAGGAGTCCATGGTCTCCATGGAGACTGCACTACGACCATGCTCCCTACTGGTATCGACTAGATCTTCGATACCTGTGCTCCTTCCATATGAACCAATGACCCTCCTGCTTCTTGAGCATCCAGGCCCATGACAAACACCAGCAACAACAACAACAACATGGACTCTTCATTCAATCTTCCTGTCTTGTAGCATTACATGTACTATCATCCAGTCTCAATGCAAAGTCATTTCTGAGTGTTTTTCTGTAGAGTGCAAGTATGAGGTGAATAAAAATGATGCACAGCACAGTCACATAATGAGCTCAAAAGCATTTAAACAAAAAATTTCACTCTCACACCTCTTCCATTACTACCACCACTCCACTCTGCAACCTTTCGGCATCGCTCTTGCTGCCATCCCCCCTCTCCATCCCCCCTCTCCATCCCCCCTCTCAATGTTCCCTCTCCAACTCTCTTCCTCCTTCCAGCCATGGTGTGCTACAGCGACAAGCAAGTAATTCTCAATGACATTGTCCACACTCTCGAGCTCTCTATACCTGTGGAGGTCATCCAAAACACTGACAGAGTGCAGCACGCCTGCAGCACTGACATCGACAACTTGGACAATGATGGCAACCCGATTCCGCTCTCATGACACCTTGTCTGCTTGTACACTTTCATATGCAAGCAAAGGTACACAATCACACATTGCACTCCTCTTGGCTGCACCAATAAGCTTATCCACCTTCTCAACAGGTACAAATCAAGCAATCATAGGATGTATCATGGACTTGTTTGTATGTCACCTGAAGCATTCAACAATCTTGCCATCTGACTCCAGCAAACAGAGGCTTTCTGGTGGAACTACAGCAGCTCAGGTGTGATGTCTCTCAACAAAGTGCAAGAGATTCTTTCAGTGGCTCTGTACAGACTTGGCCATTCTGGAAATGGAGGTGGTGAACATGATGCTGCTTTGCAATGTGGTTGTGGTGTTGGGAGCATTGTTGGATACACCAATCGCACAGTCACTGGCCTCCTTGAGCTAAACAACAAGGTCATGCAGTTTGCTTCAGAGGGAGAGAGACAACATGCTTCTGCCTGGGTGTGCAATACAACTGGGGTTGAAGAGTGGGGTAAGGGCTGGCTTGTGGTGGATGGCACACACATCCCTCTTGCCTGGAAGCCAGGAGTGCTCAGTCAAGATTTGAAGGTTTGGGCCTCAGGCAGCAACATCCTGAAAAAGCCTCACCTGTACCTTGATGAAGGTGAGTTCATCTGGGTTGATGGTGGAAATGGCCATTCTGCCTTCACAGTTGGACCATTCTCTCACATTGCTGCCGACAAGAGTCAAGACCTTCAACACTTCAACTACATGCTCTCTTGAGTCCAAGTACGAGTTGAACATGCCATTGCATACCTGAAGAACTGCTTCCAGTGCCTTACAGGCTATCATGGTAACATCTACCGTTTCAAGGACTGC
Organism: Ustilago hordei; assembly: GCF_900519145.1. Lineage (NCBI taxonomy): Eukaryota > Fungi > Basidiomycota > Ustilaginomycetes > Ustilaginales > Ustilaginaceae > Ustilago > Ustilago hordei. The sequence continues at coordinate 21,993 of NW_024545279.1, read as the reverse complement.
ATCACTGCTGCTGAGACAATCCAAGCCTGCATTGTTGCCCACACCTTTGAAAGTCAATATGACCATCCTGCTGATATTGCTGACCTGCTGTTGCCCTCTTTCTCTGATGATGAGGTGAGTGAGGTTGTTCAAAGCCTCCAACTTGATGCCAGTGATACACAAGAGCTCAGGAGGACAAGATGCACAAATCAGCAGGAATATGAACTGGATCTTGCCACTGCAACACAAGGAATGTCACAGTATGCAGTGTCAAGACTTTGAAGTTCTGCTGCACATGATCTTCGAGAGGGTTTGTTCCAGGCACTGTTCAGATCCACTGGGCGCAATGAGGAAGACACTACTGCATTGTCTCAATATCATGAGAGGACTACTGTGGACTACATTGCCATGACTCAAAGCACATCAGCTTGGAGACAGGAGCAAGTCTTGACACAACCATTCTCGATCTGACAGGCACTCTCTCTTCTTCTGTTCAATACAATTCTTCTCACCACCATATGAAACATTACATTGAGTGCATTGTGTGAAGAGGAAAGCAAGATATAAGCAAGCAATGGGTAATAGTGATGAGAGCAACAAGTAACATGACCACTGTTAGGTTATGTATTTTATCAGCCATATGATTTCATTGCATTTTTGGAAACCCACTTTTCCTTGGGGGGGGTTCAAATTCCCTCCAAAAATGCACTCTCGAAAAAACCCGTGTTTTTAAAATCGCAAAAACTTTGATACCCCCTTAAGGCAGAAACATATACACAATTGACTGAAGGAATGTGGCGAGAGCCTAGTGCTCTCTGTGAGATAAATATACATTCGTGAGGCTGATACCTATCGTGGGAGTATGCTGTTTCATGACCTAGCCTGACAATGAGTGGGACTGTGTTGTATCTGATCTCTCGTCGTATTGGCCCTGTTTGATTCATGATCAGATCTCCTTTCCCGATTATACTCTAGATCGATCTGGCCCGATTCTTCGTCACTTTGGCTCTCCACTGGATCGTTATTTTCAGCACAAACAAGGGTTTTTTTCGAAAGAAAGTGTGTGAGCTCTACTTCGATCTCACATACTTCGCCAACTTCCCTTATACGGGTATCACATAAGCCCAAACTAACTGTCACGATAGACATCGGCATACTGGCTATCAGAAATCCAACAAAGTTTCCCCGTTACGTTTCAGTCTCATCATCCTTGTATCATACTTGTATACACGGGAAGACATATACATAGATTTGAATCATCTTGTACTTAGTTCATGATCAGTATCGCATTCAATACTTGTGATCAACGCCATTTGTCGCACGCCCTAACAACATTTCCAACTCGGCTCCGACGCGCGTCAAATTGGCATTTGGATGCGCGCTTTTTCACCGGAGCATCATCAGGATTCCATACGTTGACCCTTTTTTATCATCATCATCATCATCATCTTTAAGCATCTGCCGTTCGTCCGTCATCGCTCGCAAAAGTGGTATCGATAGCTAGGATCTGGTAGCAGCATGTACTGCCAGCTCTAGCGAACTCAGCATAGTCACCACAGCCGCTCGTCCATTACGCTCGTTCTTCAGCTAATTCTCGTCCATTCACAACATATCTCATCATGCAGCATCGGTCAGTCAATCTCTAATTTCGTCACATCTTTGTTATTGCGACCATCGATCTGGAAAAGGTTACTTTCTCCATCCTTGACCGAGGATCAAAGCTCAATAATAGGCTCGTAGGAGCCTTCGAACGCTCGCCAAGATGCCTGGCTACGATCCTGTTCGTGATGCCGGCGGCTCGGATAGGTCGTCCCCACCACCAGCTCATCATGTAGAAAACAGTTCACGTCCTTCACCGTCATCTTCTGCATACGTCCAGCGTTCTGGAGTCTACTACGACGATTCAAACTTGCCAAGGCGCAGCCTGTCTGGTCAGAGCTTGGACAAATACGCCGAGCCCCACGGATCATACGGCCCTCACAGCACGCACGACGCTCATGCTGGTCCGCCCCTTCCCTCCCCACACTCGTCTGCATCTGCATTGCCACCCCACCATTACTATCCGCGCGAGTCGCCGCGATACGCAGACCACGAATACGCAGCACATCGTTCGGATCGCAGCCCTCGGAATTCAATGCACAGCGACGGTCCAGCACAGCCGCCACGCAGCGCATCAATTGCAGACCTCATCGCAGTGAGCGAAATGTCAGAAGCCGAGCACGACAGGCATCGTGAAGCTCACAGATGGTCGACGCAGTACGGTGAAGAAGTGATGCCTGACCACAGCATGAGCAGGTCCAGCAGCGCATCCGGTGGGTTTCAGGGATCTTCAGCCTCGATCGCTCACAGCTCATCGTATCCCCGCATCTCACCACAGGCACCGCGCCAAGCAAGCCGATCGGAACGAAGCCCAAGCATGGCGCATCTTCTCAACGAAGGCACAGCCGGTGCCATCCAGGACCGACCTCGATCCAGCTCACATTCTTCCATATCCTCGCATATCTCACATCCACCGCACCTACCACCACAGCAGCACCCCCACCACTCCAGTCAGATGTCACCCCTCGGCCATCCTTCCGCTTCTCATGCGGCAGCGGGTCCATCTACCCATCTACGCGACCGCTCGACAGGAAGCTATGCCATCCTCGGCGGCTCCGGCTCCGGCTCGTATCGAGTCAGCTCTCCGACCAGCGCTCATCCGTCCGGCGTGCATCCTCAGAGCCTGTCCACCTTGAATCGAGGCGGCTCTAGTCCTTGTTTTGGATCTATGAGTCACCCTGTCGAGAGAGCTCGCCACGCATCTCAGACTGGCTCAGTTGGCATAGGTCCGTTACCGCGATCTTGCTCCACCTCTTACGCATACACAAGCGCTTCGTCAAGCCCAGCTTCCAACGCACATGCACACTTGCAGCCGTCACCGTCGCATCGCTTTGCTGTGCCAGAAGTACCCTTCACTCGCTCTCCCGAGAGCAGGCGTATACCTTTACCTCAGTCGCCCACTTCCATGCACCAACCTCACCTGAGGACGTCTCTGTCTCATGGCCCGCCTCCCCTATGGCATGGAGACGAGTATGAAGCGTCTTCAGCGGGCATGCCACCTCCTCCGATGAACACTTCGCCTCGTAGAAGTAGCACCGCCCAGGTCATGCCGCCAAGACATCCTCCCACAACGCCAGGCGCCGGCATCCCACCAACGCCAGGAAGCGCAACATCTTACAGTGGTTATCCGGTCACTCCTGGCGCTCGCTCACTGCCGCCACACACACCAACCTCGGCTCACCAACGCTACAACGGCGGCGATGGAGATGAGGAGAGCAACTACTTCCCGCGTATGGACGCAAACGCGTCTGGCGTCTACGACCAAGCTCGCGAGAGGCCCACCAGTCTGACAAGCCCGCATCTTCGGCAGTTCGAGCAATCGGGCCATCCTGGGATGGATTACGAGCCAGCATCCACATCGGATGATCGTCGTGGCCTCAGTGATGCTTCCGTCAGGGTTCGCACGCCAGGGTCAGGGTACCATCAGCCTGGCGCAACAGGACGCTCGAGCATGCATCCACCCCCTTCTCTTCCTCCGTCTGCCGTATCGCCGTCCTTTGGCCCGCAACGTTGGAATCACAGCCACATTGAGGACAAGGAGCTGCCACCGGCCAACGGCCATAGCCGCGAGGATGTGAGTCCAGACCGGGCGAGGCGCAGTGTCGAAAGCATGTACGACTCGGGCCGCCGCGGCTCGCACACGCACGACGATACATCAAGAGGCATTGCAAGGGAGGAGCTTACATATCACAACACTCATGACCAGGAAGCAGCGGCAGCAGCTGCAGGTCATGACAAGCACATGTCTGTGGAGCGGGAGTTGAGTCCTGCGATGTCTGCTTCTGAACGTGCGGCGCCAGCGGCAGCGTCGCAAGCACACACTCGACTAACGCACAAACAAGAGGAGAAGAGTGAGAGAAAACGTTCAATCGCATCAGAAAGGTCACAAGGAGGCGAAGGTGTCAAGGAGGACGACTCCCCAAGAGAGCATGCAGAAGCAGATGAAGGCCCAGCGGACATCAAAGCACAGCCGACAGACACAATTCCTCCGCTGCCACGCTACGCACCCACGAAGCGGGTGTCGCAGCCAAAGCAGGTGATGCGGCCCATCGGGATCGAAGAAATCGATCGAAAGCGCGCGCGGTGTCGCAACGCGCTTCGACATGAGTGGGAGCAGCTTCATGGAAAGGACAGCAGGGAAGCGCTCGACGGTATCCTGCGCGAATTCCATTCCAAAATGGCCCAATCGTCCGAGTCAAAGGCCACGTCCAACGGTGCCGACACGTCGTCGACGGATGCCAAGAAGCGTGCGATCGGAGATACGCTCGAGGATGCCGAGGAAGTGGCCGATCACTACAACAAGCGACGAGAAGTAGGTGTCCATGGTCGCGAAGAATCACCCATCATTGCCCTACGCAAGTTCAACAACTGGATCAAGTCGGTGCTGGTTGGCTCCTTTGCGCGTGGACGTGACCCAACGCTAGATGGACGTACACGACCGCGAGGTGGACGCATCCTAGACCTTGGCTGCGGCAAGGGTGGTGATCTGAAGAAGTGGGAAAAGGTGCAACCGAGCGGTCTGGTGGGTGCCGATATCGCGGCGGTCTCGATCGAGCAGGCTATCAAACGTCACAGCGAAGTCAGTCATAAGTACCCAGGCGACTTCTTTGCGTTTGACTGCTTCTCCGTGTCGTTGATAGAAGTGATCCCGCGAGAGCTGTTGGAGCCCATGTTCGACAACGTCACTCTCCAGTTCTGTATGCACTATGCATGGGAGGATGTGCAGAAGGCAAGGGTGATGCTGGACAATGTGTCTCGTTACCTGCGCAAAGGCGGTGTCTTCATGGGCACAATCCCAGACAGCCGGGAGCTGCGAGACAGGATGGTAGCCAGCGCGCACCCCGAGGACCGCTCGTTCGGTAATCGCTACTACAAGGTGGTCTTTGATCAGATCGATGCTTGGCCTGCATTTGGTAACCGATACACCTTCTTCTTGGAGGATGCGGTGGAGAATGTACCAGAATATGTGGTTGATTTTGAAGTGTTTGAGGATCTGGCACAGGAAGTCGGGTTGCGCTGCATCTATCGGAAGAACTTTGCTGAGATCTATCACGAAGGATCGAGGCAGAACGAATACGGCAAGCTGCTGGAAAGGATGAGGGTAGTGGACAGATATGGGTCCTTGAGCTTGGACGAAGAGATGTGGCAAGCAGCGACGCTCTACTTGGGGTTTGCTTTCGAGAAGATGTGACTAAGTTTTACCGAAAAGCAATGTATTGTTACGGTATCCTTCTACATCTTGATCGTCGGTGCTACCGTCTGGGAGAATGGATGGCGATCTCTTTCCGTTTTGTGAGCAAAGCTTGGTGGTCATGACCACGGGCAAGGTGGGCAGAGAGGCTCGCCGTCTTGGTGTCACGCCGAAGGATGAGGCTTCCGATGTACCGGAGCTCAACGATCTCTCCGGCGGAATCATCTAAATATCCTATCATCTTGCCGGCGGTGTCAGAATTCTGATCCCGTCAGCTTCTACAAGTCAGTTGGAGCATGGCGCCATCTTTGCACGCTCTCCCTTGCGATGCGGAGGCCGTCAGAATGTGGTAGCTCGGCAGCCGCTTGTGCCGCATTACGAGATTTGCCGGTCTCTCTGCAGATCGCAGTCCGAAGGGATGATGATGTGAGAGCGGCTGTCAACTCCGCGGCGGCAGCTTCCGTTGTTGTTTTCACGGGCTTGAACGGATGCTGCTCTGTGAGCGCACCGTGTGACCTCTTCTTCTCTTTGAAAGAAGCGACAGGAGACACAGAAGACACAGAGACAGAGACGAGGCAGCTCCGTGAAATTGAGAAAATCTGACATTTTTGCTTGAAATCGGGCAGCCAGAGGCGATGATCGCGGCACATTACGCTCTCATCAGAAAGCGAGCAGCGAGAAAAGCATGTGTGGGAGAGAGTCTAACCACATGAGCGAAAACAGAGAGAGAGCGAAAACAGTGAGAGAGCGAAAACAGTGAGAGAGCGAAAACAGTGAGAGAGCGAAAACAGAGAGAGCGAAAGGCAACGGCAACATCGGTGAGAGAGCGAAATAAATCGGCAGCAAATACAGTTAAGAGGTCAAGAGCGAGCAAGTACAGTAGCTAGGCAGTGGAAGACACTTTTTCCTCATTTTACGAGTTTATTGCCGAGTCTGATAGCGTGGACCAGATGGTCCGGGAAAGCACCGAATCGGCGTGGTCCTATGTGAATTGTGTACATCGACGCTAGAGTAAGAGAGTCAGAGAGCAACAGGAGGAGGCCTTGTCAGTCCAGCCGATCCGGTCATCGTCCAAGTGAAGGCTCTCATGAACAGCTGCAGCCAGCCAGCTTTCTTCTTGTGGCAGCTTCCGCGAATCATGCCCTTCTACTCTTGCTCAACTGAATCTCATCATCGCTTCGTCCTCCCACCATCTCCTCTGCCATCCCTTCCTACGACGCTACGTCCTCAAAAATTTGTTCTGCCAACCGTTCCCTCCTGACCATCTTCCGGGACGGCCTCATACACGCATCCTTTCCTCGGCAGCTTCCTCGTCGCTTCCCCTTGCAACGGCTTCAGCACCCTTTTCAATCCGTCACCGTTCGAGTCGAACGCTGTTGACATTCGGGCCATCTAGAGGTCTCCTTCTTGATCCTATCTTCCAAGCCTCCGTGCCCCATCTTACATTCATCAGTGTTGGCAACGTCACATCCACTTTCAAAGCAAAAGTTTCGCATCTAGGACATGTCTCGTCAAACGGTAAGATTTGGTATAGGCTTCCCCTATCGACTTCCAATCCGAACAGAAAAGGAGAGGGCATAGCTGACTCTCGCTTCCCTTGCATCTACGCTTGAACGGAAACGCACGCTGCTGAATCACCCTTTCCACTTCTTCTCAGCCCACCGCTCCCATGCCAAGAATGACCGATTCGCAAGCTGGTCCAGGCGGACCTTCATCGCTCAAGTTTGCAGCTCTCTCTGTTCAAAGCTTCCATCTCGACAGTCCACCATTCACCGGAGCAGCAGTTGGAGGTGCCGGCCCACTGGTCGAAGCAGGTCAACGGTTGTCCAGTCACGACTCTGATCCACCTTCCCATCGTTCCGATAGCAGCTCATCTCAACACCAGCAACCACACAGTCCCTCACCCAACGTCCGCGAACCACGGAGACCCGGCGGAAGCAGTCCTCTCTCCAGAGCCACATCCTTCTCACCCTCCGGCGACGATCACGATCCTTACACTCGTTCCATGTCACAGGCTCGCTCACCACCACCAGCTTCATCGTCACATCACCACCACCACGAGCCCAGCATCAAGGCACCAACAGCAGAACGACAATCTCTACTCAACGGCATGACCAATTCAAGTGCAGACGCCGCATCACCCTCTTCGCACTCTAGATCGCATTCAAATGCCGGAGACGAGACCCGCACGCAAGCTCAATACGATCGCGATGTGCCTCAGTGGGACCTCGACGGAAAGCTTTCTTCGCGAGACGCAAGTTCTGCAAGCTTAGCCACTCTCTCACCCAACAGAATGGTGACCAGTCTCACTTCAACAGATGCCTCGACCTCTGCGGATCGACCTGCTATGCATCGCTCGGAAGCATCTAAGGCCAGCGATCGTCAAGATGCATCCACCACACGTGCTTCTTCCGGATGGCCGCAGCAAACAGACAGCAATGCTTCTAGTCAGAGTCGCACCTCACCTTTCCGAACTGCCGATTCAGAAGATAGGCCCGCATACTCACAGTTCTCCGAGGACGTCGACGCACAGGAGGATGCAGGCTCATCTGCTGCAGAGCCTGATGATGAAGTTGATGGCGTCGAAGGTCTGGCACCAGATGCTCGTCTTCGAGATTCTCGTGTGCCACAGCAAGGTCAGACGCAGGCAGACTACGCATTCCCCAGACATCGTCTGCCCACCAAGATGCGCGATGAGACCAAGACGCCGCTTGTCATCGTCGCATGCGGGAGTTTCTCGCCCCCTACCTATCTCCACTTGCGTATCTTCGAGATGGCAAAGGACCAGATCATCGAGTCTGGCAAGTACGAGCTGCTTGCCGGCTACTACTCTCCCGTATCAGATTACTACAAGAAGGAAGGTCTCGCCAAAGCTACTCATCGTGTGCGAATGTGCGAGCTCGCAGTCGAAAAGACATCGACATGGCTGATGGTCGACGCTTGGGAGTCGCTGCAAGACGAGTATCAGCGTACAGCGGTGGTGCTCGACCACTTCCACGAGGAAATCAATGGCCCCGCCAACGGCGGCGTCCTTCTCAGCGACGGTTCTCGCAAGAACGTAAAGATCATGCTCCTTGCTGGTGGAGATCTTATCCAGAGTATGGGAGAGCCAGGCGTGTGGGCTACCGCGGACTTGCATCACATCCTGGGTCAGTATGGCTGTCTCATTGTGGAGCGCACAGGTGCCGATGTCTGGTCCTTCTTGCTTTCACACGACCTGCTCTGGAAGTATCGACGTAACCTCAAGATCATCAAACAGACCATCTACAACGACATTTCCTCTTCCAAAGTACGCCTGTTCGTTCGAAGAGGACAGTCCATCAAGTATCTCCTCCCCAACAGCGTCATCCAGTACATTGAACAAGAGGATCTGGTAAGTAGCTCAAAACATCTTTTCGCAAATGCGATGCTGCAACGGCGTCCTCTGACTAACACGCGCCCTCTATCTCCTCCTTCACCTTGTTGACAGTATTGCTTGCCACCCGACGAGGACCTCAAATTTGAGCCGGAACATCCGAATTGGTGATCGCTCGAGCTCCTAATCCGAGCAACGTTCGGCAGCGCTTACTTATTCGTCTCATCGCCATATCCATCTCTCTTGTACAACAAGCAATAGACAACTCCAATATTCCCAGACTGCTCGTGTAACTGTGAACAGTCCTTCTGCAGGCATCGCAATGCTTCGCTAGCCTCGCTGATGACACAGGGTAGGCAAAGCCTAGCCCTAGGTTACCGTCCATTGGCGCTACGTGTCGGAAACAGCACGCTCGTGCCACATTGCCGTCACGATACTTCTGATGGCGACATTTCGCCCAAGCCACAGGCTCAAGAGTGACTTTCGTGTGGAAACAACACATTTTGATCTGTGGTGGAGATGATCGTATTGACATCTATAATCTGCCAGACACAGGTGATGTGGTTCATGGTTATGCCACGAAGAAGTTCAGCGTATGAACAAGGATGAAACCTTGACGAGGTGAAATGTTGTCGCCGAGTTGAAGTTATGCAAAACACCGCTTCGTCCGGGCTACGTTCTAGCTCCTTTCGCACAGGGGTATGATAGATGCAATGCTTAAGATTTTCATCAGTTGAAGCTATGGAACATGAGTATATGTACCTTCACTTCCTCAGTGTGGATGTCAAACTCTCTCCTACAAACTAGGTGTATTGTAGTGAGCCTGTGTGCCATTCTCCTTGAGGAGCTCCTGATTTGACCAGCATGCTGTCATAGGGTATGTGCAGAAGTTGAAGTTTATGCAATACACCACTTCGTCCTGGCTACGTTCTAGCTCCTTTCGTACAGGTGTAAGATAGATGCAATGCTTAGATTCAGATAGACTAAGACTACAATAGTGTGAGGATATATATACCTTTGCTTCATTCATGAGAATGGCTATCCACACCCTGCAAACTAGGTGTGTCATGAGGAGCCTTGGCATTTTCCTCCTTGGTCTCAGTGTTCCTCTCTCTAAATGTGTCCTGATTGGTCACCACCAAAATTATCATGCATGCACAATCCTTGGCCTGTCAGTGGCTTGGCTCTCTTGCATGTTTGTCATTCTGGTGCAACTTCAACTCCCAACCTTGCTGGTATTACCAAACCCATTGCTTGAGCTAATCAAGTTGTCTCTCCTCCTTTCAATGGCTTTGTGAGGATGTCCACCATGTTACTTGTCATTCTGATGTACTTGATCATGATGTTGCCTTCTTGCACATGGTCCCTAACAAAGTAATATCACATGTCAATATGTTTGAGCTTCCAGTGTTTGGCTGGGTCTTTACTTACTTGTATACATCCTTGACTGTCAGTGCGAAGTGCTAGTTTGATGTCATCAAACCCTAAGTCTCATAGTAGGTATGAGAAAAATAGAGCTTCCCATGCTGCTTCCAATGCAGCAACAAACTTTGCTTCTACTGCTGAGAGGGCCACACATTTTTGCACATGGGATTGCCAGCTCACTGGACACCCATATAAATGTGATTGCTCCCAATGTGCTCCTTTGACTGTTTGTGGGATCTGATGCCCAATTCACATTGGTGTATGTCACCACTGCTCCCCTTTCCTCATTTGGCCCCTTTCCTAGTTTCAGGCAGTATTTGCTTGTTTGATTTAGGTATTTCAGCACATGGATTGCCACATGCCAGGCTCCTTTGATCAGAGTCATCATGTGTCATGCTAAAGTTCCCACCGTGATTGAGATGTCCGGTCACACTGTGTTGGATATCTGTCAGAGGTCTCACACCTAAAACCTGATATCTGTAATAGAGACGTGTATATTACTTACAAGGGGGTTCCATTTTTAAATCGAGTAGGGTTGCTTACAAGGTAGTTCCCGGGTAGGGTTGGCAACCAAACACCCCACTTCTATTGCATAGTATGATAGTCTAGGATGAGTATGGCAAGAGTCATTAAGTGACCCTATGCAAGTTGACTATAAAACTGGGGAGTAGGGGTGGGTTGAAAGTAGGGTCACTGACCCTATGAAAAAATCTTTTGTTGGAGATTGGCAAGTCTGATGGTCCACAAAGGTGTGTATTGCCAAGAAACACATGTTTGCAAGATGGCAGGGATATAGAATGGGTATTGAGGGGGTAGGGTTGGAAAGAGTTGCAAAAAGGCCAAAACCAAAGGGGGGACCCTTGGAGCTCTGAGCACTGAAAAAAAGGTGCACATTTTGCATTGAGCCCATAATGAAGGATGTGTGTATTGGTGTCAAACAGGTGTATGCAGAGTCTCAGGAGCTGGTCATGCATGGTGACAGAGGGGTAGGGTGAAAAGTATTTTCTCAACCCTACCCTATAGGGTTGGACCCTATTGGCATAATAAAGGGTCCCTTTTTCAGTGATTCTGGGGCAAGCAAACCACCAGAACCTGATTCAAGCACTCTCTGGACAAAGTGATGTTGGACGAGGTAGGGTTCTAAGGGCGTCCGGCCGTGGGGCAGATGCGTCTTGCGCTCCTCGAAGACAGTCCAATTTAATTTTGAAGACGGTCCATTTCAAAATTCAAGATGGTTCAATACAAAATTCAAGACAGTCCATTTTAAAATTCAAGACAGTCCATTACAATTTCGAAGACAGTCCATTACAATTTTGAAGACTTAGGGTTACAAGGGGGTTCCATTTTTAAATCAAGTAGGGTTGCTTAATCAAAGTTGTAGTACTACCCAAACTATGCATGTTTCATTATCCAACCCTACTCAAGTTGAGTAATAAAATTTTCCAATACAGCTTGGTGAAGTTGGGCCTGGTACAAGTCAGGTCATTGAAATATTGATATTTTTGACATGCACCCATAATAAAAGTTGTTGCTCTATACACCAATAAGAGTGTCCTAGACTGTCTTGATGATAGACCAACCTGTTGTGGAGCTGTGGCCAACTTTGCATTTTTGAAATTTTGGCCAAAGCTGCAAGGGTTAGGGTTAGGGTTAGGGTTACAAGGGTGTTCCCAGCGAGACCCTTGGAAACATGAAATCTGTACTAATGAGATATGTAGGGATACCCTAGCCCTAGCCGGTGTGTCTTGCTTGCGGGCAACGCACAATTGCACTCTGCCAAATTCGAAATTCACGCGACTGCGTTGACCCCCAATGCACTCGAAATTTACACTGCTCAAGTGCCGCAACGCAAACAAATTTATTTTTGCTGGAGCAGCGCAAATTGAGCAACACACAGCTGGAGCAACACACTCACAGCTGGAGCAACGCACACTCTGCTGGAGCAACACAATCTGAGCAGCACACAGCTCGAGAGCAACACACTGTTCGAGAGCAACACACAGCTCAAGAGCAACGCACTGCTTGAGAGCAACGCACTGTTCGAGAACAACACACTGTTCGAGAGCAACGCACTCACAGCTGGAGCAATGCACACTCTGCTGGAGCAGCGCAATTTGAGCAACACACAGCTCAAGAGCAATGCAGAGCTCCAGCACAACTCTTGCACTTACACCCCACAACTACTCAGCCTTACAACTCCTTTGTTGACATCATGAGCCTCCTTTGCACTCTTAGACCTTTGTTCTTGCTGCCACTACTTCTCATCATCACCGCACAACATAATCACCACTTGTCTTCATCAGCTGTTGTTCTCTCTCATGCTCACACCTCACTACTGCTCAGCCTTACAGCACCTTTGTTGACATCATTTCTCTCTCACACTCACACCTCACTACCAATCAGCCTTGCAACACCTTTGTCAACATCATCAGCCTTTGTCCTAGCCCTAGCCCTAGCCCTAGCCGGTGTGTCTTGCTTGCGGGCAACGCACAATTGCGCTCCGCCAAATTCGAAATTCACGCGACTGCGTTGACCCCCAACGCACTCGAAATTTACACTGCTCAAGTGCCGCAACGCAAACAAATTTATTTTTGCTGGAGCAGCGCAAATTGAGCAACGCACAGCTGGAGCAACGCACACTCTGCTGGAGCAACGCAATCTGAGCAGCGCACAGCTCGAGAGCAACGCACTGTTCGAGAGCAACGCACAGCTCAAGAGCAACACACAGCTCAAGAGCAACGCACAGCTGGAGCAACGCAATCTGAGAAGCGCAATCTCATCAGCAAACTGCTGGACAGCGCACACTCTGTCGGAGCAGCACAATTGAGAGCAGCACAATTGAGAGGAGCGCAATCGAGAGGAGCGCTCACTCTGCTGGAGCAGCACAATCAAGAGCAGCGCAATCGACAGGAGCACAATCAAGAGGAGCGCAATCAAGACGAACGCAATCTACAGGAGCGCAATCGACAAAAGTGCAATCAACAGCAGCTCAATCGACAGGAGCACAATCAAGAGGAGTGCAAGCAACAGGAGCGAGCACTCTGCTGCAGCAGCGCAATCGAGAGGAGCGCACTCACGAGCAGAGCAGGAGAGAGGAGCACAATCGAAAGTAGCGCAAGAGAGAGCAGAGCGAGAGAGAGGAGCGTAATCGACAGGAGAGCAATCTAGAGACGAGCAGCAGAGAGGAGCGCAATCGACAAGAGTGCATTCGACAGGAGCACAATCGAAAGGAGCTCAATCGAAAGGAGCTCAATGGACAGGAGCTCAATAGACAGGAGAGCAATCGACAGGAGCACAATCAAGAGGAGTGCAATCGACAGGAGCGAGCACTCTGCTGCAGCAGCGCAATCGAGAGGAGCGCAATCGACAGGAGCTCACTCGAGAGCATAGGAAGAGAGAGGAGCGCAATTGATAACAGCACAAAGCTCAATCAATAGCAGCACAATGGACAGGAGCGCAATCGAGAGCAGAGCAATCGACAGGAGCGCAATCGACAGGAGCTCATTGCAGAGGAGCGCAATTGACAGGAGCGCAAACGAGAGCAGAGCAAGAGACAAAAGCGCAATTGAGAGCAGAGCAGGAGAGAGGAGCGCAATCGACAGTAGTGCAAGAGAGAGCAGAGCGAGAGAGAGGAGAGCAATCAACAGGAGCGCAACTAAGAGGAGCTCAATCGAGAGCAGAGCAAGAGAGAGGAGTGAAATTAAGACGAACGCAATCAACAGGAGAGGAAGATAGAGCAGCACAAGAGAGAGCAGAGCGAGAGAGAGGAGCGCAATTGAGAGGAGCGCAATTGAGAGGAGCGCAATCGACAGGAGTGCATTCGACAGGAGCTCAATCAAGAGCAGCGCAATCGACAGGAACTCAATCGAGAGCAGAGCAATCGACAGGAGCGCATTCTAGAGAAGGGCAGCAGAGAGGAGCGCTCACTCTGCTGGAGTAGCACAATCGAAAGGAGCGCAATCGACAGGAGCTCAATCAACAGGAGCACAAGAGAGAGCAGAACGAGAGAGAGGAGCGCAATTAAGAGGAGCGCAAATCGACAGTAACGCAAAAGAGAGCAGAGCAAGAGAGAGGAGAGCAATCAACAGGAGCGCAACTAAGAGGAGCTCAATCGAGAGCAGAGCAAGAGAGAGGAGTGAAATTAAGACGAACGCAATCAACAGGAGAGGAAGATAGAGCAGCACAAGAGAGAGCAGAGCGAGAGAGAGGAGCGCAATTGAGAGGAGCGCAATTGAGAGGAGCGCAATCGACAGGAGTGCATTCGACAGGAGCTCGATCGAGAGCAGCGCACACTTTGCTGGAGCAGCACAATCAAGAGGAGTGCACTGCTGGACAGCGCTCACTCTGCTGGAGGAGCACAAGTCGAAGGAGCACAAGACTAACCATCATTTCAAACCCGATCTAACATTTGGAGCACGTTGACCGACATTTATTTTTGACATCAGGTTCAATCTAACATTCTTGAGACGCGTCTAACATTTTGTGACCTCTATTTCGACCTCATATTTTCGTACCTTTTGTTAAATATGTGTTCTTTGTTTCGATCTAGTATTTTGCGCACATTACTGATACTTTGAAAACATTGTTTCGATCTAACCTTTTTGGCATGTGACCTGTGTTATGTAACCCCTTTATGATCTAACATCCACCACATGTGACTGATGTTTTCCTCGTGCCTCACAGCTAGCAGCGCACTGCTGGACAGCGTAATTGAGAGGAGCGCACTGCTTGACAGTGCACACTCTGTCGCAGAAGCCCAACTCAGAGCAGCGCAATCAAAAGCAGAACAAGAGAGAGGAGCTCAATCGACAGGAGCTCTCACTTTGCTGCAGCAGCGCAAATGAGAGGAGCTCAATCAAGAGGAGGGCTCACTCTGCTGCAGCAGCGCAATCGAGAGGAGTGCAACCAAGAGGACTACAATCGACAGGAGCTCACTCGAGAGCAGAGCAGGAGAGAGCAGCGCATTCGACAGGAGCACAATCGACAGGAGCACAATCAACAGGAGCACAATCAACAGGAGCACAATCGACAGGAGCACAATCGACAGGAGCACAATCAAGACGAGTGCAAGAGAGAGGAGCGCAATCGAGAGCAGCGCAATCGACAGGAGCGCAATTCGAAGCAGCTAACACTCTGCTGGAGCAGCGCAATCGAGTGCAGAGCAAGAGAGAGCAGAGCTATCGACAGGAGCGCAGGAGAGAGGAGCTCTACCGACAGGAGCGCAAGAGAGAGGAGTGCAATCGAGAGAAGAGCAGCAGAGAGTAGTGCAATCGACAGGAGCTCTATCGAAAGTAGAGCAGGAGAGAGGAGCGCAATCAACACGAGCGCAAGAGAGAGGATCGCAATCGACAGAAGAGTAGCAGAGAGGAGCTCTAGCGACAGGAGCATAAGCAACAGGAGCGCAATCGACAGGAGTTCTATCGACAGGAGTTCTATCGACAGGAGCGCAATCGACAGGAGAGCAATCGACAGGAGAGCAATTGACAGGAGCGCAATCGAGAGCAGAGCAGGAGAGAGGAGGTCTATTGACAGGAGCGCAGTCGACAGGAGTGCAATCGACAGGAGCTCAATCGACAGGAGAGCAATCGACCGGAGACCCATCGACAGGAGCGCAATCGACAGGAGAGCAATCTACAGGAGCGCAATCAAGAGGAGCGCAATCGACAGGATCTCATTGGAGAGGAGCGCAATTGACAGGAGCGCAATCGAGTGAAGAGCAGCAGAGAGGAGCGCAATCAAGAGGAGCGCAATCAAGAGGATCACAATTAAGAGGAGCGCAATCAAGAGGAGCGCTATCAAGAGAAGAGCAATCGACAGTAGCACAATCGAAAGCAGAACAATCGACAGGAGCGCTGTAGAGAGGGGCGCAATCGAGAGCAGAGGAGGAGAGAGGAGCGCAATGGACAGGATCTCAATCGACAGGAGCGCAACCAAGAGGAGCGCTATCGACAGGAGTGCAATCGACCGGAGCGCTCACTCTGCTGCAGTAGCGCAATCGACAGGAGCGCAATCGAGAGCAGAGCAGGAGAGAGGAGCGCAATCGAGAGAAGAGCAGGAGAGAGGAGCGCAATCGACAGGAGTGCTCACTCTGCTGCAGCAGCGCAATCAAAGCGAGTGCAATTAAGAGGATCGCAATCGACAGGAGGGCTCACTCTGCTGGAGAAGCACAATCGAAGGAGCAAACACTCTGCTAGAGCAGCGCAATTGACAGGAGCGCAAATCGAGCGCAATTAAGAGGAGCGCAATTGACAGGAGCGCAACTGAGATCAGAGCATTCGAGAGGAGCGCTCACTCTGCTGCAGCAGCGCAATCGAGAGGAGCGCAATCACGAGCAGAGCAAGAGAGAGTAGTGCATTCAAAAGGATCGCAAGAGAGAGTAGAACGATCGACAGGAGCGCAATCGAGAGCAGAGCAAGAGAGAGGAGCGCAATCGAAAAGAGTGCAATCAAGAGGAGCGCAATCGACAGGAGGGCAACTGAGATCAGAGCATCCGAGAGGAGCGCTCACTCTGCTGGAGCAGCACAATCAAGAGCAGCGCAATCGAAAGGAACTCTATCAAGAGGAGCGCAATCAACAGGAGCACATTGGAGAGGAGCGTAATGGAGAGGAGCGCAATCAAGAGAAGAGCAGCAGAGAGGAGCTCAATCGACAGGAGCGCAATCGAGAGGAGAGCAGGAGAGAGGAGCTATATCGACAGGAGCACAATCAAGACGAGTGCAATCGAGAGGAGCGCAATCGAGAGGAGCGCAATCGACAGGAGCGCAATTCGAGCGCAATTAGGAGGAGCTCAATTGACAGGAGTGCAATCAACAGGAACTCGATCAAGAGCAGCGCAATCGAGAGAAGCACACACTCTGCTGGAGAAGCACAATTGACAGGAGCGCAATCAAGAGAAGAGCAGCAAAGAGGAGCTCAATCGACAGGAGCGCAGGAGAGAGGAGCGCAATCAACATGAGCGCAAGAGAGAGGAGTACAATCAACAAGAGCACAATTGAGAGCAGCACAATTGAGAGGAGTACAATCGACAAGAGCGCAATCGAGAGCAGCACAATTGAGAGGAGTACAATTGACAAGAGTGCAATCGAGAGCATCACAATTGAGAGGAGTACAATCGACAAGAGTGCAATCGACAGGAGCACAATCAACAGGAGCGCTCACTCTGCTGGAGCAGCACGATCGACAGGAGCTCAATTAAGACGAACGCAATTGACAGGAGCTCAATCGACTGGAGTGCTCACTCTGCTGCAGCAGCGCAATCTAGAGGAGCTCGATCGAGAGCAGCACTCACTCTGCTGCAGCAGCGCAATCGACAGGAGACCAATCAAGAGGAGCGCAATCAAGAGGATCACAATCAAGAAGAGCGCAATCAAGAGGAGTGCTATCAAGAGAAGAGAAATCGACAGTAGTGCAATCGAAAGCAGAGCAATCGACAGGAGCGCAGGAGAGAGCAGTGCAATCGACAGGAGCTCATCAAGAGGAGCGCAATCGAGAGGGACGCATTCGAGAGCAGAGCATTTGACAGGAGTGCTCACTCTGCTGCAGCAGTGCAATCGAGAGGAGCACAACCAGGAGGACCACAATCGACAGGAGCTCACTTGAGAGCAGAGCAGGAGAGAGCAGCGCATTCGACAGGAGCGCAAGAGAGAGGAGTGCAAGAGAGAGGAGTGCAAGAGAGAGGAGTGCAAGAGAGAGGAGTGCAAGAGAGTTAGGGTTAGGGTTAGGGTTAGGGTTAGGGTTAGGGTTACAAGGGTGTTCCCGGCGAGACCCTTGGAAACATGAAATCTGTACTAATGAGATATGTAGGGATACCCTAGGACTATGTTTTTGCAAAGTCTCACGGTACCCTGTTCTGTGGTGGCTGAGATATGGGCCATCAAAGTTTGGTCACTAGGTTTGAACTTTGGTGAACCTAGGTAAACTTCAATGAAGCTGGGTAAACTTCAATGAACTGGGGTAAACTTAGGGTTAGGGTTAGGGTTAGGGTTAGGGTTAGGGTTACAAGGGTGTTCCCGGCGAGACCCTTGGAAACATGAAATCTGTACTAATGAGATATGTAGGGATACCCTAGGACTATGTGTATGCAAAGTCTCACAGTACCCTGTTCCGCGGTGGCTGAGATATGGGCCATCAAAGTTTGGTCACTAGGTTTGAACTTTGGTGAACCTAGGTAAACTTCAATGAAGCTGGGTAAACTTCAATGAACTGGGGTAAACTTCAATGAACCTAGGAAAACTTCAATGAACCTAGGTTAACATGAATGAACCTAGGTAAATGTTGATGAAGCCAGGCAAATGTTGGTGAAGCTAGGTAAACTTTGATGAAGCTAGGCAAACTTTGGTAAGCCTTGGTAAACCCCAGTACATCTATGTTCAATGTACCTCAACCTCTGTGAACCCCAGCAAACCCTAGCCCTAGCCCTAGCCGGTGTGTCTTGCTTGCGGGCAACGCACAATTGCGCTCCGCCAAATTCGAAATTCATGCGACTGCGTTGACCCCCAACGCACTCGAAATTTACACTGCTCAAGTGCTGCAACGCAAACAAATTTATTTTCGCTGGAGCAGCGCAAATTGAGCAACGCACAGCTGGAGCAATGCACTCACAGCTGGAGCAACGCACTCACAGCTGGAGCAATGCACACTCTGCTGGAGCAACACAATCTGAGCAGCGCACAGCTCGAGAGCAATGCACTGTTTGAGAGCAACACACTGTTCGAGAGCAACGCACAGCTCAAGAGCAACGCACTGCTCGAGAACAACACACTGTTCGAGAGCAACGCACTCACAGCTGGAGCAATGCACTCACAGCTGGAGCAACGCACACTCTGCTGGAGCAACACAATCTGAGCAGCACACAGCTCTAGAGCAATGCACTGCTTGAGAGCAATGCAGAGCTCCAGGACAACACTTGCACTTACACCCCACAACTACTCAGCCTTACAACTCCTTTGTCGACATCATGAGCCTCCTTTGCACTCTTAGGCCTTTGTTCTTGCTGCCACTACTTCTCATCATCACTGCACAACATAATCACCACTTTGTCAGGGGTCTTGCGCCTAGCCCTAGCCCTAGCCGGTGTGTCTTGCTTGCGGGCAACGCACAATTGCGCTCCGCCAAATTCGAAATTCACGCGACTGCGTTGACCCCCAACGCACTCGAAATTTACACTGCTCAAGTGCTGCAACGCAAACAAATTTATTTTCGCTGGAGCAGCGCAAATTGAGCAACGCACAGCTGGAGCAACGCACTCACAGCTGGAGCAACGCACACTCTGCTGGAGCAACACAATCTGAGCGCAATCAAGAGGAGCGCAATCGACAGGAGCTCATTGGAGAGGAGCGCAATTGACAGGAGCGCAATCGAGTGAAGAGCAGCAGAGAGGAGCGCAATCGACAGGAGTGCTCACTCTGCTGCAGCAGCGCAATCAAGAGGAGCGCTATCAAGAGAAGAGCAATCGACAGTAGCACAATCGAAAGCAGAACAATCGACAGGAGCGCTGTAGAGAGGAGCGCAATCGAGAGCAGAGGAGGAGAGAGGAGCGCTCCACTGCTGGAGCAGCACAATTCAGAGGAGCTCAATTGACAGGAGCGCAATTGAGAGGAGCGCAATTAAGAGGAGCGCAATCGAGAGACGAGCAGCAGTGAGGAGCGCAATCGACAGGAGTGCTCACTCTGCTGCAGCAGCGCAATCAAAGCGAGTGCAATTAAGAGGATCGCAATCGACAGGAGGGCTCACTCTGCTGGAGAAGCACAATCGAAGGAGCAAACACTCTGCTAGAGCAGCGCAATTGACAGGAGCGCAAATCGAGCGCAATTAAGAGGAGCGCAATTGACAGGAGCGCAACTGAGATCAGAGCATTCGAGAGGAGCGCTCACTCTGCTGCAGCAGCGCAATCGAGAGGAGCGCAATCACGAGCAGAGCAAGAGAGAGTAGTGCATTCAAAAGGATCGCAAGAGAGAGTAGAACGATCGACAGGAGCGCAATCGAGAGCAGAGCAAGAGAGAGGAGCGCAATCGAAAAGAGCGCAATCAAGAGGAGCGCATTTGACAGGAGCGCAACTGAGATCAGAGCATCCGAGAGGAGTGCTCACTCTGCTGGAGCAGCACAATCAAGAGCAGTGCAATCGAAAGGAACTCTATCGAGAGGAGCGCAATCAACAGGAGCTCATTGGAGAGGAGCGCAATGGAGAGGAGCGCAATCAAGAGAAGAGCAGCAAAGAGGAGCTCAATCGACAGGAGCGCAATCGAGAGGAGAGCAGGAGAGAGGAGCTATATCGACAGGAGCACAATCAAGACGAGTGCAATCGAGAGGAGCGCAATCAAGAGGAGCGCAATCGACAGGAGCGCAATTCGAGCGCAATTAGGAGGAGCTCAATTGACAGGAGTGCAATCAACAGGAACTCGATCAAGAGCAGCGCAATCGAGAGAAGCACACACTCTGCTAGAGAAGCACAATCGACAGGAGCGCAATGAAGAGAAGAGCAGCAAAGAGGAGCTCAATTGACAGGAGCGCAATCGACAGGAGCGCAGGAGAGAGGAGCGCAATCAACATGAGCGCAAGAGAGAGGAGTACAATCAACAAGAGCACAATCGAGAGCAGCACAATTGAGAGGAGTACAATCGACAAGAGCGCAATCGAGAGCAGCACAATTGAGAGGAGTACAATTGACAAGAGTGCAATCGAGAGCATCACAATTGAGAGGAGTACAATCGACAAGAGCGCAATCGACAGGAGCACAATCGACAGGAGCGCTCACTCTGCTGGAGCAGCACGATCGACAGGAGCTCAATTAAGACGAACGCAATTGACAGGAGCTCAATCGACTGGAGTGCTCACTCTGCTGCAGCAGCGCAATCTAGAGGAGCTCGATCGAGAGCAGCGCTCACTCTGCTGCAGCAGCGCAATCGACAGGAGACCAATCAAGAGGAGCGCAATCTAGAGGATCACAATCAAGAAGAGCGCAATCAAGAGGAGTGCTATCAAGAGAAGAGAAATCGACAGTAGTGCAATCGAAAGCAGAGCAATCGACAGGAGCGCAGGAGAGAGCAGTGCAATCGACAGGAGCTCATCAAGAGGAGCGCAATCGAGAGGGACGCATTCGAGAGCAGAGCATTTGACAGGAGCGCTCACTCTGCTGCAGCAGTGCAGTCGAGAGGAGCACAACCAAGAGGACCACAATCGACAGGAGCTCACTTGAGAGCAGAGCAGGAGAGAGCAGCGCATTCGACAGGAGCGCAAGAGAGAGGAGTGCAAGAGAGAGGAGTGCAAGAGAGAGGAGTGCAAGAGAGAGGAGTGCAAGAGAGAGGAGTGCAAGAGAGAGGAGTGCTCACTCTGCTGTAGCAGCGCAATCAACAGGAGCGCAATCGAGAGCAGAGCAGGAGAGAGGAGCGCAATCGACAGGAGCTCAATCGACAGGAGCTCAATCGACAGGAGCGCAACCAAGAGGAGCGCTATCGACAGGAGTGCAATCGACCGGAGCACTCACTCTGCTGCAGTAGTGCAATCGACAAGAGCTCGATCGACAAGAGTTCAATCAAGAGAAGCGCAATTGACAGAAGCTCAATCAAGAGGAGGGCAATCATGAGGAGCTGAATCGACAGGAGCACAATTGAGAGGAGTGCAATCGACAAAAGCACAGTCGACAGGATAGGGTAGGGTTAGGGTTCTAAGGGTGTCCGGCCGTGGGGCAGATGCGTCTTGTGCTCCTCGAAGATGGTCCATTTCAAAATTCAAGACAGTCCAATACAAAGTTAGAGCGCAATCGAGAGGAGCTCAATCGACAGGAGCGGAATCGAGGGTTAGGGTTAGGGTTAGGGTTAGGGTTAGGGTTAGGGTTAGGGTTAGGGTTTAGGGTTAGGGTTAGGGTTAGGGTTAGGGTTAGGGTTAGGGTTAGGGTTAGGGTTAGGGTTAGGGTTAGGGTTAGGGTTAGGGTTAGGGTTAGGGTTAG